>NC_136057.1:1380347351-1381052351 GCF_964261635.1 Lissotriton helveticus
AGACTGTGGTGCACCAAGGAGGTGGGGCAGGCTCAGCTGCGACGGGGGTCGACCTGCTGTGGTGGTGCTCCCCTTCTGCCCCCCTGGTCACAGGGGGGAGGCATTGACTGGCCCGAGTGTGGGGGTTTCTGGGGACAGAGGCTGCAGGCCTGGAAGCCATATTTTCACTTGAGTGAGGGCCTGGACCCCGGGCACTGTGGGAGGGCTGTCTTCTTGCTGGCCATGCCTCTCCCCTCCTTTCTCAGTGGTGCCCACCCAAGCCAGCCACCCGATAGAGATGGCGCTGGTGGAAGTTGTGAGCCCTACTGGCACCGTCCTGGCTACCAGATGGGCCTGATTCACTGGTGATGTTGCGCCAGAGGCCTGGGACCTTCACTGGGGTCGGCCTGCAGGAGAGTACAGCCAGGAGGCTCCCTGTGTGGATGAGTGTCCAGCAGGGGGCCATGGGCACCATCCCAGACTCACCAGTGGATAAAAGGTTAGATCTGGCTTCCTGGGTTCAGGAGGAGAGCAGACTGTGTAATTGAATAGTGACCTGGGAAGCTGTAGACCCCTCCGAGATATATTGCTGTTAGCCCCCTGAGTGGGCCATCATTTCTCACCCTGGACTGGTGAGCTTGACGCTGCCCTGGCTCTCTTTGTTCCCCCCTCTTGTCTTCTATCCTTGCCACCCTGCAGGCATCCATCTATTGGATTATAACAGTATAGCTCAGGGGGGAGCAAACTTGATGAGCACATAGGTGCTCTTTCCTCGGTTACTGTCTAGCTGCACGCTGAGGACAATTTGGTGTGCATCCCCTGCCGCGAGCGGGGAAATATTATTTGGGGCATATGCAGTATCACTCTGGGATTGGTGCCATAGCCGTGACAAGGAAACAAAGCCTCCCTGCCGGGGGAGGATGGACCGGTACACCAAAATAGTAATGCCCCCAGAGGAGGAATGCCCCATGCGATGCCTGATAATGCGGTTCTCCTTTTGGTGATCCAGTAATCCCACAAGGCTTTGGAGGGGAAAGTCGGGGAGGTGCACTCGGAGGTGTCCATCCTGAGGCAGGATCTTCGCAGTGTGACTGAGAGGGTTACCTTGTCAAAGACCAGGATATCTGAACTGGAAGATACAGTCCAGGGTCTCCGTTTAGATTTGCAGAGACCCGGGATACCTCCAAGGATGTGGTATGGCGGCTGGAAGATGCTAAAAATCGCACATGCAGAAACAACCTTATAGTCGTTGGATTTCCTGAAGGGGTCGAGGGTTCCAAAGTGGTGCAGCTCTTGGATGGGTGGTTGCAAAGTACCCCGCCTCAAGACAAGTTATTTTCCTGCTTCATCATTGAATGGACACATCGTGCCCTGAGGGGGAGGCCATCTCCCGGGACCCCCCCAAGACCCATGATCACTAGGTTCCCCAACTTTCAAAACCGGGACATGATCCTTCCTGAAGTAGGCAAGGGGGGAGAAGTGGACTATGAGAACTCCAAGATAATGGTATTCACTGACTATTTTAGGGAGGTGCTGTGGCATTGACACATGTTCGACTCCATGAAGGCCAAACTGTAGAACCTCCACTTGCAATGCTTGCTCTTATTCCCCGCTAAACTGAAGGTCTTGTTTCAGGGGAAATTGCTCTTCTAAACACCAGCAGAAGCCTGGGAGAGGCTAGAGGAGCGTCTCATATTGCAAACGGAGTCCGGCATGCCTCCCAGGACAGAGAAGGGGGCCTGGCTTGGGGACTGGAGGTGGACCATGAGGAGGGGACGCCGAGCTCGGGGTAGAGGAATGGGTACACCGTGGCGAGATAAAGGCCTTGAGCGGCGAGTGGACATCTCCTCAGATTCACAGGAAGACAGAGAGATCATCACTTAGAGGAATAAGACTGCAGCCCTAGAGGGGGTTCTAAACATGGCTACACAGGTGATGATCAGGGATGGCCAATGCGCATCCAGAACATGAACCCAAGGCTTCCCCCTCAGATCCCACAACATCCAAACTGCCGGTGGCACCATAATAGTGGGACTGATGGTTTGATCCGAGGCCTAGGAGAATGTTTCTTGTGGCAGCGGCTAGAGTTCTGTTGGGGCGGAGTTAAGGGGAGAGGGCGGTGGGATTACAGAACTCTCAGTCACCCCTGTTTAGTAGTTACGGTTTAGCTATGAGACCATTAACTCACAGGGGTCCTTGTCAGGTGGGGAGAGGGTGGGAAGGATTCTTAGTTTGGAGTTCAGGGTGGGTACTAAAGAGGGGAGACAAATGCAGACATGCCTGCTTAGCAGGGGCCAGGTTTAAAAGGATGATAGACTCCAGAGAAAGAAACCGTAGTCAAGCCAAACAATGCCTGGCCTCCGTTGTGATAACATTTCCCACGACCTTCAGCAGCCAACATTTAGACACCCTTTGGGCCTCTTGCAGGTGCCACATTTCCATTTACAGTTAGGATGAGTACTCCAACATTGGTAGCTAAGACATTGTCAATTTTGGCATGGAATGTGAATGGCCTGGGTGATAAAGTCAGAGAGGCCTAGTGACCCAATATATCAGACCCTGATGTGGTGCTCCTACAGCAGACGCATCTTAAGGGGACCCAGTGCAAATTCCTAAGGAGAGTAGCATACACCACACTAGCGCATGCTATCTACACGTCAGGCTCCAGGGGAGTGGCGATTATGGTCCAGAAGGATCTCCCATTCCAAAGTACTAAGAGATGGAAGGACACCCTGGGGAGATATGTGGGAGTGAAAGGGTTCTGGAGACACACAGGTGTCATGCTGATTATTGTAAATGCACCCCCTAGGCTACAGACCCCCCACCATGGAGAAGCTTGCTGGCATAATGTTGGCGATACAAAAGGGGATGATGGACGGAGCGTTTGAACAAATCAAACACTCACCCCCAGTCAACTGATCTGGGTTTAATCCATCACCATTCTTTAGTTCACTCAGCCACCCCAGTTCAGACATGGCTATATGCAAATCAGTCTGACCCTGTGGCTCATGGGAACAGTCCAACCCGAACTGCCAAGCCATGTCTTCCCTGGACCGGAAACAAGCATCCTGGGACCGGTTTCGGATTCATAATTCTCATCAGCCAGGCTATCTTGAATCCAGTGGCCAAGTGAACAATGTTGGAGGCATGTTCCTCACTACACAGGTGGGAGGTGACTTTAATGATATCATGGCAAGGGTGCTGGATAGGTCAGAATCTACTGGTTGGACCCCACAACCCCCCTCCCCACCCCTTGCAATGTCATGGGATTGGGTCTCTCTGATCTTTGGAGGCACGTTCACCTGCTTGAACATAAATATTCCTACTTCTCCGGGGCTTATCAGGTTTTCTCCTGTCTAGACTACATTTGTGCCTCAGAGGGGTAGGTGGGCACCATTCTACAGGCAGACTATCTGGCCCGTGGTCTTTCTGATCACTCTCCCCTGTTGGTCAAGGTGGGTAGTCGTGGAGGTGGAGAGAAGGGTTGAAAACCTAATGCCTGGTACCTATGGGACCAGGAGGTAGCAGAGGGACTGAAGGTGGACTCTGAATTCTACTATCTGTAAAAAAAAGTCTCAGTCACACCCAAAGCCATGCTTTGGGAGGTCTATAAATCGTTCATCCAAGATAGTGCCCAGAACCTGGTAGGCCGAAAGAGGAGGAGAGAAGTGGAAGATCTGGAGAAACTTGAGAGTCAGCTGCTGGAGGGAACAATGGTTCCAGAATCAGACCCCCCTTCTTTTAGGAAATTAGCCTTTATCAGAGACAAATATCGAGCTCTGGCACAAGAAGGTGCCAAGTCCAGAATGCTGGCCACCCTGCGCCATCTGTACGGCACCGGTGATAAGGTTGGGAAGCTCCTGGCATAACTAGGGAATTGAGAGGAGGAGGCCAGATGGGCAAACTGAATAGTGGGCCCACGGGGAGTTAGTGTGGACATGGAAGGACCAATAACGGAAACTTTTGCTTGTTATTATGCAGAGTTCTATGGGGCCAGGCCACTGAGGAAGTTACCCCAAATGAAACAATACCTTGGGGCCATGAACACTCCCTCTCTAGACGGAGAAGATCGAGCCATACTTGGTGCCCAAATCATGCTGTCAGAAGTCCAGGCAGCCACAACCAAATTGAACTCAATGGGATCCCCGCTGTATATGGGGCTGTTGGGACTTCACCTCTTGAACATGTTTGCGGAAGCTGATAGTCAGGGATCCCTCCCATGAGATTTTTGATGGACAATTATAGAAGTTATTCATAAAGATGGCAGGCTGAGGGAGCGTTGTTAACCCTACTGCCCAATATCATGGATTAACATGGAGGTTATAATCCTAGCTACTATATTAGCCACCAGAGTTCTAAAAGTCATAACATGTCTAATCCATAGACACAACCTATGTTACATGCATAATTGGTTGAACGAAATCAAAGACCACTCGGAATCCTGCATCTTTCTCGACACGAAAAAGGTGGTCAATGCAGTGCATTGGCCCCTTCTTAAGCAAGTTGGTCAAGTTTGGAAATGGAGTTCCTCATTGGCAGAGGTACGAGACAGGGCTACGCCCTGTCCTCTCTACTATTTGCCCTATCCATAGAATCCGTAGCCTGCGCAGTCTGTGACCATCCCGGGGTCCGTGGCTTCCAGATCATTGGCAAGACTGAGGGTGAGGAGAAGATCTTGCTGTACGTGCATAATATCTTTATCTACCTTACAGAGCCAGCCCGGTCCCTTCCCTCGCCCTTCTACCTATTCGAAGATTATGGGAGACATTCTAGATAAAGTAGTTACTGGGCTAAATCTGTGCTTTATCTTCCACGAAGTAGAATACCAGTGCCCTAGCTTTCAGTCCATCTAACGCATACAGCCCACGGATTCAAATACTTAGGTAATTATCGCACACTAGAGAGGGAGGTTTGCTTCGATAGTAACCTTGAGATGGTGATGTGAGCCTGTTGGAAAGATATTGAGAGGTGGCAGGAGCTGACCCTTATGCTGATGGGGAGGGCAGCAATGTTTCAGATGATTTCTTTATCCAAACTGCTCTTTGTACTGCAACACATGTATTACCTGATCCCTTCTGTGGTTTTCAATGCGATTGAGGGGGATATGCGGGATCTGTTATGGGATGGCACCCCAGGATTTCTCTCAACTCTCTGCAACAAAACCAATTCAGTGGTGGGTTGGCGTTGCCTAATATACGTGCCTACTACTGGGCGGCCCATCTCATGTGTAAATGACTGGTTATTCGCCCCTCTAGACCACTCAACCTTTAGGTTGGAGAGAGCACATTGGGGCAGGCGGTCCTTTTTACATTATCTGTATGTAGGAAGAGGGACTCAGAGTTTACTCCCTGCCACTCAGGTTACCATAGCAGCCTGGGATAGGGATATGGCTACTATGGGTTGGCATGGTAAACCTACAAGGGAAACACCCTTATTGGAGGGGAATTGGCTTCCAGAGATGCGAAAGCTGAAAGGGTTTCAGGCTTGGGAGTTGATTGGATATTCAGGGTGGGAGACATGATTGAGGATGGTGATATTATGCCATTTTCCTCATTTCAAATAGAATTCGGCATACATGCAAGCCAATTTCTAAAATATGCTCAGTTACAGCATGCACGGAGAGCAGAGGGGCACACCGGAGACGGTATCCAACAATGCATGTGACGTAGATTGTGTCTATGGATTAGAGGTGTGATGACTTTGAGAAGTCTGGTGGCTAATATAGTAGCTAGGATTATTACATCCATGTTAAATGATATTGGGCAGTAGGAGTAACAACGCTCCCTCAGCTTGCCAACTTTATGAATAACCACTATAATTGTCCATTGAAAATCTCATGGGAGGGAACCCTGACTATCAGCTTCCACAAACATGTTCAAGAGGTGAAGTCCCAACAGCCCCATATACAGCGTGCTATTCTCTGAGGCGTTAGATAAGTACAGTGCAGATAATAAAATTGAGTGAGCTTAAACCTCACGTTGCTGGCTACCTCGCAAACTTGCGTAAACACCCTCTTTCACTCGCCATCAGTGAGGGGAAAATGCAAGTCCGTCGCCCATCTATCTTTTATCATGGAATCCTCAACCGTGCATTCTTTCAGTGCTTTTATATACACAAGATCAGTCTTCGGGTAGACCTCGGATCGAGCAACAGAGCTAACGTTTGTGACTCCTCTGGGTCATCTGGGATTTTGAGAACTGTGCACGCTATTTTAGCATTAGTATCTGAAACCACTCTCCCGCCTTGCCTACAGTCGAGAAGTACCTCCAGTGTACCATTTGGTAATGTCAATAACAGACTGAATTTGGTGGAAACCCTGCAGACACTGAAGTGGGAGTGAGCTAGCATATGGGGCCCTACGGATAATCAGGATGACAGCCTGCTCCCATACCTCTGCTACCTGTCGGATTATGTATGGGCATTCCCGGGGGCGTCCGTGACAACATCATGAGATATATCGGTAGTTCTGTGCCATTACTCCAATCCTTCAGCAGTGCCTTTTCTATATTGTGACCCTCCGCACACCACTGTGCTGCATAGTGTAGCAGCCCTGATTAAGAATAGAGTCTGAAGTCTGTGAGTCCCAGTCCCCCTAAGTCTGTGTCCAGCTTTAAGGGCTCAATATTTACCCTGCTGCATCCCCCTGCCCACACCAATGAGATTAGGAGACTGTTCCGGGTTCCGAAAGTGGATTTTGGGAGACTGTAAAAGGAGTTCTGTAGGGGCTATATGCATCATTGGAGCATAACCATCCATGCCATGGCCACCCATCCAATGACTGAGAGGGGAAGTCTGTTCCAGAACCTGACCGATTCCCTCAGGCCTGCAATCACCGCCCCCATATTTAGGGCATACTGTGCTTCTGACGAGTGCACTATCTGTATACCCAAGTAGCAAAAATGATCTCTCTCACAGCCCTTGATACAGGTCTACTGGGTGAAAGTCATGGGGGAACCTAATGGAGTGTTCTCGGCACAGATCCAGTTAAAACCCTATGTTTGCCATTTTGGGGATCCCCAATGAGATTGACTTACCGCAGGTCCAGCTCCTGCTATGTGGTCTTGGCCTAGTGGTAACCAAAAGACTAATTGCCAAACACCCAGGGGTAAATAAATGCCCAACAATACAGGAATGGAAACGGGCATGGATATGTACATGGCGGCCGAAAAAGTAACTTAGGTGAGATGGGGCTGCCCTCACAAATTCTGTACACTATGGGGTAGATGGATCCAATACTACTCATTGGAGATGATAGGAGATGTAGGGTCACTAAGCCTGAAGGATGTGGAGGTGATTTTGACTGTGGTAATAAAATTCATATTTGGATGTTTACTATTCCTGGTGAATCTGTGCTGGTATGTGGGGATTAGGGACTTAAGTTCTTCTTGATTGGTGATCTTCTCCACTGATCAAAGAGTTTGAACTTTATGCTGACCACATTGAATGTATTTGCTATTGCTGCATTGTTTTGAAAAAAAAAACTAAAAATAAAGTTTTTTAAAACTGTCAGGCCATGTCTTCTGACAAATTGCTGGCTATTGTTTTAACATGGGGATTTGTGTCTACTTTTCTTTTTTTAACTGTAAAGTGAGGGGAGTTTCTACAGTGAATTATGTAACAATCTTGCTGGAGTACAGGGAGTGTGAAAGGAAAGGCTGTAGGATTATGTTGTTTTTCTTAACACAGAAGACATTTTAAACATCTGCAAACACACTGTATGCATTTAGCAGTTAGGAAAGCACAAATGAAGCAAATTGTTTTGTAACTCTGCAATATTCTGAAAACTGAGATTTTAATAGGATCAAAACGAACCAAGACACTTTACTTGGTGATGCCCAAATGATAAATATTAACAGAAACCCGATTCCCCCGCACTATCATTTGAGTGCGATATAGTTTTATCAGTAAAACTGTATGTTTGTGCAAATTTAGTGGACATGTCAATGAAAAATGTTCTGTCTGTAAATGAAAATGCCCTACCACATGATGCCTTAGTTACATTCAAGAATTGTCTGCCTCATGTCGTTTAAAGGTACGTGGGTCATAAAAGTTTGTCAGTCTAAAAATTGGGTTGTGGTTCTTAAAGATATGAGAAGCACTGCCAGTGGTGGCTCCGCCGCTTAGGCGGAGGAGCGTCGCCCCACTGAACAAAAGGAAAAATAACATAATAATAACCATTGTTATTATTATGTTACTTTTCCTATAGCTGTCAGTGGTTCTCGGGCGGGGTGGGCTGGCCAGAGAAGGGGAGGAGTGGTGTGCACTCCCTAAGTGCGCATGAACTGTTTAGCCGGCTCTCTTTGGCCGATCAAACAGTTCATGTGCACTTTGCATGTTCCTACCAGGCTGCATTACACTGCCTGGTCAGGAACATGCACAGGCTCCCTGTTCCAGTTTGAGCGCCGATCCACGGCACTCAGACCATGTGATTGGCTCAGGGGAGCCTGTGTGCGGGGTGCTTCCGGCTGCAGGCCGGGAGTCTGCAGGAAGATGAAGGAGGACGAAGGAGAGGTGGCAGCTGGCCGGCGGGCCGGCGGTTCCAGGGAAGTGGGCTTTTTATTTGTAATGTTTCGTTCTGACTTTCAGGCACCCCCCCCCCCCGCCCCTCCACACCACCCGTGTTCGGTAGCAGGCACTACTGAGCACTGAATCAGCTAATATTTTCCAAATATTCATATTAAAAGTACTTTCATATATACCAACATACAGGGGTTTTTGTTCAGCCCTCTTTAGTCACTAGTATGTTGCAGTGTCCTTCACTATTTGCTTCTACTCATTAAAGCATTCAGCATGGGACAGTGGATCAGCCTACATCATCAATTGGCTGTCTTGCACTGTGACTGTTGGCACAGCCTCCTAAAACAATGCATTACTGTGCCAAGACTGGTGCTTCCAGGCTGCGGGCCATCTGTTTATTTGTATATTTTTTATGTTTTTGCTATTTTGTTAGCATATTGCATATATTTAAAACAACATTGCACGCTTGCAAAGGCCATACCTTTTTGGCTTTGCCAACAGTTGTTCTTCCAGTGTGTAGAATTATTGTGTACAGCTGTATCGTAAAGACCATTCCTCCCCACAGTTCTGTGAGCATCTATTTAGTGGCATTTATCATGTGTGTGACAACGTTGTGAACAAACATTCCTGTGTTCTTTGGATTTTATATTTTTTCAGTAGGAAACCTTTTTAAAATTCTTTCATTCACAATGTAACCAGCTAGGGTCTCTTCACAGATGTAGAAAGACAGAATGCAACCCAAGCTCCCTGGTCCTGTGTCACCAGTGGTTCACATGTTAGTTTTGCTGCTTTGCTGGATAAACAACAGTACATGTGCACATATAATATTTTTCTGTGTCTCTGCTATTTGAAGAAAGTACCTTTTGGTCTGGAAAATACACATTATGCAATCTTAGCATACTATTTTCCTTGTTCCCAATAAAAGGTATTAAACTATGGTGTGATTGGATTTTCAGAATGAATTAACCACTAATTTGTGTTGATACCTGCCCATTGTGGGAAACATCCATTACAATGCAGTCATTACAACGACCTACTTTTACAGCACAACTGTTACAATGCAATTGCCTTTACATTACATGCCATTACAATGCATGTCATTGCAACGCATGTCACTGCAACACATGCCATTACAACGCATACCATCTCAATGCATGCCATTACAACACATTATACGGTAAATAATAGAGATTCTTTTAGTATTAGGGTGAGTATGAGTTTTGGGGCACATGGGAATAGTACTTTTTACCCCTACACTATCCAACACTGTCCCTACTGTTGCAGTCAGGTGAGTGGGAATAGTACATTTTACCACTACACTATCCAACACTTAGTAATTTTTACCCCTACACTATCCTACACTTACCCCACTGTTGAACTCACTGGAGTGGGAATAGTAGTTTTTACCCTTACACTATCTAACACTTACCCTACTGTTGCCCTATAAGTATTATGAGTTGTAATGGTATGCGTTGAAATGGTAGTTTTAAAAAATGCGTTGTAATGGCATGCGTTGTAAAATCATGCAATGTCATGGTAGTTACGATGTAAAGACTGCGTCGTAAAAGCATGCTTTGTAATTGCATGCGTTGTAACGTCATATATTCCCCACGGGGGGCACAAGCACTCATTTTTGTTGGATCATCAGACTTTGACCCAGAGCAACAGAAGGAAAGGGGATAAAGAAGAGGGAAGAGATAGGAAAACCCTAAAAATGCCCTTACCATCCTATAACCATACCCACCCCTAAACCATAAAAACACCTTTACCACCCAATACTCTTACCAACCCCTAAACCTAAAAATATGTTTACAACCCAATTCCCTTACCCTTACCAACTTCTAAAATTGCCATTACGCCCCTAAACCCTTAGAATCGCCCTAACCCTAATTCCTTATATATATTTATATAAATATATACATATATATATATATATATATATATATATATATATATATATATATATATATATATATATATATATATATATATATATAAAGGCAAAAACGCGGCACTCCTCTTGAACACGATAGTTTATTTAGGTCTCTTTGCAAAAACTCCTACGCGTTTCGAACTAACGTTCTTGGTCACGGCAGTTTGGTAGAACACTGCCGTGACCAAGAACGTTAGTTCGAAACGCGTAGGAGTTTTTGCAAAGAGACCTAAATAAACTATCGTGTTCAAGTGTTCAAGAGGAGTGCCGCGTTTTTGCCTTTTGTTTACAAAATTAAAGGGAGACACGTTCCCGGTCTCCAAACGCGTGCACCAACCTATGGAGTTCCCTCTGCTACGGGGACATTTGTGAAGAATATATATATATATATATATATATATAAGGTTGCCAAATGCAGCAAGCGCTCGCTTCTTTCCCAGCGCAATCTGCTGCAGAGTTGGACACGGACACAGTTTCAGTGCTCAAAGGTATTTTATTTTACTGGCAAAGTCAAGACGCGTTTCGCAGCCTCAGACGCTTGTTCACTCGACAATTTGCATAGAACCGTGAATCAAATTTAAAGTGACAACCACATTAGTGAACGATACCACGTGACATCTCAATACAATGAAACTGAAAGAAATACTGCCGATGTAATAGCACCTCACAAGACAATAAATGTAAAATACATTTAGTTGATTCATTTGCTTGAATGCACATTTTCAATATGTACTCAATTAATACATTGGACAAATATAAATCAAAATTTCTGTATGATAAGATCACAACATACATGTATTTGACTGGATGCTTAACAACGGAATTAATGTTTGAAATGTTTGTGTCCTTACTCAGAAGGCACTCTTTTTAGTCAGTAATTTCAAATGTTTAACGCACATGGAAATCTTTTCCAGCTAACTCCAAATGGTGCTAAACCCATTAAGTGCACGTGCAAAAATCTGTGTTAAAATACAATAATTAGTTTTGATGATACTGGGAATAGTGCAAAACCCTACAAGAACTTCAATTTAGGTTTAAAACAAGACGTAAATACCTAGCCGTACTATTGATACAAAAATTGTTACAAAAATTGTTACAAAATATATATATAGTTTCACTTAGATGATAAATACTTTTTTTCGTTGAAAAGGCATGCGTGGGAAAGGCATTGCATGATCAAGGATGTGTGTTAATTACATCGTGTAGTAAATGATGCGTTGGAAAGACTGTGTCCCTTTACTGGGTGCATTAAACAGCACCTATTACGAGTTTCTGGGGAATAACATGCAGATTTTGGCGTTCAACCCACCAAAACCCACATAATACAGTAATTACTGTATGTTTTCCATCTGTAAATTTCGGCAGGTTTGATTATCGGATGCGTTAAATAAAACTCAACTCGTAATTCCGACCTGTGCATAAACAGGGGTTTATGTACAGGTCGAAAAAAATGACTGACTCGTAATCAGGCCAATAATGTGCTAGAGCTCAATCTTCCAACTGAGTCCTGTTGTGTCCAGAATCCCGGTCTTAAGTTTCACCTTTGAAGCAGCAGATTTATATAGATGTTAGGGTAAAAAACATCCCACTTTTCATCTGTATCAAAACAGTATCCGTTTGCCTCGTGAACTCTCAAACTCCTCTGCTATTCCGTTTGTGTATGGAGACAGGGGATGGTAATACACACATAGGTCGCGTTTGAATATGAGTTCACTATGGTCTGATTGTCTTCCGTTTTATGTCTAATAAGCCAGTGAGGATGAAGTAATGTAAGAGTGGGTCCTCCATTCAGGAAGGAACCAATGCAGGTTTCTAGGGAGGTTTTGCGTAGCAAACAAGGACTAGTACTTAAAGAGGCTTGAGGAACAATTACTGAGCAGCGATTGTGAAAATAACACTTAAACCAGACTTCTATCTGATGAAAAGCAGGGGTGTGGCTATCAATAGTGCAGCAGGCACTGGGGCACCCAGGCCTTGTGTCTTTAGGGGCCCAATGACCTAGGTTTTAGTTGTATTTTACGGGGAACATCCTTTTCAACGCAACTTTTACAACGAAGTACCTTTACGACGCAACCATTACAACGCAACTTTTACAACGGCTTGCGCTGGGGGCGCTCTAGGATAGGGAATAGTTTTAATTTACTATCCAACACCTTCCCTACTATCCACGGGGACTGGAGTTGGAATAGTAAATTAAACTATTCACTATCCAGCGCCCCCCAACGCAAGTCGTTGTAACGATTTGCGTTGTAAAACTTGCGTCGTAAAGGCATGCGTTGTAATAGCATGCGTTGAAACGTCATACATCCGTATTTTACTGCCCAGCCAGTTGGTGGTGGGGTGTACTTTGCTAGCACCATGGCCAAATTGGCCAATGGCACCATTGCTAAGCCACTGGTGAAAAGTGTTGTAGAACAAAATTCCTCCATTTTGTGTCTATTCCTTACTACAAAGCCGTCCACGGAGTTGGAGCACTCACAGGTGCCAAAGTACAGATAAATGATATTCACAGATTCACGCCTGGAAAGGTTGTCTATTTGCACTATAAAAAGTGTGAAAAAAGCCCATGATGTGTGTCTCAGACAGTCTGTATCGCTGATGACATAATGACAATGGTGCAGCAGCAAGGGAATTCACCCCAGCAATGGAGAGAAAGTGGGACACCTCAAAAGTGGCGACTGAGAAAAGAAAAGAAAAAAAAGGGGGCGACTGAGATGCCTTCAGCAGTGACTGCGATAAAACTGGGATGGTTTGCAGGGGGAGTCCATAGAACTGAGCAGAGAGTTGACAAGAAGTGCTGGACCTGCAGAGTCCTCCAGTGCAGACTGGCAGAAGTTCTACGTCTCCAGTACTGGAAGTGGAGT
Organism: Lissotriton helveticus; assembly: GCF_964261635.1. NCBI lineage: Eukaryota > Metazoa > Chordata > Amphibia > Caudata > Salamandridae > Lissotriton > Lissotriton helveticus. The sequence continues at coordinate 1,380,360,645 of NC_136057.1, forward strand.
TGAATTGAATGGCTCAGCTGAGATGACTGTGCTCAGGGTCTGCCTCAGCTCTTTGAAGTGATTGAAGCCAATCAGCACTGAGGAGAGGGAGGTAGACGTGATGGGGAGTGACTGTGAGAACAATATGGCAACCGTTTGTCTAATTTGTTAATTGTTGTACAATGCTGTCATCTTTCCTTGTGGCCTACTACTTTTGCTTAATATGTGAATGCGTCAAATCCATGTATGTTGCATGGAAACACCCACGCAACACCCATGCAACGCCTCTCTGGCGGAAAGTAAACCAAGAAGGTGGGCTTGTGTGGCTTCATAAATTGCTTTTGGGGCTTGCGCCATGCATGCACCGCGTTGCATGGTGCAAGCGTGATGCAACCACACCCATAAAATATGCCCTTAAAGTAGCCTAGACTTGTTTACTATTTTCCTGCCACCTGGCAACCAATTAATTTACTTTAAAAGAAAAAAAAAGAAAAATATATATATATATAGTGCCATCAACATGCTTAAACAAATACTGCGTTGAGTTAATCGACTGGTAGGGAAATCCCCGTTCAGATTTAGGGCCTCATTTACGAGGAAATGACACAGCATGGTGTCGCAAGTTATTTTTCTGCGCTGAGGTGCGTCATTTTAAAAGCAGAGAGATTGACCTTATTTGCAGCAAAATGGAGCATCCTCGTACAGTCCCCTGCGCTAAAATATGCAATCCATTGCCGGGATTATTGTTGTGCAGGAAGGGACACCTTCCTGCACAAAAACACCCATTGATGGCGTTTTCCTCTTCCTATGTGTGCTGCCGAATGCACTGTAGCACATATAGAAAGAGGAAAAAGCGGGGAGGAATACAAGTATTTCTCCTTGTTGCACCACTCTTACGCTTCCCCTGAGGAGGCATAGGATTCTGAAACATTCCCAGGTTTACGAAACGTTGTAAATCTGGAAATGCAGCAGAATTCAAGGGTGTGCGTGGTATTACCCTCAGCAACACCCATGGCATGCCCCTTTCACGCAAAGTAATGCAGAAAAATGGGCCATATTTATAAGGACATTCAAAGCCATGGAGTGTGACGTCGGTGCGTCGAAAAAAGTGACGTATCGGCGGGACAAGTGGCTTGTAAATAAGCCCCTCAGTACATAGACAAAAACAGTACTGTTATGGAAAATGTATTTTAATATATGAATTCTCTTGTAAGTAAACCATTCATGCAACAGTGCAATGACGCATTGCTCCCTTTGACGGTATAAGGGATAGAAAGAACCTACATTGTGTAGAAGAAGAATACTGAACACAACTAATCCGTGCCAGTTTACTTCAATGAAGCTTTGTGTGAGAAATGATACAAATCACATAAAACTCTATTTTAGGGTATACACATATGTGTGGTGTCTTTGTTTTGTTCGAAAAATGTAAATCCTTTATTGTGACATTTTATGCCAACGTTGTGCACTTTGGATTCATAAACCACCAACTTTCACAAGTAGGAGGGTGAAAAATCCAGCGAACGCTACTGTTGTGGGAAATGTCTCTGGTGAAAAGAAGTTTTTCCTGGAAAAAACTGTACCAAACCTTTTGTGGGAGAGAAATGATCCCCACAAGTGAAGGTGTATGATCATGTATCCCTGTGGTGTGCCCAACTCTGCAGAGAGTGTGGTTGACGTGTAGCACTGTCCCTCGCAGGGTAGGGTGGTAGGAGCTTGGATAGGGTCGAGTGAGCCCCCAGCACCGAGAAGTACTATGGAGGTATGTGACCTCATGAGGAATGAAACTCAAGCCAAACTCCAGAGCCCTCCTCTTCTGTTTTTACACAGATGTGAAATGGGGAAGTGGTCGCACCCCACACAATCAGAGGCTGAGCTCCCAGTTTGGCTCATTAGTGTAGGCAGCATTTCTAATTTTACTATGTGAAGCTATGGAATGTGGTTTCACACGCACAGCTCTCTCCACCTCCCCCTAACTGTGGTTTTCCTGTAATGAGGAAGACTATGTGTAAGTAAGACAGAGCTCTGCAAAGCTGCATAATCTGTAAGGCTGGATCATGGGGTGCCTGAAATCCTAATAATTTGCTCTTGCGTAATAACGTGAAGTTTCAGAAAAAATATATGACATTACACGTATAATAGTTGGGTAGGGATAAATAGAGCCTGAAAAATTGAGTCTGGGGAATGTTTGATATAAAATAATACTATGTGATTTCATGTTACACAAAATGTTATAGTTTTTCCTTTATTTCTATTTTTCGGTTTTCCAGTGTGTAGTATAAAATGTAGAAAACCATGCAAAATAAAGGGAAATATAAGAGTTGGAGGTCTAAACTCTGAAACAGTTCCTCTGATCAGAGACAATCATCGCAGATACAGAAGTGCAGGATCCATGCCAGATTTTCAGGGTATTCAAATAAGATACATATCCGTTTATTGAATCTCAGTGGGAATCATATAGTTAGTCATAGTCCTCCTGCCTCGAAGTTGGAAGCACCTGCCACGGATAACAAAACTTAGGAACATAGTGCCAGAAAAGAGCATTTAATAACTTAGTAATAAGCCAATCAAAATCTAGAGAGAGCACAAGGAATTTGTGGTATAGTTACGGACCATAGATTTTTTGAAAAGTTCCCTGTTTTGGTTATATGTTGAGATTAAACTAAATATATAGTGAGAGGCGGAGTGCTAAATGTGAAGCTGAAAATGTAATGTAACAATTTTGTACATAGCTATAGTCTAGTGAAATTCGTGAGTATTAAGTAGAACCAACGGGAATCTAAACACAACTCAAACTCCCTGCGCTCAAGAGCACCCACAGATCCTTGCCCATAGCACGTCTTCAACCTTTGGAGCAAAATGATTAGTGACGAACTCAAGAAAGTCCTGAATTAATCCATCACCTCAGCATTCTTCCCGGAGGACTGGAAACATGCTGAAGTGATGCCCCTACTGAAGAGAACATCAGCCAACCCAGCAGAATTGAAGAACTGCCAACACATCTCCCTACTCCCCTTTCCTGAAAAAATCCTTGAGAAGACAATCAACCAGCAACTCTCCAAACCCCTAAAACAAAACAACCTCCTGGACCACTCTCAATCCGGATTCCGAGCCAACCTTATCACAGAGACAGCCCTGATCACAGCCACTGATTACATCAGAACCCTCCTTGACCATGGCAAAATGGCATCCCTCATCCTCCTGGATTTGTCAGCTCTTTTGACACCATCTCCCAACACTTCTTGATCCACAGGCTACACCACCTCTTAATCCAGGGAGACACCCGCAGATGGGTGGCGTCATACCTCACCAGAAGAACCCAGAAAATCAGTCTCCCCCTTTTTCCTCAGAACTTAAGATCATCTGCGGCTTCCCCCAAGTGTCATTCCTGAAACCCACCCTCTTCAACACGTACATGATCCCCGGAAAACATAGTCAGATCGCACTGACTCAACATCATCTCCTCCACCGACGATACCCAGCCACCCTTCCAACACCAGAGTCAACTTCCGCAGGTGTATGATGAATTTTGCTGACTGGATTAAGGACAACTGTCTAAAGCTCGACACAGACAAGAGGGAAGTCCTCATCTTTGGGAACCACCACTCACCATGGAACAACACATGGTGACCGGCAGAGCTCAGTCCACCGCCCACCTCAACAGACTATGCCCCCAACCTCAGAATCATCTTGGACAGAAAACTATTAGTGAACAAACAGATAAATACAGCCTCTCCCGCCTGCTTCCACACCCTACACATGCTCCGCAAGATCTTCAGGTGGCTCTCAGTCAACACCAGAAGGATCGTCACACAGCCCTAGTCACTAGCAGGCTAGACTACAGGAACATAATAAATGTAGGAATCACCACTCGCCTCATGAATAGTCTACAAACCATACAAAACTGAGCATCAAAACTCATCCTCAATTTCCCCAGGCACTCCAACATCACACAGCATTTAAAGATGCCACACTGGCTTCCAATCTAGAAGAGATTCCAGTTCAAAATGCTGACCACGCATACAAGGCCCTGCACAACGAAGGACCGGCACGCATCAACAGGCGTATGGCCTTCCACCAGCCGACCAGACACCTATAGTCTGCTTCCCTCTTGCTCATGGACACCCCCCGGATCTACTTAAGCAACAGCGAAGGACGCTTCTTCTCACATCTGGCGGCCAAAGCTTGAAACTACCTTCCCCTTCTCCTCTGGACCACCTCATCACTCCAGGAATTTGGGAAGGGGCTCAAGACATACCTTGTCGAATAACATAGCACAATCAAGCAAGTAGCAACTCCAGCGCCTTGAGACCCACACTGGTGATTTGCCATGCTATATAAATACTTGGTTGATTGATTAATTGATAAACAGAGGAATAAAGGATACATTGCAAATATGCATAAATACATAGAGAACACATTGAGACAGCCAAAGGTGAGGACCGGTCATGTTTTCACAATAATACGCTAAAAAAGTCAAGTTCCAATAGCTACACAAATTTGTTGTTGCAATATGGAAGAGACGTTGAACGAAAGCCGGGATTGCGAAAGCAAAGTGAAGGAAATTGCTGTCTGTGTAATAAAGGAAGAGGATTCCAAGTCAGAAATGACTCATTCTCGTTTGGGTTAACACTAAGAATATCCATGTATGTGTCAATAACTGTAAGATATTTAAAAACAGGAAAAGAGCTCTGAAATTCACTTGCATTAAAATGTTCATTTACACTAAAAGATGAAGTGGCTGATACATTGGGCATAGTATAAAAAGAGAATAATTGAGGTCCAAGAGTGGATCCCAGTGGGACTGGATGTAGCCTTGCGGTTAGAGCTGTCGACCTCGAAGCTGGAGAACCGGATTCGAGACCGGCAACAACGCTCAACATCCTGTGATTCTGGGCAAATCACTTAATCTGCCTGTGCCTAACAAAAATGAATGTGTCCATACTGATGTCTATACTGTCAGAACTGCCATTGTTCATGTTTGAGTGACGAATGTCATAACAAATAAAAAAAATTTTAAAAAAAATGAATGTGTCTACCTGTAACGAAACTGGTGCTATGTAAAGCGCTCTGATACCCGATGTCTCAGGTCTAGTTTGCGATACATAAAAAAAATCTTTACTTATATGGCAAACCATAAGGTAAAATCTCAGAAATCACATTGGGTCCAAGCTACAATTGGACAACACACACAGAAAAACCTGGAAAAAGCAGGGGGGCTCACTGTAACAAAAATCACACACAAATCAAGTAATAGCTAAAGAGTAGAACACTGTGAAGACCTTCTGGGCAACCGAAGATAGATGCTGCATGATGTGGAGTGACAAAGGTGAAAGCTAAACTGAGAAGAAGAAGAAAGATTGTTAGAAATATAAAAAGGTAAAATAGTGAATGTTAAATTAGCTAAAGAGACTCTGACATTGTATAACAGGAAATATTTGGTGGCAATTTTTTTAAGGTAAGAGACCCGTTTGTTTGAAGGAGAAGTGAACAATAATCCTTGTAGAGGTAAAATTAACAACAGGGTAAAAAAAGGAAATTAACAAGCATTGGCATAGCCAATAGGTCTTGCCTTTGGGACCTTATAAGTGTTTAGTTATCCAGCACAATATCTTTGGTGCAACAATATCAAGTGCTACATGGCTAAACACGTATAAGGTCCCAAAGGCAAGACCTATTGGCTATGCCAATGCTTGTTTTGAGTGAGTGGCTCGTGCAGGTATGCCACTGTGAGTTAGAGATGCTGCGAGTGCTTTTAGAGGAGCCCTTGTGACACTGCGCCTCTTCAAAATGAATCTTGGGTCTGGTGTAAAACTTCTAGCCCCTATTCTCGCACCCAATGCATCCTTAAATGCCCCATGTACAGCCGGGGTTGACACTCCGATTACCCCTGCCCTCCAGTAACACTCTATCCATCATGGGGGGTGGTGGTGGTGGTGGTGCTAATTTAGTTCAATAAGCCAACTTGCCCCATTAACCAGATGGAGAAGATATCATTTTAGTAACTAAAACATTTTAAATCACGCAAGAAACTTAGCAAAAAGGACGCACTGGTAGACTCTTGCTGTTTTTTCATGAATGTATAGATACACATACTTATATATTTATTGTCTTTTATATATGGTTTTGAGAGTGTTGTATACAAATGTCTTTCTTTTAGAATTGCTGTTCCTTATTTTTAACTAGCAGGCAAGATGTATTGCAAATGGTTTTAAGTAACTGTGCAATATAAATAAAATTATTTACTTACTTTACTTACTTACTGGTGGTGGACATGGTGGTGGTGGACGTGGTGGCGGTGGTGGTGGTGGATGTGATGGTGGTGGTGGACATGGTGGTGGTGGATGTGGTGGTGGTGGATGTGGTTGTGGTGGTGGACGTAGTGGTGAATGTGGTGGTGGTGGACATAGTGGTGGTGGATGTGGTGGTGGTGGACGTAGTGGTGGTGGACATAGTGGTGGTAGATGTAGTGGTGGTGGTGAACATGTTGGTGGTGGTGGATGTGGTGGTGGTAGACATGGTAGTGGTGGTCGATGTGGTGGTGGTGGATGTGGGAGTGCTGGTGGTGGTGGACGTGGGGGTGGTGGATGTGGTGGGGGACATGGTAGTGGTGGTGGATGTAGTGGTGGTGGTGGTGGCTGATGTGGTGGTGGACGTGGTGGTGGTCGACATAGTGGTGGTGGATGTGGTGGTGGTGGACGTGGTAGTGGACGCGGTGGTGGTGGTGGATGTGGTGGTGGTGGATGTGGTGGTGGTGGAGATGGTGGATGTGGTGGTGGACATGGTGGTGGTGGTGGACATGGTGGTGGTGGACATGGTGGTGGTGGATGTGGTGGCGGTGGACATGATGGTGGACATGGTGGTGGTGGATGTGGTGGTGGTGGATGTGGTGGTGGACTTAGTGGTGGTGAACGTGGTGGTGGTGGATGTGGTGGTGGACATTATGGTGGTGGACATGGTGGTGGTGGATGTGGTGGTGGTGGATGTGGTAGTGGATGTAGTAGTGGTGGACGTGGTGGATGTGGTGGACGCGGTGGTGGTGGATGTGGTTGTGGTGGACGTGGTGGTGGTGGCGGATGTGGTGGTGGACGTAGTGGTGGTGGTGGTGGGCATGGTGGTGGGCCTGGTGGTGGTGGACGTGGTGGACGTGGTGGTGGTGGTGGACATGGGGGTGGTAGACGTGGTGGTGGTGGGCATGGTGGTGGTGGATGTGGTGTGGTGGACGTGGTGGTGGTAGATGTGGTGGTGGTGGTGGACATGGTGGTGGATGTGGTGGGTATGGATGTGGTGGTGGTGGAGGTGGTGGTGATGGTGGTGGTGGATGACTGTTGGGTAGGAGGGTGCTGGCAGAATGTGGAAGAAGAGGAGGATCTCGAAGGGGGAACATGGGAGAGCAGAAAGAGGCCGAATATTAGAAACTAACAAGCGCTGAAGAAAAGAAAAGCGCACGGCTGCCACTGTTCACTATTCGGCTTAGCAAGTGCAGCTGTTGTGCTAGTTTAATAAATCTTAAAAAGCAGAGACGGAAGAGAGGCAGTGATGAGCGAAAGTGCTTCACGACGTAAACAAGCGGTCTTCACTGTCTTCACTCGTGCTTGTGGCAGCATCTACCTTGCGGGAGCGAGCAGCCATATGTTTGTAATTAATGTGCTGCGCCGCTGCTCGCTCCCACAAGGTGGATGCCGCCACAAGCACGAATGTGAGTACTTGAAATGTGAAGACCGATGGCTAAAGGCCCTCCTAGAGCAGCACATGCGCACTGCCTAGTCAAGACCTAAAAATGGTAGGTAGTTTTGTTTAACTCTGACAGCAAGGAGTTCAGTGACAGCTTCTCCTGCTCTTTCAGCAGTGCACACAAGAAAAATAAAATGATAACAACATATTTGTGATATCATTTTATTTTTCTTCGCTGTCACCGAGCCGAGTCTTGGGGGCAGGCCATCCTGATGGAGAGTAAGCAACAGGGTGGAGGAATGGTGGGCATTAAGTGCTCATGTGGATTTGGCTGACTGTCCCAGCCCAACCAAACCAGCATGCTTACCTAGCCTTTCGTCAACCCAAGCTGTGTTGTACAGCTGAGTGGAGAAGAGACACAGGCTTCCAGTCCCTGTCTGAGCACCAAACCAGGCAGCGCAGACCAATCCTAGTGCCACTGTCATGCTCGTAATAGCATTACCAGAATGAGAGATGCTTCTGGATGGGCCATGGGGTATCTGGGAGCCTGTGCATTGGCTGCTGGGTGGTGACAGGCGGTGGTCAGCGGCTAAGTAATATTGTTGTTTCCCTTTTTTTCTCCCCTGTGCTGCCCCTGCTCTCCCCCCTACCACACTCCCCCTCCCCAGTTTGCCTTCAAAGTAGCTGCCATTGAAGGCTTTACCAGCTGAAAGTGTAGGTTATGCTCAACTCAAGCATTGTTGAACTTCTAAATGTGATCTTTATTGTAGAAAATTCAAATGAATGCGGACCAAGACTGAGCCCTGCTTCATTTTATTTCCATGATTCATTTTAATTCCCTTATCGTCCTACCACATTTGCTACACCAAGAAGAGTATCAAAGACACATAATGACAATTATGCATCAAAAAGTAGCAGTACAGTTGATGCCAAGCATTCAACAACAAAACACTAAGGTTGAGCGTAACTGGCGTAATTCTCTCTTGTGTAACTACTTGTAATTACTGGAAAATTGCTCATTATTATGCGTAATTGTGTGAGAAGCGTAATCCAGCATTTAGCTTCTATTTTCATAGTGCGAAATGCACCCTTCCATCTAAAATGGGCCAGAGGATGCATTTCACACTCACAAAATAACACTAATTGCTACAGGACAGGAACAGTAGTAGCCAGCAATGACTCGCTCTATTAGTTTGTTGTATCTGTGCTCCTGCTGTAGGATTTGTGCCCCAAATTACTCTTAATCATGCATGCTAGTGTAATTCTAGTAATTTCACATCACAAGAGTTTTGCATAATTACTGAAATTACTCATATTACACCTGCATAATTACAATTCCTCCCGGCCTACAAAAGAATTAAACAAATGTCAATGTCTTTTGGCGCACACTTCCATTTGCACACTGCTCCACACAGATTCCTAGCAGGATATGGCTAGCCACTATCCAATCTAATCCTCAAACCACCACCACCACCTCATTCCTAGCTTTTAAGCCACTACCCACACTGATTCACCTCTAACAAAACTAAACAAAATCAAATACATTGTCAAGAAACCATGTTGACCCCAAAAATGCAAAGGGTGCCCAGATTACAAAAGTGCTGCATAACCATGAAAATAGTAGGTAGATTGGTGAAGAAGTAACATGGACAATGGCGGTGGAGTTGGGGGTAGGAGTAGAAGAAGCTACAAAGATACCCTGGGGTGCGGGTGGAAGGAGAAATGTTAGAAATCGGGTTTCTGGTTGGCAAAGGTATGCACCCTTTCCAAGCAGGAACCACAGTCCTACACAGGGTAAGCGAGATACACATCATAAACTAACCTGTGCTCACCCTTTGGTAGCTTGGCACAGAGCAGTCAGACTGAATTTAAGAGGCAATGTGTTAAGTATTTGTGCAACACTTCAAACAGTAAAACTGTTAAAACACAATACAAAAAGACACCACACTTGGTTAGAAAAATAGGACTCAATTTAATATTTAAAACAGGACCAAAATTACAAATTAGATCCTTAGATATGCAATTTTAAAGACTTAGGGGAAAGTAGCGCATAAAAGCGCAAGCCGCCAACTGTTACCTGGTTGCGCTGGGCAGGGGCAAAACAACAAGTTCAGGCCGACTGTGATGGAGCGCAGGTCAGCTACAGGGACCCACTTGGGCCTGATAGAGCGCGCGAGGTCACCCAGCCAATAATTTCGCCGTTTCCAGCTTCGGGCCCATATACTTTCAATTCACAATATTCATTGACAGGGTGACTTCACGGGCTGCTACCAATTTGTGTGAATGCCCTACTGTTATTACTCAGTGTACCCGACTTACCATCTACCGACACGGGTACCTATGACCACAACGGATCAGGGAGCTAGCGGTAAAAGGAAAAGCAGCAAAATACCAACCCAAAATTACATTCAATACTATTGTAAAATGACCACGGACAACTGGAAGTTTTAAAATCTTTATCTAAAGTTCGTTCTCGATAAGCATAAGATTTACAAGAATAAGGCAATCAATAATCAAGATAACGAAAAGTACATAACTATAGAGAAATAAAGTCAGGGTAATCATGGAAATGCTAATATGGGATGCAACAGGAAACGCTATGCACTTAGGGCAAAAGTTCTTTGGAAAATGTAAGTAAGGCCGTTCTAGACCATATCAGAAAATGACAAACTGCAATGCAAAATATGATTTCTAAAAGGTAGGGTAACATAGGAACAAGTTATGAAAATATGCAATTGACTTTATGTTTCAATAGTTGCGGCAAAAGCATGGAAAAATCAACATATGCACAGGTGTCTCTTTATTGAAGCAAAAGACAGAAAAATAGAAAGGTGCAAGTTTAAAGAACTTAGAGCAATATTTACCTAGACTGGTGTGGAAACCAAACCCTGGCCACGGGTTAGTTAAGGACAGGAAACCCTCAAGGAAGGATACCCCTCAATGGACAGCAGGTGCAGAATGGACACCCAGGACAGGACAGGATACCCTCAGATTAGGAATCAGGACAGGACCTCAGGACAGGACAGCAAACCCTCAGGACAGGACCGCTCAGGACAGGACCGCACCCGCAGTTTGGAAGCAACGCCTGCGCTCCACCCTCTCTGCAGCTATCGATCAAGACCCCGATTGGGTCAGCGAACTCCCAGCAAAGTGCTTCGCCAACACTTTAAGGTTCAGTAGAACCTTAGTCTATGGTCAATTTCGGACAGAGTGCTCCGCAGCGCTCTGTATCTTCAGTCACCTATTGAGTACGATGGGTCAGTGACAGGTCAGCTAAACCAGACAAGTCGGACAATTTCCCTAGGTGAACCCAGGGTAGATATACAGTTTGGGGACGGTGTACCACCCCCCAATGTAGCAAAGTGTCAGAATCCCTCAATTTGGATTGGTCCTAAGATAGGATTTGGGTAACACACCAATCAGAACACACTATTTGGAGGCCTTATTTACATCTCAGGGCACCGCCTAGCAAGATTGGGGTTCCCATGAGAAAATTGTGCAGAATACAGGCAAAGAATACATTTTTGCAACATAATAGAACAATATCGTGACGCTGCGGGGCGAAGGTGCTGCTTCCCAGGCTTGCTTCTGGTATCAACCTTCTTTGGCAGCCATTCAATGACAAGATGCTGTTTTCGAGTCTGCGCACAAGTACCCTCCAAGATGGCTTTCGGCTCAGTCAGACCCCCATTCCCCGCGGTACATGAAAGGTAAGCGAGAACAAATTAATACATAGAAATAACGTTATGAAAACACATCACAGGGTTTGTACTTTCAACTTATCACTAAGAAATATACTTATGCAGTCTAAATGTTAGCTACATACATACGAGCACAAGAGCAGTGGCACGAGCAGTACCATGTTACTGGCAAAGCTATGCATTACGCATGCGCAACTATTTCCCTCCAAACCTGCAAACACATCAGGACACGTGAGTGTGACTGACGCATGCGCAGACACTTACTTCCAAGCAGCGGCCATTTTTAAAGACTCGAATTAATTATTTTAGTAAAACACATAGGCAAGCTTCGGGGAACCTCGTTTCAACATAAAATAAACGTTAGTAAGACGTACAACTTATTACGTTATTACACATTAACGAGGTTCATGACAAAAGCACGTCGCGAATGCGAAGCTTTGCTTCATCAGGCCCGCTGAACACAGTACCTTAAATCCTGGTGCGCAGTCTGCGTGGTGTTGCTTTGTGAGGCTTTGCATCATCCAGCGTCGGTTCCGAGAAGTTCTGCAGTGAGGCTTTGCAGGGCTTGGTGGCGGTTTGCGCAGGTCCTGGGGAGCTGTGTGGAGAGGCTTTGCAGGGCTTAGCATTGCTTTGCACTCATCCCGGGGTCTGTGCAGTGAGGCTTTACAGGGCTTGGCATCGCTGTGCATCGGTTCTAATAGACTGGCAGCTGCACGGCAAGGCTGTGCGTGGCTTTGCACCGCCCAGTGGCGATTCCGGTGAGGTAGGCAGCTATGCATGAGGCTTTGTGGGGCTGCTTGTTGCTTTGCAGTGTTTCCAATGAGTACCAGAGAGGGCAAAGCACCTTAAGGACCCTTCCAAGGATCCATGACTGGGGAGAACCAGAAATGAATTTGAGAGTTTTCACTACCAGGACACGTAAATCTTAAAAGTATATGCCCTGATTTTTACCTACAGAGCACCCTTGCCTATGGGCTACCTTGGGCCTACCTTAGGGGTGACCTATGTGTGATAAAAGGAGAGGTTAAGGCATGGCAAGGGGTTTTAAATGGCAAGTCGACATGTTAGTGTAAACTGCACACACAAGCTCTCAGTAGCAGGCCTGAGACATTTTTAAAGGGCTACTTAAGTGGGTGGCACAATCAGTGCTACAGGCCCACTAGTAGCATTTAACGTACAGGCCCTGAGCACATGTAATGCACTTTACTAGGGACTTCTAAGTAAATTAAATAGGCCAATTGTGGTTAAGCCAATGTTACAGGGTTTTAGGGAGAGAGCGCATGCACTTTAACACTGGTTAGCAGTGATAAAGTGCCCAGAGTCCTAAAGGCAACAAAATGAAGTCAGAAAAAGGGGAGGAGGAAGGCAAAAGGTTTGTTGGTGACCCTGCAGAAAGGACTGTTTCCAACAGGAAATAATAAATACAAACACAGGGGTGGAATGGGTAGATGCAACATATAATAAAAATAAAAATAGTACCTCAATCACATCATGATCAGTGCAAGGACAGCAATCAAGCTGAAACAACCGGTACTTGGTCTGTGCTCCAGCTAACAGAAGAGGAAGTGAATCCGGCATACACTGGCTAATTAGAAGGCAGCAAATAAAATGAATGAAGCCCAACGAATGGTAAGCAATGTACATTCTGTAAGTCCCTTGTACACAAAATCCCTAACAAAACACAGCTTTTCGTTCAAACTGCCAAGACAGGTCCTTACTAAACAGGAACACAAGCAACCCCAGATCGGTTTTGGTAAAGTCCGGCTTTTTGAGAGAGGCCTAACTTGGGTTCTGTGGCACATTAAGTACAGATCTGATCTCTTGGATCCCCCCTGGCCATTTTGGCAGATCCACCTTCAAGTGTTCCCTTTCTTTTGTTTCCTCTTCTTCCCCCCCACGAGGAACTACATCCTCCTTAATGCTATGTAGTTCATCTGCAACATCACAGTTGCATCCATTCCTTTGCTTAGAAGTCAAAACTTCCAAACGTTATGGCCATTATAACTATTCACATTTTGCTACAGTGTTACTATTTACTGAGAACATGTATTACTGCATCTCAATCAGGGCAGGCTTTAGGGTGGTGCGAACTGTGCCACCGCACCGGGGGCCAAGCTCGCAGGACGCTTTGTTTAGAAGTATTTGATTTAGGATTACCAGGCATCCCGTAATTGCTGGAACAGTTCCGGTTTTTCACCAGCGGTCCTGGCAGAATTTGGAAATTATGGGTCATGTCCCAGTTTTCATTGAGGGTCGACTGCAAACAAATGGAGGCTTTTTTTGTGTTACAAAGTAGTACTAGCCAGCAGCTCCTATTAGAAAGCTATTTAAATTACATGTGTGGTACTAGATTTAAAAACAGACTTTTTATTTATTCCCTCAGTGCCTCCTCTATGTTTCTATATTGATGAGCACTGTCATTCTGAGACCCTTGAGTAATCTTCAATTAGTCCTTTTTCAATGTTTCGTGAAATGCACCGGTGTTTGGCTTTCAAATATCTGGTCACCCGAATTTGATTACAGGCACTTGCTGGAGAGTTCCTTGTATATGCAGCTATTATCATTCTGAAATGAAAATGTCAAAATAACTCTCATGATAAATGTTTCTGTTGGAAAGACCTGAGTTTGTCTAGTGCTGGATTTTGACTCATAATAAAGTAGTGTAGAGGGTTAATGTACCTGATGCAAAGAACGTGTACCATGCAAATCACTGAATGGTATTTATGTATATAGCTCAATGTGTTACTGTTTTTTTCCCCAGAGAGATCCCTTTGTTGCTGGCAGTTTATAAGTTACAAGCCTAATATACCTTAGTGATCTAAGAACTGCCATCAAACAACTGCAAGCCGAATGCAAGGTACAGGTTAGAAGGTTATGTTTTCTCAATTTTTCCTTATCCTAATGTTGCTAAGAAGGATTTTTTAGATAGAAATAGATTCTTATTCATAAAGCCAACCCCAACCACTGTGTTAAGGTTTTAAACTCTGTCGTTGTGCCAGACCATGCACGTAAAAAAATATTGCGTATAAGTATTGATGCCATGTGACTCCTGCACCTGGTTCTTCATTGTCTCAGTAAGCTTCACTGGCTCTCCATTCACAAGCACAGCCAATTCAAACTTCCCACGCACACATACAAAGCCCTACACAACGCAGGACTAGAATACCTGAATAGCCGGATACACTTTCACCAACCCACCAGACACCTACGCTGTGCCTCACTCTCACTCGCACACATGCCCCGCATCTGCAAAAGCAAAACTGGAGGTTGCCCATTCTCCTACATCACACCCAAGACATGGAGCGACCTCCCTCAACACGTCAGAGCCTCCTCATTACTTATTGAGTTCCGCAAGAAGCTGAAAACCTGGCTCTTCATAAGAGCACCTTGAGACCTCACACATACATACCTGCTCAACCGCATGGATACCCTCTCAGGTGTTTAGAGCACTATACAAATCAACAAAACACAACATGTAACGTTTCCTATACATTGATGTACCTACATAAGATTCCTTCACTTTGTATAAAGTGTATGTGACGTCAAGTGCTCTGACAGGCACACTGGTATGAGTAGTACTATAAAACCAATGAAATGCCTCTGTGAGAGGGGCTAGGGACAGATGAGGGGCACTGTTGCAGGGTGCTATGTAGTTAATCTCGGAGATGAAAGTCATGGGGAGGAGGGGGGCACCAACAAAGACTGTTGCAACGGGCGCCACCAGTGATGAAACCCGCCCTGGTTACAATTACTACGTAAGTAAAGACTGGCACAGCTCTCCTGCGTTTGGCTGTACTCAGCCGGCAACACTTCTGGAATGGAATAGACTGCTTGAACATCCGCTTAGCGTGGTGCAAGGCTCTGAAACTTTTTCTTGCAAACTTCATGAATTAATTTTTTTAAACTTATGTGAAAGTTCCTTTGCTGGGAAACAACACCAGGAAACCCAGTTACTGAGTGAAAATTCTCTTTAAAAAAACATGTTTTTGGCTGGAAAAGTGTTCCGTAAATATAAATTGTGGCGCATTTCAGTGGCAGATGAAGTTGCAAGGTTGATCAATGCAGCAAACTCGATGAAGTGAGAACATGGTCAAATTTGCACATCTCTGGGAGCGAAATCTAAAATTATTAATTGTAACAACATTTACCTCTGCTATCAAATTCAGTACAACCTAATTGATTAAAAAATGTTTTATTGAGTTTGAGACTCATCTTATTGGAAACTGCCTATTGAACAGAATACAATATCTGCACAAAGGGTTAGGAAATCAAGCGTAAGTCACTAATGTATGTGAATGCTACACACATATGTGCGTGGTTTACATCAAGCATATTTTATGCATAAGTACAGAAAGAATGGATCTGATTATCTAAATATTTGTAAATTACACATACATTTATAACATTTCTCTATGGCCCTCATTATTAGTTGCCGGCAGTTACCCCTCAGGGCAACCACGACTATTCCATTCCTTCGGACCTGAAATTATTAGGTCCTCAAAGTCCAGCCTCGATAATTCCAGGTATAGGAACTCCAGTGACTTATGAGGAGCTGCGGTGCGCTGTGGGGGTTGCTGCGCCCGGCCCGTGCCCGCTCTCATACTTCAGCATGGAGGAAGGTGAAATAATAAAATAAACTCCGAATTTCGACCATACCTCCACCCACTGGGGCAAGGAAAACACAACATTTACAACCTGCTCCAAGAAGGTAGTACAAGTGTGGGGAAATGTGCCCATTATGATAACACGCAGTATTGGAGCCAGTATTCCCGGATCCACGTATTAGTCTCCATTTCAGGAGAAATAACCCACAATCCTTGCTAACAACCATCTGGAATCAATTCTGGCCTCGGTATCTTTAGGCACTCATAAGGAGGGCCTGTGTGTCTATAAGCATTCATTAGATATGGAAATGGGGCGGAAATGGTACACATACAAATGTGAACACCAGTTGTCTGTAAACACCGGTCTCATTTGCAAAGTGATCTCGAGTCAAGTCAATGGATTTCAGAGTGAAGATTTGATGCAGCTTACAACGATTCCTTAGAGTTGGTTTCTTTTTAGCACCAAATTGTTGTCGTTTGTCAAATAGTTTCTTGCACCAATTCCTTTCTTTTCAAACCCCTTAATAAGAAAGTTGAAAGTAAGCGACTGCTTAATGAGTGTTAGGCAGGAATGGCTCATCCATTAAAGTGGAGGAGCATTGCCCCACTAACAAAAATGCGCCCAGAAAAGCCCCAAAGATGAAAAATAAAATATTAATAAAGTTAATTCATTACTATTTTATTTTTCACCAACCCTTCCCGAACTAACTATAAGGAAGGGGTGGGGCCATTGCTGCAGCAGGGAGGATGGAAGGCTGTGCACTTAGGTTTAAAGTGCGCATGTCTCTTTGGCTGGCTCTCTTGCAACAGTGTGTCAGACATGCACATTTTAAACCTCTCTAACCCAGCTGTCTCAGACACCTGAAAAAGCACATGCTTCCAGTTCCCTTAAGAGCGCTGACTGAGGCCACTCCCTCCAATTCTAGCGACTCTCTCATGCTGGTTACGATCAAGAGAGCAGCGCAAGGATTGTAAGGGGAGTTGGCTGCAGCCCTTGCTGGAGCCTGGAGGAGACAGAGAAGAACCAGAACGGAGCAGCAAGGACAAAGGATGTGTCAAACAGCGAGAAAGGTAGGGGCTATTTCTTTTTATTTATAGTCTCCACTTGCCTTACATACTTACACCCACCCGCTACCAATTTACCCGCCCACCACTCCTCGTAGTTGCCAGCCTCTGCTGGTGTTACGATGAATCAGGTGCATGTTTGTGTGGCTCCAGCCCTGCTAGTGTTTTCGAGGCATTGTATGTTCAATAGACAACCCATGTTCACTCCAGGTAAGGTGCCAAATACATCTATTGACTTTTTTAATACGATTATGGGGATGGGAGAATCAGAACATAGAGGCTGGTTTACAAAGCTTTTTTCTGTAAGTTTGTCTTGCTCCTGCAAATTTAGGAGTAGGGCTCTCTTAAGCCAGGATGATTAGTCAGATCTTACCTACATACTTGTTCCTCTACTTCAGGGGGGGCTAGTCTCCAATAATGCATGCCTTGAATGTCCTGATCCTACCTGCCCTTCAGCCCCCCACTTGTTGTCCATCCCGTAGCTGTGCATGCTGTCCAGTGGATCACCTGGCAGGGCTTGGCTTTAGGCTACTGTTGCCCACTCCTCAACACAACAAGGAGTAAAACACAACTACTTATAGACATGGCCTTGAAACTCAGGCTCAGTCACATTTGAGGAGCCAAGTGAAGCTGTTGAGTTTTACGAGCGAGCAGCCAAGTAATGCGACACACCCTGGAAACAATATACTTATTTTAATTCAGTTTTTTAACACATTTGTGCCAAATTTGCATATTTTGCTTTCACAAAATCCTGCAAAAATTACATGAAATTACATGAAATGTAGCTTTATTATCGTAAAATGCCTCCTGGTAACCTTTTTGGGCGCAGGAAGCCTTTCACACTAAAAACTAGTGCAAAAAAAGCATTCCTAAGAACAGGTATTTGTGTTCTGCTTGTTTACGATGTTCCTTTTTGTCAGCTCTAAAGTTTACTAAAAATGCAGCATCATTACACCAAATGACGTAATTTAGACCATTTCACACAACAGTAACAAAGTCTTTGTGAAATTAAGCTAAATTAGGCATGCATAGCATCATTTTCTCCAGGGCCTACCTTTGATTGTTGACGCATTTTCTGAACTGGACCAAGCAATGCAAAAATCTTTTCTTTTTTGGTACTAAAATGCAAATTTTATATTCTGGTTTTAAGATTTGTAGCTCAGTTCTTTTGATTATAAATGAGCTCAGATCTGCCCATTGCTGACTGAATCTACACCGCCATCTTTAGAATGAGCATGTGATGCCTGTGGATCTACTTGGGCACTTGTGGCACTATCACTATGTATATTTTTCATTCTATGATCCGCTTCTTCCTTAGTGGCCGAACGCAGAGAGTCAGCCTTCCGCCGATCACCTCAGAACCCACAGAGATGAGCTGGGGAGGCCCTCAGGGATCCTCCCTGAGCCACATCCTCTTCAACATCTACATAGCCCCGCTTGCAGCCATCGTCAGAAGCCACGGACTCAACATTGTCTCCTACTCCGACCTCGCCCAGCTGATTCTCTCCCTCACAGAAGAACCCACGGCTGCCAAGAGCAACTTCCACAACAGGATGAAGGCAGTTGCCACCTGGATGAAGGACAGATGAATCCAGCTTAACTCACACAAGGCTGCAGTCCTCATCCAGGGCTCCTCTGCCTCCACCTGGGAGGACTCATGGTGGCCTGCAGAACTCAGAACCCCCCACACCCATGGACGATGCAAGAAACCTCGACAGCATCCTGGACTCCTCGCTCTCTATGAACTGCCAAACCAACGCCTTTTGTCTTCCTGCTTCCAGGCGCCCTGCCTGCTTCATAAGATCTTCAAGTGGATCCACACTGAGTCTGGGAAAATGGTCACCCATGCGCTCGTCAGCAGCAGACTCGAGTATGGAAATGCACTCTACTCCGGCACCACACAGAAACTTCCCCAAAAACTTCAGAACATCTAAAACACCTCCGCCAGACTCATCCTGAACATCCCACACCACAACCAGATCACCGGCCACCTGAGAGACCTACACTGGCTAGCTTTCATTAAAGGAATCACCTTCAAGTTCTTCACGCACGCCTACAAAGCCCTCCACAACACCGGACCTGCATACCTCAACCACTGCTTCTCCTTCTACACTCCCACCAGACATCTCCGCTCTGTTCAACTGGCCTTGGCCAACATCCCACGGATCTGCAAGATCCCCCCCACCACTCAGCTGCCTGAGAACCTCATGGGTGAGTAGTGCGCTTTATAAAATTACTGATTAACTGATGTAAAAAATATTTTTGTGAATATAAAAAAATGCTAAAGATGGATGTGTTCTTTTAAGAGATAGACTGATGTTATACTACTTTGAATATTATGGTAGCAGAACATAGGTAACAAATTTTTCTTATATTTTTTACTTTTGTTTTATCTTCTTTTAACCTTCAGAAGTAATGCATAATTTGTTGAAAGTTCAAAGCAATTATCTTCTTTCCCTGTAAAGAGTATATTGCACCATTCCTGCTCTCTGAGACCGAGCAGCCGCTTCTTCCTGGCAACCCAGCAAGGCAGAAGCCTTAGCGTTATCCGGATTCACACCCCCTTTACCGCCCAAGTACCAGGCACCTCCCCAGCCTTTGTTTTCCTGCACAAAAATGAAGCATGGTGCACAGCCGCAGTGAGCGCTGCTTCTCTCTGAACCAGGCAGCCACTTCTGCCGCTCTCCGCTGCTCCTGGAAGCCCTTCTTGGACCTCAGGTGGCCCAGATTCACCAGATCTCCAGTGTTGTCCGGCAATCCGCCAGAAGCCTAAGCGCCGACCAGATGCACTCACCCTTTCCTGCCCACCTAGTAGGCCCCACCCACCTTCCAGCCATCATTCTCCAGCATAAAATGAAGTGCGCTGCGTTGCCGCAGTGAGCACACCTGCTCTCTGAGACTGAGCACCACTTCTTTTGCTGCTCTCCGCTGTCCCTGGAAGCCGTTCTTGGCCTTCAGGAAGCCCAGATTCGCTGGATCATCGGTGTTGCCTGGCAACCTAGCAAGCCAGAAGCCTAAGTGTTGCCCGGACGCACTCCCCCTTTCCCGCCCACCTACCAGGCCCCGTCCACCACCCCAGCCATCAATTTCCAGTATAAAAAGAAGTATGCTGTGTTTGCAGTGCCCCTGACATGCCAAACGCAACCCTTTTGCGCTGGTCCACTCCTGTAATTGCGCTCAGCACCAGGAACCCTGGATCTCAGCATACAATCATCTACTCCAGCACCACACTCAAATCTCAACCTCGGAAGACTAAGCACCGCATGCTGCTCCTAGGTTCCAGCTAACCAGGAAGGTCTATTTTCCTGCCGACTCTGCAGCTTCACTCGCCACACCACCATGATCACACCAATTACGCTTCCAACCAACGAACCGCAGAACCATCTAAACTGCATACTAATCAACATCAGATCACTAAGCAAGCATGCACTGGAAATCTGGGACACCGTTACCACCACCAAACCAGACGCAGTTTTCATCACCGAAACCTGGCTCAAGCAAGCCTCAACCCTGGACATAGCCACCTCAACACCCAACAGATACAAAATGATTCACAAAGTCCGCCCACTCAAACCCGGAGTAGAGATAGCTATCATCCACAAAGACTTCATCAGATTTACCACCACAGAGAATGATTATAGCCCCATCATTGAACACTTCAACTACCAGATGCACACGAACACCAAAGCAACTGACCCCAAGGCCCCCACCCTGCCTTGTGCAACGCCATCATCAAATACATCCCCCACCGGCCATCAAATCAAATCAATACCTCTTCCTAGGAGATCTTAACATCCATCTTGCTGACCCAACTGACACACACGCCGGCAGCCTCCTGGAGAACATGCACAACATTGGCATGACGCAAATAGTCTCCAGCCCCACCCACAGAACCGGACACACCCTCGACCCCATCTTCGCCAACAGCAACAGAATCCATTTCAACCATACCTTTAAAGTCACCTGGTCAGACAACAGCATCCTTCACTTCACCAGTGTAGGAACTCCCCAGCACACCACCACACCATATTCCCATGCACAATGGAACTGGAACAAAGTTAGACAAACGCAATGGTCATCCGCCCTTGGCTCCACAACCCTCCACACCACGGACGACGTGAACCAAGCCGCCCAACATTTCTCAGACTGCATCGCCCCCATCAAACCACACAATATAAAAAGGTCCTACAAACATGCTTCCTGGTTCACCCCAGAACTCCAGTCCTCATAAAAGAATGCAAACAAATAAAAAGACGTTGGCGCTCCAGCAGGAACCCCACAGACCACTCTACACTCAATTCCACCTCAGGAATTTCCACGACTCTCTCAAAGAAGCCAAAAATGTCAACTGCCTAGAAGCCAGTAGCAACCACTCTAATGAACGTTTCAATATCATCAGAGAATTCTCCATCCCAAGGGCCATCAAAACCAACCCCGCCTACTCAGGCCCTCTGCGACGCCCTGTCCAACTACTTCCACAACAAGCTAGCAGACCTTTATTGCAACTTTGACCCTCAACCTACGGAGCTCACTCCACCCCGACCCCTTTCAACCACCTAATCAACTGGACACCCCTCAGCACCAAGACCGTCGCAACCATTATGGCCTCCATAAACTTGTGCGCTCCGACAGACCCCTGCCCACAACCACGCCTTCAACCTAAATCAGAAGATGTGCCCTCCGTTCACGCACAACCCAAACTCCGCAATTAACTCCACCACCTTCCTGGGAACCTGATAACACACAGAAGTAAGACCCCGCCTAAAGAAACCCACCGCAGACCTCAATTACCTCAATTACTCCTCCCATTTCTGGCGAACGTTCATGAGAAAGCCATCAACCACCAGTTCACCTGGAGAAAAACAAACAACTGGACACCTCCCAATCAGGCTTCCGTCTGAACCACTGCACCGAAACAGCCCTCAATGCCATAATGGACGACATCAGGAACATCCTCGACCAAGGAGAATCAGCTGCCCTCATCTTCCTCGACCTCTCTGCAGTGTTCGGCACCATATCCCACCACATCCTGGTTAACTGACTGCATCACATTAGCATAAGCTGCAATGCACTGATACTCATCACCTCTTTTCTCACACGATGCATACACATGACTTCCACCCTTCATCTGCGTACCCAAATACCCTATCTACAACGTCCCCCTAGGGCTCCTCACTCAGCCCCACCCTCTTCAACATTTACATGACAACGCTGGCCACCATCATTCGCAGACACGGACTCAACATTATCTAGTATGCTGACGACACCTAACTCATCCTCTCTCTCATGGAAGATGCACCCCACCACCAGATCAAACTTATGGAACGCTATGACGGACATCACAGACTGGATGAAGACCAACTGCCTAAAGGTGAATACAGACAAGATGGAAGTACTCATCTTTGGTCGCACACCCTACCCGTGGGACGACTCCTGGTGGCCTGCTGTCCTCAGACTGGCACCAGCCCCAACCACCCAAACCAGGAACCTGGGCATCCTACTGGACAGCGAACTCTCCATGAAGCAGCAGGTGAACACAGTAACCTCCTCAATCTTCCACATCCTCTGGATGCTCCGCAAGATCTTCAGGTGGATTCCACCCAGCACCAGGAAAAGGGTAACACATGCCCTCATCAGCAGCCGACTGGATTATGGTAAGACACTCTACGCCAGAGGCACAACCCAACTACTGAAACGACTCCAGAACAACAAAAACACAGCTGCAAGACTCATTCTAGCTCTCCAAAATAGTCAAGCATAACCCCTCACCTCAAGGACCTCCACTGGCTCCCTATCAAGAAGAGATGCCACTTCAAACTACTCACCCACGCGTTCCAGGCCCTCCACAACATAGGACTGGCCTACATTAACCACCGACTGAACTTCCACCAGCCCACCAGACATCTCCGCTCAGCCCACCTAGTCCTCGTACACGTCCCACACATACATGGGGCCCGAGGAGTGGGACAATCCTTTTCCTACCTCATTGCCAAATCCTGGAACGACCTGTCCCTCCACCCAGGGACCTCACCACCCTCTCCGAATTCAGGAGAGCACTCGAGACCTGGCTGTTCGACTAATTGGCCCATCCTCAGCACCTGGATACCCGACGGGGGTATCCAGGTGCTGAGGATGTCTAGCTTACTCCTTAATTCAATGGTTAAGCCTGATCTATTGATTTACTCATAACCTACTCATAGAATTCAGCGATAAGTCATCAGTACTGCAAGAGTAAGGTTTTTGTGCCCTATTCACAAACTGCACAGCAAACTCATTAAACTGCCCTTCTAAGGTTAGTACAGCACTAAAGGTGTAAATTAGAGGTGCGAATAATTCACATTTGCTTTTGTGTTATTATGTGAAATTTTGGGTAAATTATGCAAAATTAAACGTAATACATAAAATCGGAATCCTTTATGATGTTAGGACCCATTTCACAGAAAAAATATAGCCCAGAAATCACATGCCACAAGCAACAGCTGTTCTTGTACTGCCTGTTTGCATTATTTGCGTGCGCTTGCAGGTTAAGATTGCCACCAATGGCTCGTAATTACCCGACGTAGCGTGATAGAATAATTTCAGGAATTTTATGTAAATAACGTATTGTGAAATTTGCCAAATTGCATGAATTATGTGTTCAATAATTTAAATTCTGCCTAGGCCCAGTTGAAATGTACTCCAGCCCAGCCTTGGAGTAAGTTAAGAACCACACACAGCCAACCATCGGCATTGCAACACACTCCCACATACAAAAGTGGCGGCAGGGAAATAAAATAAACTGCTATAGAAACTAATAATATATAAATTGCATTTGTTCAATATTTATATTATGTGTGTGAATGTCTGTAATTAAATATATATATTTAATTATGAAATTAATATTTTATTATAATGAAATGTATCATTAAACTTATTTTAAAAAATGAAAATTATTTTACTTAAATAAATGCAAACCTATTAACAACTAAACACAGTGAGGGGGAGTTATTTATTAATGATTGGTTATGCAGTAATATTGATCAATTAAAATAATATATTCAACGTAATTTACCATTTAATTCACATTTATTTTTGATGAGTTAAATGTACTGTAACTTTTTATTCTATTAGTTGCAGGTTAAAAAAATCAAATCTAAAGTTATTCACATTTCTTCTATCCATTGAAATAGTTTACACATCTTTTAAAGAATAATAAAGAGCAATCATTTTCCATGTACAGTCCCATGGGGAGATCTCCACCTCGATGGCAGAGAGCTCCACCAGCCAATGAAAAGTTATGAGTAGTACCTATCTCTCTCAAATTCTGTTATTGAAGGCCCCACCCCTGATTCAAAGTGTTGGAGGCATGTAAGTCTACACCTAGGTGTAACTTCCCTCTCAAAATTGTAAATAGCAAAAAAGTTGAGAGTGACACTTAAGTGTAGTAGTAAATATATATGTGAGGAAATATATACGTATTTATAGGCTGTCCTGTTTTCAGTTTCTATTTTTAGTAAATTCTGGTGGGGTTTTTTCAGTGTTTTCAATATCTTAAAAAACAGTTGTTATCAGTGGTTACACATTTTCACGCCACTAAAAACATCAGAAAAAGTGTTTTTCCGGTGTTTATGGAACGTCTTGCTTTTATCATTGTTTGCTTTCTGCACTGAAAGAACATGGTATATAGACAGTGTACGTATAGTGTATATGAGGTCCAAAGAGATTTTTGCAAATTATTCTTATTGTAGTACACCATACAATACTTCTTTAGTGAGTCTTTGGTCATGTGCGCTCGTGCTTTCCTTCCCATGTAAACTTCTGTGAAAAGGCCCTCTCAGCATTCATAGCCCCTTGGGCTGAGAACCGTCAGCTAAGGGACACAGTTGGGATGACTCCTTCTTTGATGCCACATAAAGCACGAAATGATAAATATTTGCGTTTTAGTTCCTGGGCATAAGAAAACAGTGCACCAGAATGGACTAAAAAGTCAATAGCATCCCTTATTAACTCTGAAGATTGTAAAGATGCTTTCAGCATACCATCTAACAAGTGGCAAGGATCTCCTACAGGGAATCACTTCAGCTCGGGTATCAATTTTGACAGGTTACCACACAAATTTTTTATATACGTATCTGAATCACTACAAATACAAACAATATCACTCCAATCTTTGTTGAACTTGGAAAGAACCTTTTTTGCAGAGCATAACAAGTGACACTGCGTTCCATGTTTTCCTAAAGTCTGGTGTCACGTTTTCACCACTATCCCAGATGCTTGGTGATATATATATACTTGTCACTATACCTTGCATTTAATGTTTAAAGCCTGAGGTGTTGGCAATTCACCTACTATCAATACTGACCTACTAGAAACTATGGTCTGATGTATTAAGGTTTTTTACCCATTCTCTGTGGGTAAATGTGATGACACATATTAGGAAAGATTTTTATGAAACTAGCCATTTTACCTATCAGTGAAAGAATCAAACACAGCCAAAATATCAAATGTGAGTTTGATATGTACTGATCCTCTACAGTTTATAAAATAATTAAACTAAACCTAAAACGTGAAACTAAACCCTGCATCTTTAGACCAAAGGCCATAAAACTGAAAAAAGTAAAAGGAAGAAGAAACAATATTTTAGTGGCATCCCTAAAGAACAAAACTCAAGCAGAATAATGTTAGCCAGTCTTTCTTAATGCTAGCTTGTATAACAAAGTTAAATTTTATTGACCCCTTCAGTAAGAACAAAATGACTTTCACTTTCTTTTTCCTTTCTTTGAATGGCATTTAGTTTGCGGTTGTGCAGGTGTTTTTTCAGTGTTTATATGTTTTGACCGGTGAGGGCAATTTTTCTTTCAGTGGGGTTTTATCAGGTATTATAGGTTTTAACCTAAAACCCCACAGCCTACGGTATATATTTACCATTGTAAAATCAGCCTTACGTGAATGGGACCAAGTGAGGCCTCAACACATCCCAGCACATACAGTAATTCTAAAAACGAATAAGAAACCCACAAGACTGGTATTCCACAGTGGGGACCTCATTACAATGGCGGGCGGACCGCCTAACATCCAGTCCATCATTCCGACTGCCGGATTATGATACCAGCAGTCATAGCGCAGAGGTCGAGGGGAAAAGCCACTGACTCCAACAGAATTTAAGATCCCATCAGGACGGCGGTCGGACTCCGATCCTGCGCAGGCACCACTGTAGGGATTAGGATGTCCCTTTCTGAGCACCTATTCATGGTGGTTCCACTGCCATGAAAAGGCAGGTGGAAACGGACTTTGTGGGCCCCAGGCAAGGCCCCCGTCCCCCATGGAGCACAACACATGTAGTGCCCCCCACCCATCCATGCACTGTGTGCCAGGCATCACAAGGTGCTTGGCACATGGTGGGCACCCGGTGCATGAATGTGCACAAAATGCCTTTTTCTACTGCAGCCATTTTCCTGAGCTGCTGAACCATTTTAAAACCCCTGCACAGTGGTCCTATCCTAGTCAAGCAAGTGGGATCGCCGACTCATTGCCGATGGTCACTTCCCTGAAACAATGTCAGTGTGCGGTCCAACCAACCTACTTCGTAATAAGGGGCTGGAGGTTGCAATGTTGAAAGCAACACTGCTACTAATTGCGGGCCAGAACATTATCCTAGCATTGGCTGTCTCACTCCAAGCCAGAATAGTAAAGGAAAAGATTTCAAAAGCACACTGAAACTCTGCAAGAAGGTTTGTTCCCATTACTGCATGCATGCAAATAAACGCCTCAAAATAGAGATCGTGACATAATCCTTTCTTTCACATGAACGTTTTAAGGAACTGTAAGCTGATATCCTGTTTCCTTATAAACAAAATGGGGAAATTACATTTCTGTTTAAGTTTTCAGTACTGGTATGTCCCTTCATGTAAAGGAAAAAATATGAACAGCTCAGGTTTTTAGACATCTTATTCAGATAACTAAAAATAATAAGAAACTGTATTACTATATATTTGCCGTTAAATTTCGTTAGACTCATTACGTGTCATTCGGGAAGCAAATATATGATATCATGTATTTCACAATTAGACCGAAAAAAGTTACAAAACATGGGGGCTTATTTACAAGAGGCCTGCTGCTCCGGAGACTCACTTTTTTTGACAACCTGGTGGTGCAGGTCTCGCAATCATATCTATGAGGGGACTCATACATGGCCTCATAGTTATAGAGTAAGCAAGGCAAGGCAGTGCAAGGCTCTGCATTGCGTTACTCTGCATCAAGGAGGCCTTCCATGGGCGTTGCGGTGGTTGTTCCTATGTAACACCCATGGATTTTGACGCTGCTCCAGATTTACAAAATCACGTAAACCAAAACCTTATGCCTCTCCAGAGCAGGAGTAATAAGGAGAAATGTTGCACAAAAGAACAAGGAAAACAACTCAATGGATTGTTTTTATGCAGGTAGGTGGCCCTTACGACACAAAAACAATTCTGCCAACAACTTGGACACCCTTGCAACAGCGCTGGCTGAAAGGACAATAATGCACCATATATCATAAATACGGCACATTACTGCCCTTTCCTTTTGATGAATGGCAGCGCAGCAAAGTTAATTGCTGCACTTCCCTTCGCCGAAAACTCATATATGAGACAATAGACGTGTGCCCAAATATATTGTTGCCTGCAAAGTTTTGCAGTTTTCCACAACATACAGTTTTGTTGATTTTTCCCACAAAAACACGTTTTGCAAAATAAATCTTATGCAGTTATGATATTTTTTTTCAATCTATTTTTCTTAGACATTACTTTTAAAAACGCTACCAACTTCATGATGCAAGGAAAGTTGTGGCAAACTTTAAGCCTGCCTGAAATTGACTAACTTCATTCACACTTTTAGCACAGCCTTTATCAATGTTATAGAGCCTGTTTCAATTCAAATTAAAAGTGTAAACAGCTTGAATTACAAGTTCAGGAAATCCACAAAAATTGTATTTGAAGTCATAAAATGGATTTACTGGGTGCAAGATTACACCACTGTGGTGTAATATTATGCATAAGTAAATTCTACTAGACGGCACGGAGAGGAAATCCATAGCAGTCATCATCTTCATCACAATTTAATATTTATAGCTCTCTAAGCCAGCGGTTCTTAACCTTTTGATTTCTGGCGACCCCCAATGAATGACTACTGCACACTGCCCCTGGGCTTCCTGAAGGCCAAGAACGGCTTCCAGGGGCAGCGGAGAGCAGCTGCAGAAATGGCGCTCGGTCTCAGAGAGCAGGAGTGCTCACTGCGGCCACGCAGCGCACTTCATTTTAAACTGGAGAATGATGGCTGGAAGGTGGGTGGGGCCTGGTAGGTGGGCAGGTAAGGGTGAGTGCATCTGGTCGGCGCTTAGGCCTCTGGCGGGTCGCCGGACAACGCTGGAGATCTAGTGAATCTGGGCCACCCTGAGGTCCAAGAATGGCTTCCAAGAGCAGCGGAGAACGGCAGAAGTGGCTGCCTGGTTCAGAGAGCGACAGCGCTCGCTGCGGCTGCGCAGCACACTTCATTTTATGCTGGAAAACGAAGGCTTGGGAGGTGCCTGGTACTTGGGCGGTAAAGGGGGTGTGAATCTTGGTAATGCTAAGGCTTCTGGCTTGCTGAGTTGCCAGGAAGAAGCGGCTGCTTGGTATCAAAGAGCACGAATGTTGGAATATATGCTTTACAGGTAAAGAAGATAATTGTATTGAACTATCAACAAATATGCATTACTTCTGAAGGTTAAAAGAAGATAAAACCACAGTAAACAAAAAGAAAAATGTGTTTACTATGTTCTGCTACCATAATATTCAAAGTAGCATAACATCAGTCTATCCCTTAAAAGAACACATTTATCTTGAGTACTTTTTATATTAAAAAAAATATATTTTTTACATCAGTCAATCAGTTAATCAGTAATCTTATAAAGCGCATTACTCACCCATGAGGTTCTCAAGCAGCTGAGTGGGGGGGGGGGATCTTGCAGATCCGTGGGATGTTGGCCAAGGCCAGTTGGGCAGAGTGGAGATGTCTGGTGGGAGTGCAGAAGGAGAAGCAGTGGTTGAGGTATGCAGGTCCGGTGTTGTGGAGGGCTTTGTAGGCGTGCGTGAAGTACTTGAAGGTGATTCCTTTAATGAAAGCTAGCCAGTGTAGGTCTCTCAGGTGGCCGGTGATCTGGTTGATGGAGTGGGATGTTCAGGTTGAGTCTGGCGGAGGTGTTTTAGATGTTTTGAGGTTTTTTGGGGAGTTTCTGTGTGGTGCCGGCATAGAGTGCATTTCCATACTCGAGTCTGCTGCTGACGAGCGCATGGTTGACCATTTTCCTGGACTCAGTGGGGATCTACTTGAAGATCTTATGAAGCAGGCAGGGCGTCTGGAAGTAGGAAGACGAAACAGCATTGGTTTGGCAGTTTATCGAATGCGAGGAGTCCAGGATGCTGCCGAGGTTTCGTGCATCGTCCATGGGTGCGGTGGGGATCTGAGTTCTGCAGGACAGGCCACCAAGAGTCCTTCTAGGTGGAGGCAGAGGAGCCCAGGATGAGGACTGCGGTCTTGTGTGAGTTAAGCTTGAGGCAGCTGTCCTTCATCCAGGTGGCAACTGCCTTCATCCTGTTGTGGAAGTTTGCTCTTGGCGGCCGTGGGTTCGTCTGTGAGGGAGAGAATCAGCTGGGTGTCGTCGGCGTAGGAGAAGGTTTTGAGTCCATGGCTTCTGACGTTGGCTGCAAGCGGGGCCTTGTAGATGTTGAAGAGGATCGGGCTTAGGGAGGATCCCTGAGGCCCTCCGCAGCTCATCTCTGTGGGTTCTGAGTTGATCGTCGGAAGGATGACTCTCTGCGTTCGGCCAGTAAGGAAGAAGTGGATCAGTGAATGAAAATAATACATAGTAATGGTGCCATAAGTGCCCAAGTAGATCAAAAGGCATCAAATGCTCATTCTAAAGATGGCGGTGTAGATTCAGTCAGCAATGGGCAGATCTGAGCTCATTTATAATCAAAAGAACTGAGCTACAAATCTTAAAACCAGAATATAAAAATTGCATTTTAGTGACAAAAAAGAAAAGATTTTTGCATTGCTTGGTCCAGTTCAGAAAATGCATCAACAATCAAAAGTAGGCCCTGGAAAAAATTATGTTATGCATGCCTAATTTTGCTTAATTTCACAAAGACTGTGTTACGCTTATGTGCAATGGTCTAAATGGTCTAAATGACATCATGTGGTGTAATGATGTTGCATTTGTAGTAAACTTTTAGAGCAAACGAAAAGGAACAACGCAAACACGCAGAACACAAATGCCTGTTCTTAGGAATGCTTTTTTTGCACTCGTTTTTAGTGTGAAAGGCTTCCTGCGCCCAAAAAGGCTACCAGGAGGCATTTCACGATAATAAGCTGCATTTCATGTAATGTCATGTAATTTTTGCCGGATTTTGTGAAAGCAAAATATGCAAATTTGGCACAAATGTATCAAAAAACAGAATTAAAATAAGTATATTGTTTCCAGGGTGTGTCTTATAACTTGTCTGCCCGCTTGTACATGAGGCACAGGGTCAGACTGATTTGCATATAGCCATGTCTGAACTGGGGTGGCAGAGTGGGCTAAAGAACGGTGATGGATTAAACCC
The DNA here is from genome assembly GCF_964261635.1 of Lissotriton helveticus. NCBI lineage: Eukaryota > Metazoa > Chordata > Amphibia > Caudata > Salamandridae > Lissotriton > Lissotriton helveticus. The sequence goes on from NC_136057.1 coordinate 1,380,391,266, forward strand.
AGATCCTTTGACTGGGTGTGAGTTTTTGATTGATTCAGATGCTCCGTCCATCACCACCCCCTTTTGTACCGCTTTTGGCCGCCATAAGTGTGGCAGGGTATGCTCAGACGTGAGTCCCTTGCTCACTTTTCCACTGGATTCAAGCAAGCCGGGCTAAAGACAGCTGGAATGCAAGAAACCGGTCCTCAGAGGCTTGTTTCCGGTCCAGGGAAGACATGGCTTGGCAGTTCGGGCTGGACTGTTCCCATGAGGCACAGGGTCAGACTGATTTGCATATAGCCATGTCTGAACTGGGGTGGCAGAGTGGGCTAAAGAACGGTGATGGATTAAACCCAGATCTTTTGACTGGGTGTGAGTGTTTGATTGATTCAGATACTCCGTCCATCACCACCCCCCTTTTGTACCGCGCTTGTAAAACTCAACAGCTTCACTTGGCTTCTCAAATCTGACTGAGCCTGACTTTCAAGGCCATGTCTATAAGTAGTTGTGTTTTGCTCCTTGTTGTGTTGAGGAGTGGGCAATAGGAGCCTAAAGCCAAGCCCTGCCAGGTGATCCACTGGACACCATGCACAGCTACGGGATGGACAAGAAGTGGGTGGCTGAAGGGCAGGTAGGATCAGGACATTCAAGGCATGCATTGTTGGAAACTAGCCCCCACTGAAGTAGAGGAACAAGTATGTAGGTAAGATCTGACTAATATAGAAAAACTAACACCCCAAAGCCGATTCTGCATTCTCTAAGCCTCTAATCATCCTGACTTAAGAAAGCCCTACTCCTAAATTTACGGGAGCAAGACAAACTTACAGAAAAAAGCTTTGTAAACCAGCCTCTATGTTCGGATTCTCCCATTCCCATAATCATATTTGAAGAGTCAATAGATGTATTTGGTTCGCTACCTGGAGTGAATAGGGGTTGTCTATTGAACATACAATGCCTCGAAAAGACTAGCAGGGCTGGAGCTGCACAAAAATGCACCAGATTCATCATAACACCAGCAGAGGCTGGCAACTACGAGGAGTGGTGGGCGGGCAAATTGGTGGCGGGTGGGTGTATGCATGTAAGGCAAGTGGAGACTATAAATAAAAAGAAATAGCCCCCTACTTTGCTTGCTTCATGACACATCCAACGTCCTCGCTGCTCCGTTCTTGTTTTTCTCTGTCTCCTCCAGCCTCCAGCAAGGGCTCCAGCCAACTTCCCTAATCAATCCTGTCACTGCTCTCTTGATGGTAACCAGCATGAGAGAATCGCTAGAATTGGAGGGAGTGGCCTCAGTCAGCGCTCTCGAGGGCACTGGAGGCATATGCTTTTTCAGGTGTCTGCGACAGCTGGGTTAGAGAGGTTTAAAATGTGCATGTCTGGCACGCCGTTGCAAGAGAGCCAGCCAAAGAGACATGCGCACTTTAAACCTAAGTGCACAACCTTCCATCCTAACCTGCTGCAGCAATGGCCCCACCCCTTCCTTATAGTTGGTTCATGAAGTGTTGGTGAAAAATAAAATAGTCATAAATTAACTTTATTAATATTTTATATTTCATCTTTGGGGCTTTTCTGGGCGCATTTTTGTTAGTGGGGTGACACTCCTCCGCTTTAATGGTTGAGTCGAACCTGCATATCACTCATTAAGCAGTCACTTACTTTCAACTTTCTGGTTGGAAAAGAAAGGATTTGGCGCAAGAAACTATTTGACAAACGACAACAATTTGGTGTTAAAAAGAATCCAACTCTATGGAATCATTATAAGCTGCATCAAATCTTCACTCTGAAATCCATTGACTTCACTCAAGATCACTTTGCAAATGAGACCGGTGTTTACAGACAACTGGTGTTCACATTTGTATGTGTACCATTTCCTCCCTGTTTCCATATCTAATGAATGCTGGTAGAGACACACATGCCTCATTAAGAGTGCCCACTGATACTGAGGCCAGAATTAATTATTCCAGATAGTTGTTAGCAAGGATTGTGGGTTATTTCTCCTGAAATGGAGACTAATACGTGGATCCGGGAATACTGGCTCCAATTCTGCGTGTTATCATAACTGGCCCATATTCCCACTCATTTACCACCTTCTTGGAGCAGGTTGTAAATGTTGTGTTTTTCTTGCCCCTGTGGCTGGAGATATGGTCGGAGTTTATTTAATTATTTCACCTTCCTCCATGCTGAAGTATGAGAGTGGGCGTGGGCCAGGCGCAGCCACTACCCACAGCCCACGGCAGCTCCTCATAAGTCACTGGTGTTCCTATACCTGGAATTATCGAGGCTGGAGTTTGAGGACTTGATAATTTCGGATGTATGACGTTACAACGCATACTTTTACCAAGCATACCTTTACAACGCGGTTTTTACCACGCATACCATTACAACGCATAGCGCTTAGAGGTGCTGGATAGTGGTAAGTATCATTTTCTATTCCAACTCCAGTCCCCGTGGACACTAGGGAAGGTGTTGGATAGAAAATTAAACTTATTCCCTACCCTAGAGGGCCCCCCAGCGCAATGCGTTGTAATGGTATGCGTGGTAATGCCTGCGTTGTAATGGTAGTGCATTGTAAAAATTTCGTTGTAAACGTTGCATACCGATAATTTCAGGTCCGAAGGCACGGAATAGTTGCTGTTGCCCTGAGGAGTAAATCCCAACAACTAGTAATGAGGGCCATAGAGAAATGGTATAAATGTTTGTGTAATTTACAAATATTTAAATAATCAGATCCATTCTTTCTGTACTTATGCATAAAATATGCTTGTTATAAACCACGCACATATGTGTGTAGCATTTAAATACATTGGTACCTTACGCCCGATTTCCTAACACTTTGTGCAGCTATTGTATTCTGTTCAATAGGCAGTTTCCAATAAAATGAGTCTCAAACTCAATAAAACATTTTTTTATCAATTAGGTTGTATTGAATTTGATAGCAGAGGCAATGGGGGAAACTTAATATTTTTAAATATCGCTCCCAGATATTTGCAAAGTTGACCATGTTCGCACGTCATCGAGTTTGCTGCGTTGATCACCTTTGCAAACTTCGGGGCAGATTTACAAGCCCCGTGAGCCACTTTTGCGTCACTTTTCCCACTGAAATTCGCCACCATTTTTTTTTACTGATCACTTTTCCAGCCAAAAACATGTTTTTTTAAAAGAGAATTCTCACTCAGAAAGTGGGTTTCCTGGTGTTGTTTCTCAGCAAAGGAACTTTTGCATAAGTTAAAAAAAATTAATTCATGTAGTTTGCAAGAAAAAGTTTCAGAGCCTTGCACTACGCTAAGCGGATGTTCAAGCAGTCTATTCCATTCCAGAAGTGTTGCCGGCTGAGCACAGCCAAGAGCAGCAGAACTGTGCCACTCTTTACTGACATAGTAATTGTAACCAGGGCGTGTTTCAACACTGGTGGCGCCCGGTGCATCATTCTTTGTTGGTGCCTCCCTCCTCCCCACGACTTTCATCTCCGAGATTACCTACATAGCACCCTGCAACAGTGCCCCTCATCTGTCCCTAGCCCCTCTCACAGAGGCATTTCATTGGTTTTATAGTACTACTCATACCAGTGTGCCTGTCAGAGCACTTGACGTCACATACACTTTATACAGAGTGAAGGAATCTTATGTGCGTACATCAATGTATAGGAAATGTTACATGTTATGTTTTGTTGATTTCTATAGTGCTCTAATCACCCGAGAGGGTATCCAGGCAGTTGAGCAGGTATGTATGTGTGTGGTCTCAAGGTGTTCGTATGAAGAGTCAGGTCTTCAGCTTCTTGCGGAACTCAATAAGTGATGAGGAGGCTCTGACGTGTTGAGGGAGGTCGCCCCCTGTCTTGGGTGTGATGTAGGAGGATGAGCAACCTCCAGTTTTGCTTTTGCGGATGCGGGGCATGTGTGCGAGTGAGAGTGAGGCACAGTGTAGGTGTCTGGTGGGCTGGTGAAAGTGTATCCAGCTGTTCAGGTATTCTGGTCCTGTGTTGTGTAGGGCTTTGTATGTGTGCGTGGGAAGATTGAATTGACTATGCTTGTGATTAGGGAGCCAGTGAAGCTTACTGAGACAATGAAGAACCAGGTGCAGGAGTCACATGGCATCAATAGTTGTAGGCAATATTTTTTTTTAAGTGCGGCCCCCCCTTCACCTAAGCAATTACTACGATTTGAACCTTAAACTAGTACACAACACTGCAGAAACAAGTATACATTAAACAAAATACATACATTACTAAATATTTTGTTTAATATACAAGCCAAAGATAAACCGAAATTGAAATTTTAATTTTAATGGAAAGGTTGGACCATTTAAAAATTTGAATATATTTCTAAAAGCCTAAGTGATATGACAGGCTCTATCATGCTGCTTTGACTTTCGTGCTCCTAATAAATCCTCTCTTTTCGTCAATCCATACTTGTGTTTTAATGGAGGTCATCAGTTGTCCATACTAACGTAGGCTGCTCTTAAGCTGCTCCCACGAAACAGCTAAGTATACAAGGTTAATTTTTAGTTTTCGAATTCCTTCATATTTACCGAACATTTTATAATTTTCTATTTTACATTTCTCTTTTTTATATATGCATAGTCTATTGATCTAGTAATATTAATTTAACAGCTACGGACCGGGAGTAGGTGTTGCTGACCCTCAGGGGTCCACCGACCCCTGGTTAAGAACCGCTGCTCTAAGGGTGGGAATATAACACACTATATATAAATCACATGCTAAAAGCACGTTAAATAATCAGAAGTGCCAATCCAACAAGGTATACCTGGGACATGTGCGGAACCCTTCGACTATCAAGGGTTTTTTGTACTTTTTCGAAATGTCTGTGTGCTCCTTAAATTCAGAAATCTGCACTGAAGTGAGGGCATAAAACAGCCATGAAGATCATGCAGATTTTTTGTGGATCAGGCCTGGAACATTTGTTTTTTTAGTGTGACTTAACACAGACACAAACAACATTTTTTCTCGAAAATGAAATGTTATTTGTTTTCTTAAAAGTAATGCTACGCAAACTGAAAATTTCAGAATTGAGGAAATGTAGACACAAGTAAGACCACAATTGTTAATAAGTCCCCAAACTGCAGGGAAGACTGCTTTTTACACGATAATTTATTGGGTTTTTTTTGGAACATTTATTGATTTTTATGATCCATTTTGTGCAAAATACAGGTTATAATCTACAGTACAATGCAGTACGAAATAAAATGAACAAGACCTTGTATAATGTAACTGGTGTTCATGTGGAGTGCTTCAATACCTTCAGGTCGACATGCATATAATGAGTTTCCCACCGCCAGCATTTTTAGGAAGGTGAGCCCGCCATGAAAAGGCTGGTTGTGGGGAAACAAAGGGAGCCCTAAAGGGCCCCATGATGTCCCTGTGCAAATGTTTTGCCCACCCCCTGTGTGAATGCACCCCTGTTCCTGCATAGCATGGACTGCTCAGTTCATGCCGTGCAGGAATGTCCATTGGCAGTCCCGCGGTGGTGCAGTTATAAAGCTCACAATGAGCCTTTAAATTGCACTGCCAAGGGACTGCCATGCTGCCTGCCAGGCAATGAAATTACTCGTACTCTGACGGGTGGGCGGGGGACGAGTTTGGCGGTCCTTGAGCAGGGCACTGGCACGGCGGCCCCTTCCACGCCCACCAAACTCTTAATCAGTCCCTTATTTCTTAAAACACTATCTTTTTTATGTTAACATACTTTTAGTGCTATTAATAAGATAGCATATGTATAACAATATAAAAAGGTTTTAAAAACAATTTCTCTGTTTTCGCAATTTTAGCCGTGAAGAAGTGACAGGCAATGCCGCGAAACACGGGTTGGCCTAAAATATTGTATTTTAACCCCTGGGCCGCGGCGGTAATTCCGCCGCGGCGCTGGGGGGGGGGGAGGGGGCGCGCGGCGCCGACATGCTGGTGACTTAACCTCTCCGTCACCAGCCACGGGTGGGCTGTGCTAATGACGGAGTGGTTCCGTCACGGCTCCGCCCGCCTAATAGAACGCGCCATGCAGGCGCGAAATCAACACCACGCAGGCGCGGCGGCCGGGCCGTGACGGAACCACTCCGTCATTAGCACAGCCCACCCGTGGCTGGTGACGGAGTGGTTCCGCCACCAGCATAGAAGAGGTTAAAGAATAAGTCAATTTTGATTAGAACAAGGCTGAAAATATTGTATTGTTTTTTAATTGCATTTATATAGCGCTTAATACCCCTGATGAGGCGTCAAAGCGCTTTTTTGGTGAGGAGCACACTGCTCCGAAACCCATCAAGGATTGGTGGTGAATTAGTATAGTGAAATATGAAAGTAATTTGAGTGGTGGATATGTTAGTCAGTTATTAGTATTGAGGAGGTAGTGGATGAATAGAAGAGGGAAAAAGGTTTGCATTTATATAGCGCTTGCTACCCCTGATGAGGTGTTGAAGTGCTTTTTTGGTGAGTAGCATGCTACTCGGTAACCCACAAAGGATCATTGGTGAATTTGTATAGTGAAATATAAAAGTAATTTGATTGGCGGATATGTTAGTCAGTTATTTGGATTGAGAAGGATAGTGGAGGGATACAAGAGGGAAAAGCTTTGCATTTATATAGCGCTTGCTGTCCCTGATGAGGTTCTGAAGCGGGTTTTTTCAGTGAGTAACATGCTACTCTGGAATCCAAACACTCTGCTACTTGTTCGGCTCTTTTGTCTGTAACTGGTCTTAGCTTTTCAAAAGTGTTGTAGGTGGGAGATTAAGGTGAAAATGGAACATTTGATAGCATTGTGAGAGTCAAAATGGCAGCTCCTTAAACACCAGGTTGGCAGTAATACAAAGAATTAAGTAGAAGTGATTCTCATTCTAAGAATAATTTGAAAAAAGTGAGCAAAGTGATCGATCCCAAGAGTTTGTTATGAGTACAATACCAGCATAACAATATCCCAGTAGAAATCTAGGTCATTTGTTTTTTTAGTGTTAATAATAGTTAAGGAAACCACCTTTGCATGATTTTCAATGGTTGAAATGGGTGGGACGGTCACAACACGTAACCCAAGAATCTTTGCGAACAGTGGGCAGGTATTCAGATCACTAAAAAAAAATGGTGTCCCTACACTCAGGCCACCTGGATATTCAATGATTAAACTTTTGCTGGATGTTTGATTTTAAAGTTCTCGCCACTGATTCTGCAACATGGAAAAAGTACAGCCCAAAACTTTTCTTATATCCATGTATTGCAAATCTGAGCCTCCACCCTACATTTTTCACAGTAGGAGTGTGCAAAATTATATTCCTGCTGGGATGGGTATGGATCACCAGGAAAATCCACACCCATTCACCCAGTGGCATAACAATGGCCCTGCAGCCCAAGCTGCCCCCTCAGCACTGTACCCTGGTGCGACAGCTCCTGACTGAGCACGGAGGGGGTGAGGCCTCCATGTAGTTTGCAGGGGAAGGGGGCTCAGTTCCTCCAGAGAAGGAGAGCTACAGCTTGGGTGAATGCGGAGGGAAATATCTGATGCTGTGCCCCCCTCCACCAATGCAGCGGATGCATCCGTGCTCGTCACGTGACATGACGGAGTACTGGGAAATAAGGACCACAACGTTTCTCTTCCTTCTGGACAACAAGCAGGAAGAAGCGAAACATGTTTTGACGAATGGCGGAATCGCATCAGAGATCCCATGAAGCCATCCCTGGATGTGGCATAATCTCCCATATGCGCCATGGCCAGGATTTGGGGCACACCAGTAGGTGAGGGGGGGGGGGGGGGAAGCACGGACACAGACACCAGAAGTGTGTGAAAAAGGCCGCTTTTATTGGAATCAGGTGCACATATAAAAACATCCCCCTTGGCCTGTGCCGCACAAAACTACTGCTCACTAATTAACAACTGCCTAACAGCCCCCCACCCCCACCCCTAAATGCAAGCCCGAACATTGCAACAGTAATACAACAACATACGCTCATCAACCTGCCCCTCTACTAGATGCCCCTAATGACCTCCATGACCCCAAACCCCCGCTACCATGCAGTCCCAGGCCTCCAGCCAACCACCCTATTTCCTTAGGACAGCGCCCCCAACGCACCTGTTCCAGCGACAAAAAACACAACCTCAAACCTAAATAGTGCACCCTCAACCAAAAAAGCCCCTCGGGACAAATCCTCGACCACCCCCCCCCCCCCCCCCCCACCCCGCAAGGGGAAAACAGCTTGGGCCTAACACAAAAACCCGAAGAAACCCTGCAAAAAGGGAGGGAGGGTGGGACAAAATTTTTCCCCGACCTGGCTGCTGTGTCACCGCACCACAAACGTGCGCGGTGACACAAAATGGCCGCCTATATACCCCCACGTCCCTGGGCAGCCCAAAAGGAGCCCAAACCGCCCAACCAGCCCAAAAAGCGCCGCTGCGGCGCACCCATAGTGTCAAACTTCCCCCTCCCCCCCCCCCTCCTCCGGTGCCCCAAACTTCCCCGGGGGGGCGAGCCTCCCGTTGGTCGGCCACCCCCCCAAATCCCCATTGGGGCACACCAGTAGGTGAGGGGGGGGGGGGGGGTGGAAGCACGGACACAGACACCAGAAGTGTGTGAAAAAGGCCGCTTTTATTGGAATCAGGTGCACATATAAAAACATCCCCCTTGGCCTGTGCCGCACAAAACTACTGCTCACTAATTAACAACTGCCTAACAGCCCCCCACCCCCACCCCTAAATGCAAGCCCGAACATTGCAACAGTAATACAACAACATACGCTCATCAACCTGCCCCTCTACTAGATGCCCCTAATGACCTCCATGACCCCAAACCCCCGCTACCATGCAGTCCCAGGCCTCCAGCCAACCACCCTATTTCCTTAGGACAGCGCCACTCGAAAGTCGCTTACGACTTTCGACCCCCCCACTAGGACTCCTGTCTCCTGGGATACCGAACCACCCCCAGGGCCCCATCTATAGCCTCCTTTAACTGCACTATATACAGCTCCATGCCGTACCTGGACAGGTGGACCCCATCCTCCAAGAAGAAATAGTTAGCACCATAGCACAACTCCGGGTGCTCCATCCTCCCCACCCCTTCCTTGGCGCAGAAAACGCGCATCTCACGATTGATCTTCCTACGAGCCCTGTCTATGGCCCCTGGGCGCTCAGCTCCCCTCCACACCCGCCTGGGAATAAATTCCGACCATATGACATGGCAGCCCGCCCATTGCCTCCCGATTTCCTGCAGGTCCTGTCTCATTTGCTTGAGCAGCGCCAAACCCTTGCACTGCACCAAGTCGTTCTCGCCCAGGTGAATTACCACCACGTCCGGGCACACCCCCCCTTTTACCAACGTGTTTAACAATGGCAATAACTCATGCCAACGCCTACCCCCTTTTCCCCTCCAATGACATCTATACAACCCCGGATCCAATCCCAAATTGAGCGCCTGATGTCTGTCCCACTCCGCTCGTTCAGCCCGCCTGACGAACGAATGTCCCACAATATACAAATTCAGGACAGCCACATCCGGCCCCGCCACAGCACCTGCAAAGACACATATATTAACATCGGGAATCATTGCGACAAAGCACCATCCGCCTCCCTCAACCTCACATACGTCCTGTAAGCGTCCGATTTCCACCTACCCAGCCTCTGAATCTCTTCCTTACCCCAACCCCTCCGTGCCGCCTCCGTCGCTGCCCCAATCCTAAAAGAATGCGTCCCGAACGCCAGGGGATCCTCCCCCAGGACCCGCAGCGCCCGCCGCAAGACCCACAACGCTTGCGACGCCGTCACCCCTCCCCCCCCACCCCGCCCAAAAACCTCCCCCTCCGACACGCCACTTTCAGCCATCAACCTCCTGCCCCAAACCGCCGGGCACACCCCCTCCGTGTCGCCCGGCCCCAGCACCACCCAAGTACCAACCCCCCGCTGGTCAGTCTTCGAGCGTCTCAAACACACCGCCACTTCCCGGGCCCGCACCTCCACCTCTCCCCACAGCACCCCCCGCCGCCCCCTTGCGCCCAGCAGCTCCGACACTCGAAACGCCCCAAAGAAAAGCCATGACATCAACGTAGAGAAACGCACCGACTCGCCCACATCCCTGCACACCTCCGGCAGCGCGCCAATCACTCCTGCCAGCAAAACCGCCGAAATGGGACGGCGCCGCCGCACCGTCGCCCCACTCTCCCTCGCCCACCCCTCCAGCAGCCTGGTTCCCAACTCCCCCGCCGACGGAGGGTAACCCCACCACATCTTCCCCATGAAGGCCACCGCCGACAATTTTCCCGCAATTGACACCCGCGACAAACCCCTGTCCATAAGCGCCAACATGAATCTTACCACCTGTTCCTCGCGCTGCCACCTGTCCCCACACCGCACCGCACCTGACTGCAGAAATTCCTCCCACGCTAGCTCGTAAGCCTTCCATGTCGACACAGCCACAGACGTCCTCACCAACTGAAAGACCCGGCCTCGCCTACCGACCACAGTTCTTCCGGCACCGGCGTCCTGACTTCCTCCGCCGCCGTGGCTAGCCCATGGAACCTCTCCCACTGTGAACGAGACAAGGCATCCGCAATGTCATTGTCCACACCGGGAACGTGGCGCGCCTGAAACAGTATGTCATTGTCCAAGCACCGCAAGACAAACACCCGCATCAATTTCAGCACCTGAGGATCCCGAGCCGACTGCCTGTTCACCACCTGCACGACGGCCATGTTGTCCACTCGAAAAAGCACCCTCTTGTGTGCCAACGCCTCTGCCCACACCGTGACAGCCACCACCAAGGGGAACAACTCCAGGAACGCAATGCTCCTCCCCCCCGCCTGCCAGTGGTCCGGCCACTGCTCCGCACACCATTTTCCCTCCCAGTACAGGCCGAAACCACCGACGCCCGCCGCATCCGAGTACATGGTGACCTCCCACTCCCAGTCCTCCGCCGGTGCCATCGGCACCCCATTGAAACGCTCCAAGAAAGCCCGCCACATGCGCAGGTCCTCCTTCATCCCCGCCGAGAGGCGCACATGGTGATGCGGCAATGGCAAACCCGACAACGCCAGCCCCAAACGCCGGCAAAACGTCCGTCCGGCCCGCACCACGCGGCACGCAAAATTCAAATGTCCCAACAACACCTGCACGTCCCGCACCGTCACCTTCCGCCTCGCCAACATGTCATCCACCAGACCCAACATCGCCACCCGTTTGTCTTCTGGCAGGCGTGCTTCCATGGCGACCGAGTCGAGCTCGATACCGAGAAAGGACAACACCGTACTGGGACCGCACGTCTTCTCTGGCGCCAGGGGAACCCCAAATTCCCCCATCAACCCGGCCAAACCATCCAGCAGCCGCTGACAATCCGCCGCACCGGGCCGCCCCACCAGGAAGAAATCATCCAGATAGTGCGTCACTGACTCCGAGCCTGTGCGCCTGGAAAAAACCCACTGAATGAAGGAGCTGAACCGTTCAAATAGTGCGCACGAAATGGAACACCCCATCGGCAGCGCCTTATCCACAAAGTAGTGACCTTGAAACTGGATCCCTAGCAGCTGGTAATCCGCCGGGTGCACCGGAAGGAGTCGGAAAGCCGACTTGATGTCGCATTTCGCCAACAGCGCACCCTGCCCCGCCGCCGCAACCAGACGTCGCGCCACGTCCACCGACGAATACGTCACCGACGCCAAGTCCGCCGAAATGTACGCATTGACCGACTCCCCCTCCGGCCACGACAAGTGCTGTATCAGTCGGAACTGCCCTTCCTCCTTCTTAGGCACCACCCCGATGGGGGAAACGATCAAACCTGGCAGCGGCGGCGCCGTGAAGGGGCCCGCCATCCGCCCTTCCCTGACCTCCTTGAACAGTTTCTCTCGCACTATGCCCTTGTGCGCGTTCACCGATTTCAGGTTTTCCGCCCAGCGAGCAATCCGGGGACCTTCGTACCCCAACCGAAAACCCTCCCGAAAACCCCTGCGCAGCACTGCAGCATCCTCCGCCCGCGGATACGCCGCCAACCAGGGCTCCATCCGCTCGATCCTAACCGGCGTACGAGCCCTTTCCCAGAGCCCCTGCTCCCCCCCCTCTACCCCCACCCCTCCCCCCGCCTGAACCCCCTCTGGCAAATCCACCCCCCTGCGGGGGCAGCTGGCCTGGGGGGCCCCCGGAGCCCCAACACCGCAGCGCCGGATGGTTCCGTCCGCACGAAGAGCACTCATGCCGGAAACGGCACGCCGCCCGCCCGCAGGCACCCCTATTGAAATCCCAGCAGGCCCCGACTGTGGCCTGGCTGCCGGAGGCGCCCTGACCCACCCCCCCACGGGTGGGGCGCGCCGCAAAGGGGGGGGACGCCAGCGGCAAACCGCTGGCCGTGTAGATGGTGCGGCCAAACTTGGCCCCCCCCATCGTCTGCTGGTACAAATCAGAATCCAGCTCCCCCCACTGGGCCTCGGGGTCCCCCGCCAAGCGAGCCCGAAACTCCTCGTCGTAGTGCGACCAAGCATACCCGCCGTATGTCACCTGCGCCCGCCGGACCACATCCATGTATTTAAAGAGCGCGACGCACCTGTCCGGGAATTTCTCGCAATACACGCTCGCGTAAATTAGGAACGCCGCCGACCAATTGTCCAGCGTCAGGGGTACCTTTGGGCGCCTAGCCAACTCCTGCTCCTCCTCTTTTGACCCCTCCTTCGATGTCAACTCCCTATGCAGCAGCTTCAAAATATCGATGTATTCCCCCTTCCAAATCTTCTCCTTCGTAGCCGCGGAAAGGTGCGCCCCCAGCGGCTTGGTCAGCCCCATGTACGGAAGCCTCCGCACCGGGATTACACAACTCTCCTTACTTCCCCCCGCCGCCTCCTTTCCGCCCGGCGCCGCGTCGCCCGCCGCCTCAACCCCGCTTCCTCCGCCCGGCGCAGCCCCGCCCGACCCCACGCCTTCGGTACCGACTCCCGCGTCCTGCACATACCGACCCCGCACCAGCCGCCACCCATCCTCCCCATCGCCCCCAGACCCCACGGACACCTGCACACAACGCCTCTTAGCGCTCCCCGCGCCGTCACCTGTCTTACCTGGCGTCAAGGTCGGCGTCCTCGCTGGGTCCCGCCGCCTAACCAGTGGAGCCGAGGGGGCCGTCACTCTGGGAGCTTCCTGCCGTGCCGGCACCTGAAATACACTTCCAACACCATTACCAGCCCCCCCATCTTCCCGAATCTCTCCCTCCTCCTCAGACTCACCATCCGCCGGCCCCACACCACCTTGGCCCCCCAACTGGAGTTCCACCCGGCTCAAACCCGCCCGCTCACGACACACCCGCATTAAATCCATCAAGTCCACACTCCCCCTCCTAGGCACCACACTCGCAGGCAAACCAGAAATAGTCGTGTCCATCCTTACTCCCCCAACCCCGGCGGCCGTAGAGACCCATCGGGGAGGGGCCGTCGGAGACGCGTCTCGCCTCCATTCGCCCAGTCCCTGAGCCAGGTCCCTCGCTGGAGCTCGGCCGTCCGCACCAAACAGAGCCGGCCCATCCACTCGGTGGGTGGGAGCCGCATGCTGCTCCCCCGAGCGCCTTACCAACAGCTCCTGCCAAGGAAAAAAGGTGGAGTCCAGCATGCCAGGGTAAAAACCACCCCCCTCGCCCCCCCACGCGCCGCCCCCACCGCCAAACCCCCACCCCATCGCCGCACCCCTCCCCCATCCCGCCGAATGGCCACCGCGCCGCGCCGGGACACTCCCTCCCCCCAGCTCCCAAGCCCCTTCCCCCGCCCAACCCCCCGGCCCGCCCCACCCCCCGAAACCCCAACTCGGCCCCACCCCCCTTCCACGCCCCACTCCCCCTGCCTCCCCCCAGGCCACGCCACTGCCCCCCGCACCCCACCCAAAACTCGCCACCCGCCCGCCCGTGCCCCCATCCCCCCCCTCAAAACCGCCCCTCCCAAACGCCCCCCCCGACCCACCCCCCTCGCCGGTCAAGCCGCCGCCTCCCCTCCCGCCACCCAGCGCCTCCGACCCACCCCGCCCCCTCACCCCCGCCCGGCCCCTCTCCCCCCCCCAGGCCCCCCGCCCCAGCGCCAACCGCCCCCTCGCCCCCCCTCCCCCCTCCTCCTCCGATGACTCACCCCAGTCCAGCTCCGTGTCCTCCCCCCCCCCACCCCCCACCTCCTCCTCCTCCACATCTGTCTCCTCTATGAGAAGAGGCGAAGCAGCCCCCCCCAGCCCCACCCCCACCAACTCCCCGCGCTCCCCACCGCCACTCGTGCCCTCCCCCCCCGCAGGCCCCTCCGCACTGTCACCCCCCGCCCCCCCCCACCATTGCTCGCGCCCTCCCCATCCACAACTATCCGAGCCCCACCCCCCTCCCCCACACCTCCCAGGCCCCCCGGCCGCGCATCCACCGCTTCACTCCCCTCCTCCCGCCCTCCCCCCACCCCCCCCTCCCCACCGGTCACGAAAACGAGCGGCCTCTTCCGCCCCGCCTGCCGGGCCTTCCGCGCCCCCCCCTTAGATTTGGCCGTGGCCTTCGCAGGAGCCTTGGTCACCGCCCGGCCTCCCCCTTCCGCCCCCCCGCCCCCCCTCCCCCCCCGCCGAGCAACCCGCGACCTCGGAGGGTCGCACGCCGCCACAGCTGCCGCGGCGCCGATGGCAGCGCGCCGCGGCGGCCTCACCTGCACGTCGGGCCGCATTAAGTCCATGCGGCCCGCCTCTGCTAACAGCCTCAGCGCCTCCACAACACGCGGGTCCGTCGCCGCCATCTCCGTCCACACGCCCCCTACCGCCGACGCGGATCACCGCACCACAAACCGCCGGAGCGCCGCACACTCCTCTGCTGCTACCACGGTTCGGACAAGCCGCGCACCGCCGCCACACAAACCGCCGGGCCCGAAATCACCACTATAGCTGCACAAAATTTTTCCCCGACCTGGCTGCTGTGTCACCGCACCACAAACGTGCGCGGTGACACAAAATGGCCGCCTATATACCCCCACGTCCCTGGGCAGCCCAAAAGGAGCCCAAACCGCCCAACCAGCCCAAAAAGCGCCGCTGCGGCGCACCCATAGTGTCAAACTTCCCCCTCCCCCCCCCCCCCTCCTCCGGTGCCCCAAACTTCCCCGGGGGGGCGAGCCTCCCGTTGGTCGGCCACCCCCCCAAATCCCCATTCTGCTGTGGGAGTGGCCGGAATGTACAGGCTCGTGTTCACTGGGTCAAGCGCTGGTGCTTTGTTTCCATTCAACAGCGATGAACTGTTCCGAAAAGAGGAAGATGACGTTTTGCAGTTTAGCAAAGAAAACAAGTGTGGTGTTTACCGGTATTGTTATGCAATGCATTATGCCATTAGTAATGTTATTTTTGGATATCGTTCTGAACAGTTTGGAATGTTCTGAGGTTGGGTTTTAAAAGCAGCAGTGGTGGGCATCGCGGTGTACCTCTAGAGCGGAATAAAGTGTACATTTGTCTAGAAGGTGATTCTTCGTTTAACATAGCAACGATGACATGGCCAAAGCAATGGGGGCTCTCTCCCCATCTCGACGAAGTCCCCATGTACTTTTCATGGGTCTAGATCATGTAGGTTCATTTAGACTCTGGCGTTCGTGGCTCCACCGTCTCAGAAGCTACCTTTTCAACTCCTTCTACAAGAATACCGATGACAATACCCACAGCTGGTGAAGCTCAGGCACGTCTGGGACCCAAGAGAGAAGAGTCACAGGTCTGCTTGTCCAACCAAAATGTGGCATGATTGCTCTGGCGGGGATCCCCCCTTTTTGATGGCTATGTGTGCACCACTTAGCCATCAAGTGGGAGTGGGTTGCAACAAACAAAGGGATGAAATAAATCTTAGTGTCAGGGCTAGGGGAAACCATCGATAGCGCCTCCTCTGGACTGGTGAGAGTCCTGCACCCATCTCCAGCTGTTGAGGTTGAAAGTAAGAGACCTGCTCAGCCAGGGGCTGATTGAGCCTGTGCCTGCATAGAAGCAGAATTAGGGAATTTATTCCAGGTTAGTCTTGGTGGAAAATATGGACAGATGCCAATGCCCCAATAAGAGCTTTATTTCATCAACAAGTTCATTTACCAGCAGCTGCTGAAGGTGGTGACTCTGGCAGATGTCATACCTGCTGTGATTTGACTGGATGGTGTCATTGGGCATCGAAGACACCTACTTCCATGTTCCTATCTGCAGAGATCACTTGAGATTCAGAGCTTAGGCAATTCAAGATACTGCCCTTCAGCCTTTCTGTGCATCAAGACTCTTCAAAAGGTTTTTGATGGCAGTCAAGGCACATCCGCCATATCGCCCACCTCTTCCCATAGGTATTCCCTCCCTTGACAACTGACTTCTAAAGAATTAAACGAAGGAAAGAGCAGAAGGTGTCAAGATGTGCACCAACCTGCTCTGGGAGCTGGGACTATCTGTGAACTTTATCATGTCCTCACTGGTCCCATCTAGAACAATAGCGTTCCTACCCATACTCCTCAATTAAGAATGCTGCATGATCTGACCGGCACGACACAGGATCCAGTATGTACTGGAAGGAACTGCCTTTGTGAGGCAGGCAAGCATGGGAATGGCCAGGGTTATCCTGCCACTTCTGGAACTTATGCATCATGATGGTGCCACTGGGTCAGGCCAGAATGCACCTGCAATGGACACAGGTATCAAGAGTCAGCCAGGATGACATTCAGTGACCTAGAAATGTAAGCAGCGATGAGCTGCTGAAGCGTCTTTCCACACCTGATGGTGTGAATATATTTTCGTTGTTAGGTCGAGGTGCTCACTGATGTGTTATTAGAAGGCTGGGCTCTCACTCTGTTCTCCTCTAGTCACATGTTGAGTGAAGACCATTCTTAGTGTTGAAACACAACACACCAACAATGACCTTTCTTCTCAGGAAGGGTGGAACATACTCTTACACCTAATGCAAGGAAGGTCAGAACATTTGGACATGGGCTGTGAAACACAAGCTCAGCCGAGGAGCAAAACGACTGGGGTCATGACCTCAGCAGAGATAGGTCCAAGTCACAGAAATGGGAACTGGATGAGGCAGAACTGGAGGATCTAGTCTACCATTGGGGAGGACCAAGGATCAATCCCTTTATGACAAGATAAGATGGCTAATGCTCTTCCTTCGTCTCTCGGGGACTCGTTCTCCTTAAATAGGGATGGAGAATCAGTCTTTGAGGTGCCTCCATCCTCTCTGCTGCACCGGCTGCTTTCCTGTATTGCAGCTGCTGCAAACACCTATTTACATCAAACTGTCCACCACAAATATACTACAGATCACTATTCTGATTATCGGAATACCTTCTCATCTAACTTCTGGCAAATGACAGGATGCTGAGCAGGGGTGAGGGCAAGATACTACATCCCAGCCTGGTCTCACTCAATCCCTCATTGTGGCTCCTACAGCTCCATAACTCGGACTTATGAGTCTCTTTTAGGAGTCAAGCTCTCACAGCAGCCAGATACGTGCACCTAGTAGCAATGTCCTGATGCTGGAAAAGGCTAGGAACCATTTTTGAATTTATTTATTAACTGTTCAATTAATTAAAATCATTACAGTGAGAACAAACACCATTAAAAAAATAGTAATTAGACTTAGCAAAAAATACCACCCTCCTTTCACCTGCAATCTCCTGATCCAACCCACACCTGAGTTTGTAGTTGACCCCATGTCCTTAAACACACTTTTGCAGTCCCCAGTAAAAGTAATTTCATTTTCATAGGAACAAGCACACTGGTTGTACACCAATCACCAAAACATCCTTAAGGGTTTGCACCACAAGTTCCGTCCTGCATGGAGTTGGTAACCAATGTTGGGCTTGCTTGCT
This sequence comes from Lissotriton helveticus, assembly GCF_964261635.1. Lineage (NCBI taxonomy): Eukaryota > Metazoa > Chordata > Amphibia > Caudata > Salamandridae > Lissotriton > Lissotriton helveticus. Next base: position 1,380,409,018 of record NC_136057.1, read on the forward strand.
TATGGCTAGAACCTATATATGACTGCTATCTTAAGTTACTCAGCGGAAAATAGCTTTTTTGTGGCTCTCACCACAGCCAGGTGAGTACGAGCCAATCAGGTGCTTTTAGCCAAAGTGGCTTACATTACATCTAAACCTTGCTACAGGAATATAAACAATGTTCTTTGTTTCTTGTTATGCCTCGGTTTTCATAAAACACCATTGCAACACCATTCTTTCCCCATTGTTAATTGCAGCACCATGTACTGCAACGTAAGTGTGTACCCTTTGTATGGAGAAGCAAAATGTGGAATTAGTGTAACTTCTTGTACTGCAGAAACCCCATTCAATGCAATGGAAACGCCCCTCTCTGGTGGCCCCAAAGCAACATTAAGCCCAAACTAAAAAGTATTGGCAAAGTCTATAGGTCTGGCCTTGGCAAGCTGGTCTGATGATTATTTGTTTTAAATGTAGTGCAGCACGTGCCAAAAAAAACAGAAGGTAACAATGTCACCTAATCGTGGTGGTCGTGAGCTTTCAATTAGGAGTTTAAATCAAAATAAATAACTATTGTATATGATTTTAATAGAACACTAGTTGTTCTTCTTAGTTGGCAAGTGTACTTGGGACTGCCATTTAAACTCCTTTAGATTTAATACACATCACAGGAAAATATAATTTTTTTGTACAAAGAAAAACTACTGATGGTTTTTCATTGCTGTAACCTTGTAACTCTGTAGACAAAAGGATGACTGAAACATAAAATGGGATAAAAATTCAAAAAGAAAAGCATTGTCAAAGTAACATATTGATCCACCTTCATCATGGCAATGAGGTACACATCTTTTCACTATTGCCACAAGGGATGGGGGTGCAGCCAGACCTAATTGTCTTGATTCCAGCTCTAAAGTAGACCCTGTACTGCACTCATGACGTGACCACACACTTCAGCTCATAACAAGAGATGAGCATAAGATTTGTTGCTTCTAAGAAAAGTAGGAAGATCAGGCTTGAAATAAGTTATGATTTCAGATATCAGAAATAGATGTTTGTCAGGGCCTGGGGATGCAAGTTTAGTGGTCTCTTGACAGACAAGTCTGAAGGGACGGATATTTTACCTGTTTGTTCATGCAGGGCATTTTGGTCTCAACTGTTTAACAGACCTACCACCTTTGATGGTACTGCTTTGGTATCTGTTCACAAGGTGAGGAATCTGTGGTTAGATGTATACAGGTGCGCAACACCCATTGGACTGAAAGAGCTTCAGACCCCCCTGTCGTGTGTTGGAATGAGACAGCTCCTGGGCACACACACAGTCGCACCCGAGCACTTCACAGGTCTTTTAAAGACCTTTTGCTTGCTAATGAGGCTTTGATGTCCCATCCCCCCTTGCTTAGAGCCCCTGCAGCTCCAGAATGGAGCTTTTGCTTGAAGTTCAGCCCCCCTCGAAATTTTTTATTAGCCCCCCATACCCCCCCCCCACCCGAAATTTGACTCTGGTTGCGCCTCTGGATGTATCCATCTGAAGAACAAGTTACTTACCTTTGGTAACGCTCTTCTAGCGAATACTCTAACAGAAAAGTCCTCACCGCCATCCCTCTTCCCTGTTCTGTGGGATGTAATCTTTTCCATGTAAAAAGGTCCCAATCTAGAAATCTGCACATAGGTCAGGCCAATTTGATGATGAGCTCAGTACCTGAGGGTGCGGACAAGTCTCTGAAAGAAACTTACATCAGCATGCATGGGCAGCGCTTATATGCTCCTTTAGTCATTTCTGGAGCAGAATGAAGTTGGTGTTTATCTGGACAGCACCACCCACTGACACACGGGAGTACCGCTTTAGAGTTTTCCTGGAACCAGTCTTACCTCCCGGGAATATTCACAAGGTGAAGAATCTGCGGTTATTTCGAGTATCCACCATAAAGTACTGATCTTGAATCTCACCTGATATGTGAGAGATACCTCAACACTCCTAGAAGGCTGTTGTGCGTTCGGATGCTAATCTCTGATCTGGCCAGAGGTTTGAGAAAGGAGGCACACACTTCTAAACTAGACGGGTGCTGGCCGCCTTACCTTGAGCTGCAAGTACCTTTTCTGACCTGAGACATGACCCACGTTCACTTTAACAAGATGACTGCTATGCCTTGAGGAGCCAAGCCCTGACCTGACCACAGATAGGAGAGTCTTTGCATGCGCTCTATAACATGTTGCCACATGTTGCCACACCCTCATGTGCAGATGCCTCACCTGTGCACAGCTGTGAGGGAGGCACAGGGCTCTCTTTAACAAGAAAGTTGTTACAACTTGAGGCGCCGATTATTGGTGTGACCAGGCATATGAGAGAGGTCCATAGACTCGTTAACAAGATATTTGCTACTCCTTGGGACTCCGACCCCTGACAGAACCAGGGGTATTTGAAAAACCCATACACTCTTCACTAAGACGAACGTGAGAGAGCGCAAACTGATCTAAATGTATGAGTGCATCACACTTACCTGTAGTAAGCACAAATCATGAGGAGAAATGCCATGAGTGCTAATAGTATCTGCAATTATATTCTAAATGTATAGCTAATATAGAGATTTGAGTAGAAGTGGAACTAATACAGAAATGTGTGACACTATATGATTTTATTAGATATGAATATTCCTGAATCCATGTCGTGTAGCTGTTAAAATGTAAGATGGTAGGTGGTTAAACGCAGAATGTGGTAGGCCTCAGGGCCAGAGCTGAAGGGAAAGGGAAGGTGGTTCTTTTCACGACACAGATTGTATTAATGTTTTGGTCATTGCATTAATGGGCCAGGATTTATAAAAATGTTTACTGAATAATAGAATAAGAGTATTAACATGCTTTAATTAATGAAGAAGTTGAATGCTATAATCATTATGAGAAATATTGTAGGCCTGAAATGTTTTAATGTTGATTTACACGTACATGTCTGGGCTGAGAAATGTTGCAAGCCTTTTTGGAAGTCTATGAGAGTTGGGTTCTTGGCTGCAGATATCTGTCTGCAAAGGAAAAGGGGGGATCCAATTATAAATGAATGAATAGAGGTCTGTTCAGTAGACGGCCCAGACATGGAGGAGGGTTCCGGAATGTTTGAGGGGTATCAGCGGGCCGGAGAAGAGTCTGAGAAGCAAGGTCAACTCTAACGTACGAGGCCCAATACAAAGCATCATGGAAAAAACCAGAAGCTACACCACGTGAGGGGCGTCTCGAAAGGGGCGTCTCAAATGTTGTTGACTGTTTTGTATTAGGGACAGCACCCCTGGGTGGAGTTAGAGCAGATACCTGAGGACCCTTTAGGGAGAGCGGATGGGTAGGCAGAGAGGGGTCATGACTGGAGAACTATAGGTTTTCACCAAGAGACTTAGAGTGAGTGACTTCCCTTGGGGGTCATTCACTGCTGACACCTTTGTTAGGTTGGGGCTTGGTTAAGTAGGGATACCATCTAGAGCAGGGTAGGGACAGCCTAACCTGTGCGTTTTCCTCCAACTTAAATGAAGGAGAGATATGCGTCAATGCTAATAGCTTTACTATTCTTAGAACTTGTGTTAGTGATTTCCGTTGCACGTCTGAGGGCTTTCCGAGAGCACATGTATGTAATTGGACCTGTGTATCTCGTGAATCTCATTCTGAGATGCCTGTATTTGCAGCTTATCATATCTTTACAATAAACTTTTGAAAGCTAGAAGTTGTCTGTGATCTTTGGGAGTAGAGTCCTTTATTGGGTGAACTAACTTGGAAATGGATGTACTTTGTACCTTAAAGACAGGCAACAAAGGTTCAGTCGACCAGATCGAGGTTTAGATCAATAGTGCTAAGGTATCGATCAAAATCTCGCCCTTCCAGTTGGTAGCTATAGAGGATGGTTGCCTTCTTGAGGACGGTAACCTAGGCCAGGTTAGCTTACCCCAAGGCCCCTAGAGATCGATGATCGGAAGAACAGCCCGCCGAAGAAGATCCGGATGACGTGAGACAGAAACAGCAGCAGTATCGGTCGAGAGTGAGTATAAAGGGTTATGCGTGTTAGATTGCGGTGTTTTGTATTGTATCTATGTTGTAATGTCTGGCGGAGTTGAATGTCTGTAGAGTGACTGTGGAACAGGTTGTGAGCGCGCGCAACCGGTGGAAATCTTAAGTTCAAGGAGAGCTTAAGTGGTTCGGGTGTATCGGACACCCAGAGTAATTGTCAACTAGTGTGAAGGGGGTCATGAGGTACCATTGATCACCCGAAAGACCGAGATAGGGGGAACGTAAGAGTGAGTGCGTGAGTAACGGACGCTGGTCGGAAGTTACTGTGTGTGTAAGCAACCTATCAGAGAGACGATAGACATTTCGTCAGTTGTGTTGACAATTACAGATAGACTGTGGACGTACAGTCGAGAGAAGTGACCGCTTGGTCGGAAGTAGTCATTTTTCGGTGTATGAATGGGACGCATGCATAACCGGGAGACGAGTTGAGAAAGGAGGGGTGCTGCTGCGAAGCGGAGAAAAGTGACGTCAGAAAGTGTCGCGACGTGATTGGCCGACCGGAGAAAGACCGCGCTGTGATAGGCCAGCTAGCAAAGACGTCAGACAGGGTCGCGACGTGATTGGCCGACCGGAGAAAGACCGCGCTGCGATAGGCCAAGCTAGCAAAGCCGCGACAGGATTGGTGGATTGTCATCAGGAAGTAAACAGAGTAGCGAGGCTGGATATTGTGCGCATAATTATGAAGTGTTTTAAATGGTTGAAAGCGGTGTTTAAAAAAGAGAAGCGGGGATCGTATGAAGGGGAAGAAGCCCCGCCGGAGGGTACGCCAGCTCGTTACATGGCAGTGAATGTTGGGTTGCATACGATCCTCTGGATATCAGAATGGAGTAAGATTACAGAAGGAAATGAGGAACTGACGTTCCCGAAGTACGGGACGTTCAGATTAGAGGTGTTACATCGATTAAAATCAGTCATGACCTCAATTAGACCCTTGCCTAGACCGACCCAGTTTGAAGCCCTTGAAGCATGGATTAGGGCAGCGCATGAAAAGAATATGAACAGACGACAAGAAAGGGTGAAACGATCGGTAAGGGCAGTGCAGGATGCCAGGTGGGATGCGGATGCTAAAAGATGGAGAGTGCATAACCTGGAAGTAAATAAACTGTACCCAGTGTTAGAGGTGCCCGTAAATAAAAGCCCCCTAGAAGAAGATGATGAGAGCGAAACAGAGGACAGCCTGATAAACAGATTATTGACAGACAGGCCACCCCCGTATAATAGAGCAGGGGGAGAGGTCGAGAATACAGAAGGAGAAAAGGGGGGCATTGCAGGAGAGCATAGACCGCTTCCCAGTTCAGAGTGGGATCCTGAGGCAAAGAAAGAGTTGTCCCAGCCTAGTCAGGTGCAACAGGTGGTCGGTAGGTTTGTGGTGCAAAGAGCGCCGGAAACGGAGAGCGCCACATCCTACCCATTACCAGATGCACTACAGGTACCTGTTACCATAGGTCCTATAATATCGATATATGACCAAGAGAGAGCAAGAGGGGAAGAACGGGTACGGAAGGACAGAGAAAGAGCAGAGAAGGCAAGAAGGAACGATACGATCAATTCCCCAAGTCAGATGCCGATACCAAGAGAGTGGAGCACCCCGATGCACACTGCAGGGGACCCAGGAGGAGATCCTGGGGGCCCTAGATGGCCAGTGGATCTGAGGGGATCTGGACGAAAATCCTTTCAAGAGCTAAATGAGTACATGAAGCAGTGGGATGAGGCAGTGAAGGCTCAAAAGAACATCATAGCTGCGGAAGCTGAAAGGGAAAGTCAGGACAGCCGAGCTCGGACTCACTGCGGGGCTGGGGAGAGCAGCCCGGAGTGGGACTGTAGAGAGAGAGATAGTAGGGGAGTCACCCATTGGGCCCGGAGTGGAGGTAGAACAGACCTGGAAAACGGGGGCCCCGGGAGTGGAGGGGTGGCGCGCCCAATACTCAGTGAAGGGGAGAGGAGAGCACAAGAGTACAGAAACAGCTTTAAGTGTCCACACTGTGTCCCTGGCACCAGAGAACTGAATGGGAGTTGTGAGAGGTCGCACCATAGACCCTGTGATGACGGAAATGAGCGCAGCCCAGGGAATATGGGGAACCAGGAAGGATCGTATCGGATACTGAGCGATACGAGGCAAAGGGAGAGTAGCGACCAGAGGGAAAATAACAGAGAGGTGTACGGTGAGAGGAGAGAAGAAGAAGAGAGTGGGCAGAGCAAGAGTAGGGGTAACAGGCCCGTGTTCCATCACCTTCCAAGACAGGATGGCCGAGCATGGGACCTGGAGAGATGGGAGCAAGGGAGGGCACCCATTAACTCTCCCGAGCCCAAACGCAGAGCTCGAAGTTGGGATGGTAGGGAGACCAGTGAGCCCCCTTCGAAAGACATATTGCGAGCTGAAATAAAAGCCAAGAGACTTGATGTCACCAGCTTAAGGTCAGACCTGGATGACATGGTAGATGGTACCCTGCCTTTAGAAAGAATGGAAATGTATGAGCAGGATGAAATACTGTATATGGCAAAGGACATCACTCGAAAGGCGAGAGCAGTCCATGAGAAGTTAGTCGAACTAGCAGGCAAATATATGGTGGATCTGTCAAGAACCAAAGCATTACAGGGTAACCACAGGCTGCATTACACAGATCGAGACCTAGATGAGAGGAGAACGATTGGGCTGAAAACGCACATAAGGGAACTGATCGCTGGAATAAGGACATGGAGGGCACTAGATAAGTGGGAAGAGAGGTGGTCCAAGAAAGGGACCGGCAGGAGAAGCACGCTTGGTATGACACCAGGACTGCAGGGAATAGAAGCATACCCTTTGCGGGAAGTCGCAAACGGGAACTATGTGCATGTCCCTTGGAGTAGGGGAGATTTAGCTGCTTTTACCACCTCCTTCCCCAAATTGCGGGAAAACCCTGTGGAGTGGTACAAGCAAGTCGAGAGGTTTGTAAAAATCTCAAAGGTCCTATGGATAGATCTGAACACGCTGTTTGACATTGTAGTACCAGGAGATCTGTGGACAGCATGCAAGGTTAGCGCTGAGTGGCCCACAACGGAGCCAGAGAGAGATGCTAAGACTAATGGGCCGTCTGAGATTGTGATGGCCAAATTCGAGAGAGTGATGACTTGGCTGAAAGAGAAAGTGCCAATGCAAGACATAGATTGGGTCAGAATAGACCGAACCAGACAGGAACCCAAAGAGACAGTCCACGAGTATTACGAGAGATTGCTGAAGGCGTTTAAACAGTATAGCGGCTTGGATGTAATGGATCCAAAGGACATAGGGCAATTTGTGTCCAAGTTCGTCCTGGGACTGAGACCGGATATTAGTTTAATGATTCAGCAACACTCGATTTGTTGGCAAAGTAAACCCCTAGACGAAATACTGAGATATGCCAGGTACTGCTGTGATGAGATAGACTCCAAGGCTAAGAAACTAAAAGAAAAGTTGATGGTGGTACAGATGCAGGCAGCAGGAAAGGGGGGACCGCAGCAACAGCAGCAAGGAACAGGTACAGGAGGAAAGAAGCAGTACAGTCAGAACAAGGGCAATGAGGAGAGTTCTACTTTTAGACCCAGAATAGACATAGCTGCCTTGAAGAAAACGACTAGGTGCCACCAGTGTAACGAGGTGGGGCATTGGAAACGCGAGTGTCCCTACAATGTAGAGATAGGAGAACAAGAGATAGAGGAGGAAGAGGTCCAGAGCGCACCTACAAGAGGGGTGACGCCATACCAAGGAAAGGTGCTCAAAGGGGGGGGGGCTCCTCCCCGAGCCCAGTTCCCGCAACCTCCTCGAGTAGGGACTGTGGGTAAGACCTATAGACAAATGCCCCTGTTTGTGGAAGGTGAAGAGTGCTATTATGTGGACCCATTAACCGGACAGAGAGTGGAAAGAGAAGACTGCACCCTCGGGGCAGCCTTAGAGGTGGACCAGAGGGGACCCTATGTCGAAGCAGAGGTAGCAGGGTGCCCTACGACATTTCTGGTGGACACAGGAGCCACTAGGTCCACGATCAGATCAGCTGCAGTTCCTGACCTGCCCATGTCTGGAGAGACCATACAAGTGGTAGGGGTCGCAAACAGGAGGATAACCAGCCAATTGACAGAACCGGTACAGGTGAAAATAGGGAATTACAGCGATGAACACCAATTTGTGGTTTGCGATTCAAGCCCTGTGTGTCTGCTAGGGAGAGACCTGTTGTGTAAATTGAATTGTACTATATATTGTACACCTCAGGGAGTGGAGGTATTGACCAATGATGATGACGCAGATTTCAAAGTTGCAAACTCAAGAATATGCGTGGAGCTGTACCCTACTTTGACAGTAGATGAGCTCCCCTGGGACTTGAGAGAGACAGTGGCACCAGAAGTATGGGATTTCACTGGGGAAGAGATAGGTTTGGTCAAAGGGGTGGACCCAGTGAAAATTGTAGTGAAACCGCATGCTGAGTTCCCAAGAACACCCCAATATAAATTGACTCCAGAAACGATTGCAGGCATAAAACCCGTGATCGAGTCCATGATTAAACAGGGAATACTGAAAGAAATCGTGGGTAGTCCATGCAACTCCCCGATTATGGGTCTGCAGAAACCAAATGGGAAATTTCGGATAGTACAGGACCTTCGAAAGATTAATAACATAGTCGTTTCGTGTTGTCCAGTGGTACCGAATCCATCAGTGATACTGTTTCAGATTCCATTCCAAGCAGAGTGGTTCACAGTGATCGATCTTTGTCAGGCTTTCTTTTCGATCCCTCTGGACGAAGAAAGCCATTTTCTTTTCGCATTTAAGCTGGAAAATCGCGTCCTAACATGGTGTCGTATCCCTCAAGGGTATACAGAGAGTCCATCGATCTTTAACCAGCTTTTGAAGAAAAATCTTGAAAGTCTAGTGCTGCACCAGAAGTCAGTTCTGGTCCAGTACATAGACGACCTCCTCGTGGCGTCAGAAACAGAAGAAGCTTGCAGGGAGGACTCCATTGCCTTGTTAAATCACCTGGCTGCCAATGGGCACAAGGTGTCCCCGGGAAAATTGCAGTACTGCCTGACAGAAGTGCAGTACTTAGGACACAGAATAGAGAAAGGCAAACGAAAGGTGTCACCAGACAGGATAGAGGCGATCATGAAAATGAATGCGCCTAAGACACAGAGAGAGGTCAGGATGTTTCTAGGGATGGTGGGTTATTGCCGACAGTGGATCGCGAACTTCTCACTGAAAGCAAAACCCTTGCAAAAACTGACGCACAAGGAGGTGAGTGATCCGGTACCATGGGACAAAGACTGTTTGATGGCATTCTTACAGCTGCGAGAGGACCTGTGTCGTGCTCCGGCATTGGGAATGCCTGATTACAATAAACAATTTTTTCTTTACTGTTGTGAGAGAGAAGGTTGTGCGTTGTCTGTGTTGGTCCAAATCCATGGGAATGCCCGTAGACCAGTTGCTTATTTCTCGGCTACTTTAGACCCAGTAGCCGCAGCGTTGCCCGGATGTCTCAAATCCGTTGCTGCAACGGGTGTCAGCATTGAAAGATGTGAAAATATCGTCATGGGGCACCCGTTAGAGGTGTGCGTGCCCCATTCTGTTGAACTGTTGATGACCAGGACCAAAACACAGCATCTGACCAACAGCAGGCTCACGCGATATGAGCAAGTTATTCTTGCTGCAGAGAATGTGACCCTCAAGAGATGCTCTGTTTTGAACCCTGCCACCTTGATGCCACTTCCAAATGATATCGATGATGATGATGAATGTACAGACCATGACTGTCTCGATGTGACTGAACTATGCACCAAACCCAGACCCGACATCGTAGATGAGCCACTGACCGACCCAGACGAAATTTTCTTTGTCGATGGCTCATGTGTAAGAGACGAAGTTGGGCAGTTGAGAGCGGCTTACGCTGTTTGTACAATTGCTGGAGTAGTGGAAGCTGGATGCCTGGAAGGAGTACACTCCGCTCAGGTAGCCGAGATTATTGCCCTGACACGTGCTTGCTTAGCAAGCAATCAAATTCGAGTCACCATATACACCGACAGCCAATATGGCTATGGGGTAGTTCATGATTACGGACAGTTATGGTCTCAAAGAGGATTCATGACCTCTTCAGGCTCTCCCATTCGCAATGGAGAGTTTGTGCGCCTGTTGTTAGAGGCGTTGCAATGCCCAGCAGGTATCGCAGTTGTAAAGTGCACCGCACATACCAGAAATGAGGACTTTGTTTCAAAAGGCAATAGATATGCAGATGAAGTTGCGAGGTATTGCGCGGAGCAAGGGTACTCTTTCACAGAGGTGGAAGTGGGCGGAATAAATGTAAGAACTGAATTAGCCATGATATTGGAAACTGTTGATACTTGGGATGAACTGTCAAACATGCAAGAAAATGCTCCTGATATTGAAAAGGAAACATGGGAAAAGGCAGGATGTGTAATGGGTGAGTCCCATTTTTGGGTCTCAGCAGACGGCAGAGCAGTGTTGCCCAATGAGATGGTGAGTCCAATGGCCAGACTCATACATGGTCCCGTACACTTAGGGAGAGATGCTATGCTGAGAGTGTTTAGACAGACTTGGTACAATCCTAAGTTTAGAATAGCAGCAGAAGCAGTGTGCCAGCGTTGTGTGACCTGTCAGCAGCTGAACGTAGGAAAAAGAACACCAGTTACACTGAGTCACATAGGAAGGTCTGGAGGTCCATTCAACAGAATGCAGATAGATTTCATTGAAATGCCAAGATGCAACCGCCTCCGCTATGTCCTGGTGGTTGTTTGTGTGTTCTCCAGATGGGTTGAGGCATACCCTACACGTAGGTGCGACACCCTCACAGTGGCCAAGATACTGCTTAGAGAACTCATTCCTCGCTTCGGGGTGCCGGCCTTTTTGGAATCAGATAGGGGAACGCATTTTAACAGCGAGCTTGTGAAGATGATTTGTGTAGCACTAAACATAGATCAAAAGTTGCATTGCAGTTACAGACCAGAAGCTTCAGGGATTGTGGAGCAGATTAATGGCACAATCAAGGCCAGGATAGCGAAAGTGTGCTCCTCAACGACCCTGAGTTGGCCTGACGCCTTGCCATTGGTCCTCATGAGCCTTCGTAGTACCCCAGACAGAAGAACAGGGTTGTCACCACATGAGGTGTTAATGGGGAGAGCAATGAGGCTGCCATCTATCCCAACTGCTGCACTGTTAAATATCACAGATGATATGATCCTGGACTATTGTAAGGGGCTGTCTGACGCCATTCGTTCTGTGTCCCTTCAGGTGCAGGCTGCCGAGGTTCCAGCGTGCCAGGGCCCGTGTCATGACCTGTATCCTGGGGACTGGGTCCTGGTGAAAAAACACGTGAGAAGAAGCTGTCTGGATGTTCGTTGGCGTGGGCCCTTCCAGATCATCCTGATCACGAACACAGCTGTGAAGGTGGGAGGCCTGCCCAATTGGATCCACGCGTCACATACGCGAAGGGTTCCAGCACCTCTGGAAGAAACAGCTCCTCTCTCGGATAGACGTCCAGCAGAGGACCGAGAAGCCATAGAGGGGGCTAGCCAAGCTGTAGAGGTGCCAGCGGAAGCAGGGGAAGAGTCTGACCAAGCTGAGGACGGTCAGTACAACAGCGAAACAGAAGACGCTACAGAAGGAGAAAGTAGCTGGGAGTACGAGTCAGACCCCGACAGGTCTGAGAGAGAGAGAGAACAGACAAGAAGGAGAAGGAGTAGAAGGGCACGTGGAGAAGCAAATTGGCCGCAAAGAAGGAGCTCTAGCCTGAGGTCAACTCCAGAAGTAACCCTTCCTCCGATATCAGAAGACTCAGATCCGGAAGAAGGTGCTCAGGGCGCTGAAGCACCAGACCGAAGAAGGTCAAGAAGAGTGCGTGTGCCAAACAGAAGATACTCCACACCTGAGTGGACATATCTGGCGACAAATGTCTGTGAAACCGGAGACAGGGAGGATCCGAGCGGTGGTGGTGTCCAGTTCTGAGCCCATTATCACCGTGGAAATACGACTGTTGGTACCCGGTGTCGAACAAGAAGGGTCACTAACATTCATGCTCCCCAGACCTCCCCGCCTCAGCAAGTTAAAACACATGTTTCTTTCAGAATTGCAATTCCCCGACTTTGGTACAACGATAACAGCACATGAAGAGCACAATCTTCGTTTGGAAATATTGAACTATGCTATTGAAGCTGCAACAACAAATCTGATAGTAGACTGTTAAGGACTTTGTAAATAAAGCAAGCAGAAAAAGAAGATTACCTAGCGCCCAGGAAGCAGAGAATATTAGGGAACTTCCCTTGAGTGGATGGAGAAGGGCTAGGGTTGTCTTTTTTGAACTGTTAAAGGACTTTTGCGAAGAAGGTTGTCAGCCTCCAGTTGTGTGGATTCTAAAGACAAGAGGATTAAAAAGAGACTGTAAAGGAACGAGAGGAAAAGAACTTTTTGCTAAGATAAGAGAGAGCCATATTGTCTGACGAAATGGAGGCCGGCACCCCGAACCGCAGAGCTAAATGTATAATAGGTACACTAATAGTAGGAGTGATAATATTAATAGCTTTAGTAGTAACAATTTCTTATGTAAAGGGACATGAGGAAGAGGCAAAGGTAACTGATGTGAAATCTGTAGAAACGCTTACACCCACTGTTGCTGGTGAAAAAGGGGAAAACACTCAAGAGAAAGCGTTATTAGCTGCAGAAGCCCGCAGGTTACACGTAGATGAGTCCCAAGGAGACTTTAGGTCTAATGCTTATGCTAAACTCTTATATGAATACGTGGATGCCATGGAGGTTAAGGATTGTTATGTCTGCATGCAGTTGCCGGCATCTGTAGATGAAGGAATCCGATATCATCACCTCCCGCTGACATATGGCATTACATGTAGCTTATTGCTTAGTATATTTTATGAGAGAGATAGTTTTGAATACTATTTCTCTAATTATGATTCAGTGTTGCCAGAAGTCCCAAATTATAAGCAGATGAACAAATGGGATTACTGGAAGAGTGAAGACAGATTGGCCAAGTTCTTCATTCCTTGGATTACCTTAGATACTTCACATGCCCGTAGAAATAACCTGACATGCAAGGTGTCAGAAGTCGAGAAGAAGTTCATAGGGCAGGTGGATGATCGTTACAGGAGACAAAAGATTTTGAAAAAATCAGGACAATGGAAAACAGATTGGACCGAGGAAGAGAAGGCACACAAGAGAAAGGGTAGTAGTGGTCCAATAGCTTTAGATAAAACGCAGAGAGGAAAGCTATGTCTTCACAGAGCCAAAACGTATTATGAAAATGTATACGTTGGAGAAGTCGACTGTGAACATGCTTTCAATATAGAGTACTATACTAAAGATTTCCTGAAGGGAATGCAAGTGATTCCAAATGTGTATTTTGTATGTGGAAGAAATGCTTACGTGAGACTACCTGACAACTGGTATGGATCATGTTACTTAGCAATTGTCTTCCCCAAAATATATCATGCACAAGACTTAGTGATCATTGAGGGCAAGACATCTTCGAGGGGAAGGAGAGATGTAGGAGATGCCGAAATGGTTGGAGATGTCTTCGGAGCTATGTTCCCTCTTTTAGGTCTAATCCTTAATGATGTTAAAATTAGACGGCTGGCAACAGTCGTCGACAGGTTGTCTGCCAGCACTGCTCAGTCCTTAATGCTGGTAGAAGGCGAGATGCAATCGATAAGGGCTATGGTTCTTCAGAACCGTCTTGCATTAGATGTCCTACTAGCAAAAGAGGGCGGAGTCTGTAAGGCTTTGAAGGTCCAGGAATGTTGCACTTACATTCCAGACAATTCGAAGCCCCTTGAGAAGGTTATTAGGAACATAACTGATATTCACAAGGAGATCGAAGACTTGAGTAGAGAAAATGTCTGGGAAAAGGTGGGCCATGGAATGAGTGCAGTTGGTGGGTGGTTTTCCACCTTAGGCAAAAGCTTTGTGTGGTATATTCTAAAACCTGTCATCATAATATTGATCTGTGGGATCATATTGTGGGGATTGGTGAGGGTATTCAAATGGTACAGAGCAAGAAGGACAGAAAGGGCCCAAAGAGAGCAGCTGCAGAGATTGGCTGCCATACAAGATAATCAGTACAGGAGTCTGAGGGCTCTGGAAGCGCAGAGACAAGTTATGATACCAATAACTGCAGTTTAAATGTTAGTGATGACCCCGAGAGGTCATCAAAGGGGGGAACTGAGAGAGCGCAAACTGATCTAAATGTATGAGTGCATCACACTTACCTGTAGTAAGCACAAATCATGAGGAGAAATGCCATGAGTGCTAATAGTATCTGCAATTATATTCTAAATGTATAGCTAATATAGAGATTTGAGTAGAAGTGGAACTAATACAGAAATGTGTGACACTATATGATTTTATTAGATATGAATATTCCTGAATCCATGTCGTGTAGCTGTTAAAATGTAAGATGGTAGGTGGTTAAACGCAGAATGTGGTAGGCCTCAGGGCCAGAGCTGAAGGGAAAGGGAAGGTGGTTCTTTTCACGACACAGATTGTATTAATGTTTTGGTCATTGCATTAATGGGCCAGGATTTATAAAAATGTTTACTGAATAATAGAATAAGAGTATTAACATGCTTTAATTAATGAAGAAGTTGAATGCTATAATCATTATGAGAAATATTGTAGGCCTGAAATGTTTTAATGTTGATTTACACGTACATGTCTGGGCTGAGAAATGTTGCAAGCCTTTTTGGAAGTCTATGAGAGTTGGGTTCTTGGCTGCAGATATCTGTCTGCAAAGGAAAAGGGGGGATCCAATTATAAATGAATGAATAGAGGTCTGTTCAGTAGACGGCCCAGACATGGAGGAGGGTTCCGGAATGTTTGAGGGGTATCAGCGGGCCGGAGAAGAGTCTGAGAAGCAAGGTCAACTCTAACGTACGAGGCCCAATACAAAGCATCATGGAAAAAACCAGAAGCTACACCACGTGAGGGGCGTCTCGAAAGGGGCGTCTCAAATGTTGTTGACTGTTTTGTATTAGGGACAGCACCCCTGGGTGGAGTTAGAGCAGATACCTGAGGACCCTTTAGGGAGAGCGGATGGGTAGGCAGAGAGGGGTCATGACTGGAGAACTATAGGTTTTCACCAAGAGACTTAGAGTGAGTGACTTCCCTTGGGGGTCATTCACTGCTGACACCTTTGTTAGGTTGGGGCTTGGTTAAGTAGGGATACCATCTAGAGCAGGGTAGGGACAGCCTAACCTGTGCGTTTTCCTCCAACTTAAATGAAGGAGAGATATGCGTCAATGCTAATAGCTTTACTATTCTTAGAACTTGTGTTAGTGATTTCCGTTGCACGTCTGAGGGCTTTCCGAGAGCACATGTATGTAATTGGACCTGTGTATCTCGTGAATCTCATTCTGAGATGCCTGTATTTGCAGCTTATCATATCTTTACAATAAACTTTTGAAAGCTAGAAGTTGTCTGTGATCTTTGGGAGTAGAGTCCTTTATTGGGTGAACTAACTTGGAAATGGATGTACTTTGTACCTTAAAGACAGGCAACAAAGGTTCAGTCGACCAGATCGAGGTTTAGATCAATAGTGCTAAGGTATCGATCAAAATCTCGCCCTTCCAAACGCTTCACTTTAAGGCGTTGCAGCTCTCTTATCTAACCAGAGATAAAGGAGAGGCCCCGAGAAAAATGTTCACGGCGGTTAGTTCTGAAAACCACTTCCTGCATCATAAATAAATCCTGCAAACACAGGGAAGCATACAGCCTACAAAGCATACTAGCTGCTCGTTACAAAGATGCCTCTTGCACATGATTAAGTCTGACTAATTCGTTGTGGCTAAAATGCGCTTTTTGAAAATGCTTTTAGAAAACACCTTTTTAAATATTCCTGAGCTTTGACTTCTGAAGCGAGAGCCTTTCAGGTCAATCCATTCAGTACATAATTTGTTATTTAAAATCAAGTCAACTAGCCTATCAAAAATAGCATATCTTAAAAATTATTAATTGAATTCAGTACTCAAATTGCTTCTAAAAGTTGTTAGACAATTTGTTTCGAGTTAGACGCATACACATATTTTCGCCTTCTTAAATACTTTTGCCTCCTAGGCCAGTTTTACTAACCTTGGGGAAAACCATGTTCCAGATTCAAGATTTTCGGTTTTCACGTGCGCCAAATTTTCTGCAAATTGGTTTAAACTAAAGGATCAACATTTATAATAGGATCCCAAAACATGACCACTTTTAACCCGTTCCGTGCTGCCGTCGGCCATCGGCCGACGGCAGCCCTACCTCCCCAGTGCAGCCGTCGGCCAATGGCCGACGTGGCCCCGCCCGTTTTGCGGAAGTGTCGCACTGCCGCAAAATCGCGGGTGCAGTTAAGGCGTTAAAATACAAAGGGGCTGATTAGGATGCGTCTGTCAGAGCCATTTCCTAACGCATGGTAATCAGTCGGTCGCATTCCTTTCTGACCGACCCATTTTGATGGTGTTGGTCAGAAAGGAATCTGACCGGTCATTTTGACTTGTCTCCGACGGGCTCTGTGAGCCCATCCGCCAGTCAGAATGACCTCAGTAATCCCAAGAGTGGCTCTTTCCGCTTGAGGGATTAAAATGTTTGATTCCGACAGCCTTTATGTGCCGGCCTTTCCGACACAGAAAGGCTGTCAGAAGTTCACTTTGGGGGCCACCAGCAGGGCCCCATGGGTTCACAGCCTCTGGTTGGTGGCTGGGGGGGCATCTATGGTTCCCCCCTGTTGATCCCTGCACCTTGTGGCAAGCACCTTAAGGTGCCTGCCACGGGGTGCAGGGATGAACTGCACCTCTTAGTTTTACAATGAGACCATGCATTCCGGTCAAAATTCATGCTCCTATTATAAAGAATAGGACTGTTCGGTCACATACTAATTGGTGGGTCAGGACCACCGACAGGAGGTCAGGCAGTCCCATGGCCGAAATGATGTCAGGCAGACTTCAGTCCGGCCAACATCGTAATTAGCTCCCTAATATTGTTCCATTGCATAACTCCAAAACTCCTGAACAAAGGTCCACAAACTTTTAGTGGCATGGCTACCTTTTCATCATTCAGTGCCTTTTATTTGTTTGTTTAACTTGTATCCACTTGTTTTGGATATAAGCCAAAATGTATCTGTCGAGTGTGTATTCGGCGTCAATGTATATATCCATACCAGTCCGTGATCAAGGAGGCTCACAAGATTGTTTGCCTGTGTCATACAATTCTGCTCACAGTACTTTTGCTTCAAAGGACTTCAAATAACGCCTCTTGGAGGAACTGAGAATGATATATCGTATTTTGACTGACCTTTTTTCATTAGGTCACTATGAATTTTACTGGGTTAACAGTACTATTGTACTATGTTTATGTGTTTTTAGCGTTTTAATAGTTTTTAGTGATTTTAATTAACTTAGCAATATTTTTTCATTCATTCATTTCATGCATTCAATCATTTTATTCACTCCGCAATCATTGTAAAAAAAGCTGATAATCTGTTGCATCAGTGATGTCATTTGTCATTCATTTGTAATCTTTATTCGGTTCTTAAAAAGACACCATAAAAGCACATCAACAATATACACACAAAATATAAAATGAATAAAATTTCCATTTAAAAAAGATGATGAAAGAGAAATTTAGCTAAAAACCATAATTCATTAGGCTAGTGGGTGAGGGAGTTCATTTTTTTTTTTTCGAGATAATTTGTCTTGTTAAGGCCGCCTCAGGGTTAGTCCATATTTTAACCCATGCCAAAAGGGGTTTTATTTTAATCCGATCTTCTATAAAAGGTTCTCCCACTTCCTCATGGATAATGTACGCAGGAACGCTCTGGGGCACTTTCAGAATACGTCTCAAAAATGTGTTTTCTTCTGTCTGTATTTGCTGTGCTTTGTTGTTTATAAAGCCCCATACTTCGGCACCATAGGTTACCTTCGCACAGCAAATTGCCCTATAGAGGTTTAGTATTTGTTCTGGGGACCACCTTCCCAATCTTTGTCCGTACCCCATGATGGCTCCTACTGACGCCGCCAATTTCATAGCGTGTTTCTCCGCCAGGGGTTTAAAGTTGAGCTGATTATCGAACAATACCCCCAGGTATGAAAAGGTCTTGACCTGTTCAATTTTGTGTGACCCAATGTGGTAACTGAAATTCCCTTTTTTCGTTTGCCCCAATGACATGATATAGGATTTTTCCAAGTTTGTTGTTAAATCCAGTTTGCCCATGAACTCAACAAAACCGTCAATCAACTTTTGTAATCCTAAAGGGGTTCTGGCTAACAGCACCGCGTCATCGGCATAGAGTAATACCGGCACTGCACGATGACCAATTTGGGGAGAGTCCACCTTTAATTTCAGGAGATCTTTTTCCAGGGAGTTGATATATATAGTGAAGAGGAAGGGTGCAAGAATGCAACCCTGCCTTACTCCACTGGTGCAGGCAAAGGGGTCGGTCTTGTTTCCCTCTTGATTATATCTCACACTTGCAGATGTGTTCCAGTGTAAAGATTGCAAGGTATCCACAAGGGGTTGATCCATTCCTAGTTCTGACAGCAGGGACCAAAGCTTACTTCTGTTTACGCGGTCAAAAGCCGCGGAGAGGTCCATAAACCCCATGTGAATGGACCCCTTACCAGCAATGGTGTATTTTGCTGTCAGAAGATATAAATTCAAACATTGGTCAGTGGTGGATCTGCCCTCCCTGAAACCATATTGGATATCTGAAAAGACCTGCTGCTCCTCTACCCAATCTTGCAAACGGTGTAGGATGATACGCCCCAGAACTTTTGCAGTCACATCGATGAGAGAAATGGGGCGATAACATTGAGGGTCATCACGGTTCCCTTTTTTGTAAATCGGAACTATGGTTGCCGTTGACCAGGAGCGAGGCAGTCCTGCCACCACTGCCTCATTCAAAACCCTGGTGAGCAACGGGGCCCATAGCTCTGGTCTGCTTAGGAAAAGGTCGGGTGGAATTCCGTCCGGGCCTGGTGCTTTGTTTTTGCTAAGCCCTGCTATTCCCAGTTCAACTTCTTTCAAGGTGAAATCCAATTTAGCCGGCTGAATCCTCCCAAGATATCCCCCTTGATTGGTTGTTTTGTGTGATTATAGAGACTCTGGAAGTGATTCTGCCATTGTTGTGGTAAAATGGTGTTCAAAATTTTTGGTGCTCCTTGATCCTGGAAACATGGGGAGTTGATAACTTTCCAGAAGCTTGAAGTGTCTCTCCTTTCTGCAGCGTCCCTTAGATCCTCCCATGCTTGATTTTGTAAGCTTTGTTTGCGGTTTTTCAAAGCTTTTTTATATTCTAGTCTGTTCTGGGCTACTGTGAGCTTGTCCCTTGGTTTTTCATGGAGGCTAAGCTTCAATTTTTTGTGCGCCTTAGTGCAAAGAGAGTCAAACCAACGAGGCGTTGAGGGTATTTTGCTGGATCTAGAGGTCTTCAGGAGGTTGTTGACATGAGACGCAATATCTTCAAATGCCCTGACCACCTGGGCTCCTTCCGCCCTAAGATCCAGGCATGTGTTAATTGCATTTAGACCCTTTGTAATCAAACTTTTATAGAATCTGTCCCCATCAACCCTGGCCCATCTGATTCTCCTTCCCTGATCCACTGCCTTTTCTATTATGTCAGTTCTCTTTGGGCCTAATTTAAAATCAAGTCCTTTTGTTATAAGTATAACGGGGTTATGATCGCTAAAGATGCTAGCGTCTATTATGATTTTACTGATGTTTCTTTTTAGAATGGGTGAGACTAAGATAAAATCAATATAAGAATGGCAACCTCTGCCTCTGTATGTTGGGTTTAGTTCTCCTGTTTCGCCCAACTCTGCGAGATCTAGAGTTTGAGTCAGATTATGCCTTTTCACAAGTCTCTCAAGATCCCATCCCTCTTTCACGTGAGTAAAATGTGGCCCTTTCACTATGGTGCATCTTGACCAGTCTTTGTTAAAAGGTTTTAGGTTATCACAAAGGTGACAATTAAAATCCCCCAAAAGTATTATATTTGGGGGGTTTGGTGTCTTATTTGAGAAGTTCAAGTTTTCTAAACAGGAGTCCAGTTCATTTACGGCTTTTCCCTTTTCAATTGTACCAACAGCATTATACCAGTTAATTAGAAAAAGGTTTAGACTTTTGGAATAAAACCTTATTACTTGTAGGTTGTGTGAGGCCCAGTTAAGGTTTGACCAAGTGCCCTGGATGTGTAAGTTAACGTATATTGCTAGTCCCCCACTGGCTCTCCCTGAAGATACCTTTGTGGCAGGGACAAAGAAACTTTTATACCCATCTAGGCTGTAGTCATATGATTCAGTCGCCCATGTTTCCTGTAGGCAAATGATTTGGAATTTATTTATATAACTGAGCCACTCTTGAGACTCAAATTTAGCCGCCAATCCTGCTATATTCCAGGATATAATTTCTAGATTTTCATGGGTGACCACCTCGGGTTGTCCAATTTGACCTCCTGATAAGTGTGCTACTTGCTCTCCCTTTTTGATTGGTGTGGCGGTATTGGGTTGTAGGCTGCAATGGGTAGCTAATCCTCTTTGTTCAGAGGTTTCCATATGATCTGAGATTTTCATCAAATCGCTACTATCCCTACTTGATGTTGGGGATCTATAACCACCTTTCTTACAAAGGACAGGTATTATCCTGTTCACAACTTCCCTATCCGTTCCTGTTGCCAGCAATTCTACCTCCTTCAGCTTTGTATGTTTAGAGATTTGCTTTCCCCATTCGTGTCAATCGACCTGTTCCAGTACACTGAACCTGTTCCAGTGTGCGTGCTGCGTTAAAAAGGGATCGTAAATTGGGGCCATATGAGGGGGCCCTTGCCACTGGGATGGTCTATGTTGGTAGTTCATTTGAAAATTTCTAATCGTCGGGGGTCTATTGGTCTGCATGGCTCTCTGAGATGCATAGGGGTAGAAGTAGGATAAGTGTACCGGATGGATTTGTGAATGGGTACCATTGGGAGAGGCATTGCAGATGAAATTAACTGCTGCAATGTCTCTGAAGTTCACCGTAATTATGTCCCCTGCTATTGTCTTTGTGCCTTTACCAATCCAATCCCCCCTTCTTACTGAGAGAATCTCTCCATGAATATTGGGGGGTAGTGGTCTGTGTATTTGTAGCCACTGAGCACATTTATTTTTTAACTCTATTTGTGTTTCTCTTTTACCTTCTCTTAGAGGTGGGACTCCTGTTAGTACAACTACAAATGGGGAGGATTCTGGTGGGAGGTTAATTGTCCTAAAATAAGATGCTGTTTTATTTTCTTTAATATTTGCGGGGGGAATCGGATTTGCTTTAGAGCTTGGTTTAGGAGTCTGTACATTATTTCCAGCTAATGATTGAACAGATGCGTGGGATGATTTGTTTGTTTCCGAAGATTTTTGTTTGTTAGTGTTGTTCATGTTCAATATAGGAGTAGCTTTCTGTATGTCTATTGTGCTACTTTGTGGGGCTCTGGGGGATCATTTGATGCTGCAACTTTTATTTGATTGACCTTATCGGTAGTTGGTATTTTGGTTGAGGCCCCCCCTAAATTTGTTGGTATTGAAGCACCCCCTTGTCCTGATTGACATTTCAGTCCAATACCTTTGTTGTTTACAAGAGAAGTTAGCCTGTCGATTTTGGCTATGAGAGGTTTTATCAACACAGTAATAGAGTGTTCTAAATCCATTTTGAGGTCAGCCACCATATTGGTGATCCAGCAGGGTATTCCTGATGTGGTAGGATTTATGGGCGTCACCAAATTATGGTTTCTGCTTTTAGGTTGGCCTTTTTTTTCCCCACATTTCGAGCCTTCTCTAGGCCAGATGTTTTCCAAGTTGATAGATTTCCTCTTGGTATTGTTTATTTGTGAGTCCGTGCGCTCCCCATTAGTTTCATTGGGAGCCTGGGCACATGGGAGGTCGACAAAAGAGGAGTGGGAGATGGCCAAACTAATGTTGGGGTCCTCTGCAGGGTCTAAGGTGACTGCTGAAACATTGTACAAAGTTTCCTGTGTGTCTTGGATGATGGTCACAGGTGGGAAGGACATCCTTCTCTCTGTGTTAGCGATAGCGTTAGAAACCGCCCCTATGGTCTGTTTGAGCATCTTGTCGATAGCAGTAAGGGTTGGTAATGATTGTGGGGGATCGGATTTCTGTTTGGAGCTTGATCTTAATGTTGGCATTTTAGGTTTTCTGACAGTCTTCCTCATAGTATGTCAGGAGAGGGTATATTGTCGAGAATGGATTTTGCTGCCTAATAAATGGTAAAGGTGAATACCTTAATCGCAGAGTGCCGTCCAGGGATTTGGGGGGGTGGCCCAGCCCAGCCTCATCTGGCCGCTGAGGGCCGTAGAGGGCCCGCCCTTTGCCCGGGCTTCGCTCGGCGTCCCGCTCGCGTCCCGCTGAGCGTCTGGCCGTTGGTTTTAAGGGGACGTTGCGGGCGGGGGGCGTGTCCTGCTGGGGGCGCGGCCGTGCACACCTGTGCAGCGCAGGGACTCCTGGTCTTCAGAGTCCCTGCGGCGCGCGCTCACCTCAGCCTCACGGAGCTCCCTCCTCCTTCTTCCACACACTGAGCAGCCCTCCTGGTGCCTCGATCCCACGCCTCAAGCCGCGCAGCGGCACCCGCGAAGCGGGTGCTGCAAGAAGTAGACGAGCGGCAGGGGCGGTCAATCACTCCGGGGATACAGGGAGGCTGGATCACAGGAAGTCAGCGTCTTCAGCGGCAAAGCAGC
Organism: Lissotriton helveticus; assembly: GCF_964261635.1. Lineage (NCBI taxonomy): Eukaryota > Metazoa > Chordata > Amphibia > Caudata > Salamandridae > Lissotriton > Lissotriton helveticus. Next base: position 1,380,431,739 of record NC_136057.1, read on the forward strand.
AAAGCACCCAGGTAAGCCTTGAACAGAGACCCTGTAAGCCTGATGAGATGTCATCAGTAATGTCACTTACCATGTCATGAGTAATGTAATATGTGACATCATTAACAGAGCATTGCGGGGGTATGAGTTATAGTTAGCTCAGGTAACTACAACAGCTGAATTTCTCTGGTTTTGTACGAGTGAAATGTCAGACTAACTGTAACATCCCTGAAACCTGTGTTTTTTTCAGTGAATATATATCTACGGTCTGAACACCACGCAGGATCTATATAATTTCCTTTAAATTGGCAGTGTAGTATACATTTCAAATGACAGAGCAGTTATGATAATTACCGTGAATTAATTGAATTTTATCATGGATACGACTAGGAATAATAAGGTTGCAATAAATGTGAAACAGCCTCTTGAGCACCTACATGTAATTACTCTATTTGTTTTTCTGTAAATAGCAATAATTTCTATAGATAAAAAACCCTATAAAAACGTATACATTTTAGAAAATGTGCTTTTTGTAAAAAAATATATCTCTATGGTATTTATGTTTTTGTATTTGTACTTTTGATACTAGGCACTTTATTGGCACTTTTTGCACACCATTGCATAATTTTGCACATTAAAAGCACATAGGTAGACGCAGGGGACTAATCATGAAGACTAAAGCTGGTATAATAGGAGGAACTGCTAGATATTGTTTCAATGTATGCCTTGCTACTTTGCACATTCTATGACCATGTAGTAATACTGTGATTTTATTGATGAGATATTTAGTTTATTTTGTACTAGCATATGTGTGTAGTAATATATTTCATAAGATGTTTTAATCTATGATTTTAAGTATAAATTAAATCTATGATTATGAGAGCATAAAATACAGTGTAAATATATCTCAGATAAATGTGCACTTCATTGCAAATCTATTTATTTATACATGTGCAGCAGTGTCACAGATGAGAAGTGAATTATGCGTACGAAACATGACTATGCAGATAAAACATAATTAACAGCAGTATGCATAAGTATAAATATTTTTGCATGTATATTCAGCCACCGAGTATAAGTCCTGTTAAAAACATAACAGTTGAACTTTTAAGCATTGCTTTTAAAAATGGTATCTCAAAAGTGAGATTCTCGGCAAATAGTCTTTTTTCTGTATTGTTTGGGGGTCACATGATATGCAAATGAATAGAGAAAAAATGTTTAAAATGTCCTACCGTAAGCCCTTTCTTCATGTGATCAAGGCTGCCCTATGACTACCATGTGGAGAGAATAAGGAATCCTATTGCATTTTAAGTGGAGTTAGTGTATTCCTTTTCGCCGATCTGGAGGTCAAGGGATACAACATTAATGGATATATATATATATATATATATATATATATATATATATATATATATATATATATATATATATATATATATATATATATATATATATATATATATATATATATATATATACACATCATGTGGTCAAGCCTGTGGATACAGGCGAAACGCGTCATGGCGGACATGCTGGGAGTTGAAAGGCACGAATAAAGCACCTTTGTTTGGCACCAGGTTGGGTTTCTACTCTTCGTCATTCCTTACCGGCAGGAAAGTTGGTGGCGCCGTTGGCGTTAGGCGAGAATTTGTTCATATATATATATATATATATACATATATATATATATATATATATATATATATATATATATATATATATATATATATATATTTATATATATATAAAACCTGTGCTCGGGTTTTCCCTGCCGCTGCTCCTTAGCGAAGGGCACGTCGTTCGAGAGACCTCCCGAGCCTGGTCCCAAATATTCAAACAACTCCTTAAGAAAAGGATAACAACGCCATGTCTCCTTGTGCGTATATGATTTATTCGCCGGTCACTGCTGAACGCGTTTTGTCTGTAAAAACAGGCTTGTTCACCTGGTTGGTGAACAAGCCTGTTTTTACAGGCGAAACGCATTCAGCAGTGACCGGCGAATAAATCATATACGCACAAGGAGACATGGCATCGTTGTCCTTTTCTTGATGAGTTGTTTCAATGTATATATATATATATGTGTGTATTACCTACTGGCAATAGCCAGTAGGTATATATAGTTAAGATTTTTTTCCTATGGGATTTTTGAAAATTCTATGTCGAATAACTTTGGCATTTGAGGACAGAATTGGCTGAAATTTTCAGGAAAATGGAACATGTAGTTTCTGAGCAGCCCCTGGGGGGTTTCGTCAAGGGGGGGCCGAGAAAAAAGGGGGGTCCCAAAACGTGTTTTTCCCATGCAATTTTCCATAGGGCGGTTGGCCTCACTTTTAGCCCGAACGGCTGAATGGATTTACACCAAACTTGGCAAAATTGTAGGGACTGGTAGCCCGATGTGCCTTTGCTATGTCTCAAGATATAGGCTCCAGTGGTTTTTACGAAAATTAACTTTGAAAAATATATATTGGGCTACATTGGGCTATATATATGTTGGAGCCCAAATGTAGCCCAATGTAGCCCAATGTAGCCCAATGTAGCCCAATGTAGCCCAAAGATGGCCACCAGAGACAAAAAAAAACAAATGTAGCCCAAATATCAGCCAGATGTAGCCCAACTATAGCCCAATGACAGAATGTCCCAGTGTGTTCTAAAGAACAACTAGAGTGCTAACAGTCCTACTTATTACAAAGGTATGGCACACCTGAAGCCATCTTGATTGGAATAAAGTGGTAACTCTTAAAACATTGAATTTAAAAAGGAACAAAATGAGGGGGTTCATTTTGCCATAGAAAGTATGATTAGCGAATATATGACGAAATCCCGCATACCATCAGTCTGCAAAAAAAATCCCGCATGTACTATTAGGCCGCAAATTAAAATAACGAAAACTTTTAGAACGAATATGCCTTTAGCATACACTAAACAACTAAACTACCCTAAACCCTAAAACACTACCCCCAGCATGACCCTACACTACACAAACAGTACAACACTACCCTAAAACACTACCCCCAGCATGACCCTACAGTACGCAAACACTACAACACTACCCAAAACCCTAAAACACTACACCCCAGCATGACCCTACACTACGCAAACACTACAACACTACCCTAAACCCTAAAACACTACCCCCAGCATGACCCTACACTACGCAAACACTACAACACTACCCTAAACCCTAAAACACTACCCCCAGCATGACCCTACACTACGCAAACACTACAACACTACCCTAAACCCTAAAACACTACCCCCAGCATGACCCTACACTACGCAAACACTACAACACTACCCTAAACCCTAAAACACTACCCCCAGCATGACCCTACACTACGCAAACACTACAACACTACCCTAAACCCTAAAACACTACCCCCAGCATGACCCTACACTACGCAAACACTACAACACTACCCTAAACCCTAAAACACTACCCCCAGCATGACCCTACACTACGCAAACACTACAACACTACCCAAAACCCTAAAACACTACCCCCAGCATGACCCTACACTACGCAAACACTACAACACTACCCTAAACCCTAAAACACTACCCCCAGCATGACCCTACACTACGCAAACACTACAACACTACCCTAAACCCTAAAACACTACCCCCAGCTTGACCCTACACTACGCAAACACTACAACACAACCCTAAACCCTAAAACACTACACCCCAGCATGACCCTACACTACGCAAACACTACAACACTGCCCTAAACCCTAAAACACTACCCCCAGCATGACCCTACACTAAACAACCACCACAACTCTACACTACACTAACACAACACTACACTACACAACACTACACTACACAATCACTAACCCACGAAAAAATTAACACAAACCCACTTACCTCTCTCGTCATCGTGGTTTTCACAACGCAAATGCATTTACCATACATGCCTTTAAAACGTAATTCTTTGTAAAGGCATGCGCGATAAATGCACATGCGTTTTGAAAAAATGCGGGATAATGGTATGCGAGGTCAATGACCTTGCGGGATAATGGTATGCGGACTGAAAGTCTGTGGGATAAAAAATGCGGGAAAATGGCTGCAAACCATGATTAGCAGCAGACTTCCCTGGTGAGCACTAGCTTTACTACAGTGATCTAATGAGCAACTAGAGTGCTAACATTCAGAATTTATGGCAAATGTGTGACACATCTGAATGCCTTCTTGATAGAACCAAAGTAAACAAGCATTGAAAATGCAATAGATCTCGCCCTCGTTTAAGTTAAAGCCATTCTGTTTGTAATGAGGTGGCTTTTTAGCTTTGCTTTTATTAGTGTTTTTAAAACTTTCATGTAAATAACATGCCTATGTATGCATATATGTATATGTATGCATGCATTTATATTTATATAGATATGCAGATTATATATGTTTATATATGTATATTACCTACTGGCGATAGCCAGTGGGTATATATAGTTAGGATTTTTTCTCTATGGGATTTCTGAAAATTCTATGTCTAATAACTTTGGCGTTTGTGGACGGAATTGGCTGAAATTTTCAGGAAAATGGCACATTTTGTTTCTGAGCAGCCCCTAAAAATGTGGGGGGGTTTTGTCAAGGAGGGGCCGAGAAAAAAGGGGGGTCCCAAAACGCGTTTTTCCCATTCATTTTTCCATAGGGCGGTTGGACTCACTTTTAGCTCGAACGGCTGAATAGATTTACATGAAACTTGGCAAAATTGTAGATATGGTTTGCCCGACGTGCCTTTGCTATGTCTCAATATATGTGCTCCAGTGGATTTTGAGAAATTAACGTTTAAAAAAATATATATATCTGTGACAGCGCTCCGGTTAGCGCCCCGGTTCGCGTACCTGACGCGTAACGGAACTTCGCGAAGCGAAGCTGATTGGCTCTCCGGTGTCTGTCAACATTCTAAACAGTCCGGAGCGGCCGCCATCTTGTCTCTCGGTAGGATCGAGAGACAAGATGTGGTGAAAAAAGAAGAGGGAAATGAAGGAAAGGGGGCAAGGTAAACCCCTCCTGACCCCCTAGGATTGATGAGGGGGATATTAAAGTCCCCCGCGATTTTTCGCGGTAGAGGCGCTTCCCGGTACGCGAACCGGGCAGCTAACCGGCAGCGTAACGGGAGTCCGCCATCTTGTGTTTTTGGAGCGTCCGGTTCGCGTACCGGGTAGCGTCCCGGTAAGCGTAACAAGGGGAAAACCAAGAGAAACAGTAAAAAAAAATTAAGGGAATAGATTTCCAGCAAACTTGGCAAAATTGTAGGGACTGTTTGTTTGATGTGCCTTTGCAAGGCCTCAAGATATGTGCACATGTGGATTTTGTCTAATTAGGGTTAAAAAAAATATATATATCTGTAAGCGTGCTCCGGCACGCTTACGTTACGGGTTTTGTTTGCGCTGCAGAGCCGATACGTCACGGTTATGCGACGCGTCATGAGGCGTCTCACGTGGCTACATGATACGTCACGTAATAAAGAATATATTTTACAGCTATAGATATTAGCTTTTAAAAAACCAATGAAATTCACTGAAAAAACCATAGGTTATAGACCATATATAGTTAGGAATTTGCATTTACAAAACCTTGAAAATTCACTGAAAAAACCATAGGTTAGAGACCATATATAGTTAGCTGGACATTTTATTGACATAAAACCAATGAAATTCCATATATAGTTAGTTGCACTAACTATATATCGCGCACCCGCAATCCACTGCTGATGATGTCACATATTACATCATTCATGACATGGTCAGTGACATCACTGATGACATCACTGATGACATCTCAAATGACATCACTGATGACATCACTGATGACATCTCAAATGACATCACTGATGACATCATGACACACCAATACCAGTTACTACATACGCACTCACTGATTCCTACGTCTACACACACATTCACTCATTCACCCATACAATCACTCATACATACAGTCACTCATTATTACAACACTATCATATGCACTCATACACCTATGCAGACACTCACACACTGCCACTCATCCATGGAGTTACTCACACACCTAGTCAGTCCTGTAAAGAATCAATCACACTTCCATTTCCTCATCTATACAGTTAAACACAGAACACCATACTTCAGTGACATCACTGATGACATCACTGATGACATCTCAAATGACATCACTGATGACATCTCAAATGACATCACTGATGACATCATGACACACCAATACCAGTTACTACATACGCACTCACTGATTCCTACGTCTACAAACACATTCACTCATTCACCCATACAATCACTCATACATACAGTCACTCATTATTACAACACTATTATATGCACTCATACACCTAGTCAGTCCTGTGAAGAATCAATCACACTTCGATTTCCTCATCTATACAGTTAAACACAGAACACCATACTTTTTCACACATATACTAACACATACTTACTCTCTTATACAATCACTGATACAAGTACACATTGATATGCACAGAGTCACACACCTCCCAGCCAGCCACACACACACTCAGTCTTCCATACATCCACTCATTCTTCAATATGTAAAACATATTTAAACTTTACAAAAACACACAGACACTAGATGATGTCATCAGTGATGTCATTTGAGATGTCATCAGTGATGTCATCAGTGATGTCATTTGAGATGTCATCAGTGATGTCATCAGTGATGTCACTGACCATGTCATGAATGATGTAATATGTGACATCATCAGCAGTGGATTGCGGGTGCGCGATATATAGTTAGTGCAACTAACTATATATGGAATTTCATTGGTTTTATGTCAATAAAATGTCCAGCTAACTATATATGGTCTCTAACCTATGGTTTTTTCAGTGAATATATATATAGATAGATATAGATATATATATATAGATATATAGATATATAGAGCGATCTGTAAACAACAACGCACTCCGTTGTTGGTGCAAGCGATGGAGGTGGACCAGGTCCCCATGGTTAATTTCACATCGACTTTATTGAAAAAGACACTGCGCTCCAGCCTTTGGTGATAATTCCACACTTATTTATTCAACATAGCAAACACCTATGCGTTTCAACTCTACTGAGTCTTGCTCACGGCTTGAAAAAAGTACAAAAAAAGTATGGTAAAACATGGTCTGTGTCATGGCCAAGGTGTGTGTGAGCACCGAAATGCCTTGGCGCATGTGTCGTTCCTCAAGCAGGTTTGAATAAACTATTGACATGCACCGAAGTGCAGTGGGATCTTTTATTGAGGAAGGAATCGCTCTTCTATATATATATATATATATATATATATATATATATATATATATATATATATATATATGTATATATACTATTAGTGTAATAATATAATTGGCAGAATACAAAGATAGTGCAGCCCTAAATGATGCCCATAAGGAAAAGCTGCCACTGTGTTCCTGGCACTGATTTGGCCACCTCTGAGGCCAGGCGTCTCAAAAGCAGTGCCAGGGGTAGCAATGGGCAAGTCTGGCAAAACCGAAATGAATACCAATGAATGCTGCACCCTTCCATCTTGATATGGGCCTGGAGGGGTCTAATTGTCCCCCCCTCCCATCCTAGGCCTAGATCAGAGAGAAGATTTGTCGTGAGGGCAAAACAAGTTGCTGTTCCTGCTGTAATCATTTAAAATTAACTAATTAACTAAAACCGGGTTTCAATTTGTGTCATTTAAATTGTCTCTTTCTTTATCATTTTCAGCGACCCTTGACCTCAGCAAGATTGAGCAGCATGAACTGGAGCGGATCAGACAGCACAGGAAAGAGCTGCTGGATGACATTCAGGTGATGGCCCGCCCCTTCCGTCCCTTCCGTCCCTTCTGCGCCTCCGTCCTCTGTTTCCATGCTCTTCCTTCAAATGACATTCTATGTGTCTCACCCGTCAGCCTGCACTCTTCCCCTGGGCCTGTATAACAAGCGGGGTGCCGCCTACTGTGCATAGCCTGCAGATCACAGGTGTAAACTGTGTTGTGTTTAACACAGCCTTTCCAGTAACCCGGAACAAAGCGATTCAGGAAACTCTGAAATACCCATATTTCTGTATGATTCGAAGATCAATAAAAAGAACACATTTCGGGAGGTTTGATGAAAAATTCATGCCTGGAAATTCTAGTCAATGCCAGGTTGAAAGATATCGGTTGTTTCCTTCTGGACATATTTACAAGGCCATGATTTTTTATTTATTTTATTTATTACAAGGCCATGAGACTGTGGGTGTAAAGGCTTGTAGTAGCAGCAACAGAAGTGTCATTACAAGCACCTTCTCTTATAAAGGTTTAAAACTGGTGCATGATATTAACCCTTTTTTCTGCTGACAAACACATTTTTAATATTTTAAACGTCTCGGTGGGGTTCACACCTGCAGCAGTGATCTGTGTGCAGTCTGCAGATCACAGAGAGCAATCATAGATGGACAATTGTGACCTCTCGGTGTTATCAGTAATAAAATCGGATACTGACCGGCCACCTATTCTATCATCTTTAGAAGGATAAAAGTATAGGACTTGCCAAATCTAATAAAATGATGGGGAAACTAGACACACATCCCGGCGGCAGTGTTGGCTGCGTGCTGCAGAGTTGCCTGTCTGTGCAGCTTGCAGGTCAAAGGTTCAACTGATAATCAGATAGCTCAATGGGGTAGCCCACTTGCTGCAGGGGTTTTATTTCAACATGTAGGTGAATGGACTTGTAATACTGCCAAGGGGCATCTGCCATGTTTGTGGTGCAGTGTCCTATCTGCTACTCTCTAAATAAGGCCCTGAGTGCACCAACCTTGATTTAATCATGTAGACACACTTTATTGTAACTCTAATGTAACGAATTGAGTACCAGTGGATACAAAACCGGATTGGGAACCATAATTAGTCCTAGCAAAATTGTTAAAATCAGACTGCCACACTGCAGGAGGCCGTAACGAGAATGGGGTCATGAGGGGTTTCATGGTTGGGTCATGGTGCCTCATCCAGCCTTGAAAGGATCCTTCTAGCATGTAACCTACAGGGAAAATGCCAGTGTGACACAGTGGCCAGTCCGGCCCCCACTGAATAGTGCAAGATCAATACATGTATTGACAGCACTATTGAGAGACACATCTGTGGGAGCCACTGTGTAATAACAAGGAGCTATTATATGTGTGCATTTTTTTTAAAATAATGTTATTACATCATCATCTCTCTTCTTTTACGACACACTTTTCAGTGCTCTCGAGTTTCACACGTCTGCCTTTCATGCTCTCTTGTCCTGTTTCCGTTCCTTGCATTGCCATTTTTTGCTAAAATACAGAAATAGTTTTTTTCTTTTCCACCCTCAGAAGCTGAAGTGTGAGATCGCGGCTGTCTTTGCACAGATAGAAGATTTTGAGAGCACGGCAGAGAGGTTAGTGAACTCCTTCGGTATGTGTCCTACTTACTTTAGTGACTTCAAACTCACAGTTACTGACCAGCCATTATTGCAGGAGGGCTTAAGGGTGGCAGATTCCTGTGTATCAGTGACGCTCATAGGACGGAGGCAGCATGGCACTGACTAGTGTCCTTGAGCAAGTGGGCGCATAGCGGTGCAGCACTGACACCCAGTGGCCGGTCACAGTATGGCGTTAGCAGTGACAGCTTGAACAGGCAGTATGAAATGTGCCTATGTCCCTAAGAGCTTGATTGATAGACATCAGCCATACACAGTGCCATGGGGTATTGTGACACTATCGTATGTTATACGTCTCCAACCAGTCGATCAGGAGCTACCAGTAGCTCCCAGACACCCTTAAAAGAAGCTCATAGCCTTGAGTTCATTTAAAACTAGCACAGGGTCACCTTTTTCTATTTTAACATTAGGGAGAGTCTTTACATTATTATTATCAGACTGCAGAGAGCAGGGCCTGAGATAAAGAACTGAAGCACTGAATTATTTAACTCTCAAATAAAAATCCTCTTTGACTCAATATTGGCGTTTGGAAACAAAAATATGTTTCTGAATGCTTTGAGATGGGAGAAAATGAAAATGAAAAATTACCTTAACGATTAACTCTTCATTTACATTTCCTCCCATTTCAAAAGGTCACATTTACAAGTAACAGACAGGCCTTTCCTCCCAGTGGCCCGTAGATTCTGTGACATTCTTATAACTGAAAAATGTTAATTGTTTTGAAATGGAAGACATTTTGTGAAATGGCAGAAATTTTAAAATGAAACATTAAGTATTAATGTCATTTTCAGCTTTCAATTAAGACAAATATGTCTTATTGTTTTATGGAGCATGTTTATTCACTTAATTTCCTCCTCATGTAAACAAATATATTTTTCTGTTTTAAATATGACACCATGTCTACAGGCCGCTGGGAGCAAGATGCTTGGTGTTTGTACAGCTAATACTTGGAAATGAAAGAAAACTTAAATGATGAATTTTATGGATCCATTTAAACCAAGTTAGCTCTTCAGTTTAATTTTCTCAATAGAGTGCTAAATTTATAAGTGAAAAATACTGCCATTATTTTAAGTTGGAGAAATTTAAAGTGCAGAAATGTTTTACATATTCTAAAACTGTTTGCAGAACATTTTTCTGCTCTTCAAATTTTTCCCAATTGTGTTATACATTTAGCTGTGTCATATGGAAAAAATCATGTCCTGTGCCACAAGTACGTGTGATACAGTCCCTCAGTCACCCGTACACATATATCCTATACATATGCACCCATGTTCATACATCCCCAAAGACCACGCTCTCACTGACACCCATGGCAGCCTTGTCACAGTGCCCCTAGTCAAAGTATTTTGTTCAAACCATAGCATCTGGCTTTAAGGACATTAGGCTTAAAGGGCCAGATGTATCAAGATGACATTTTGCGAGTCTATAATAGCGAATTTTACCGATTCACTATTATAGACTAGCAAAATGCAATGTATGTAGGTTTTTGCAAATATTTTGCGATTCCTACATATCCCTTAATATTGAGTCGCAAATTGTGATTCACAATTAAGGAATGCCTTCACATTCATTCCTATGGGCCTAGAGGTCCATAATAATGAATTGGAATTGCATGTGCAATTTGCGAGTACCCAATAGGTACTCGCAAATTGCGCATGCAATTTCAAGGGTGCGAGGGTGCCAAAAGGACACGTTGTTGCACCCCTGAAATGTGCATGTGTGAACATGTCGCACTCACACATGCCCTTATGTGCGCCACATGACACTTAGAAAAATGCAAAATTTTGCATTTTTCTAAGGACTTGCAATTTACCACCAACTTGAAGTCGGTGGTAAATTGCGATTCCTTAAAGCAGGGTTGCAATTTAAAAAGCGCCTCCTGCATTGCATTTAGAGAGTCGCAAATTGCGATTCTCTAAATGCATTTGCAAAATAGGTAATTGCAAAAATTGCGATTCCCTCTTTTGCAATTGCGTTTTGGGATGATACATCCCAAAAGACTTTTTTCTGTTCGCAAACGGGAAAACGCTCAATACACCTGCCACAAAGTCAATAAAGCTGGGAGTGGGGGTGTCTGGTAACAATGCACGAGTTGCTTAGCCTTCAGTAGCTCAAGATGATTTTCACTTATCAGAAATAGCTCTCACTACAGAAAAGGTTGGAGATTCCTATTATAGAGGGATTAGGCACACCAATGCCAACAGCGGCACACAATGAGCACTACAGGTGCAATCCAACGTGATGTAAATACCCTCCAAACTTCCATATTTTGTCTGAAGCGGATGCCAATGTTGTTCTGTCCAGGTGCACGTCAGACATTTGGTTGAATCAGGGTGACATCATGACACTGGGGGGTGTGATGTGCCCTTTGCTGGACACGACCCAGAGTAACACCCTCTCGACTGGGCCTGCTTGAGAAGCTACTTAGCTCAAACAGCCACAGTAAGCACAACTGGGGTAATAGTGCGAGGGCAGTCAAAACTGAGGCAAATTGACGATGAAGCATGTGAATGTTTTCGGACTGTCATTGACTATGCACGCTGACCGTTGCTTTCAGTGGGCAGAGGAGAGGTCTTGTGTTCCTCGTCATAGGTGATGTCAGCTTCCGGATGAGATGAGCCCGCTGAAGTTGCTGTGCACATAGCATTTATGTATCACTTCATACAACTTTGGGGTGCGCTAAAGTGCTTTTTCAGATGGGTAGCACACTACGCCGTGGTGCATGGCTGGCAGAGTGTTATGCTTGTTTTGATACTCTGGGGAAACATTGTGGTGTCATGCTTGAGTGATCAGCTTAGATGCTCTTATCTTGTTTGGGGCACCTCACCTAGTAAAGAGAAGGCAAAGGAGGCATATGAGAGAGGGGTGCACAATGCATAGTTATTGTTAGGAGTACAACATATGAGCAGATACACAGCACTAGCTTAGGCAAAGGGGCAAGTGGGTGCTTGCCTGTATACACCAAAAAAAAGAGAGGTAATTAGAGAAGATAGAGTAATCAATATTGCAACTTGCACCAGGGAGAGATGGTGTCTAAGGAGTATATACTGAAGGTGCAAGATTGGGAGTCGGTGGCATGAGCAGAATCAAGGCACCTTTTTGAAGGCGGGTAAAATGCGTATTATTTTACAAATAAATCTCATGAATAAGGAAAGAGGTGTAAGAGAAATCAAGGTTGGCTACATGGACAGAAACTACCCAATCTATAAAGGACCAGATTTCAGCTACTGCTGCTAGGCCGAAAAAGGCCATCTTGTGCAGGGGTCCACCCTCCAAATCCCTCTCTTGACTGAGCACAAGTCAGACGAGTGCTAGCCTGGTCATTGCTCAGACCCCAGCCAGACTTGCAGAAAATGATTAAATTGTAGTATCTACATACTGTGAATCAGATCAGTGAATCCTTCCACTGTTCTCTGTGCCGCACAGAACTCTGAAATAAAATACAATAAAACAAAAAAAGGATAGATTCATTTTTGTATTTATTATTATTTCGAGTTTTATAAAGCACTGGCTAGACCTGAAGATATCAGAGCGCTTTACAGGTTCCGCGAAGACCAAAAGAAAAACATGCAATACAGCATTGAGGTAGTCAACGGTCAAGTTAAAAGAGTGAATAACAATACTGTGTAGAGGCAATCATCTTGTGTCGTGTCTTGATTACATTTAGAATTGTTTGTTTTCACTCAACCTTCCAAGTTCTTGCTTAGCAAGATTCCAGAAACTCTAACAGAGGGCAGTTGAAGTGGAAGAAGTCTTGTGTAGGCTGCGTCCTACCCCGCTCCTGTGTTCTTGCAATAAATCTTTCTAATTACTGATTCCTGTACATCTATACTTTACAATTGGCGACGAGGATGGGATAGTGTGTAACATTAGAAGAATTGCCATATACAAAGGGAAAAATGATTTGATTGTCCCCACGTCACACACTCACAAGTATTTGAGTGATTTTGATGAAATTGTTGAAAAGGATCAGGGTGATGTTGTAATATCGGAAACTTCTGAAAATTCTGGTATTACACCTGAGGGAGTTGAAAATTCTGTTACTACACCTGAAACAGTCAACAATACTGACATTTGTGGAAATGATAACTGTCATTGTGAATCTGTTGATAACACCAATCATTTTGATTCTAGTGGTCATAAAAATGTATCAAAAAACGTGAATTCTCCAAGCCCAAATGGTTGGAGGATTTTGTTTGCTTATTTTATTTTGTTTTGTTTGTTATTTTATTCCTTTTTATATATATATATATTTTTATTTTCCTCAAGGGGGAATATGTGTCGTGTCTTGATTACATTTAGAATTGTTTGTTTTCACTTAACCTTCCAAGTTCTTGCTTAGCAAGATTCCAGAAGCTCTAACAGAGGGCAGTTGAAGTGGAAGAAGTCTTGTGTAGGCTGTGTCCTACCCCGCTCCCGTGTTCTTGCAATAAATCTTTCTAATTACTGATTCCTGTGCATCTATACTTTACATCTTGTCCTTACAGGGAGATATTTTAGGGTGATCAGGAGTGGTGTGATGTGATCCCATCTTCTGTCACAAATATTGTGTCAATTTCATGAGTTACATATGGAGCAAACAAAAATACATGGTAACAGTATATAAAAGAAGAACACAGTATACAGTAGGATATTGGACACTTGCGACTGAGAACGAACGTTGCTCGCTCGTAGAGCTGGAAGTCCCTCGACAATCCTGCACTACTACGCAATGTACCTGAGAGTGATTTATATTACACTGGATTTGAATTTGTAATAAATCTATACTTAATCTGATTACAAACTCAGAGCTTTGAAGGAGAGCTCTTTGTCTGCCATCACCTTTCATTTGGTGTCACCGTCCCCGTAACACATGAGGATGGGCTCTTAACATGGCCTTCTGAAATGGTCTGGTTTGTTCTCTCCTTGTCTGGTGTGTTGCATGCCTCCTCTGGTGACAGATGCTCATCAGCTTCTGGCACCTCTGTCTCTGGCATTTGAACAAAAGGAAAACAGGATGCAACAAAATAGAAAAAATAAATCAAATAAAGCACTATACGTTAAGGTAAAATGGACTAAAATAGAACGATATAATATAACATAAGATTGAATTGCCTGCAATAAAAGAATAAATATAAGCAAAGTAGAGCACAATAAAACAGAACAAAAGGAAAAGAAGAGTAAAGTAGAATAGATCCGAAAAAAACACAATAAAATGAAACAGGGAAATAACATGAAACGTAATAAAAGAAACTGAATACATCTTCTTTGGTAATCTCTGTGCCAAAGTCCAAAAAACATTATGCTGACATAATAATAAAGGTCGTTAATCTGAACCTGGGCAAGGCATTTCAACGAATTGTAGTCAGGACACGCAGATAAGTTGCAGAGAAGGATATAGGGGCTTGAGCAGACAGGAATTCATTGTCAAATGGCGCGAGCAGTGCTGAGGAATGTTCGTGCTTGCTTCCAACCCTGTGCTTCGCCCACCTGCAGTATCTGCAGACAGTCAGATGTCTGTTGTTTTACTGACGTGGATTTGTTTGTCAGTGTTGGGAAATCCGTTCTTGCCTCACCCTGCCAACAAAATATTATTCTGTTGGCATCAGGGCAGCGGTGCGTGGGAGGAGACAGCCCGGGCTCTGCACGGTGAGCTTTGTAAGGCCTGTGCCTAGTCATCAGGCTGGATGGGAACCCACTGTCTCAAAGAGCAGGAGGGGCGACTGCTGCTGGCCTGCTGCCCACACGGCTGCTGGGAGAGGTAGGAGGGAGTGCACTGGAATACAAGATGGAGAGCTCTGGTTCTGTCAACACAGAGCAGCCAGACCAAGCAGACACAGAAAAGGTGGATTCCATGTGTAATGTGCACGAGAAGTCCTAGCTCATAGGAACATAACAAGGTACAAGGAGGTATATTTGGCATGTTAGTAGCTGGTGCTCTAGAGGCAGCACACACAGTTCAATAGTAAATTTGTCTTGTCTGAAAATCCCCTGCCTTCTTTCCGGTATGGGTCGACCCATCGTGAAACATTCACGTTGGTTACCCAGTGCCAATCCTTGATTGTATTGTATTGCAACATTTATATAGCGCTTACTACCCCTTGGGGAGACGCTAAGGTAGTTGTCTACATGCGCGGTACTCTACACCCTGTAGGGTGTGTGGCAGTGTGGGCCGCCATAAACAAAGAGTGGTGAGGCGGGAGTGGTCACGCGGGGGATTTGTGCGGGGGTTAGAAATATTTTATTTAAAAATATTAAAAACTTACCGTTAGCCGCTGGGCACCTCTAGCGTCGAGTCTTGTCATGTATTCCTATAGGTTCTGAATCGATCCCCCTATTCCTGACCCTATTCTAGTTAAACAAACCAACAAGTTAACTAGCAGTCAGCCCATGAGGCAGAAAACCCCCATGATGCAGATACCGTTATCTGAAGCAGTCACACTACGGCACAGGAACGTGTTATCTGATTAGGTCATAACACTTGCGATCTAATTAGACAAGCGATATTCCTCCAGCCCCTGATAAGGCATACGGAGTTCTCATAACAAATCAAACCTATGACAACCTGGGCAAAACCCTGCGGCCATTGTTTTGATTTCACCGAGAAGTTTAGTAAAAGAATGTGCTAACGAGCAAGTCGTATGACATCTTTATTGACGTATCTATGTCCATCCTTACGTCAATCTCGGCACCTTAAAGGTATAAATATTACCGATCTTGCCATATGCAAACACACGCGTGGTGACGAGACGGAGCAGCCATACTTGCCGAAGCGAAGAGCAGAGCAGACCCCGCTGGCGCAGCCCCGCCTTTCTGACGCGCTGGGAGACGCGCTGCTTTCTACTGCCGAGAATCCAGCACCGGCGTTTCCGGGTAGCCCTCGCAGGCAGCCTGGAATATCGAGACCAGAGAGAGAGATACCATTCCTCATTCATCCTAAATTCCAGGTACAGAACTGAATAACCCCTCACAGAGAATTCTTTAGTTATTCACTTGGCAAAAACAAACTTAACTTAAACTGTAACTATCTATTCCCACCCACGTATTAGACTTAGGTCAGGTACACGGGGTAGGCGTATCTAGAAACACCAGTTGAGTACGTTTAGTCAAATGTATATGTGTATGTAATATATTTTATTCATTTTAAAACATCTTATGGCTTAGAAACCATATCAATGTTTTTACAGTATTATTTTATACTATTGCTTTTAATGTATGCACTTTACTTAACTATAAGTATTGCAATAATATCGATCCATTTCTCTTGTATGAGAAAAGAGACTGATCAATAAATAACACCTTTTTATTGAACACGCCCGTCACTTCCTTTTCTCTACATTCTGATGAGACTAAGAATGCACGTACTGACTGAGTAAAATAATTTGCCTTTTGTTCACACGACTCTCGAGATTGACTCTTGATTAGGGGAGAGCAAAGTTGTCATGTTCTATGGTTGTCAGAAACTAAATCCCTTCTTGTCTAATCAGGGAAGTTAATTCCTCCTTGAACATTCGAGAAAGTTTCTAGTGAACTCTGAGCTACGCTGGCAAACCCAAAACTTTAAGTCTAGTATCGACAGTAGTAGACCTAGTTAACGTCTGGCCTAGGCCTTTACTGCTGTAGGTATTATTCCAATGCGCAGAGCCTATTGGGAAGATAGGAACTACACTACATGGCGCCCAACGCGTTTGGAAAGGGCGATAAAACTAACGTAAGACATTTAGAGTAACTCAGTCGTGCTTTCTCACTCAGACCCCTTTTCCCATAATACTCCAAAGACGTCTGGAGTGGGTGAAAGGTTATATCCGCCAGACCTCGCAGGAGGGAACTCCTATGTATGGTTCTTGGTATAGTCAACGTTGAAGGATAAACAGTTCCAAAATATTGTGCATCTAACCTTTGTTTCCACAAGAAACCTGATCTGCAAACAAACAAAATAACCATCCTGTCAGTAAAATGACAGACAGTGATGAAGAAAGAGAGGCAGTTAGATTAGCAGCTGACATAGCAGAAGCTGATACTGCACTACAAAATGCAGACCCGGATATAATACTCATCCCGGTCATTAAAAGAAAATCTATAACCTTGAAACTTATAGAAAATGGACTGACACCTAGAGGTGGCACAGTCATATTCGTAATTGAGGCACACGAATATCGGCAGACAGAGGTATATTATTCATGGATACATTTTCCAGCAGCAAATGCTGTAACAAAGTACTTCCACTATTACAAAATAGAGGAACCTCCTAATGAGTACACTCCTTTCGAGGAGGTGGAAGTACCACTCAAATTCCAAGAGCATTTGCTCTTATTTGATGGCGCCCTAAAACATAATAATCACATCACCAGGCTCGGTCCTTTAGGTAGACCAGGAGCAACGTGGCCGGTCCTAGCCGGATACACACCACATCCAGACATCAATGGGATGTCTGCAGCAGAGCTGTTAACACAGCTAAAACAATTAATAAAAATTCATAGACAATTAGTTCAGTATGTGATGCGGACTTCAACAATTCAGCCAGCGATTAAACTTCCACAGCTGACCCCTCACCAGGGGAACACAAATAAAATTACACCACAGAACATCCAATCCTGCCTAGGTAAAGTACCGGCTAAACGGGAACAAATACCATTCTGGTTGGCACAGAAAATTACCAAAATAGAGGCGGTGTTTCCTGACACCACCCCGCTAGAAAAACACAGGATTCTGACTATCTGTCTCCCAATGGGAATCGCACCACACATAGAAGACTGTGACACTTGGGGTACAGTCTTTGCTTCCATCTACACAAAAACGCACGGTGTTCCATCCATTTCGGTGATACCAGATGTGCTAAAACAAATTCAAGACGAATACGGTCCAGAACCCGCTTTAACTCTTGGTATGAAATTACTGAAAGACTTCAAGCAGGTCTCGGCTATATTATTAGCCAACATAAAAGGTGAAGCAGCCAACGTGGCGATCCGCCAGAGGTTAAAAGAGACAGATATAGCAGACCAACCAGCTGAAATTGCCAGAATCTTAGAAAAATCCTATGAGGAACTAGGTAGAGATAGTTTAGGTGGAATACCAGTAAAACCGCAACTGACTGAAAGTCCAGAAAAAATATTTTTTAATAATAATTCACCAAAAAAGAACTGGGATGGAAACAAACAATCCAATCCTAAAGAAAAGAAATTCCAGTCCAGAGGAAGGTCTCCTAGGCGAAGAGAGAAATCTCCGAACCAAAGACACAGGTCACCCCAGAGTGACCCCTCTGGGAAAAGATATAACCTTAGAAATAGGGATAATATAAAAAAACCTGATAGATAGCAAGACATTGATACGCGTCCCTCTCAATCTTTTCAGACTTCCTCGCAGAAATCGGAAAGAAGAGGACGATCAGAACAAAGAGAAGAGCACGCCAAGTCCAAAGACAAGGAACCTGCTCAACTAAAAAAGAAATTACAATTTCCAAAAAAGAAGGTAGCCAGTATCAAGGTAGTTAACAATGCCGAGAATACTGAGGATGTGGAAAAGTAAATTTTGCCATGTTCTGTGTCCCTACGCCTCATCCATCATATGCTATGTGTGCATGATCAATATGCATATGTTATTCCCCATGTCCGATTAATGACGCAATTACAGTTGTGTCCACCTCTAGTATGTTAGTTTCCAATCCTCGTGAATACTACGAATATCAGGCTTGTGTAAGTAATGTTGCCACGTTTCTCAGTGTGCACGTTATTCCATTATAAAATCCCCGTTTCTAGGCCTCAAAAGGGCCCGGACCCTGGATTCAGCTCCTGTCTCCTGAAAGCCTCGCTGAGGAGCGATACAGCCCCCACCTGTATCCTCGACCCTTCACTTACTTCCTGCCTCGCAGTGCCCGGTGCAGCTTGGCTCTGCCTCTGAGTCTGCCAAAAGTATGTTATAGTTCCAGCTATCAGTTCAGTCCTCCTCTTCTGCATTCCTAAGCTACTGAACTGCATCAATAGTTTCCGTCATTGTCTAGCCTACTCGGCTCCACGTTAGAGAAATACTGTATTTAATGGTCATTTAGTATTCTTCATCACGCACTACATGTAGAATAATGCATGGTCCAGTCTTAGAGTCAAGTTAGCCTCTCCCCTCATGACTTCTAGTTCATATCAACATGTTCCCTAAACATCAGATACCAGATAGGGTTTAGGTACATGTCGCTCCGACCCTCCAGACTCTAGTCTCTGCTCCTAGCACAGAGTTCGTAGCCCCCAGCTTCTCCTAGTAATACGTCATTGCCAGTTTTCGCGCACCATTAGGTTAGAGGTCCCGGCTCCTTAGGTAGCCCCCTCCTATGTTTCCGCCCATTCATGACATATTCTGTTACGTTCGCATCACATGTCTATGTATACTCCCAGTTACACCTCTTTTTACTGTTATCTTTCGCGACTGCTACGCGTCACGCCTTCTGCTCCACCCACTGTTACGCCTACTGCAATGTAATGCTATGTGTTCGCGCTATGTATATAAGTCAATGTTTTGTTATTAAATGTTAGCTCGCTCATCCCAGACCTAGCCCCAGCAGCTGCTGGGCCTCTTTTCCCCTGCTGGGCCCCAGTTGTCCTGCTGGGCCCTGTCATTCTGTTCCTATGCAGGTTGTCCTGATCCTGCCCTTATGCTGTAATAAACCTGCAGAAACTCCTACTACCTCGAATCTTGACTCTTATTTATTGAGCTATCTGTTATGCTATAAGTCTAGTCAAAAATAGGGTATTATTTATTTATTTACCACATAATGGCGCCCGAATAGGGACTTGCCCTTTCCCCACGCGTCGGTGAAGCCACGCCGACCCCCTGACCCTCTGCAGTCGTGACGGAACCATACCGTGCACTGGCAGATATTTCTGCTCCAAGTATCCCTCAGGCCCACGGAGGAGACGGAGGAGGCGGTCCAGCATCCAAACGAGACGGTGGAGGAACGCGGCGAGTCCCGACCAGAGCCCAAGCCGAGAGTCCAAGGTCCGAGGTATCCGGAGGCCCACCCGTAACTGAAGTCCGAAGTCCGAAGTCCGTCGTAGTCCAGTCCCGTCCGAGGCTTTCCGTTCCGTATTGCCCGGTGAGTACCATTGCTGGGGTAGTATCTAGACAGGGTCAGTCTAAATTGACTCCTGGTCCGTGGGTTGGTGGTACCCAAGCCCACAAACGAAGTGTTCACCTAGGTGGATACGGGTCTTGATGCGTTCCTTTATGGGACCGGTATGTTCCGTACTGTTATAGCAGTGCATCCAGCAACTCTAGTCTGTTCCGTTCTCGAGAATTCTGTTCTGTTTCTGTTTTCAGTATTTTCAGGTAGTATTCTGTTCGAACTGTTATGTTATGATATTGTTTAATGTATTTCCAATGTCGTGGTATGCCTGAATTGTTTCCCCAATTGTTATTGTTTTTCGTGTATTGTATTGTGTTCCGATTCAAGTTTAGAATGCCGCTCTTTTCCAAGTTACGTCAGTTAAAAACCAGAAAGGGTCTGTTAGAGGAAGCAGTTCCTGTCCCGCCTAGGGACAGTCCAGGTCACTTTATGTATCAGAAACATGGCATAAGCGCCATAATGTATCTAGATTTGTGGGTAGAGTATACCAAACAGTTAGAAGAAAAGTATAGATGGCCCGTATCGGGTACATGGGATGCCGAATGTATCATGCGAGTAGAAGAAGCATTATGGAAAAAGAAAGCCAGACAGTCACAGAAAGATGCCATCGAGTTATGGCGTAAGGAAGCGCATAGAAGAACGGAAAAGGAAGTCAGAAAGTCAGAATTAAGTAGAGAATCCCAAGAACGAGCTCAAGAAAGAGAATTAATCGAGATAGGTGAACAAGTCAAAGCCGAACAGTCAGACCGACAGAGGCATGCCCTTATTAAGGGTATGTATCCTCTCCTTGCCGAAGGCTTGCCAAAAGCGACCCCAGAGGCATCCAGTAATTTCCCGCCACCATTAGTTCCGACCAAGCTACGTCACAAACCGACCGCAGCTGATATTTTTATTTCGTCCTATTTGGACGACACAGTTCCAGAATATGCAAATCCAGTCCGCGCTCCACCTGTCCCTGTAAATCAGGCACTTCCCGTTCCTCCAGACACCGGAGTACCTGTTACGGTACCCCCGGGTCAGCCTGCCGTACAAGTTCAGCCCACGTTACAATTACCGACCCTGCAAGCACGAAGAATGTCAGTCGACGATTCTAGTCTAGGGGCCGCAGGAGGAGGTCCTCCTCAAACCCCGCCGCCACACAAGCGTTTATCAGCACTCGAATTACATGCTCAAGCATCACAGCGTACTCCTAAAAGTAATAAGTCTGTTACAGAAATCAGACAAGCCCTTGCCGAATGTGTCTATGACACAGTCCCAGGCGAGTATAACATGGTTTTATATTCAGTACGCGTAAGGAGGGTGACCGAGTATCTAGTCACCTTACCGAATATGAAAGAAGATCTAGACAGAATATATCGTTTCATCCGTACAGGGGATGATCCAGAAAGTATAGGCGAGATTATGTCTCAAAGAAAAGCCGAGATTCAGCTCATGATATTAAAGTTCCTGATCAATTGTCTAATAAGAGAACAAGATTACCCGTCTAAAGATCCCGCCGAAATGAGAATCCTAACAAGGTGGAGTGATAATATAGCCGAGGGTAAGCACAAGACCGTCAGTGCCATGGAGAGTATGTACAAGAAAATTCGTAAAGAAATAGTAAGGTTACACGAACAGCGTAAAGCAGCACAAGTAAGCGAGAAAGAAAGTATCTCTGATCCTGAAGAGGAAGAGAACGAGAATCCCGCCAGAATAGCGTATGTAGGAAAATCCAGATTTCCAGATCGCCATTTACGCCTAGAACCCAAGTCTGTTTTTCATCATCCAGCACCAGAACAAGGTTCTCTAGAACAAGTATTTCAAGCTACCGATCACATTCTGAAATCACGAGTCGGTTATAGTGAGTTAAGTACCATGCATGAACAAGAACTAGCCCGATCAGCAGTCCGATGGATTACTGATTCTACCACTTTTCCAGACGAAATAGTGGCACAAATGTTTCTGAAACTGCCCCCAGCCGAGCAACGACTGGTGGGTATGTATATGATCCAGCACCTCATTACTCTGTATGAGGGTCAACATTCTGATCCAGGCCCGTTACACGATATCCTGAACGAGTTACTCCAGTATAAATGGAGAGGTCTAGGTACCGATTTAATTATTGTCATTCTAGAACAGCGCCACAAATATAGAACGTTTTTGAACCCGCATTTTGTTCATGTCTCACCCCCAGAAAGTAAATCGTTTTACATAGACAAACAGAATCCGTTACGAGAAGTCCACCCAGTCCAAGGGGCGGGTGGCGTAATGCAACGAGTGTTTGTATGCACTCCGATTTCAAAGATGGAACTTCTTGAAATGAAGAAATTAATTCCCTGTCATGACAAAGATCCAGCAGGGTTCCATAGAGAATTAAAAGACATGCTCCGTATGGGAGAATACACTTACCCAGATATCATTAAAATGTTAAAGGTCCTGTTACCCGCAGGGGTGTATGAAAAGTTAAAAGAAAAAGAATGGGAGGTGGGAGAGAAAAAGATCGATTGGGCAGCTCTAGAAGCTGAAGACAAGGCACGAGTACCAGGTACCGGTCTTGGAGATAAATGTAAAGAATTACCAGAATTATTGATTCAAGTTTTACCCAGATTATTGACAACTAGGAAAGAAGACTGGGATGCAATCTCAGCCTGTAAACAGAAGCAAGACGAGGACATTAGTGATTTTTATTCTAGATTCGAGAAATGTTTCAGTATTAACAGTGGTCTCAAGATAAGTAGTGAGTCATACCCTCATCTTTTCGTTACCAAATTAGTCGAGAATTCAAGTCCACAAATTAAAAATCGAGTTTTGAAAGTCGAAAGCACCTGGCAAGCAAATACTCCGTCCCAGATGCTCCAGATGCTCCAGTATCACCAGAATAGAATTAGAGAAGAACAAGAACACGAAAGAAAACGTATGAAAGACACGAAAATGAAAGTGCTAGTTGCACAATCTGTTCCTCAAGACAGTCAGAAGAGGGGTCCGAATCAAGCCAGTCATCCTGCGGCTCCCGTTAAAGGGAACTGCAATTATTGTAAACAGCCAGGTCATTTTATAAACGAGTGTGCAGTTCTGAAACACAACATAGCTACTGGTAAGACTAAAGAAAGACCACGTCCGCCGAGACAAGAACTAGTTTCACAGATTCCTCAGCCACAGAATGCACAACAGACAGTTACAGTACCGCAGCCTATTGCTGCAACACAGCATGTTACATCGCAGATGTACCAGTATGCACAGTCTGAGTATCCAGAGTACCAGTCATATTCATGAAACAGCCTAGAGAGGGAGGTAG
Source organism: Lissotriton helveticus (assembly GCF_964261635.1). Lineage (NCBI taxonomy): Eukaryota > Metazoa > Chordata > Amphibia > Caudata > Salamandridae > Lissotriton > Lissotriton helveticus. The sequence goes on from NC_136057.1 coordinate 1,380,455,494, forward strand.
GCTTGCCTCTCATCGAGATACCTGTAGATCAAGAAGGTCCCTATGTTCATAGTCAAGTATTAGGGAAAGACAGAAAGTTTTTGATCGATACAGGGGCAAGTAGGACCACAATTAGTCATGCCGAAGTTCCAGGGGCTCCGCTCTCAGGCTCAAGAAATGTTTCCCTTGGATTTTCAGGAAAACCCATCGTTAATGAGATATCAAAGCCAGTTACTCTAGAAGTAGGTCCATTGTCCCGTACTACTGATCTGTTACTTACTAAGTCATGTCCAGAAAATCTGTTAGGTATTAAGACACTGAAAGAGTTAGGTGCAGTTATTTGCTGTTCCCCAGAGGGAATACGTCTGTTCCTACGTGACTTTAAGGGTCACTATGTGTTACGAGATTTTGATTCAAGATTGTCTAATGTTCCGCAGCATTTATGGGCGCAAGGTCCAACTGATGTAGGTTACATGCAAATCACACCCCATCGTGTGACTCTCAAGCCAGGTGTAGTGTTACCCCGAATCAGACAGTACAGATTGCCACCTGAGGCTGTAGCAGCCTTATCCAAAATTATTGACGAGCTCATGGCTCAAGGAGTAGTTGTAGAAACTGACTCCAATGTATGCAATTCTCCGATCATTCCAGTCATGAAACGTACTGATCCAAATGCACCCCCAGTATATCGATTAGTGATTGATTTACGAGAGCTTAATAAATGTATAATTCCTCAGTACCCAGTTGTTCCAGACATCTCTTCCCTGTTAACAGCCATTGATTCCGAAGCCATGTTTTTCACTGTCATTGACCTCAAGAATGCATTTTTTAGTGTTCCAATTCATCCAGACAGCCAGTTTCTTTTCGGATTCTGTTTAAATGGAAGGAGCTATATGTTTACACGCGCTCCTCAAGGTTTCACAGAAAGTCCTAGTATTTACAGTCAAGCACTCAAGAGACAACTAGACAACATTCACATGCCAACTGACACTGCCCTGCTCCAGTATGTCGATGATCTACTGATCACAGCCCGTTCTGAACGTGCTTGCGAGCGAGCATCACTTACAGTTCTGTATTTTCTAGCCGAGATGGGGCACAAGGTGTCACCTTCGAAGCTTCAATTTTGTGTCCAGCAAGTGGTATACTTAGGACACTTGCTGTCCAAGAGGGGTAGGCAGTTGACACCCGACCGTATCCAGTTAATAGCGAGTCTTCCCCAGCCCAGAACCCAGAAGGAGGTACGTGCCTTTATCGGCCTTACTTCTTATTGTAGACAATGGATTCCCCAGTATGCATTCCTAGCCAAGCCACTGATACAGTTAACGACACAGGAGGCAGCCGTATCGACTGTCCTCCCTTGGACATCTGACCATACACTTAGTTTTAACGAGTTAAAGAAAGCCCTATGTCAAGCTCCAGTTCTAGCTACACCGAACTACGGTAAGCCTTTTACACTTTTCGTTACAGAACGTGAAGGTACAGCATTATCTGTTCTCACACAAGATCAAGCAGGTCAATACAAGCCCTGTGCTTATTTTTCGAGCACATTAGATCCAGTCGCCCAGGCGTTGCCTGCGTGTCTCAAGTCAGTTGCAGCCACAGCACTAGCTATCAGACAAAGTGATTCCATAGTTTTAGGACATTCCCTGACAGTACAGGTCCCACATTCAGTAGAAGTTCTTTTAAACCGAACACAAACTCAGCACTTGACAATTGCACGTTTAACAGGTTATGAATTGACACTGTTCCAGCCACACATAGAAATTAGACGCTGCAACGTTCTGAATCCTGCTACACTGTTACCATCAGTTAATTCAAATCCAGACCCACATGATTGTGTGGAAGTAGTTAACATTACGACAAAGCCAAGACAAGACCTGACAGACATTCCGTTACCAGATCCTGACCTGACACTTTATGTGGATGGTTCATGTATGAGAACTAGTACAGGAGAACTAGTCGCCGCGTATGCAGTGACTACTGATACTGAAGTTATTGAAACACACCGTATTGATACTCTGTCCGCTCAAGCAGCAGAGCTAGTCGCTCTGACACAAGCCTGTATACATGCCAAGAACCTGAAGGTTAATGTTTACACAGATTCACGTTACGCATTCGGAGTTGTACACGACTTCGGAGTGCTCTGGCAGGAGAGAGGTTTTATGACTTCTCATGGAACCAAGATTCAGCATGGTCTCCTTATTCAAGCCCTGTTAGATGCCATACATTTACCGACATCTATTGCTATCATGAAGTGCAAAGCACATACGAAAGTCACTGACATTATTTCCCAAGGTAATGATTTAGCAGACCGCACAGCCAAGCTTACAGCACAGACTCCAGACATTCCAGTTAATCAGACACATATTCCAGATCTGATTACATGCATGACAGTTAAGGACCCTACTCAAGATGTCATAGATATCCAGTCACATGCTACTCCCGATGAAATCAAGAAATGGTCTGTACAAGGAGGGGTCCAGACAGATCAAGGATGGTTAACGAAGGGTAGAGCCACATGGTTTCTCCCCGATTCTATGGTTCAAGTCATTATCAATACCGCACATAGTCCAGCACATTTAGGAGAAAAAGCTATGTTAGACAGTATCCAGAACATTTGGTTCAACAAGCATTTACGAGCTGCAGCCAAGCAGAAAGTCCGTACCTGTATGATATGTTGTCAGTTTAATCCAGGTAAAAGTGTCCCGGTGGAACAAGGTGGTTTCCAGCCCCCTGACCACCCTTTTGAGGTCCTCCAGATGGATTATATTCAGATGGAGCGATGTCGAGGTTTCAAGTATGTCCTTGTAGTAGTATGCGCTTTGTCCAGGTGGACAGAAGCATATCCAGTCCCAGATTACACAGCCGCGACCACTGCCAAGCAGTTGGTTCGTGAATTTTTCCCTAGATACGGACTCCCTAGAGTCGTATATTCTGATAACGGTCAGCCATTCTCCTCCGAATTAATGAAGCACGTTTCCCTTTTGTTAGGGTACCAGTGGAAGTTTCATTGTGTACGCCATCCTGAAGCAGCCGGTCTCGTAGAGAGACATAATCAGACTCTGAAAATCCGCATTGCAAAAGTCTGTAAGGACAAAGGTGTAGACTGGCTAGTAGCTCTGCCAGTCGCTTTATTTTATATGCGTATGGTCGCACATTCCAGATCAGGTCTGTCCCCGTATGAGGTCGTATTCGGCCGCCCCCCTAACATGTGGGGTACTCCTAGACCCCGAAGTATTACCGATGTTTCATGTAATATGCTGACAGATTACCTAGCTTCCTTGATGTCTGCCCTCAACTCATGTCGTTCACAGGTTGCCGCCGCATTTCCAGACAATACCGAGGTGGCACCGCACGAGATCGTTCCAGGTTCCTTGGTGATGATCAGAAATTTTGACAGATCAAGTCCGCTGGAACCACGTTGGAAGGAGCCACGTCAGGTCCTCTTGACCACCCGAACTGCCGTCAAGTTGGAAGGCAGGAAGGGGTGGGTACACCTTTCTCATGTAAAACTTTTCAAAGGACCGAAACCAGACTTCAAAAACATTTCCAAGAACATTTCCCGGGATTCGAAGGATTGCCAGAACATTGTTTTAAAGGACTGTCCCGCACAAGACTTTATTACAACCCCTCCCTTGTTAGAGAAAACTCCGCAACAAGAGTATAAGTTAAAGCTCAGGTCTAATAAGTCAGCCAGTTTGATTGTATAAGTCCTCCCCTAGGTGAAACGGTTAGACTGTTTCTGACATGTATAAAATAGACCCCCATAGTGAGAGAGTCAGTCAAAGTTCAATCAAATGTATCGTTTTTCTGAGTTTCGTATTATTTCTCAGCATAATGATTTCCTGCACCAGCTATGCTTTCTATCTGTGTTTTTCAGTTCCTCATGTAAATATGTCTGCTCATGCTACAGTAGAGCACACGTTTAGTGATCTGCCTCCTCACGAATATTCATACCGCCTCGCCATGCGTAATAACACATTTATCCGTATGTTACATTATTCACACCAGACCAGCAATGCCACTAATTGTTGGGTGTGTGGTCGACTCCCCCCTTTCCAGACACCGAAGGGAGTTCTGCCACTCTTTCCTTATCCATTCTCACAAAATGGTTCGTGTGGAGCATGGTCCACGTTAACGTCATCCTCAACAGATATGTCTTTTCTTAACAGTACATGTTTCCCAGACAAGCAAGGTCTCCCCCACAGAACAAGTTTAGATCTAGAAAATGAAGTATATAATTTAGGTAATTATTCGTCGAATTTCATGGTCCTGAATGTTCAGTCTGATACTACTCCAGACTTACCTGCTATTTCAGTACTACCAGTCAAAGGCGAATTATGTGTCCAAAGTTATGGTTCTATACACATAGGTCATAGTGAATGTACTACTGTTATTCAGTATAGTGACAGTGGGAAATCTGTTCTCAAAGCTTCACGTCATTCTTATTTTATTTGTGGTCAAACTGCATATGTCCGTCTGCCCCTCGATTGGGAGGGAACCTGTTACATTGCCTTCCTACTGCCACCTGTTTTCCTAGCCCCATCTGATTATCACAGAAACACACATCTAGTACACATTAGACATAGAAGGGAGTCCCCAATTGTCGATTATACTGAAACTACTCTAGAACAGTATACAGATTTCAATAAAGGTTTCTTCTTCTTTGTAGGACCTGTCCAGAATAGTAAACTGATCCGTAGGTTAACAAGAACCCTTGAAGCTGTAGTTAATGAGACTGCCTCTGCTCTAGGTAACCTAACCGAAGAACAATCTGCTATGAGATTTGTCGTTTTGCAAAATCGTCTCGTCCTTGACGTCATACTGGCCGATAGGGGCGGGGCCTGTAGAATTCTCGGATCCAGTTGTTGTATTTTCATTCCAAATAACGCGCCGTCTGTTTATTTAGCTATAACCAGACTCCATAAAATTGCCCATCTGTTACACCAAGATCCAGGCACCTGGACATGGTCCGGTTGGTTCTGGAATATAATTTCCGCATGGGGATGGAAAGTCCTGTCCTTCCTAGGTATTGCAGTAGCGATCATATTCAGCTGCTGCCTCTGTATACAATGTGGCCCTGCGATTTGCAGCATGTGTGCTACCTCTTGTATTCCTAGTCCCAAGCCCCGTTCTAAATCCCGTTCCAAGACAATTCGAGACGAGCAAATGGTACTGTATGAAATGATAGATGGTATCATGAAAATTGATGTTTCCTGATGGAAACGTAGTGACAAGGAGGGAATGTGGAAAAGTAAATTTTGCCATGTTCTGTGTCCCTACGCCTCATCCATCATATGCTATGTGTGCATGATCAATATGCATATGTTATTCCCCATGTCCGATTAATGACGCAATTACAGTTGTGTCCACCTCTAGTATGTTAGTTTCCAATCCTCGTGAATACTACGAATATCAGGCTTGTGTAAGTAATGTTGCCACGTTTCTCAGTGTGCACGTTATTCCATTATAAAATCCCCGTTTCTAGGCCTCAAAAGGGCCCGGACCCTGGATTCAGCTCCTGTCTCCTGAAAGCCTCGCTGAGGAGCGATACAGCCCCCACCTGTATCCTCGACCCTTCACTTACTTCCTGCCTCGCAGTGCCCGGTGCAGCTTGGCTCTGCCTCTGAGTCTGCCAAAAGTATGTTATAGTTCCAGCTATCAGTTCAGTCCTCCTCTTCTGCATTCCTAAGCTACTGAACTGCATCAATAGTTTCCGTCATTGTCTAGCCTACTCGGCTCCACGTTAGAGAAATACTGTATTTAATGGTCATTTAGTATTCTTCATCACGCACTACATGTAGAATAATGCATGGTCCAGTCTTAGAGTCAAGTTAGCCTCTCCCCTCATGACTTCTAGTTCATATCAACATGTTCCCTAAACATCAGATACCAGATAGGGTTTAGGTACATGTCGCTCCGACCCTCCAGACTCTAGTCTCTGCTCCTAGCACAGAGTTCGTAGCCCCCAGCTTCTCCTAGTAATACGTCATTGCCAGTTTTCGCGCACCATTAGGTTAGAGGTCCCGGCTCCTTAGGTAGCCCCCTCCTATGTTTCCGCCCATTCATGACATATTCTGTTACGTTCGCATCACATGTCTATGTATACTCCCAGTTACACCTCTTTTTACTGTTATCTTTCGCGACTGCTACGCGTCACGCCTTCTGCTCCACCCACTGTTACGCCTACTGCAATGTAATGCTATGTGTTCGCGCTATGTATATAAGTCAATGTTTTGTTATTAAATGTTAGCGCGCTCATCCCAGACCTAGCCCCAGCAGCTGCTGGGCCTCTTTTCCCCTGCTGGGCCCCAGTTGTCCTGCTGGGCCCTGTCATTCTGTTCCTATGCAGGTTGTCCTGATCCTGTCCTTATGCTGTAATAAACCTGCAGAAACTCCTACTACCTCGAATCTTGACTCTTATTTATTGAGCTATCTGTTATGCTATAAGTCTAGTCAAAAATAGGGTATTATTTATTTATTTACCAACTGAAAAACGGAGAGTGGGCTCAGACAATGCTAGACAGCGCAGCAGAAGTGAGCATAGCTCGCAAAGTCCTTATGAATCATCTGGAGACAGTGGACACGAATGAATATCTTCAAGTGGAAACTGCAGACACCAGGGTTAGCAAACCTCACAAGATATACGAGATAACATTACGTATAGAGGGAGATAAGACTAGGAAAATAAGGGGACTATTTTGGGATAACCTCTCCAAGGGTTATGACATCCTTCTAGCTGAAAAAGACTGGCCACCAGAGTTTGTCAGGGAGTGCCCTCATGGCGAAGAAGTAATTATACAGGTAGGTGCAGTGGCACACCTGTTCATCAATTTTCCTCCAGTTTTACGAAACAGAATCCTTTTATGCGTGCAGACTGGTGACATGCCTCGCCTCTGCGCATGTAGATAACGTAAATACAAAGTTTGCAGCAGACCTCTGCTGCACAACCAATCGCACAGCTTCTACAGAGCAAGTCACAATCTTGTTTTGTTTTCCGTTTATTTTTTATTTCATCGTTCTTTTCCACATGTCATCAAACTTTTCTTACTTAAACACGACAGAACAGTCCCAATATCCTTAGGTTTCACATGAAATAATTGTGCCCATCCAGGCCTCGTACTACTTCACGTCAAGAATATGTAATTCATAAGACAGCTGTGATTATTTTCCCAATGCATTTCGGGCATTTTTTGGGGCCCTTCGTCAGGGGAAGCTGTTAAGATAATAAAAAGAAACCCACATTAGTCCTCTCTTAAATTCGCCCAATGAACAATAAACTGATACTGTGTGAAGTTATCAAAACCTGCAGCGTTTACTGAACGCGATAACCTCCCCCACTCCTTCCTCGATGAAAAACCTGCCATTATCCTCGCGTTACTGAGTAAACACTAGCCACCCCATTTATAAACAACATACAAAAAATAATAAAAAATAATAATGCACAACCTTTAGTTAAACAGACCTACTATTCCCTAATTCGCACCCCTAGCAATGAACCTATCTGCTTTACCCAACTAATACATCTCACAGGTATTAAAAAACTATCCAACCTGCTACGTTCCAGACACTGCCAGAGCTTCATTAGTGTTACATCCTTCATCTCACTCTCACGTCGCTCCGACGCCGATTAGCTGCGCGTTTTAAATATTCCACTTTGCACCTCTAACGGCAAGTGTGTTACAGATTACATCTAATTAAATATCGGAAACCCTAAACACCTCCCAGTGTCCTCCCTCACTAACCTGATTCCTTTGTAAACTACACCTCCCAGAATCCTACGTGAACCTGCTACACCCTACAGACAACCCCAAATTTACATTCACATACCACGTAATAGAAAACCATCAGTGTTCTAACATACTCCTGTGTGAATTAACACCACCCTATGCACTATGTGAAATGATGTTGACGTGACAAAACCATCCCAGCTCAGTTAAATGTGAAAACATGCCAAACTTATATTGAAAAACGGGCTAGCAACATCGGTAATGAAAACATTTTTGTGGTTAAAAAACTGAAGATCCAGTCCCTTGTTCGTATAGTTCATGCATTGTAATAAAATGAAACAACTTGTTTTGGGCAAATTCATCAGTCTCTTTTTTTTGTTCATGAATCATGACGGTTTCCATCGTGGAGTTGTTATTGTTCATCTTTGTTTAAGTCATTTCATCGTGGGTGCTCACTGCTTTTTGAGGCAAGCAAATGTTTGAAAATATACAGGTAGGTGCAGTGGCACACCTGTTCATCAATTTTCCTCCAGTTTTACGAAACAGAATCCTTTTATGCGTGAAGAAGTAATTATGCCTGCCTTCTCAAATCAAATTCCAATTCATAAAAAATACACACTTGCTAGAAAGTGGGCAGTGGCTCTAGCACCTGCTTTATATAAAAATCATGTAGGATGGGATGAGGACTCTCCTCCTCACAAAATCCAGCTAAAATCACAACCTACTGCACAAAGGCAGTACCCAATTAAGCAAGAAGCTAAAAAACAGGTAAATGAAATACTAGATCAGCTAGAATACCAGGGCTGATTGAAACTTGCACCTCACAAATGAACAATCCTTTGTTTCCGGTCTCCAAACCAGACAATTCATATCGTCTAGTTTTGGATTACCGACACCTTAACACATGTTGCAAAACTTTTGCAGTGCAAAACTCACACAGTGCTGCACTAATGAATAACATAGTGCGCAAAAAATACAAAACAACCTTAGACATCTCTAATGGATTCTTTTGTCAAAACATAGCACCAGAGAGCAGATATTTAACTACATTCTCAGTAAATGGCACTCAAAAACAATTCTGTCGGTTAGCCCAGGGGTACAAGAACAGTCCGGGGGTATTCTCAGCGAGAGTAACAGAATTACTACAACTATATGATGATGAAGCATTATCTTATGTCGATGACATTTACTTAACAGATGATGACTTGGAGACTCACTTGAAAAGAGTGAACACCATAATACTTGGGTTCGCTGCAGAGGGTTACAAATTCAACTTTAAAAAATCCAGAATTGCCCATCTGACAGTCCTGTTCTTAGGATATGAATTATCAAGCGAAGGCAAAAGCCTGGCTGACAATTTCCCAGAGAAATGTGCCGTACTCCAAGCACCTAGAACACTAAAAAACCTACAGTCGATTCTAGGCTTCCTAAATTTCGGAAGAACATACATTGCAAATTACGCAGAAAGGGTCAAACCCCTTTATGATCTAATTAAACCAGATTTTAAAAAATCCAATTGGACTCAAATACACACAGAAATTCTGAGATCCTTACAAACAGACATGCTAATTAAAACAAAATTAGAAACACGTGATAACACACGCAATCTTGTGATTCGAGTCATCCCAGGGAGATGCGGATTCACATACCTGACCTCTAATGAGGGGGAAAAGGTACCAATTGCATTCAAATCACACTTGTACACAGAAGCTGAACAGAAATTCAGCAACAAAGAAAAAATTGTTCATGCAGTTCAAACCGCAATAGCTAGAGAGAAAGATCAAGCGGACGGTAGACATATCACAGTCAGAACAGCAAAATCAGCCTTTGAGGCACTAACAACACTGTGGAATTTACCAACAACAGCATTGAATCCGGAATGGATACAATGGGTAAATTCTATCACAACGGACAAAGTATACTACTACTTTGATCCAGAACTAGAAGAATTAAAAAATCTAGAATATGAAAAAACATATCCTCTGCCAATCGACATTCTGCCTTTACGACATTACGCCTGTGTAATCTATACAGACGGACATGCTCAACCCTCCGTTTGGGGAGAACAAGCATACAACCCCACATGTGAGATTACAAAAGAAGTGTGGCGCGGAGGTAAACTAAAACCTCTATTAACAAAGACACACTCAGTAGAAAGTAATTCAGAACAACAAACTGAAATATTAGCTTTAAAAATGGCGCTAGATAATGCGGATCGCGAATTCCCGACACTTATAGTGTCAGATTCATATTACTGCGTCAAATCATATAACAGCGATTTGCAGACATGGATTCAAAAAGGTTACAAAGATGACAAAGATGCACCAATAAAGCAGAAACTGCTCTGGGAACAAATAGTTCTTTTACAAAAAGAACTACCAAAGACTCACGTGATACATACACTGAGTCATCAACGTGATGGCGTTCACGTTGCAGGGAATTCATTGGCTGATGAGGCCGCGAAGGCAGCTGTGCAAACGGCTTCCGTAGCTGCCGTCACCCGGTCAAAAACAAAAATAGACAGCGAAATATTACAAGCTGTCAGCACTTCAGAAAAGGATTCGATAGAACCACTCCCTAAAGGCTTTCCAGTAAAATACTCATACATAACTGATGCAAACAATGTTCCTTTTGCTCGAATCCCTGGAGTGGGGGATAGGGCAATTCCAAACATGGAACATAGGTTAGGACTAATAATAGCGGCACACGAAGGGCTTGCTTCTATACATGCTGGCGTCTCAGCCACAGTATCATTATTAAAACAGAGATACTGGTGGCCACAAATGAGAAGACAAACAAGGAACTATGTTCTAGAATGTGAAATATGTCAAAGAATGAAAGTATCAACGGTGAGACGTCCAGCTCAGACACCCCTTCTGATCTCGGATAAACCATTAGCATGTGTTTATCTAGACCACTGCGGTCCCTTACAAAGGGATGGTAACTATAAATATATCTTGGTCGCAGTGGATTCATGCACGAGATTCATATGGATGTGGCCCCAGCGAACGGCTGACGCCAGAACTGTTATAAAAGATTTGCGAGTCTTTATCGGGACATACGCAATTGGCATGCTGCATTCGGACAATGGTCCTGCTTTTAGCTCTCGGGCTTATAAGGAGGCCATGGTCAGCATGGGCGTGCACGGAATTGTTGAAAGAAAAAACCGTGACATAAAGCAATCTATAACGGCAAAGGTATTAGGTTCGGGAGCTTGGTGGGTCAAACATCTAATAAGTGTCCAACGTAGTCTCAATAACTTGCCAAGAAATTCTCTGAAGGGATTCAGTGCGTACGAATTATTATTTGGAACTAGGATGATGATCTCTGACATTGATAGTCAGACTTCAGTGGTAAAAGAAAAAACCTTTGATATCAAAGACCGTTTGGCTATTTTGCAGGACTTAAACAAAACAAGAAAAGACCTGAGCAACATAAAGTTGAAACAACAGCCAACAACCACTGAAGAACCACCACCTGTCCCAGCAAGACCTGTCTGGATTCCAAAAGTCGGGGATCTAGTCAGGGAAAAGATCGCGGTAAAGAAGGAATTTGGGCCTTCTTACAGAAAAGCAGTTCCTGTCTTGTCTGTCAACGGGACAAGATCAGTTGTACTACCGCCACTTGCTGGTAAAAAGGAGAACCGAGTTGTATCCATCGACCTGGTAAAACCACAACATGTGGCCGATAACAAACAGTAGGCCAAGTGGACTCCCAATAAGTAGCAGAACACCAAGGTTTGCTACCAGTACAGAGGTCCTAACGAAGAGGCTCATCACATTCGAAACGCCTACAGAAGAACAACAAGGACTATGCAACAATGCAATAGAACTAAGACCTCTGAAAACCCAAATAAAAACATTTAGCAGAGACACACCACTCTATAATGAAGTACCAAGTGAAAATGCAAGAAACAGAAATCCTGAAATTGGAACAATTGACAGAACTGCATCCGGCTACTTCATTAACTTCGATGATTCCTCTGAGGGCTTCAGCGAATCAAAAACACAGCCATCATCAAAAACCTTTAAAGACAAAGCTAAGGAACTTTTGAGACAACTGAAAGAAACATATCTGATTTCCCCATGGATTGAATTTTGGGTGGGTTTTGGTGCATTTATCCTCATACTTTGGCTCATCATGGTACTTACTTTGGGACGCTTCATTGAGGGAAAATATGCTAAAATGGACACAGCAAGTCAGAAAATCAACTTGATCCTCAAACCACACACATCTTCACACGTCGAGAAAAGAGAACTTTCTTCAGCCAACTTCACAGCCAATCCGATACCTGGTGGGGTAGCCTGGGACAACACTGACTATGAAATTTATGGTCCGGTCGAGATCCTGAAATATCCACACCAAATTAAGATCTCATTGAGTGACTTTGCAAAACCAAACTCATTTGCTGATGATTGGGACTTCGAAAGCATTAATAATATGATGTCTGACTTAGTAATGTCTGCTAAATTTACCAAACATGATTATTTGCAGGGTTCTACAAATTATGACAGTATGTATTGCTATAACCACTATGGTAACCACTTTTTACATAGATCTGCACAACCTAGAAATGTTTTAAATTATAATCAATGGGAACATTGTGCAACACCACCAAAAGGGAGCTCAAGAACCGTTTACGACAAATATTCATATTTTTCAGGTTTTAACACAAGTAATGCTGAAACATTTTATTTTAAATTGTCGAACAAGACAGGAACCAAAACCATGATAACCAACACAAAATTGTTATATTCAGACTCATTTTTTGAACATATGAATACTTTTGGATTGGATTATTGGGACAAAAATGTTGAATTGAAAAGTGTTTGGGGTACAAAAGAATGGCAAGTACAGGGTATAGAAGCTTTGTTTAGAGCCTGCATGATCCCAGAACAAATGATATTTTTAAATGACACTGTTCAACAGACCACCTGTCTTGGTTTAGCCAAAATCAAAGATTTAAATAAACCGTCTATTCCAAAGCCAACAATGTTTAGCAATAACTCTGATACAGATGAAGAGATATACGTAAACCATATATATATTAAACCAAAACAGAACACATCCTGATTGGAAACAGTGGTTGATCTGGCCCACAGATACTAATAACTGTCAAGACAGATTCCTGAACAAAACACAGGGGTTCAAAATGACCAGGCCAGACCCTAGATATCCTCAAAGACATCACCCAGGGATAATAACCACCTACAGTGTGGGCAAATTATGCCTTCAATGGCTACAAACTTCCACACTGGCAGAAATTAAGCAACACCTAACTTTACTTACTGATGGTGCTGACTTGCGTGATTTCACTTTGGGACCACGCAAACAGCGTCAAAAGCGTTTCATAGCAGCCTCTGTATATGCAGCATACAATGAGGCCTGGAAGGTTACTCAAATTGAAACAGCAGAGAGAATACGGGAAATTGACCGTATTAATTTGGAAAAATCACTTTCTGTAGTGGACAATGGGTTAATGACTCTGTCCTCCAGAATTTTTTCTTTGGACAGCATTGTGTCGTCAGCAATCGATATACTATCGCAAGACTTACTGCTATTACAACACGGTCAGTCACAATTGCGTTCTATTGTACAGCTTGGCTGGACGTTACAAAATCTGCGTTCAGGCTATGTGCCTTGGCGTTTAATCAACACAACGTCACTATTCCAAATCTTTAACCTTACTGATAGACAAATCAGTATGGCGCAAAAGGGTGCTGATTATACAATCTTGAGCATTGAAAAACTAGAAAGATTAGCAATGACAATGTCAGAACGGCCTGTCAATGAATGGATAATACATGGGATAATAAATATTCCAATCTCAACCTTCAGGTTTCAATACTGCCAAAAATATATACAGGCTGGCATGTACGAGAAATTGGGAAAGGGGTACCTTAAAACAACATGGAACCTGCCCTATTCACATGCATGTGTCAGTAATAAAGGACAGAAAGTGTTTCTTAGTGGCAACAATTGTGCGATGTCACTGAGTGGCACACTTCTGTGTAACGGAATTAGTTTGCATGGAGCCTGTGAAGGGAATTCATACAACCTTTCATGTCACCAGCAAGGCGCACCTGCAACAGAAATAGAACCATTCTTTCAAAGACTCTATAATGGGAGTTACATTCTTATTGTAGACCGCAGATGTTGTAGTCTTATGCCCGGGACTCCTTATCTAGTAGCTACTACTGCGAAGGTCAAGTGCTGTGGACGCACATTGTTCCCCAGCTCCTTCCCAGACAGGGAGGCAAGGGCATGGCCCGATTTGAAAATTACTTCTATTCGAATAGATACTTTAAGCAGAATGAAAACAGTCCTTCTTCAGACGCCTACCAGGCTCTCGTCATCAAAAGAAACGTATGATCTACAAGTCGCAAGGACGACTGCAGAGATACATACATTATTATCAACTAATTCCCCCGTACATTTTGCGGAAATCCTGAATGAAATCTTAAATATTTCTGATACCAATGGGGTCTCAAAGGTATTTAAGACAGTATTTTCGATGGCATTAACACCATTCAAAGCCATACTGGGTATTTTTCCAGATTTCGTCCATTCGATTTTTGGCAGACTTCCCCTGATCCTGGGACTAATTGCAGGAATCCTATTCTTAGTCCTTATTTTTCGTTATGGCAACCCATGTCACAGACAAAACTCTAGCAACAAGGGAAGAAACAATCCTAGCCATTGGATACCGGGACCGGATATCAAAAATCCTGGGACTCTCCCGGCTTAGAGACCTGAACATGACTTGGTTTCTATCATTTCGACCAATGTGGCAAAGATGTGTTTTACCTGTATTGAGGTGTCTGCTATGCGGAGAAGAATGCGTGTTAGACACCTGTCTGACGCTACAATCGGATGCGCCGATGGATGCAGAAACATTGTTGAGCCCGATCAAGGTTCATGCTTTGTGCTGCCCTCAAAGGCTACCAATCCTGATGACGGCATTCGTGGAAGCTTCACCACTACGATTGATGGGTAGTGAAGTTCAAGATGAAAGCAGCATCGAACAGGTACGACCTTCTGTCAGTAATGCAAATCAGAATGTCAATGGAGACAATCATGCGCAAGAATGCATGATTACACCTATTTCCGAGTTAGTGGAACTTTCCCAGGAAGCTGTTGACAGTTTTTTCGAAAGCCTAAATGATATGATGTTCTCACCCGAACAGAAATAGAGACTTTTGAGCAAGCTCGCACACGGCGTTCCCTGAATTCGGCCTTCAACTTTAAAAATAAAGTCACATGAACGTTTTCGCTCCAGTTCACGGACAGCAATTTTTCAGCAGCCCCAAATATTTTTGCATATTTTTCGGGACACTATCTTCTGCTTAAAGTAAGAACTATTCTTAGAGAACTAAGGTTTCTAAATTTTAGATAGCTTATAGACATTAGCTGCCCGCTGGCATGTTCATAAAGATATTTTATTCTGTGATGGAATGGTCTCGAAACTTTTTTCTGTAAGAAACCATTTCATGTGTAATTCTCATATACCAAATAAGCAATAATGTATACAAATGCGATTACTTTGGCATTTTTCTACAGCTTGAGTGCATACTATATATATATGTCTGCAATTTTTTTCAGTATATTTGAAAATTTCAAAATGCATTTATGTATTTTGGGGTGGTAAGGTATACACACTACTCTATAGTATGTTGTACTATGTTATACTATGCCTAGATTAGTAAATATGTCCATAGTTAGCGTGGAGTGGGTGTCATGTATTCCTATAGGTTCTGAATCGATCCCCCTATTCCTGACCCTATTCTAGTTAAACAAACCAACAAGTTAACTAGCAGTCAGCCCATGAGGCAGAAAACCCCCATGATGCAGATACCGTTATCTGACGCAGTCACACTACGGCACAGGAACGTGTTATCTGATTAGGTCATAACACTTGCGATCTAATTAGACAAGCGATATTCCTCCAGCCCCTGATAAGGCATACGGAGTTCTCATAACAAATCAAACCTATGACAACCTGGGCAAAACCCTGCGGCCATTGTTTTGATTTCACCGAGAACTTTAGTAAAAGAATGTGCTAACGAGCAAGTCGTATGACATCTTTATTGACGTATCTATGTCCATCCTTACGTCAATCTCGGCACCTTAAAGGTATAAATATTACCGATCTTGCCATATGCAAACACACGCGTGGTGACGAGACGGAGCAGCCATACTTGCCGAAGCGAAGAGCAGAGCAGACCCCGCTGGCGCAGCCCCGCCTTTCTGACGCGCTGGGAGACGCGCTGCTTTCTCCTGCCGAGAATCCAGCACCGGCGTTTCCGGGTAGCCCTCGCAGGCAGCCTGGAATATCGAGACCAGAGAGAGAGATACCATTCCTCATTCATCCTAAATTCCAGGTACAGAACTGAATAACCCCTCACAGAGAATTCTTTAGTTATTCACTTGGCAAAAACAAACTTAACTTAAACTGTAACTATCTATTCCCGCCCACGTATTAGACTTAGGTCAGGTACACGGGGTAGGCGTATCTAGAAACACCAGTTGAGTACGTTTAGTCAAATGTATATGTGTATGTAATATATTTTATTCATTTTAAAACATCTTATGGCTTAGAAACCATATCAATGTTTTTACAGTATTATTTTATACTATTGCTTTTAATGTATGCACTTTACTTAACTATAAGTATTGCAATAATATCGATCCATTTCTCTTGTATGAGAAAAGAGACTGATCAATAAATAACACCTTTTTATTGAACACGCCCGTCTCTTCCTTTTCTCTACATTCTGATGAGACTAAGAATGCACGTACTGACTGAGTAAAATAATTTGCCTTTTGTTCACACGACTCTCGAGATTGACTCTTGATTAGGGGAGAGCAAAGTTGTCATGTTCTATGGTTGTCAGAAACTAAATCCCTTCTTGTCTAATCAGGGAAGTTAATTCCTCCTTGAACATTCGAGAAAGTTTCTAGTGAACTCTGAGCTACGCTGGCAAACCCAAAACTTTAAGTCTAGTATCGACAGTAGTAGACCTAGTTAACGTCTGGCCTAGGCCTTTACTGCTGTAGGTATTATTCCAATGCGCAGAGCCTATTGGGAAGATAGGAACTACACTACAGTCTCACAACCTCTCCTCTTCCTGCCTGTCCCAGCAGCCCCTGGGACAGACTCCCATCCAATCCCTGTGCTGCAGAGCAGCGCTGGGATGGGCCTGAGTGGGCTAGAAAGACAGTCCGCTCAGGCCAGTCTGTGAGGTTTCTCCAGCCCGACTGCTCAATGCAGCTGGGCTGGAGAAAACCTAAGTGCGCATGTGTCTTTTGGTCGGCCTGAGATGGCCAGCCAAACACACAGGAGCACTTAGGGAGTGGAGTACACATGAAACTCCTCCTCTCCCATCCCGTGCCTCGGCCCGGCCCTCCCGACAGCGCTGGCTAAGAGCCATCAAATGCAAAATAAAATGAAATTGCAAAGTGTCATGAATCAGCCAAAGTATGCAGCTAATAGGGCCCTGCAGTGGTGGACTAAATTAAACTCCTCCATTGGTCAGTGTCAGATCTTTTCCGTTATTCAATGTCTGTCCATTTGGTTAATGGATGGTTTCTTGCTGTGGACTGGTACAGTACTGGGTGACGGACATGACCCGTAACAGTGTTGTCTTATTTGAGTGTGAGTGTCAAGCAGTATAAGGAAATTACTATGCCGTCTCTATGAACTACAATTGACTACCTTGTCCTTGAGTGTTATGGTATTTAGTGTAGGCCAGCAGGGTTATGTATTGTATTGTAATTGCATTTATATAGTGCCTGCTACCCTTGATGAGGCAATGAGGCGATGAAGCGCTTTACGCTGGGCAGCACACTGAACTAGAACCCAAGGTTAGTGGTTTCTCAGTGGTTAGTGGGGTTAGTTTTGTGCTCTTAAGGAAACCATTACATGAATTTACTCCAGTGTCTATGTGGCTGATTAAATTAATAGGATTTAAGTGTGGAGGAGCCAGAATTTTGTCTGTGACAGTGCTGGTGTGATTTTGTTGCGTGATGGTGAAGACCAGAGTAGAGCTAGGTCTTGGTCAGTGAGTGGGGTCTCAGTCTGTTTTACCCAATAGTTAGTGGTTTTGTCGTTGAGCCTGGTGGTCTTTGGGAGTAGTAGTTTATATAGGTGTGAAACTTGGTGACCTGTTATATTGAGATTGGAGATGAACTGAATGATAGAGGGGATGGGTGGCCAGAGCTTGGCTTTTGAGAAGGCTGTCTTGACTTTAAGGAAGTTGTTGAGCTCTATTGGTGGGAGGTTGTGTGTTTTCCTAAGCGTATCAAAGGTGTGGGGCTGGCTTGCTCTTCCAGCATTCATAGATGAGCTACATGAGATTATATATTGTTAGGTTGCAGGGATATGACTTTTAAAGGAGGTTATGATCTTTGAAATAAGGTAAACATGCATGTGACTTAGAATAGGCTATGCTCAGAGAGAAATGCATGCAGAAGATGGAAAATAAGCAGAGGTTCGTTTGAAAGAAAAGTGAAGAGACAACAATTGGAAATTTAAAGTCAAGGCCAATTTTCATAGGATTACAGAGGAGACTTTTTGGAGAGTGCGTGAAATAGCAGGATGCAAAACTCTAGTACAAGACATCATTTACATGTG
Organism: Lissotriton helveticus; assembly: GCF_964261635.1. Lineage (NCBI taxonomy): Eukaryota > Metazoa > Chordata > Amphibia > Caudata > Salamandridae > Lissotriton > Lissotriton helveticus. The sequence goes on from NC_136057.1 coordinate 1,380,473,836, forward strand.
AGATAGTGATATGTTTGATGCGTTTGATCATCTCTGGAATCAGGTGAAAGTCTATCCCCTGGAAGTCTCCTGCTAGTGCTAGACACTGCTTCAGCAATAAGAGCAGAACAGCTCAAGTACAGGAAGCATGAATAATGGCTGGTACATGTGCAGGAAAATATTGAGCGGCTTAGACTACACTCATAGGAAGCAGTAACCTCCTGATCATAGCAGCATGAGTCAGCATAGGGGTAAATAATGCAAACATCGAAATTAGGATTTTTCAAATGATGAAATGGGTATCTTCTGATATTAACCCTTAATGTTTGGCTCAAAGAATTTATTACGAAAGTGGAAGTGTGATCTATTTTTGATCCCCCTCCCCGGGCCTTGGCACGGCAAAAGATGGAGATGAAGTTAGCATCCCAGACAGTAGAAATTTATTGACTGCATTCCTGTAGCTCAGTGGTTCCCAAACGTTTTTGCCCCGTGGCTCCCCTGACCCACTGGCCATAGGCTGTGGCTACCCAATACGTCACTTTTACTTGACGGGTGGAGAGATGCAAGCCCGGCCCCAGGAGCACCTCCATCCCTCTCCCCAAAAACAGCTGGGATGAAGCTGATGAAGGTATCACAACCATACAGCGTCCCTCCCGCCCGCAGCCCCCACAGCTCCAGCAGTGTGCACATCCATGGATGCAGGCTCCAGGCCCTTCCCTCAAGTTCCCACTGGACAATGTGTGCTAGCAGCGCTCTCAAGCATCTTACAGTTGAGGCATCCACTCTTGGCCTCACTGCAGAACATCTGCAGGGCACGTGGAGCAGCAGTCACCCTGGGCCCACTCTTGCTTCTCCACCAAAACTCATTAATCAAGCAGCAGCACCCACTCTTTTTCCCAGTGCGGAAGGATCCCACCCCTTGCCCAGCACTCTGTCTCCCCTCAAGGCCCATCAGTCCATCTAGGGAAAGAGGTGGCCATGCTGGAACCGCCGCCCCATGCACTCTCCATTCCTCACACAGTGCCAGCAGCACTCCCTCAATGCCGCAGCTGCAACAGGAGGGGCCCATGCTGTGCCCGCTGTCCCTCTCTACCCTAACTCCTCAGCATTCCAGCTCTGCGCTGGAGGTAAGGGTGCGGACCCCGGGCCTCCCATGTCTCTTCGCCAGCACCGCAGCCCCGAGCAAAGGTGCACAACTCGGACCCATTCATCCCCCTCCACCAGACACCCCTCCAGTGTGTCGGTATCCAGAATCTACTGCCCCCCCCCCCCAGTGTGCCAGCTCCATGCCTCGGAGTGGAAGTCCATTCCCAGGATCTCCGCCCCCTCCACCCCTGGCCCCTCAGTGTGCCAGCTCCATGCCTCGAGGTGGAGGCACGCACCATTGCGCCTCCTGTCCCCCTCTCGACATTAAGACTGCCTCCAGTGTACCACAAAGGTGCTACCTCCAGACCTACCCAAGTGTCGCAACAACCGCGTGAAAACAATGCCGTCTGTATTCCAAACAACGATCAGCAACCCAATCTAGTGCCGCAGAGGAAAGCCGCCAAGCAGTCTGTTCACATCAAACAACTGGTGGAGATCTAGACAATGAAGTGAGGAAGATGTGTCTGTGTATCCTCTCCTAATGACACCTCGTGCCTAAGTGTACACCTACTTTGAGACCCTAAATGTATCTCGTCTCTCTGTTTGTCATCAAGTGTTGATGTCCTAACCTGCTATAGTGTAACCTTTTAGGTCACTGCCCGCCTCTGCCGCATGGGATCTCTCCACATCTGTGCCCAGTCCCACCCGTAATGTCCAACCTGCTTCCTCCCCCATCGCAACCTTCTCACATCTGCCACCTGAGCCCTCCCAAACCCTCTAATACCCACCAGGTGCGCTATTTACAAATCTTTGGATGGTCTTGAGCACACAGAATTGAATTCACTTTTGTGCCTGTTCTAAGCAGCAGCTTTGACTGCCTAGGGTCTGCTTTAGAGTTGGGTGGAAAGGGGAAAACCTCTGATTTCTGCACAACGTACTATATCCACAGCAGAGTACACTGGTGGAATTTCCTCTGACATACTCACAACATTGTAAAGGCAATTCCAATTAATTGTCTTCCAGACTCTGCTTTCTGCGGCAATTGGAGGATTTTCCATGTTCCACCCCACTCTCTGGGCCTACAATTCCTGATGTCTTTTGGTTCACCCGTCAGTCATCGCTGGCATGTTTTTAAGAAGTCACTTTTTAGCACTATGTTACAGATCTGAAACATATCTGTTTTCGACCTCTCTCTAACATCTTCTTTCTCTTGAATCATTTAATTTTGATTGCTGTTTTTGTCCGCCCTCTTTTTTTACTACCTTTCGAATCATTTTTGACAGCTCTATTTTGTGATCTCTTAAACGTCATTTCTCTTTTGATTGCTATCTTTAAGGAGTTTTCCTACCGCTGGCGCTGCTCTTTTACAATACTTGTCTTTTAACAACTGTTTTAGTGCAATCTGTATTGACCACTCATGACTGCACACTGATGTAGTAACCATTTTGACTGTACCATGGATCACTGCCTACTCTTAAAAAATGAAAAGAAAATGTTTCATTTTTCTTTCTGGAACGCATCCCGTTTTCCTTAATGGAAAATGGCTTCATAAAAAAATAATAATAATAAACATTGCTTTATTGAAAAGCAATCACATACAGGGTGGTCTGCTGACCCCAGCAGGCCACCATCCCTGCGAGTTTTGCGATTCCCAATGGGTTGCAAACCGTGACCTACCTAATGGATATTAATGAGGTAGATCTATTTGCGGCCCCTGAGAATCGCAACTGTGTTAAACACACATTTGTACATGGGAGTTTGAGATTACCAAAAAGTCAATCACAAAAACTTGTAATTTGGTAATCGCAAGCACTTTCCTACGTACATCTGGCCCCAAGATTTCCTGCAGTGGGGAGGAACGTCGTAAACCAGCAGTCCTCCCGCCCTGCTAAACCTGCAGTTCTTCGACCCATTTAGAGGTTAGGTAATTGCAGGGAAACCATCAACAGAGCATCTGCTGGTTCCGCTGATGGTGGAGAAGTGTGGCTCACTGGTTAGAGGAGGCAGACCTGGAAGCAGAGGTCAGCCCGGGACCAGGGTTCAATTCCCGGCTCGGCGGGGTCTTGAGTCCTAAAATGTCCATGGACTCGACAATTCTCGCTCCGGTGCCTACTCGATTCACGGGTTCACACTCTGCGACTCTGGGCAATAGCTTGCTTAATCTCCACAACGGCCCCTCGCGGCGGGATGCCTGGCTTTCACCTTGCGGATACCCTGCCGGGGTTATCTCACAGGGGAATACCTGGACGGGTTCCCTAAGCAAGCGCTTAGAAACCGCTTGGTGATTTGCGCTATATAAATTCCTGTACATTTACATTTACATTTACATTTACATTATGTACATTTACATTTATACCCTGACCTAGCAGTCGGTCCATCACGAGACCCCTTAGGCCATAGTGGCAATTGCTCCACCCTGTTGAGTGCGGAGTGACCCTTGCTAATTTTCCATGCGGTGCAAGGCAGTTCCAGGCTTGGAAAATGCAGAATGGCCCACATGAGCAGAGAGAAAACCGAGGGGCATATTACCAACAACTAGCGATAATTATCGCTATGTTGGCTTAGCGGCAATAATTTTATCGCCATGTAGCGGCGATTTTTATCGCTTAGGATCCTTGCTATTATCAAGGTTTATCTTCTGAGCGATAAAAATCGGCCGAAATGCATGAATATCGCTGTAAAGTCAGCGATATTCATGCATTACCGAGCTAATGCTCTTAGCCATGTTATCCACCTCCCATTGGATAACATGGCTAAGAACTGCTCAGGGCAGGTGTTAGCTTTTGGAGATATTCGCGCTTAGCGCGAATATCTCCAAAAGTTGGTAATAGGAGATAGCGATGTTAGCGACTGTTTCCAGTCGCTAACATCTTGGCACGCCCACTTTGCATGTCATTAGTGATAAATATCTCTGACATGCAGCGGGGCCCAAGATGGTCGCTATCTCCTAGTAGCTGTCGCTAACACCAGTTAGCGACAGCTAGGTGATAGGGAGATAATTTTATCTCCGCTTTCTTGGCTTTTAAAGCCAAAAAAGCGGAGATAAATCCGTTGATAATATGCCCCCTTATTTTTTCGACAGACTCCAAATCCTTGTATTTTCTGAACGAAAAGTTTGCAGAGTGGGTGTTTTAAACATGGTGGCGCTCATCAAACCATCAGTGCTGGGAAGGATTCCTTCACAGCACAATGATCACTTTTGGGCAGACAGGGCTGTCTAAAGAGAGAGGATCCGTAAACTTACCACCCCTGTCTAAATCACCCTGCCAGCGTTTAACTGCTCGCTTTTTGAGTACTAGGTTTTTGACTGCCCTTCTACTTTTTATTTTCATTGTCCCATCTGTTTTTTTAAGGCACTGTTTTTCTACTATCCTGCTTTTGACAGCTCTGCTTTGTAATTGTTAATTGTTGTTATATGTTTAAAAAGCACACTATCAAAAGAGTACCTTGGTGCTAAACTTAAACTAATTTTGCACACTAAACACCCCGAAAGACCCAATCCAGCATCACAGGAAAATGAGCCATTTCTGTGTATAGAGAGTAGTGTAGGCAGTTCCAGAACCTTGAAGCAGTAATGTAGAAAGCCCTGTTGCCCATCCTAACATAATTGGTAGCGGGTATCCACACTAACGCCACATTTGCAGACACTACGTGAAATATGACTGCTAAATTTTGCTTCTAAAAATGTCGCCATCTGCCATGTACAGCGATCAGGGCTTTGAACTTTACTCCTTAAAAGATTGGCAGGAAAAAGCTCGGTCCCAGTGTACTAGGCTTGGGATATAATTCTTTTTTTGTCTGTCACCAACGGGTGACCATGTTTTGAATATGTTGTAGTGTCAGTCGATATAGTGGATGCAAAATGTTTGTAGTTTGATGCTGTCGACCGTACTAGAGAGACGTATAAACTTTGTTGATCTTTCCTCATTTGCCCAAGTTCTTAGTTGAACGACTTGTTCTAGAAGTAAGCGGTATTGTGGTTTGACCTGCTTGTTGAGAGAACAATACATCTAAGGAAGACATATAGGGGAATATGTACAATGAAGTGGCGGACCGTGTCGTTAGCCTCCTGGGCTTAACGACACGCTCTGCCACTTCGGAAATGCAAGGCTGCACCATATTTACAAGAATGTGGTGCAGCACTGCGTTTCCCCCTGTGATGGCGCTAAGTTAACAACTTAGCGCCAACACAGGCACCCTTACACCAGAGTGCAAGGGTGTGCGTGTGCAGGTGAGGATCGGTTATGTTTAGGAAGGTGTCCCTTCCTGCACATAAACAATCCTAAAATGCCATTTTGTAACTTTCATGTGTGCTGCTTCATGCAGCACACATGAAAGTTACAAAATGGCATTTTTTTAAAAGGTTTGTTTATGTGCAGGAAGGGACACCTTCCTTGTAAATAGGGAGCAGCGTCAAATACACTGGGTGTTGCGGTGGAACGCCCACCACAACACCCACTGCACTCCCATTTCACGCTAAACATAGCGTGAAAGGGTGCCTTTCATATAAGGCAAGGCACCTATCGCCAAGGGAACGTCACAAAAAGTGACGTTCCACGTGCGATAGGGGCTTGTACATATGCCCCATAGAGTTTTTGACTGTTCTTTTATCATCATCAGGGTTTTGACAACTCTGTTTTTGACCTCTGTGTTTTGGGCTGAACTATATTTAATCACCCTGACTTTGCCACCGCTGCCTTTGATAACTATGATTTTGACTGCTCTTTTTCATCCGCACAGTTATTTGGCTGCTATGTTTTAGACCGCTCTTCTTTTGTGGCAACTTGGGGGCTTATTTATGAGAGGCATGCACTGCTGGAGCGTCACTTTTTTTATGCTTCGGCGGCGCAAACCTTTTATAAGAGGCCTGCACTGCTGAAGCGTCACTTTTTTTATGCTCCGGCGGCGCAAGCCTCTAAATTATATCTAAGAGGCCACGCAAAGCCACTTTACATGGCTTGGCATGGTCTCGTAGATCTGTAGAAAGACAAAGCAGCGCACGTCGCTTTGTTACCTTACTCTGCGCCGGGAAGGCTTTCTATGGACGTTGCAGTGGGTTTTCCCAAGCAACACTCAAGGCCTTTTTTGAGGCTGCCTCACATTTACTTAGTTACGTAAACCTGGGGCAGTGCCAAAACCTTACCTCTCCCCAGAGCAGGCGTAACAAGGAGAAGTATTTGTATTTCTCCTCATTTTCTCCTCTTTTCATGTGTGTTGAATTCTACAGCACACATACATAAAAAGCGGAAAACACCTCTTGAGATTGTTTTTGTGCAAGAAGGTGCTCCTTCTGCACAAAAATAATCCTGCCTGCAACACAACCACCCTTGCACCATGGTGCATGGGTGCCTGCGTTTGGTGCTAGGCAGAAAATTGTGCACCAGCACAGGGGGAAAGAACAGGAATGCACCATATTTCATAAATACAGGGCATTCCTGCCCTTTCACATTGGCGTAGGGCATTACAGCAAGAAGACTTGCGGCGCTGCCCTACGCCAATTCCCTTAAATGATGTCCATAGGTTGCGACCAATCTGTTTCTACTGTTTTAACTCCTGTTTTTCAATGTTCTGCTTTTACAGGTCTATTTGTGGATGATGTATTTTCAACCACTCTTGTTTTAATATTCTGGTTCAGACTTCTCGGATTTTGACGGCTGTCTTTTTGACCATTCTGTTTTTGATTGCTCAGTTTTAGGCCGCTCGCCGTTTTGACAGCTCTGTTTTTGACTATTTTATTTTTAACATTTCGCATATTGAGAGATGTGTTTTTTTACCTTTATGTTTCTGACTGATGAATGTTTGACTCCTCTGCTTGTGCCACCTCTATGATTCTCTCTGCATTTGATTGCCCTGATTCTTTTGACGCTCAGTTACTGCGAATTCTATTTGTGACTGCTCTGTTTTTGGTTTGTTTTTCATCTGTTTGCCTGTCATATTTTCTACGCGGTCCTATAATGGCAGCTGCATTTTGACTGTTCCGTTTTTTAACCTCTCTGTTTTTTTTAAATCACAGCTCCGTTTTAGCTTCTCTTTGATTGCTCTGTTTTTGACTGCTCTTGTTTTCTCTGCTCCATTTTCATTACTCTGTATTTGAAAGCTATGTTTTTGAAGGCTATGGGGCAGATTTATGATGACTGGCGCATCCCCAGGGATGCGCCAGTCATCCTGCGCCGCTGCTCCGCCACCCATGGTGCACCACATTTATAATGCGGCGCACCATGGGGCAAAAACGGCACAGATGCGTGACGCATCTGTGCCGTAAAGGTGGCGCATTGCTGGAGCTGCGTCGCAAGCGCGACGCAGCTCCAGCAAGGCTCGGGGGTGCCCCATCTTCACAATGCTGCGTCAAGACCTACGCCTGCTTCAAGCAGGCGCAGGGTTTTGACGCAGCATTGTCCTGAAAGTGACTGAGTGAAATCTCATAGATTTCACTCAGCCACTTTTAGGAGGCGTTCCTGCGCAGGAACGCCCCCCCCTGTGCAGGAACGCCGCCTTATGGCGCAGGGCTTTACAACGTGACGCATCTCCTAGATGCGTCACATTGTAAATAGGGCGCATTGGTTGCGCCGCCGTTGCGTCAAATAAAGTGACGCACCGGCGGCGCAAGGCCTTCATAAATCTGCCCCTATGTTTTTAATAACTATTTCAGGCCGGTCTGTGTTGACTATTTGTTAGGATTGCAGTTTTAATATTGCCTCCGCGACGGCACTTTTAAGACTATGGGGCAGATTTATGAAGGCCTTGTGCCGCCGATGCGTCACTTTTTCCCATGTTAAAAATGACGCACCAGCGGCGCAAGGCCTTCATAAATCTGCCCCTATATTTATTACTCACTCTAAATGCGTGACACCCCTTGGGAGGCAGACTCTGACTAGGGAGAGGTGATGACCATCATGGAGGAGGTGTAGAGTATTGTCAGGTCGTTTTTTTCTGGATTATGATTTTTTTGTTTTTTTGCTTTTCTCCTAATTCATCCTTCCCTCTTTCGCCCACAGCAAAAAGGAGCAGAGAGACAAGCAGTTATCTGCCGGTAGGAAGAAGTTTAACATGGACCCTGAGAAGGTAATTCCAGGCACGGGGTGAGTTGAGGGGGGTGCTCTGAACGGTCCCATCAGATCAATCGGCAGCATCTGCTGAGCCCAGTGGCGGCTCCTCCTCTGAGCGTCATCCCCCCGCCCGCCAGCATCATACAACAGATGCCTGATTAACGCATGCCTATACCACGCAGTCTCTACCACAATTGCGTCTTTAACACGAATGCCTTTATCACGAAATTTCATGGTAAATACATGATGGGTAAAGGGGCATGCGGGCTAAAGATCATGCCCCTGCCCTGTAAACTGTCCATTTTCCCCATGCCCCCTAAAAAATTAAACCCACTCCCCAAAAACAACTCTGACCCCAGCCTCCCCACCCTGAGCCCTAAACTATCCCCTACATCCCTAAACTACCCTGACCCTGCCCTGTAAACGGTCCCTTCTTCCCCTCCCCTGAGCAGTAAAAATTAAGCCCACAACCCAAAAACTATCCCCTACATCCCTAAACTACCCCAACCCTGCTCCCTGTCCTGTAAACTGTCCCTTGTCAGCCTGCCCTGAGCCCTAAAACTTAACCCCATGCCCCAACAACTACCTGGGGCTTTCTTGTACATACTGCTTGTATCGGAGCAAAAGATCAATAGATAAAGTGAGAGGCCAGAGATCAGTCCACCAAAGAAGTTGGTGGAGTAAGGGTCTATGATCGTTTAACTAATTCTGCTGACTTTTAACAAGTCAGTGGGCCATCTCTTGCAACCATGGGCAATAGCACTGTGCCAAGGGTGCACAACAGATGGCAAAGCTTTGACTCGGATACCTAAAGTGGTAGATGTGCTGCTTCTATGTTAAAAATTACTTAGGCCATTAGCAACACATCTCTCCCTAGCATCAGCACCTACAATATCTCCCGTTCAATGTCCTGTATGAAATTAATATATTACTCTCTAAGCAGACCATATGTCTTTCCTTAATATTGACAGCATCCCAGTTAGCACCTAAGCCAATGTAAAAGTTTATTTTTACATAACTGAAATGAGGAGTTAGAGACCCCCCCCCCCCCTCCCCCCCATAAAAAATACCTAACAGTCTCCATATTCCCAAAAGGATGCCACAGGCTTGAAGGTAGTGTTTTGGTATTGGTGCTTGAGCATGTTTGTTGTGGGGTCCCTTCCACAGATCTGATGTGCAACAAAGAGCTTCTAAAGCAGCTCTACACTTTGTCTTGGCATGAGCCCCTTGGGTCTGGTAAGGATTTGTGGGGATCATCCTGAATTATACTTGACAGGTTTTCATGTAGGGTTTCTTTTGGTAATGGGATACAATTGATATAGTAAGTCTCCTTCGGGGATTTATCTTGTAACTCCTGGACACTTGGTGGGTGCACTGGTAGTATACTTGTTGTGGGCTGACATCACTATGGTACCATTTTCTTGATGTAGCATCAGCCCGTGTGATCCTTGGCTCAACCCAGACCAATCTATGTGGATTATGTTTTTCAACAGGGGATTGTGTTTTTAATTGAGAGGAACCTGTTGACCAACAATGCCACAGACGTTGCAGGCTTCTTATATAAGGGCGAAGGTTTGAACAAGACAGCCATTGGAGACTACCTGGGGGAAAGGTGAGTATACCCAAAGAGAGTCCTTAAAACTCGCTAAAGCACAGAGCCTCAGGCTACAAGGACAAGCTCCTCCTGTTCTGGAATTAAAAGATGGGACAGCAGAGAGCTTTAGTTCACTGGGGCCAGCTGGTTGAGTATTTTCAGTATAAGTAGGAGAGCACAGAACTCGGAGTCACTAAGAAATGTATCGGGTAACAAGGAAATGGCTGGCCTAGTCCTGAGTTTAATTATAGGGGGCAAAGATCTCTAGGTCACAAAGATAAGCTGTTCCAGTTCTGGGTAATAAAGGTAGGGGGCAGAAAGCTTCAGTTTCCAGATTTATCAAGTCCTTTTTCAAAGGAAGCTAAAATCAGAAATACTTTTCTATCTCTCTGAAAAAAATGCAGCTCTACAGTGAAAACGAATAATCAGGCATCTCAACCATGAAGGATTATTTTAAAACATTAATCCAACAGGTATATATTCAAAGCAGGAACAGAAAAAACAAATATAACAATAAACTCGGAAGATCAAAATCAAAATTCAGTAAGTTAACTTTGAATAAAATGGGCTACAAAATAGTAACAGCCACAATGCAGAGGAACAAAGTGAGGCAATCAGGTGTTCCATTGAGAAACTTTCCCTTTCTAGTCTACACATATGTTAGGATGGAGAAACTCTGAAGGGGATCTCTAAGCGGGACACACAGAAGGTGTCAGCAATGTTTTGGTCTTCAGTAGAATTTCGATGAAAAACAAAGAGTACATGGCATGGAACTTTACACTCAGGAAAACCCAGCAGGGAAAGAGCTGCCCCCTCTCAAAGTAAGGATGAGGTCTGCCTAACTAACTATGAAACACCAATTAAAAGTACACCTGATAGTTTCCAGAACATCCGTATCTCATTCCCACGACTTGGAGGCAAACACATAACCGCAATTGGAGGGGAGTGAACACCCCCCCCCCTTAGTTCCCATCTCCACACAATTAGACACACATCGGTAGTCCTTGAGTGTTGTATCCTCCTGGTACACAGTAAACAGGAGGTTTTTTAGCACATAATTGTTTCACGCTTGTTGGCAAATTTTCTGTCTTAGGTCTCACTATCAGCAATCTAATACATAGCAGTAAGCCTTTCTCTAGCTAACAAGAAACATGATATTGCTCCTGCAGAGGAGAGAAAACAGCATACTGGCAGTGTTAAAGCAATCATTTTCAGTCAAGGCCTAATGTCATGCTAAGTTAACTCAAGAATCAAAATGGATGCACATCACAGTATTATAAATCAGTGGGAAGCAAACAATTGTTATTAAACATTTAGATATAATGCATGTGGTTACATCAGTCTATTGATCAACCTAATACACTTATGTGTGAGCTCTTACTATTAATTCATTTAAATGTCACACATGTTTATGAGGTTAAACCACATGTTGAATATAAATGTTGTATATATAGGTATGAATGTATAGAGATGACATATGTAGGGTGGAGCCTAAAACGACCCTGGTCCAACACAACCACAAGTCATGCATTTTAGTTTGACAATCAAGAGAGGGTCAGCCTTGATTGATCTAAGGTGAGACCACTGAATTTAGGGAAAAAACCTTTTTCTTAAAGGAACTCTCAATTACTGAATGTTATCCAGTGACATGCTTAGTCATAGAGTTCTTGCCGACCCTCTGAGGGCTGGGGCATTCCCACGACTTGGAGGCAAACCCATAACCGCAATTGGAGGGGAGTCAACACCTCCCCTTAGTTCCCATCTCCACACAATTAGACACACATCTGTTGTCCTTGAGTGTTGTATCCTCCTTGTACACAGTAAACAGGAGTTTTTTTTTAGCACATAATTGTTCCACGTTTGTTGGCAACTTTTCTGTCTCAGATCTCACCATCAGCAATCTACTACATTGCAGTAAGCCTTTCTCTAGCTAACAAGAAGCATGATATTGCTCCTGCAGAGGAGGCAAAATATCATACTGGCAGTGTTAAAGCAAACATTTTCAGTCAAGGCCTAATGTCATGCTAAGTTAACTCAAGAATCAAAATGGATGCACATCACAGTATTATAAATCAGTGGAAAGCAAACAATTGTTATTAAACATTTAGATATAATGCATATGGTTACATCAGTCTATTGATCAACCTAATACACTTATGTGTTAGCTGTTACTATTAATTCATTTAAATGTCCCACACATGTTAATGAGGTTAAACCACATGTTGAATATAAATGTTGTATATATAGGTATGAATGTATAGAGATGACATATGTAGGGTGGAGCCTAAAACTACCCTGGTCAAACACAATCACAAGTCATGCATTTTAGTTTCCCAATCAAGAGCGGGTCAGCCATGATTGATCTAGGATGAGACCACTGAATATAGGGGAAAAAACTTTTTCTTAAAGGAACTCTCACTTACTGAATGTTATCCAGTGACAGGCTTAATCATAGAGTTCTTGCCGACCCTCTGAGGGTTGGGGCATGCTGCGACCTCTTTCCTTACAAGGAGCATTTTTTAAAGAAAAAAGGTGTGGGGTCTTTATGAGATGATCTTTAAAATTGCCTTGGCGGTGCTCAAATCTTTATTTATTCCCGAGCCTGTCTGGCAAGGTTACAAACTGGGGAAATGCGCTAGTTGAAGTTACTATCACTCCTTGGCCCTTAGGTGTGATCAACTAGTTTCTTCCATTTATCCCCAATCTAGTGGCTTTCATCAGTATCAGTGTGTCCCTATTATTAACCTTTAGGGAAAGGCTGGCCTGCTATTTATTTAATCATTCATACCGTGCCACATGAATACAGGGAACATTACCATGATAACTTTTCTAGGAGGTGGGTCCACCTGAGGATAAGAAACCCATTTAGTCACAGCAGGGCAGGGGACCATGAGTATGATCCAAAACATGATTATGGTGCGACCTATGTGAGCAAAAAAAACAGAAAAGTACTGTGTATACCGTAAGTCCATAATGTTAAAACAGAAGTTGGTGCATGTGTCAGTATCTTCTATGCTGCTACAACATGATGAAAACACTGCAAACACAAGCTATAAGCGAGAGGTTCAATGTATACTACAGATATGCACCCTTATTGATAGTTAAATTAAATGCCTACTTATTTAGTGGACGCCTGGTGCCCCATAGGAATCTCTGGAAGGAAGTGTGCCCAATAGTCACACTCTGTAGGGAGTAATGGTATTGTTAATAGTTTGCCATAGTTGGTAGGGTTGGTACTACACTGCCTCTGCCTCGGGTAAATGGCCATGTACTCACGTCATCATGGGTCCCCACTCGGCCCAAGACCTACTCACTATCTTCGGAGCCAGCATGTTACTGCTTGCAGAACTTAGCAGGGCTAAAATACACCCTTGCATTCCACAACTGGTCCAAACCACCTTACTTGAGCGATACGGTCGAAACACTATACCGCGCAACTCACAAGATGGCCGCCCAGGATGGAACCACTTCCTGGTTTCCAGGCGGGCCCGCCATAATGTTATATGCTGTTGGAGAATTTGGTTAAAAATTGAAAAATGAAGAGTCTGAAAGGTATATAAAATGTTTAAAACACCTAGATGGTAAAAACATTATAAAATGTTAGAAGTGCACCAAAAAGCTAAAATACACCAAACAAACCCAAATTACCAGAAATTTCTGGTAGAAGAGATGACATCTCGAGGGTTCGGTTAAGTGGCAAATTAAAACGTCCGGCACTTAATTGGCAAATAAAAATAGATGAGATTTGTTAGAAATAAGTGGGTAAATTAATGGATACAAATAAATAAATACGTTTTATAATGAATAAAAATGATGATAAGCAAAATGTTTATGGTCTGGGGTTGCAATGTTGAGTATCTGAGGTGGTAAAAAAACTATTGGTCCTGCTAGCTAAAGGAATTTCATGGTGAAGAACTCAAATCTTCATTCTCAGGGGTACTTGATAATAAAGAAGTTGGCACAGAAGCTGAAATATGAAAAGACATCTTTATTAAACTTAAATAAGTGAGACTATGTCACACAGAAGCCTTAGCAACTGAATGAGGCAGTCTAAAGAGTACAGAACACAGAGGCCTTTTATATGCTTAGGGTTACAAACTCAGCACAAAAGTAAGGGGCAGTCCTAGTTTTTGCAAGCATGCAAAATACCTAATATGAACATACAAGATCTGCAAAATATTAGCCAATAGGAAAACATTCAAAACAAGGCATCATGTAACCAGAACACCCCCCTTACGTTGTGTTTCTGCCCAACCCATAAGTCAATCAATTACAGCACCTATAGGTCAATCAGCAATGGCAGGACATGTCTGTATGCAGTTAGGCCAGCTGGTGTCTGAGATTGGTTTCAAAACAAGGACAGAGGGGGTTTTCAACACGTTGCAGTCCAAAGGGCAGAGACACTTCATGAATAGAGCAGCCTGTGTAAAGGCAACACAAAATGACGACAAATGTAAGATTGAGTCAAAATTAAAGATCTTCAGACCCTCCTTTTGCCATTACACAGGCAAATCCTAATTCATTGCTAGGTGAGCATTCTACTAATTTCATAACAGCGGGTATATGTCAACTATCAGCAGGAATACAAAGAGAACAAAGCATTTAACATTCAGATAGCAAAAGAAAGTAATGACCACTATTACAAACAGGATTATCATTTTTTTACAACCCTAGGCAAAAGCAAATCCTAAAATTATTTTGCAAACATTTTCAGGGCTCCTAGTTATTTCAGTGACTATTGACAATGCCAATAAAACAATAAGAATCAGTCTCCTAACACCCATTCTATGCAATCGCACGGGAAATACCCAGAGTCCGTCCAAGCCTCTCTGGCAGGCTTCAATTGTCCATCAAATCTGCTTCTGTTGTTTTCTTCCGCATGGGCCTCTTCATTCAGGCCTTTCATGAAAATGGTGCTTCTCAGTATCCGTTGGAGTGCCCTCCTGGCAAACACTCACAGCTCACTTGAAAGTCTCAATGTCTCAATGCAGTGCACCAATATATTTCCTGTGCTGCAGGACCTACAGATATTGTGCTCTTCGTTAGTCATGGGCACAGATCATCTCATGCAGACCCAAGTACTATTAATCGGGAAAGAGCAACAGACTGTCACACTCAGCAACACTTCCAGGCTCCAACACTCACTATTCAGTGTCAGAGGATGCTCAGGCTGCTCTTTCATTTAATTTTCTTTTCATCATGGGTTCCACAATGTAGTGCCTTTTGCCAATCCTGGATTCTCCGGTGCACTGCCCTTCCGTTGGAGCAAAGAAAAGGGGGGGTGTGGCCAAAACTCAGGCCAAGGGGCTCAAGGGACTGCACACTGTCAGAGGTTACCAGCACATGACAGGTGAAAATCTGAAGCCTCAAAACAACAGGAATCCTTCTCTTTTGCTCTTTTGCACTGATACTGGTTCTGTGATGTCCAATGTCGTCTGATGGAGCAAGTACGATGCTTTGGAGATAGCATTGATGGCGCGCTGGCGATCGCTGTCTAGCCTTGCTACTTTAACAAGGGGATTGCAAGCAGGTGGCCTGCAATCTGCAAGGGAGTGGCCATAGGTCATGGGACAATTCTGGTGTAGAACACACTGTCATTCTCAAAGGCAATACTTCTAATCTCTTTAATTGGGTATCCTTCATTATCCTCTGCCATCTAAGGGTAGATAGTTACATGGGAATTCTATCTGAATGGATGTCCTCACACATGGTGGCATTGTCTAATGGGGAAAACATTTCTTTTTTTTTTCCTCAATGATTACGTCTAGGTGTTCCTAAATTCCTTATCTAGAACACCTCAAAAGAGAAATCACATGATACAGATTATCAGGGACATGTAGATACCTCCCTTTTTAATAACTGTGCATCAGGTGCACTATGCAATACAAAGGCTAATGATCAAAATGTAGAAACAAAAGACAAGAACTAGAGAGTCCTGGTATTTCCATGATTTAGAACACATCTGATCCCAACAAAAATTAAAGAAGCAGGAACAAAAGGGTAAAAATAACCAAATTAAAAATAGTCATTGAAAATTTGTCATGTTCAAAAAAATAAATGTAAGGTATCTCCTATTGAGGTGGAAAACCTGTCTTACTATAGTATTGAGTCAGTTAACCAGTCCATCACTACCATGACGGTCAGACTGGAAAACATCGAAGTAGGCCTAAAGAAAATTCTTGAAAACCATTATGGTCATACAAAAGGGAATTTATACATAATATGGGGGTCCCTAGTACATTACTGCAGTATGGAAGTGTGAACCTGAACAATACAACAATAATAATAAAAGGGCTAACTGGTGAAAGGAATATGGAAAAGGGAAATGGAACTAGGACACAGCTAAAATCCCCAATAACTAGGCACGATGCGACATTGGTCAGGGGAGAAGTGGCAAAGAAAAATCTATAGGAAGAACAAGAAAAAACTTGGGTGATAGTCAGGCATGTGACAAATCACCAAGAGTATGGGTGATACACAAAAAATCAAAATAGTTCACAAATGTTAGCTCTACCGCTGGCTGCTACACCATATACGGTAATCTCAGCTAATGTTCCAGTTCCTTCTTCAGGGAAAAATGAAACCTTGTTTCCTTTATGGTACAAAGCCATACACTATTTTAGGAAGCAGAACAAAACTGACTAATGTAATATAGAAATTAGGTCACCATGTACAAGAGTCACAGTTTTATAATTTATCCTTACGTCCAATCAGGATACATAAATCTAGGGCTGCCTGTTCCTTAAGGGAAGGGGGCAGTAACGTGACTAACTGCAGGTGGCACACTTTGATCCTGTATATCTCTTTTATTTTTCTTCAATACCATTATAGCCAAAATAGACATGCACTGGTGAAGTATTGTCTGTCTTGCTCACAGAATGAAAATATCATATCTGTGAAATTTAGTATCAGAGCAAATCCACCCAACTGTTGTGCAGCGATATGCATCGTCATGAAAAACCCCTTCACAACACAGGGGAATTTGTAATAGTATCAGAAGCAACAACATAAAACAAAAACATGCATAAAATAAAAAACGCACAAAACGCACATGTCAAGCCATCAGATATACTTGCTGTATATCAAGCACAAAAAGCATAGACAAAACAATAGCATATGTGAATGAGTGGTGACGCACACACTTCATGTCATGTACTTCATGCACTGTGAATCTGCAGCCCAAAACCCAATATTCGGGCCTGCCTAATTTGTCAGGTTGTCCTTTCCTTACCCTCCTTTTGACAGCTGGTCACCAGTTAGTGGCGATTGGTTGTCAATACAATCTACTGTGTCACTTCTGACATACAGGACCAGCAAGAACAATTCATGATAGGACCAAATACACAAACATAAAAAACACATGAACATTTCTTTCCAAAGGAGTTACGCAAAAACACATCTCGTTTCAACCAACCAAACTCACGTGTCTTGTCAGCCTTAAAATCACCCAGAACAATCCATGAATGATCTGTGGGCAGAAGCAAAAAAAAAAAATACACAACACACAAAAGAGAGACATTTCTCATAACAAACAAATATCCTTTATAACTTTTAATCATAATACAAAACATGATACACATTAACAAACACAAAAATAAATTTCCATTACTTAAATGTTACCATCTTGTCAGTCAGCTTGCAACATTAAGCCACCCTAATTTTAACTTTCTAAAAGTAAAATTGTTTCACTGACACTCCATGTTAGCTTTGCGCCACAATTTCCATTGTGAAAAATAATTCTTAATTGGCAAACCGTTCTCACTTAAGCATGTAGCCTACAAACTTTTAATAAAGAGCTTCGTCTTATTTTCTGTCTAAGACTTAATGCAATACTTCATTTTCTGACAAATAAAAGAAACTAGCGGACATTATTTACCAGAGCAGAGATACAAATGTATCAGTTCTGCAGAGCATTTAGCATGATGTTGGGACTTTCAAAGAAACCCTTTTTTTAATTTTTTCCCTTTGGAATTAAGGGGCATATTACCAACCAATAGAGATAATTTTTGTCTCTAACTTATTTAGAGACAAAAATTATCGCCGCAAATCGGCGATTTTTATCGCAGATAAACCTTGCTATTAGCAAGGTTTATCGCAAATGCGATAAAAAACGGCCGCAATGAATGAATATCGCTGGAAAGTCAGCGATATTCATGCATTATCGAGCAAATGCTCTTAGCCATGTTATCCACCTCCCATTGGATAACATGGCTAAGAACTGCTCCTGGGCAAGTGTTAGCTTTTGGAGATATTCGCGCTTAGCGCGAATATCTCCAAAAGTTGGTAATAGGAGATAGCGATGTTAGCGACTGTTTTCAGTCGCTAACATCTTGGCACGCCCACTTTGCATGTCATTAGTGATAAATATCACTGACATGCAAAGCGGGGCCCAAGATGGTCACTATCTCCTATTAGCTGTCGCTAACTGGTGTTAGCGACAGCTTGGTAATAGGGAGATAATTTTATCTCCGCTTTCTTGGCTTTTAAAGCCAAAAAAGCGGAGATAAAGCCCCTTGATAATATGCCCCTAAGTTCTGTAATTTATTGATGTTCTTATGGAAAAACCAGAAACCCCCCTTTTAGAGGCCCGTTTAGCAAGGTCATTCTGCACTTCACAGAGACAAGGCCCTAATTTACAAGGTCACAGATGTCAACATGACAGCCTCCTTCCATTGTTTACAGGGAAACTAAAGATAGCACCTCAGCGCGACTTGAGCCTGCCTCTGCAGCTCTCATAGCCCCCAGCTTCTGCTCACTCTGAGGCTGCCAAAGGCAAAAGGCCTTCCTAATTCCTCCTAACCTGCAATAATTCACTCTATTTTAAAAAATAATTTCTCCTTTTTAGGGGCTAAAAAAATTATCTCTATTCTCAGATCATTAAACAACATTTACTGTGAATAATTCACAGAACCTAATAACACACATTCCAGTTTTTAGAACAAAGGCTTGTTTACAATAGTACTCATTTCATCAACCTTAAATGGTTGAAGGTCTCAGTAGGTCCAGCTAAAGTTAAAACCTTCCACCCTGATATTAAACTCAAACCTCTGCACCAGGCACATTGGCTCACTGAGCCATTAAAAACAACCCCAAATGGGAACATCGTGCAAATTTGTATTATACCTAAATGTATGCATTTACTGAAGCCTAAAGCACTTTAAAGCTATTGTAAATGGCAAGAATGCTGTCTATTTTACCCAAATTCGACTTTGATATTTGGGGCACTTAAAAATAAATATCCTATAATTGTTATACATATTAATCATCCTCAGAATGTTCTTTACAAATTGCAGAGATTGGACATTAGACATATCTCATGCAAATCCTGAGAAAAATTAGTTTTTTACGCCTGCGCCAAGTGAAATTCTATATTCTAATGTCCTCATTATGCAGTATAACATAACTTAAATTAAATTATAATGCTAGGAGGTCACAGTATAAGTATTAAGCTTCATGAATAATACAAAACGAATTTTGAAGCACTTATTTTTAATAATTATTTTGCTTAATTAATAATTATTTTTCATAAACCCAATCATTTTTGATAATTCCACATATTGAGGTTCTGTAATTCCTCGAGTCTGACTTCATTTTTTTTCTGTTCTGTGTCACCATTTTGTGCCCTCCTCCATGCAGGCCTGCAAAGATAGCCTGGCGAACAAGGTGGCCTGGCCTCCCTAGTTCATGTATACATTAACTAGGTTTACTCTGAAATGAACTGTAAGAAACTGACCTCTTCACCTGAAACTGACCTCGTAAAGCCAATTTCCCTGATTGATCTTTATCTGAGATTGCCAATCAATGTTCAGGACATCGTTAACTTTTTAGTTTCCTTGCACATGCCTTATCTTGTTCAGCATCTGTTACTGTTTCTTTTTTTTTTTAAATGTTTCTTCATTACATAGGTTAATTATTGTTTAGCAACAGAACCAAGAATATGCTTACAGAAATGCTTAAAGAGAGGAAAACCCTTAATTGAAATGTCTTCCTATAATACAAAATAATGAACCTTATGTTTGTAACCTTTTTAAAACAACATTCTGAAATGCAAAGATTCACCCGTGCAACTGAGGGCAAAGTCCTGGCTGAGTAAATATTCCTGTTTATTTAGCTTGTCTCTCAGTGTTTGTAACATGAGCACGGTGGCAGTCTTCTTCAAACTAAAACATATCAATGCGCGTTCTATAATATGCGTTTGAATTCAGCAAAAATGTACTTCAGCTGAAGTGTTTGCCTGTTAATATCTAACACAAAGTATGTAAGTAAAAAATACTATAAGTTTATTTTTCTACAAAACACACAATTTCGTTTTTGAGGCTTTTTTTATTCCTAGTGAATGTGAATTTAGATTTTAGTTTTTAAGCATTTAGACATTTTGCTTAATAGACTGAAGACATCAAGAAAAACCACAAATAGACATTGAGCTCATTTCAGACATAAACAGAAAGGGGTCAAACACTCAGGACACACAATAAGGCGCGCATTAGCCATTTATTTCGTGAATAGCGCCATCGCTATTCACTTACAGAAATTGCACTAATGGGAAAACCACATAGACATTTAAACACATATTTAACCCACATATCAATACTCAGGACAGAAACAAAGGACAGCCAACAGACAGTACTTAAACCAAACCATTTGTAAATACTAGTTGTAAGTCATATTTACAAGAAGTGCTTCTCAATTGTGTTCCAAAAGACTGCAAAAACAGCCCAACAGACTGATGTATGTCCAAGAAGCGAAAATACACTCAATTCACTAGCTTTGACTAGCAGAACACCAAAAATCGCTCTGCATATCTTCATTCATAAAATTGCACAGAACAAAGGATCCTTGTATGTATTATGTCCATATTTTAATTCCCTGGGGATACAGAATCACCAAGGAAGAAATATGTTTGTATACCTAAACCTATTTAGGTATTCCTTCTAGGGTAGCCGGCTAAGTAATTTCACATCACACTATGGTACCGCCAAGAAAAAGCAACACATTCTTCGATGTGAGCTTTGAAAACAGGCATGCCAAAAATACTGCAGAATATGCAAGTATTATAATCAAAGTAGTGCTTAAGGTACTCTCCGTACGTTGCACCGTTCAACAAAACCAGATAGAGAAAAATCTCCTCATTACCTGCCTACACAAATTGCAATTTGCATATCAAATCCATATCCAAAGTTGGCCAACACAAATTCCAAAATTCCAAAGCTACAGTAAGCGTTACTAAACTACCTTACTCTTACCAATCAAAAGGTTGTCCAAATTCTAACTGCCAAGTTCTAAATGACCTAACGGTCATTTTTTAGAATACTCATGCCAAAAAGGTTCTCAGTCAGGAGTGACATCATGTGGAGGATCAAAATCAGGAACATCAGAAATATACTGGGCTGCAGAGACAAAGAATCCCCAGAATCTCCGTGCACAGAGTACTTTCTTAGTAGAATCCTGTCATGTCCTCCTCAGTAGATTTCAGTCTCCTGACAAGATCACTCCTTCAGAAAGTCACTTCTCTGATGAAGCCCACGTTGGCCGCGCCAATTGAAGAAACTCAAATCTTCATTCTCAGGGGTACTTGATAATAAAGAAGTTGGCACAGAAGCTGAAATATGAAAAGACATCTTTATTAAACTTAAATAAGTGAGACTATGTCACACAGAAGCCTTAGCAACTGAATGAGGCAGTCTAAAGAGTACAGAACACAGAGGCCTTGTATATGCTTAGGGTTACAAACTCAGCACAAAAGTAAGGGGCAGTCCTAGCTTTTGCAAGCATGCAAAATACCTAATATGGACATACAAGATCTGCAAAATATTAGCCAATAGGAAAACATTCAAAACAAGGCATCATGTAACCAGAACGTCCCCCTTACGTCGTGTTTCTGCCCAACCCATAAGTCAATCAATTACAGCACCTATAGGTCAATCAGTAATGGCAGGACATGTCTGTATGCAGTTAGGCCAGCTGGTGTCTGAGATTGGTTTCAAAACAAGGACAGAGGGGGTTTTCAACACGTTGCAGTCCAAAGGGCAGACACACTTCATGAATAGAGCAGCCTGTGTAAAGGCAACACAAAATGACGACAAATGTAAGATGGAGTCAAAATATAAGAACCTCAATGGGATCTCATCATTGAGATTTATCTTATGTGTCGGTAGTCTATACACCCAGCGCTGTTCTCTTTCAAGGAGGAGAATCTCAGAGTTGCAACTGTTCTCCAATTGTTCCAAAACAACCCAGTACAAATCATTAGTTGTGTGAGGGTATCTAATGAAATGTGTAGCCAGTTTTGTCATTTCTCTTTTACATCTTATGTTACTGTAATGGTAGCAGATTCTGATTTTCACCTTCCTAAAGGTCATGCTAATGTAAACGTGTCCACATGGGCATGTAACTATGTAAACTATTCTAAATTGCAATTAGTCAGGCTACATAATTCCCATTTGGAAGGCAGACCCAGATCTAGGTTTTCTGTTACTTTTGTCAAGTTATAGACACTGCATGACCCGAATGGGTTGAGTCCAGGAGGATTAGTTAGACCCCATTATGTACCCTGACAGACTTGTGGCTATGTCTTGATGCATGTGTGAACTACACAGTCTCTGAAGCTTGGCAACCTATTATTTAAAAAAAATTGCATTTTCCAACTTCAATGGGTTTGCACTTAGTACACCCAGTGTTTGTTGAGAATGGCTATGTTGTAAGTGGTTACGCAGATGAGGCGTGGGTCTACCTTGCTCCTGACAGGTGGTTCTAAAAGAGCTGTTGTTGTGGACCCTTTTGTTAGCTTTAGCAAAGGTGGGCTATGGGTAGTGTCTGTGTCTCAGTTTCAAAGAGAGAGCCTCTGCCTATGATTTATGATAAGTGATGGTAGTACAGTTCCGTCACAAACTCCGGAACTGGATTTATAGGAGATTCTCCAGTAGGGGGCGTTGGTGGAAATTATCAAAACACAGTAGGTTGTTTTATGGATGTGAGCTTAAAGTGCGTAGTTATCCAAAGCCCTTCCAGATCTGCAAAGGAATATGCCCCTTTTTTCCGCTGCCTGTCACCCCACATGTTGTCACAACGTGGTCCTTACAATGACCGCGTTTTAACAACACATACCATTATCCAATTCGTGACAACGACTTGCGGAGATGTGCGCTAGATGTTGAAATAGTATAATTTACTATTCCAACTCTAGTCTCTACGGACAGTAGGGAAGGTGTTGGATTTTAAATCCAACACCTTCTCCCCCTCCGCGAGTCGTTGTTACGACGTGCAGGGTAATAGTATGCGTTGTTACAATGAGGTCGTTATAATGACTGCGTTGTAGTAACATGCGGGGTGACGGTTTCGTGGTCAGGGTTGTTTACCCTGCAAAGATATTGATATCAATGAAAAGAGGTCACAGCATGCCCAGACTCTCAAAGGGTCGGGGTCAGGAAGAACTGGATGATGAACCATGTTACCGGATAACATTCAGTGAATTAATGTTCCATCAAGAAAAAGGTTTTTCCTCTATTTCCAGTGGACCCACCCTAGAGGGCTCAAGGTTGACTCTTGATTGTGACACTGTATACGAGGAGGGTGAATCACGACCTCTGTTTTCCTCTTCCCTCCCTCACCTGATGTTTACATGCATAGTAGTTGACATGGCTTTCCCTGGAACCCTAAAAGTGTTTTTTGTTCTTTCCTCTGCATTATACCCCCTTGGCTATTTAATAGTTTGGCACATCATGATTTAAATGAATTTTGTGTTGTGCTTGCATTAACTTTACAGTACAAACTATACTTTGCCTGGGAAAGTTGACTAATACTGCCTTTGCACCACTTTACGTTGCACAAGCAGTGTGCAAGGGCCAGGGTCCTCGCTCCTGTAACCATAGAGTTTACTTTGGAAGGGCCATCACTAGAAAGCCCCACTTCTCTGTGCTTTCTTGGCTGTGTACAGCCATGGGCCAGCAACCATTTTTGCACAAAAACGTTATGAGGCAGCATCCATTGTTTAAGGATAAAATGTGATTAAGCTCTCCCTGCCACTGGGTTAGCTCCAAACAAAGGCACTTCCTGTTAGTGGAATATGTGAACGCCCTTACTCTATTAATCCATACCTACTTACGTACATTCAACTGGACCACCCGCTTCGTATTTGTTTCCCTTGGTAAAAGACACCATCTTCCCTTAGATTGGAGCAAGACTTCAAGTAATACACATTATATTTCTCTAGGAGTGTATCCCCGCCTTATGTAGAACCTTGGATCTCCAGGAGAACCAACCTCCCAGAAAAGTAGTGTTCTGCCCTGTTCAGGACACAGCCTGAGTTAGGGTTTCCACCAGCCCTCCAGCTCAAAGTAACTTCTTCATGATCCCTAGACCCCTTCCTGTAAGAAATATGCTTGCATTGAGTTGACTTATTCGACTTCTGACAAGCAGGCAATGTGTCTTTTTCACTGACTACTCTCATTAGCACCCCAAATCTGGGAAGTGTGCACACTATAAATGAGGGTTTAAAAACAACGCCGTAACAGAAGTGTGTTCATGCTAGTGTTGGCCCACTATCAGCAAATAAATTACTTCATGGTCTGCTGAGGTGTATGGGTCTGACTTAGAGCTGGCTGGTAATGAAAAACCTCTGAAGAAGGATCTTGAAAGAAGTGCTACCAGTGGGGATAATATGAAGGAGACATTTCCAATGGTAGATTCGACTCTGGAATTAGTTCTTCCTTCAGAACTTTTAGGTATTTCCATCACCACCCAATTCTAAATCAGGCCCTAGGGCCTTACTGGGAATCATCTCCCAGCATAGAGGGCTGAGAAGGCTTCCGGATATCTCATCTCACATCCATGAATTCGTCTAAAGTTCTCAAATGTACCATGGAGTAAAATGGCAGCATGCCTCATGCTTGATGTGGCACACATTGCACCAAAGGAAGCCTTGTGTGAACGGGCAAACCGTGTAAAGAATAACTTAAAAATGTGGACATTTTCTTAAATCTATCAGATCTATCTAAAATCTCCTCTCTCTCTCTCTCTCTCTCTCTCTCTCTCTCTCTCTCTCTCTCTCTCTCTCTCTCTCTCTCTCTCTCTCTCTCTCACCCACCCTTCCCTTTCTCCCTCATGCTCCCCTACTCTCAGGCACACGTTCAATCTGCAGGTCCTGCAGGCCTTCGTAGAATGTCACGAGTTTTCCAATCTCAACCTTGTCCAGGCACTGAGGTGAGTGATATCTTCCAGCTCTCTTCTCTTTTCCTCACCCTTGCTCTGCCTCCTGGCCTACTCCTGTCTCTTCCATGTGCCATTATGTGCCAGAGGAAGTATTCTGATCAGAGCCCTTTAGAGCCCTCAGGAAACCAGAGGTTGTCTACCTTAGGGTACCACAAAGCCAGGGAGATACCGGTGGAGTTGGAGCCCCTTTTAAACCTGGCTACTGTTGTTATCAGACCCATCCGCATGGCTCTGTGATCCACATGGTTGCATTACCAATGTTATACATGCCAATAATGCATGAATAAATCAATTTGTATGCAACTACTCTTGAACTAGCCAGCTGATGAATTATTGTTATCATTATTATTTTAATTATTATTATTATTATTAGTAGTAGTAGTAGTAGTTGCTATTGTTGTTTATTGAATTATTTATTTCGCAGTTTTATATAGCGCACACGCACCAAGGGATGTAGATGTGCTTTGCACACTAACAGCAACACGAAGGCCGTACATCGACCGAGAACAGAACAAACAAAAAGGAGAAGCAGGGAAAATAGCAGAGGGACTGGAGAAGACAGACTGGGGTGGAAGTATGTAAGAGAAGAGGAAGCAGAGAGTGCAATAGGCAGTGGAAATAACGAGAGGGTAGAGGGGGAAGGAGCAGGCGTGGGGACAGCAGGGAAGTAAGGGGAGTGAAATGTGAGGTCAAGACTCAAGAGGGCTGTGTTGGTCAGGTATAGATAATCACATGAACGTCAATTCACCAAAAGGCCAGGGCTAGTGGAAGTGACATCTCAAGCCATTTTACCTTTAAGGTCACTCCCATTCATGCTTACACATGCACACACAATCACTCATATACACACACACACTTTCCTATATAAACACTCACTTACCTGTACGCACGCACACAACATATATTTAAAAGCATTTTGACTTACCGTAGCTTGCAGGGGGGTCATATTCCAGCTAATAATTATACTCCATTATTTATTACACTAATAGTGAATAATATAATATTATTCACTATAAATGTAACCCAAAATTGATAGAGAACAAGGAAAATGGAGCCCCAACCGATATCCATAAGGACGAGCTGCCACTGTGCTCCTGGCACTGATTTTGATACCTCTGTGGCCATAGGTCACAAATGCAGTGCCTGGGGTAGCCAGGGACACGTCAGGGGTCACAGCTGCAAGCACTAAATGACGTCCATGTATAGTCAGAAGGGATGAGCCTTAGGAGTCAGAGAAGGGTCCTGTAGGTCTGGTCCCAATGTCAGTGGGAGGGGAGATCCAGAAGGCTGGAAGAGAGGGGGGGGTGGAGAAGAGAGTGAAGACAGGGCTGGATAAGAGAGCAGAGGCAGGGACAAGGAAAAGAGAGATACGACGATTATGGTAGGAGGGACAGGGGCTTGAGGGGTGGGGAGGCAGGAGAGGGGACACTGGGAGAATATGAGGACAAATGAGAGTGTGGAAGAGGAGGGGTTACGAGGAAGCAGCCGGGGCAAGGAGAGGGTGAGAGTGTGAGGGCCAGGATAGGATGGTAGATGGTAGAGAGAAGAGGTGAAGGGGAAGAGAGATAGAGAGTGTGGAAGATGGGGGAAGTAGAATTGAGGAAGAGGAGGGGCCAGGAGAGAGGACAAGAGGTGCAAGAGGCACACAGCGGAAATAAGGGGGCAGGGGTGCGATGGAGGGAGTGGTAGAGGCAGGATGAGTAACAGGGCAGGAGGAAGTGAAGGGGGAGTGAGAGAGGAAGAGGAGAGGCAAGGGGTGAGAAGGAGGAGACTGGGAAAAAGAATGGGAACAGGAGATATGTAAAGGGCCAAGTGAAAGAAGGAGGAGGGAAAGGATGGGGTGTGGGGAAGAGGAGAGGAAACGGCGAGGAGGAGGAGAAAGGGGAATGCTGAGGGGGAACAGGAAGTGAGGACCGGGCAGGAGGCGTGACAGGTGTTATTAGTGTAGTATTATTATTATTATTATTAATATTATTGTTGATGTTGTTGTTCTCTTTCTTGTTCTTAACACTATTATGAGTATAACTAAACTACAATTAAATGCATATATGGTCATTATTTTGATTATTACTATTATTAAAAAATATTATTATCATTATATCAAACACAATATATATATAGTTGATGACTAGTGATATTAATATGATGAATTACTACAGGTAGTAAGAATGCTAAAAATATTATTAAAATACTCTAAATTATAATGGTGATAATGGAAATGATTATAATATTGTTCATGCTGCTACTTCTGACTATGATTATTATAATTATTATGTAATGATATTAACCCATTTTTATAACAACTTCTAATGTTGCTGCTAACAATTGATATTGCAGTAATTACATCATCAATAATATTAATAGTAATAATTACATAATATGACAATGTCACTTTCCCACTAAATCGTGGAAGGACCAGTGGGGTTATATCCTTCTAAGTAACTTTTGACTGTCTGCCTTCCTCTCTGGGGCAGATTCACAGAACTAATCTGAAATAAAATCCTAAACTTACTACTTTTGTTATTCACAGAAGGCATTTGGTAGTCGTAAAGTTAGGACTCCTAAGTTTACTACTACTAAACTAAGACAAAATCCTAATTTTATGACTTTCGGTATTCACAAAAGGCATTTAGTAATCGGAAAGTTAGGAGTTCTAACTTTTCTACTAGTAAATGCCTTCTGTGAATACCAAAAGTAGTAAATTTAGGATTTTATCTCAGTTTAGTAGTAGTAAAGTTAAGATTCCTAAGTTTACTACTAATAAATGCCTTCTTTGAAGACCAAAAGTAGTAAGTTTAGGATTTTATCTCAGATTAGTTCTGTGAATAGGCACATCTGCAATGTTGGACTCAAATGCAATATGTACGCTGATGACATCTAGATATATTTACCCCAGGAGGTCTAACGTGACCCAGTCAAACCTCCCTATATGTTTCTTAAAGGTCTCATAACGTCCACTTGTCTCCTTGTCATACTAAGCTTTCTACCCGCTGTGTATCATTTAGTGAGTTTTACTCACAAAAGAGAAGGGGTGTCTTTTTCATTTATTTTCATTGCATTCCTGTACCCACCTGTTTTACCCATTACTTTTTGACTTGTACTACGCTGTGGGTAGTTCTTCTCACTTTTCTTCCTTTTACTTCATGTAGTTTAAGATTCCATTTCTCTTACTTTTCTCTCCTTCTTCTTCACTTTGATCCAAAGAGACGGCTTACCCTCTTACTTTCTTTTCTCTCTGTTAGCCCAAGTGTATATTGTAAACTTTGCTTACCCTCTTACCCCGCTCATTCCTCTCCCCTTGGTCCGTATGTTCTGTAGGCAGTTCCTCTGGAGCTTTCGTCTCCCCGGAGAAGCTCAGAAGATAGATCGTATGATGGAAGCCTTTGCTGCTCGCTACTGCCTCTGTAACCCAGGAGTCTTTCAGTCTATAGGTAGGTATTTGTTCACCCATCAATCACATTCACCGTAATATCCACAGACTAACATTCTATACCCCTCTACAACTTAGGTACAAGAATTACTTCTGTTCTCATTGGTCACAGAAAAACAAAACAGAACCTTGTAATAACCTAGATCAGGAGAAAGCCAAATTGCATTCACCCAAAAGAGCCGACCCAACAAAAAGAATTCAACATTATTTACAAAAAGTCAACCAAGCACACATCATTCAATGTGAAGAAGGAAAACATTATTATGTAAACTAAATCAATGTGGAGCAAGCCATTGAAGAATCAAAATCACTATGTTAATAATGCATCCTGAAACTCTCCCCATATATGTTCTTCAAAACACACTGAGCGACATCGGAGCAAAAACTTTGAAAATCCTTCTAATCCTCAATTTAACCCACTTATTGGCACATTAAATCAACTGACAAATGCACTCAACAGCAGACCAAGCCAACATCAACCGCCGCTCCACAATACATTGCACAGAAACCTAAAAACGCTTTAGAAACCACACGAAATCATGACAAGCTCAACAACCATCTCCTTAAAAGATACAGAAAAGTCACCAAGTAATGCGTTGTTATACTAAGGCTATTGTGTTCTCTATGGGCCCCCATCCCTGGAGACCCTTCTCCTCAGAACACCACAGTATGCAATAACATATTTACAAGTTGTCAACTTCAGGGAGCCAATACTGGATGATTCACCGCACCCTGCAACCAAAAGACTAAGGGCCAGATGTAGGTAATCCCCGAATACTGATTCTTAAATACCGAATCATACCGATTCGGTATTTAAGAACTGGCAATCGGGATGTAGGTATATTTACCGAATCAATTACCGAATCGGTAAGATTCGGTAATTACCGAATCAGTATTTACCGATTCGGTAATTGCCATTGATTCCTATGGGCCTTGAGGCCCATAGGAATCAATGTCAATTACCGAATCGGTAAATACCGATTCGGTAAAATTACCGAATTTATAAGGGGGACAGGGTGTCACTTTGACACCCTGTTATACCCCTGATTCTGTCTTGTGTGCAATGTGACACACATACATGCCCTCAGGGCATGTATGTGTGCCACATGGCACAGGTGTATATGCACAGATGTGCATGTACACAGGAATTTGTTATTTACCATGAGATAGTATGTCATGGTAAATAACGAATTCTTAAGGGCCTGTGGCACTATTTTAAGTGCCACCTACATCTGGAATTACCGATTCGGTAAATATACTGAGTCGGTATTTTACCGAATCTGTAAATTTACCGAATCGGTAAATTTACAGATTCAGTAAAATTTGGGCCCCCTACATCTCAAAAACCAATTACCGGTCGGTAACGGCCGAAATCGGCCGTTACCGACCGGTAATTGGCGACCTACATCTGGCCCCAGCTGTTGTTACTATCTCAAGCAGCAAGACTGGAACACTCTTCTCTGTTTACAAATTATAGGAATCTCTGTTAGCACTATTATGCAAAATGATCATACAAACACTGACCCACTAAGGAAATGTATCTTTACAAGACCATTTAAGATTTCATAAGTATATCGACCTGTCTGTTAAATCAACAAGAGCTAAAAAGGTGTTCTGATTACTGCTGTCTCAAAGTTGACTATAGAAACAAAAGACAGACAGCTGTCTTGTTTCTGTGAAAGGCTGATGGGATGACGCTAGTCATCAGGAAGAAGCAATGGATTTAATAACTCAAAGCAAAACAATGCATAATTTTTTACCTACCATAAATTAATAAGCACTGGCAAAGCCAATAGGTCATGGCAATGTGAGAGCTATTGGTGTTGTCAATGTCTTTTAGCCATGTGGTAAAGAAGCACTTAAAACTCGCCTCTTCCTGCAAGCCTATGTGTAATGGATGAATGGTTCTATTTTCTGATTTTATTGTTAGGCGCCTTGATACCTCCGGGTTATTGTTTTTTGCGCGGTATAAATTATTTTCAATCAATCAATCAAGCACGGCTGCTGATCAATCAGCATGGCTGATAGTCATGGGGAAAAGTGCTATGACGCGACCCACGCTGGCCATGTCATATTGCTATTTTTGTCCGACAGGAGGGGCGGGGCAAGAAACACAACATGAGGGGTGAGTCAAGCAATACAACACATGAAGGGGTGGATGGTGGATGAGGAGAAGTTAAACAAAAGTTCTATGATGTAGCCAGCAGTGTCCCTGTCACAGTGCTTTGTTTTGTTTTGGTGGGTGGGGGAAAACAAAACAACGGGAGGGAAGGAACAGACAGACAGGGCTGTGCGACTACATTCACGAACAAGGATGGGCGGGGAGATGAAACATGGGCAGGTGGGGATGGAGAAGAAACTGAGGGGTGGCTAAAGGAGAGGAGGGGAAATACGAAGATGGATGGGGTTAGAGGAGCATTAGCAGAATCTCTCCTGAGAGGACTCCTGCAACTCTATCCACCTCCCTGCCTCCTGTGCCTCACAGTGTCCACTGACACTGTGAGGCACACACTATGGCTGGACCAGACTGAGAGGAATATGCAAGAGACAAGAACTGCCTGCAAGCAGACCCTGAGCTCGACCATTGGAACACACAAACTCCTCAACAAGACCGTTTTTCTGAAATCAGCACATTGGGATGAGGCCACAGCAGTGTCGGCCGGGACAGGTCTGAGTCAGTGCGATAGTTCCTGTTGAGCTGTGCTGGGCCACACACCAGCACGAGCCGTGAAGCCCCTGCCTCAACCTATAAAAGTAGGCCCATGCACTGCAGACGAAAGACTATGGTGCAGTTCAAGGGAGCAGCACTACTCGATAACTGTGACTAAGAAGACTACTACGTGTTACCAAAACGCAAACCACATTTCATGTGAGAGAAATAGGCAGGGAACCCAATGGGATCTGGAGTGTTCCCACCATTTTGCAAGGAGGAGAATGGGCTCTTCCTTGCACATGCCTATATTATGCACAACCTTTGCACGGGGAACAGCAACCCGTTAACTACCAGCTAGTTCTCCCATACACTGAAAATGATCTTGATAGCTGTGTGCCATATATTTGCACTCCATCCTTGCATTGTGTGGGTAGAAGCAGTAGCGGCCCGAGGTGGGAGTACTGCGGGGTGGTGGCGTGGGGTGGGGGAGGAGCAGGATGGGGGGAAGTAAACTACAGAAAACGGCCGAGCGGAGGTAAGTAAACAAATAAATAAATAAAACAAATTTTGTTGCGCGTACTGCATCGCATTTGGCAATGCATATAATAAATAAGAGCCTGCAATCCGTGCATAAAAGTCTGGCTTTGATTTCCTTATTTAAGGCGTGTTGTAAAAGCTTTAGTTACCAGTAATAAAGAAATGATGCAGCTGCTAAATTAGAATAACTTTTGAGTTCTGACACTACAGTTCCTCCTGCCAGAGCCAGCACCAAGGAGAAAAGAAGGTCACAAAGCATAATTACAGCTTCAGATTAAACAATGAAAATGAGTAATGGCTTTCCTTTCCTTTAATATATTTTCTCAAAGGAAAACGTGATTGGTAGAAATTAGGTGTTTATGGCAACATGTTTATTTGATCACACTTTTGGTTAGTATATGAAAAGAAACATTCTCTTCAGGGTTCTACAAAATCCGAGCCACAGTATGTTTTTTAACTCGACTTACATTCTACTGGTTCTAAAATTCTTTTGCAAAAATTATTAACCACTTTTTGGTGTCTTCTGATCAGCAATGAACAGGAAAGAGCAAAATACCAAGGACTTAAATCAGTTTTGGGGTTGCTGATGATGTGGCTATGTGTTATAAGGAATCAAATACACTCTACCTTACATTTAAAAGGATTTTGCAAGTCATCTTTGAGTTCCATGACCTTATAAAGGAACTTGGCCTTCAGCCCCTTTCCTCTCCATGGTCACAGAAGATGTAGACAGACATACAAAAAGTTAAAAGAACCAATTTGCATAGTGTACGGTTATGTTTTTAAAAGTACACAAAGATATAGGGGCACATGCATCAACATTGCTTTTTGCGATTCCTTAGTTGAGAAAAATAAGGAATCGCAAATAAGGAATCGCAAAATGCAATGCATCAAAAAATTGCTAAAAAAATTGCTATTTCTTAATATTCCTTAATTGCGACTCGCAAATTGCGAGTCGCAATTAAGGAATACCTCCCCATTCATTACTATGGGCCTAGAGGCCCATAGGAATGAATGGGAAGACATTCCCAATTTGCGATTAGCAATTAGCGAATCGCAAATTGAGAATGCAATTTCAAGGGTGCAGGGGTGTCCAAAGGACACCCTGTTGCACCCCTGAAATTAATCTGTGCACATATGTTGTGCACACACATGCCCTAAACTTTGAAAAATGCACAAAAGTGCATTTTTCAAAGTTTTTGCAAATTACCATGAAGTTCAACTTCATGGTAATTTGTTCCCCCAAATTGCGAAATCGCTATTTTTAAAACTATCATACATTGCATTTAAGGAATCACAAACTGCGACTCCCTAAATGCAATCACAATTTGAGAACTCGCAAATATTTGCGAATTCTCAAATTGCGAAGGCCTTCACCCTTGATGCATTCCAAAAGCTAATTTTGCGATCGCAAACGGCCGTTTTTTGAGAATCGCACCGTTCGCGATCGCAAAATGCTTTGATGCATGTGCCCCATAGATTCTTATTCCTGACATCTACTTGAATAGAAATGTGACCAGATGGGCTTCTCCCCCTTGAGTCATACTAACACTCTCCCTCTTGTCTTTTTTTCTGATGGTTATCAGATACCTGCTATGTTCTCTCTTTCTCCATTATAATGTTGAACACGAGCCTTCATAACCCCAACGTCCGTGACAAGCCCCCACTGCATCGATTTGTGGCCATGAACCGAGGCATCAATGAAGGCGGGGACCTTCCTGAGGACCTCTTGATGGTGAGAGCCCTGAAAAAGTTGTGGGAAAATCTTGAGACAAGTGTCTGAGAATCCCCCTAGGAGAATATTAGAGCCTTCTGTTGAAATAGCATAAGACCTTTATGGCATTTTTGCAGAGTGTGTTGTAGTATTTGAGAGGGTGAGTACCATGCCTGAGAGTGAAAGGTAGGTTTTTGGTGGCATCCAGGTGTAATGTAGGATGAAACCAAGTTCAGGAGATATGCCTGGTGGGATGATGGAAGCTGGTGGTTGGTGAGTGCTGGAAACTGGTGGAAGCTAGTGGGTGGTGGTTTCAGTTTGGTGCAGGTAGGTAATGGCATTTTTTGGGCGCTAGTAGTTCATGAAGGCTGTTCCTTGGTGTAAGCGGGCATGGCTAGCGTAAAGCTTACTCCTATCCAAGATGGCTGCCTTTCCAGTTTTCAAACCACGTTTGTGCTAACTCTTTTTCTGTGATGTCAGCTACTGCCTGCCCATATAAAATGAAGGTTTGGCCTGAGATGGATGTGTTGCAATGCATGTGTTGCCAATATTTCATCACATTCATTACCAACCCGTTACTCCTATTTCTCTTGATTTTTGCTCTACCATTTCAGCGGGGCTTTTTCCTTGAATTCAAGCTCTGGAAGGTCTGTGTTGGACTCTTTCTGATTCAGGGTGGTTTCGATACATTGCTTTTCAGCTCCTATGTTATTCATCATCTTCAATCAGAAATTATCCTGATTGCCAAATATGTTTTTCTGTCCTTTGTGGCTTTTCTTAACAATTGAGACTCTCATAAGGAGACACTTGTTACCTTTTATATGTATACTAAATGTGGGGTGGTCCTGTGGCTACTAGTGAAGCCATACTTTCTTTGGGCAATCAAGAAGAAAAATTGAGAGAAACCTTTCCCGCATGGAGTCCTAGACATAGCTGTTAAACAATAGTCGAAGGAATTTGTTGTTGGGAGCTAGCTGGTTGGAGCTATTGGTTCCTGGTGGCAGTTGGTTCATGAAACATGATCATGAGCAAGTGGTTAGTTAAAGCTTGATTTGCTAGAAGCTGTTGTCTGGAGGGAAAAGTTAGTTTATCTGAGCTGGTGGTTGGTGGGAACCAGTGGGTACTGCATGCTGGTGGCAGGTGTTAGTTTGTGTGAGCTATTGGTTAGTGGGAGATGGAGATGCGATTTGGTGCTTGATGAGAACTCTGGGGGTTGATGTTAGTGGTTAGTTCAGAAGTGATTATCAGGAGAGGTTTAAATCATGTTAGGGCAATGCAGGTATTTGTCCACTGTGTAAGCGTGTGCTCCATGGTCCCTCCTGTTGGTCCCTCCTGTTGACAGCTCTTCTCTTTCTCTTGCAGAAACTCTATGACAGCATCAAGAGTGAGCCATTTAAGATCCCAGAGGATGATGGCAATGACCTGACACACACCTTTTTCAACCCGGAGCGTGAGGGCTGGCTCATGAAGCTTGGTGAGGGCGGAATCACTGCAGGACCTGAAAGCTTGTGATCTGAATAGGAGGAGTGGGGAATGACTGGCCATAATTGGGTTACAACCGAATTGGGTTGAAAATTCAGTGGTTTCTTGGATGCCTTTGTAATTCATTTGCTCTTTTCTTTAGGTTAAAAAGGACTGTGCTGTCATACAAAAACAAATTTAAGTGTCTCCCCTTCTAGTTTTTTGTTTTTTAATACTTTCCCATAGATGAATTTTCAGACAGTCCTTTTGCTCATTCATTTATTTTCTTTCTGAAACGGTGTTCGCCTTTTGGGATTTTGCATGGATGACCCACATTTTCCCTGTGTTGAATTGCTGTTATCCTCTTGCAGGTGGGCGTGTGAAAACATGGAAACGTCGATGGTTCATCCT
This sequence comes from Lissotriton helveticus, assembly GCF_964261635.1. Lineage (NCBI taxonomy): Eukaryota > Metazoa > Chordata > Amphibia > Caudata > Salamandridae > Lissotriton > Lissotriton helveticus. The sequence continues at coordinate 1,380,508,954 of NC_136057.1, forward strand.
CACTGATAACTGCCTGTATTACTTTGAATTCACAACGGTATGTGTGTTGTATTGATACATGGATATTTCAAGGCAGGTTTCCATATGGTCTATATCCAGTCTGAGGGACATATATTTGTCATAACTTGCCCCTAATGTATGCTTTCTGAATATTTTCTCATCCGTAATCAGTTTGAGGATGTCAAGACACAACTGTAAACCCAATCCCAATAAGATGGAGGTTTTGTAGACGACCATTGGCTCTCCACTTTGAGCTGTCAGTTTATGGTCTTTTTCTACTTGAAGCTGCTCTCAACCTATCAATACCGTAAAAAAAACATTGGCTTCATTCATTGGATCATAGTTGCAATTGCATTTGTGAAGTTGTGGACATGTCAAAGCAACTGTTGTTATCTGGGGCATCTATGTAGACCCACCATGGTCTCCAGGTAATCCAGATATGATGACTGCAAAATTGTGATCATACTGCAAAGGAAGTGTCTTTAGCTGCACTTACTTGACTATGCACTATCCTTTAGTTATGCACATAGATATCCAGTATGGTTTGGGTACTAGGTAAGTCAACCCTGGTTTGACCCTAATACACAGATTTTATTTAATACGTGCATATTAGGTGCCTCAGCATACCATTAGAGAAGTTGGTAGGCATAATAATCCAGATCAACTGAAATGATAAATTGTTATTTTATTCTTCTTACAGTAAACACTCTTCCGACACGTTTCGCCCCAGCCAACAAGCTATTGAACAGTATCACAGCTTCAGCATAGTTCAAAATAAAAGTTGATGTTGAGAAAGTAAATGTATTTGGAGCTTTTAATGCGGATAAAGTTAACCCAGTCGTCAATAGATAAATAATATTGTCGTGTCAGTCACCTTGTAAGTAAAGAGCCCGGCTCAAGTCTGCACAGTGTTTATGGTATTTGTTCTAGCTGCTCCACACTGTGTTGTCCGTGACCCAAAGAGAATTGCCCAGAGCTAAAGTTCTCTCTTTATGTCATCTTTGCAAATTCCCTGCCATCAGAATTACTGGACGGCTATACTGGATGATGTGATCTCCGGTATGGCTGTCCTTTTCATACTCAGTGTTCCCAAACTGAGAATGACCAAAGTAGAGCTACTCCCTTCAGTGGTGTGTCTGGTAAAAATGCGACAGTTTTCATCTCTTATTTTGAAGGGACTCAAAACTCTTGAAAATCTGCAGGAAGCTCCTAAAACCTAGGTATTCCTCAATCTGAGGATGTTAGTACGGTATACTTCTACTTTTCCTCCGTCAATAGCGACAACATTTCTGTATAAGTGCACTCCAATAAATTATCTCTTACATAACATACTAGAAACTGACTAAATGAAGGTATTAAGGGAGGTGTAAAATGAATAGTGTACTAGTTCCATCAGAGGAAGGAAACAGACTGACACTGGTGCCACAAGTGACTCAATATAGGAAGTACGAGTAGTGCATTGGCAGAGATCCTGAATGTAGAAGATGGATACCAGGACAAGAGAGATGTTACTTTCTATGCTAGGCGAGATATATTCATAGACTGAAAACAAATCATTGAGTACATGATAGCACCCCATCAAGACATAAGTGACCCACAACAGAGAAAATGAAGAAACACTGCTGAATGGGGTGTCAGCAGAATCAGCCTCATTTCGTAGTTTATTGGATGTGGGTTGTGCTTTTATACAAAATTGCAAAAGAATATAGAAAACATGTTAAAAAAATGGTTACATGTCATTGTTCTAGATGAGGGAGGGCCCCTCGATGTACTCATCAAGTAATACTGCAGGCCACGTGTCCAAACTTGGAAAACAATTTTTCACCTTGCTTATTTTGATTGATTGATTGTGGGTTTCTAAAGCGCTAGAATCGACTCCCGAAGGAGTATCTCTGTGCTGTAGACCGCTGGGGAACCCGTCCTGGCTTTCCCTGTGAGATGGTCCCTACTGGGTATCTCCAAGGTGAAACCAGGCATCCCGGCATATGTGGGGGGCGGTTGTGGAGATGAGGCAAGCTAATGCCCAGAGTTGCCGAGTGTGATCCCTAGTTAGAGTCGGCACGAGGCAAGAATTATCGAGTCCTTTGATGCTGGTCCAAGACCCTGCCGCGTAGGGGATTGAACCCTGGTCCCAGGCTGTCCTCTGCTCCCGGGTCTGCCGCCTCTAACCAGTGAGCCACACCACTCAACGAAAGTTAGAATTTGTATTAGTTGTTAACTGTGGTTTCGAAATACCCTTGGGCATGACCCACACTCAGTTTGTGCACACAGAGTACCATTTTACCACCAATATCCCCATTTTAATTTAATCTCTCACTCCACAGGACAAAGAGCCCAGAGGGATCATTCCACTGGAGAACCTTTCTGTTCAGAAAGTGGATGACTCCAAGAAACCAGTAAGTAAAAGATATGGTGTGCTAAGGATGTGGATAGATTGTGGGTAGCACTGGCAGTCTGAGTGAGGACTGAAGCTGAGGTGGAAATATTTTTTTTCCTCAAAGTAGTTTTCTGGGATACAAGTGAGATGAGACTGTGCGGTCAGGCGGTTTAATGAATGTTATAATACAACACCAAACCTGTTCCTGCTATATGTGTGGGAATGAAACCATCATATATATTTCAATAAAGACACCCTACTTAGAGTATCACCGCAGTGGATTCTATTTTCGCAATTACGCCCTAGTGTCCTAGATCACTGCATTAATCTAAAAAGAATGTGGTATAGTAACTGCTAGCACCCCCTCGCATCAATGTACCCAAGGCATCAGAGAAGGAGGCGGAAAAGAAAAGAAAAAAGTGAGAGAAAAGTATAGCAGGAACAGGTTTGGTGTTCTATTGCAGTATTGAGTGGGGGCAACCTGTTCTGTTTTGAACGCCCTAGGCTCCCTTTTGTTGATAATAGGTTTAATGAATGTTGCCAGGTAGTCTCACAGGGACTAGATAACTCTGTACAACTCTAAACAAAGGGTGAAAATCTCTTTTCCGGCCATTAGGAAACTCCAGTCCTGACCTTTTCACTCACAAATTACTGATTTCAGATGCGTTGGTCTAATTGGTTCAGTGGAAGCAAAACAAGACTACCATACCCAGAATGCATTAGGCTGTAACACAAAAGCCCAAGACTGAAAAAAATATCTGTATTGACATGAAGGGAGTTGGGCACTCTATTTATAAAACAGTTGTACTTGGAGTTGGGTCTAAGAGAGCAGCTATCACACTGTACAAGACTATTGAAGTATGTTAAGGTGTGGTATGAGTTATGACTATTCTGTAAAAGTTTGTTGATGGGCCATATTTAGGGAGGGGCTGAGATATGAACTTCCTGTACTAGTCTATCCAAGACCTATTCAGGAGCTTACAAGGGGCGGTAGCTAAAAAAAAAACACCTGTCCTGCTGTCCTGCTGAGAATATGCACAGTAATTTTCCTTCTCTTTCCCCAAACTCTACGAAGAATTGTTTTGAGCTCTTCAATAATGGCTGCAAAGGCCAGAAGGTGAAAGCTTGCAAGACCGACAATGATGGGAAAGTGGTACAAGGAAAACACGAGTCCTATCGCATCTCTGCACCTACTCCAGACGAGCAGGACCAGTGGATCACAGCAATCAGGTGAGGGGTCTCAAAATGGGTCTCGCTTCAGAGTAGTGGAGGGAGGTAAGAGGGGATACATTTTACAGAGGTGGTTGTCTTATTGCTGATTCTTAAGTAAGTGCTGATTTGAACGAGGCATGTCTCCTCTCATTTAGATGGAACAAATTCACCAACCAGCCAAGAAATGCTTCATTGTCTGGCTGTTTAGAAAAAAGCATAACTCTTCTCCCCATAACAGTTTTTATATACTATTTCCTTTTTCTTTTTATTCATATTGCATGCATAGAGTTTAAACAGAGAAGCAATTGAAGAGACTAGTGATACACTAGCTAATGCAACAGGGAGCTTTTCAAGTAAGACACAAATAGGCAGCTTGTCGCAGAGGCTTTGGTCTCAGACAGCAAAGCTTCAATTGCTATAACATTTGCACCTAGGCTTCTGTACCACCAATATTCTATCGAGTGAAGAATGAGTATCATAGAACAGAGGCTGGGTTTCTCCCGCTTGTAGATTGACCAAAAAGTATGCAAACAGAATATCAGGCAATAAATTATGCATTCAGTTTGCTTCACCATTGGAAATCAATGCAGTGATCTCATGAGTGGGAATACAAGATCTCTTTTGCTCTAGATCCAAATGGGGAATCATATTGTGATCTCCCTGCAAAGGTTGTCTGTTAGATGCCTTAAATTAACAAAGGCTCTGACAGCCACTTCATGATGTATGGCGCGAACACTCTTCCATTCAATATCTGGAAAAAGCCTTCTTACCTTTGGCCAAATCTGCGAGCTCATGCTGCCATTTTTTAGACCATTTATGCATATAGTATCCAAGACAAGGGGTATCCACACAATGAGCATTTATGCAAGGGGTGTTCATACAAGGGGCGTTTAGGCAAGGGATTTCCATACACAGGGCTTTAGGCAAGGGGTGCCCATACAATGGGCGTTTATTTATTTATGGCAAGGGGTGTCCAATAAAGGGGTGTTTTATTCGGAGGGGAGGGAGAGGGTCCAAACAAGGAGCATTTAAACAAGGGGTGTCCAATCAAAATCATGAGACCTGGTCACAAAAGAGGAAAATGTATGATCTGAATAGATCCTCATATTAAGTCCACTGTTTTAAGCTTATTTTACTTGAGGCTGTTGAGCTCATCCAATCCACTATCAAATGACTGGTGATCTACACGTCCCTTTGTTTATCCCTTCTACCCACTCACAGTACCAACAGAATCAGACCAGTATTGTAGATTGAATTGGCAGGGGTTCATCAGATATATCACAAAGAGTTTTTCATATTCACTGTGGCAGCTACTAATTGTCACTATATGGATCCTACTTGGACTTCCTAGCTCTAGATCCAGGCTTAGCCCGGGTGTCCAATGTTGTTCCATGAGTGCCAGGCATAGCCCGGCTTTACAAGACATCCACATAATATGAATTCACATGGTATGAATTTACATGGTAGGTGGTTATCCTCGAATTCTGGCATTTATCCAGGCCTTCTTAAACAGCTTGAGCAACTTTGACCTAGATTAAGGAGCGACTGCAACTGTTAAGAGGTCACTCCTGCATCCAGCCAGGGCTGGGATGTGAGGACTTTGGAAGGATGTAACAATTCTGCAACCTGATGCCCTTGATAAGGCAAGACAGGACAGTCGAAGAGTGAAAGATCTTGAATTCAGGGGCCTTGTGCTGCTCTCCAAGATACCACATGAAGAGAGCAGCAGTAAAGAATTGACTTGTACACTGTTAGGGACCTGCACTGCCTTCTTGGTGTCAGAGGGTGACAGCTACACGTGACGTAAGCTGTTCTAAGATGCAACATTTGGATTCACAGGAAAGATGCACATTAAACCAGCCTGATGACATAAAATCCTCAAATACGAAAGAGTTTTACAAATGGCATTGAACAGGCACCAAGAAATTGGACCAATAGCATGCATGATGACAAACTTACAAACATTGATCGAAATGCCTTCTAATGGAGTTCAAGATTATTTAGAGGTTGAAAAAAGGGCTTTTACATAATAATTAAAATTGAAGCTTTTGAAACCTCTGTAAATATGAACTAATTTGAAATTGGAAGTCAAAAATTAGGTTGGTATCTTTAACTTGATTCTGGCGGTCAGTGCAAATAAAGAAAACGGAATCGAGTACGGACTATTGGTGATCTCAAAATAAGCACTTGCATGTGCCAACAAAAAAACTGCAATAGGAGCAAAAAAGACCAAATGATATGCTAGAGTGTAGCGTATCAGTTCGTCTTTTAGAGATAAAAGTACATTTTGAAAAGCTCCCACTTCCCAAACTAAAAATTGATTTTACCATAGTTTGATGAATTCTTGTTTCTGTATTTTAGTGTAATGTTTTGAGGTTCAAATCACATACATGTCTTAGTCTGGGGCCCCCTACTTCCAGTTGGGATTCACTGGGGGTCGACAGAAGTAAAAAAATTAAGAACCACTGAGGGTGTAAGATGCTAGTTTGAGATGTGAGAAGAGGACGTGCCTGATGTCCAGCTAAACCACCAAGTTTGATTAACATAAGACAAAGGGCCACACTCACGGAAACTAGACTACGCATTTGCGACAGACCGAATGCTCATCACAAAAGCGCAGCTGTATTTTTTTGTGGCCGCATGCCCGGAGTCACCAAGAGGTCCTGTGGTCAGTGGAACCGGCTATGCAGGACAGCGGACACTTGCATTTTCCATCCAGCTCTCCATACATAACTAAATTCCTGCTCTGTGCTCCCATCACCCATGCATTCACCTAACCCTATGAGAGGCCCTGACCTTTAAAAGGGCCCTATTTGTTAATGTTTAGATATCTATTTACAATCCTAACTTAGGGAATTGAAATGTAAATCTATAGTTCACCACGCATGTGTAGATAGGGGCACTTCCTGCTCTTGTTTGCACTGCAGCTTCCTCTGTGGCACAGTGGTTAATTTGAGAAAGTGGTTTCCGGTGTTCTGCACCGGCACTTAATTGTCAACACCGGCTAGTCTGCCACAAGGTGGTGCTATCTGGTTAAAGAAGAGCTGACCACAGCAACAGTTGATTAGTATTTCAATATACATTACAAATTACCATTGTATGCCGCCCAAGCCAATCTCATAGCTTTGGGGCCTGTTATAGTCAGAATTGCCACACTGTAGGAGTCTGATGGTTAGTAGTTACTATCACTAGGAGCATGACAGGGGCAATGTGTGGTACGAGCTACAGTGGTCTCCTGACGAGAGCCCTGGCACAGATTTGTCTTACAAATTAAGCACTGCTGTGGCAGCCCCTCCCTGGGCTGTAACTCCATAAGGGTACATGATGTGCAACTAGTGCACATTTCACACATGTCTCTGTGAATGAAGTTTGCACCGGAAGCTGCACCTGTGATGCCCCCGGAACTCAAAATCTGGCAGTGGCAAGGTGTGTGTGCAGACTGTGGAATCCTCTCATTTTTTCATGCTTACGAGCACAAAACGCGCCCTTTCCCATAAACTGTGCTAGCAGAGAATTGGGGGGGGGGGGGGGTTGTACCTGGCTTATAGTCAGGGCCACTGGAGTTTTGCGGCAAGGTTTACTAAATTATGTGGGTAGAAAAGGCAAATTATGCACCACAATGTGTCATCTTTTAAAGAAATATTACGTCACCATTTTGTCATTTGTATGTTACCACTGTAAGGGGAAAGGTTTCAACTCCTTAATCTCAGGTTAACAACTAAATACAGCAATCAACAACTTTGATATTGAATTCTAAGAATAACTTAGCTTTGCACTGATATCTAAGCATAACAATGATCTGTAAGCAAAATGTAAACCTCTAAGTATAACACTTAACTCTTAGCATAACTTCGCCGCTAAGGATTACATTGAACCCATCAGAATTATGTGGCCACTCGTAATGAGCACCTAAGTACTGCACTGAACTCTAAGCATAACTTAAACTTCAAGTATATCACTACCATTCAAGCAAGTTATTCAGCACTATGCACAGCGGTGGCATCTAAGCACAGCTTTGAAGTGAGAGCATGGCACGGGTCTTTCAGCATGCCCTTCTAGTGAAAACATGACAATGAACTCTATGTATGGTATTCAGCTTTCAGAAGACACCAAGCTTTAAGGAGAGAGTTAAGTTGAAGAACAGCTACCTCTGGGCTTAAAATGAAAACCAGACACGTTCCCTAAGTGTCCAACTCAGGCAGCCACCAAAGGTCATCCACACATTTACTAAAGAAGCAAACCAATGCAAACCCAGCTTGGATGGAGCCAGTGAAGCATGCTTGGTATGCACTCAGCTATCCAAGAAAAAGGGCAGGTGTCGCTGCCATGAAGCCTGAGCAGCCTAGAACATGCAACGCTGATTATCAGAGTGGGCACAGGCAGAGTGGTAAGTGGAGAGGGAATGCCAAGTGAATAAATACTCTAACATGGGGAGCACAGAACATGTACAAGGCAGTGAGATCCCCCATGTGATATGACAACATGGTAACGCTGACGTTAGTGAGGCATTTTGGCACAGATTCATGGCCAGTATGACTGGGATGTATGACGTTACAACGCAGGCTATTACAACGCCTGCCTTTACAACGCGGTTTTTACATGTCAAGTCAAGTCATAGGATTTGTATAGCGCACTACATACCCAGAGGGTTTCAAGGCGCTTAGGAAGGGGAGGAGGATTACTTGTCAAATATACACGTTTTAAGTTGCTTTCTGAACGCTAGGTGGTTCTGGGTAAGGCGAAGGTAAGCGGGGAGTGAGTTCCATGTTTTAGCAGCCAGGTATGAAAAGGATCTGCCTCCCATGGTGGTCTTGTTGATGCGAGGTACAGTGGCGAGGGCTTGGTTGGAAGAACGTAGTTGGCGGGAGGGGGTGTAGAAGGACAGTCGTGAGTTGAGGCAATCTGGTCCGATGTCGTAGAGTGATTTGTGTGCGTGGGTGAGCAGTCGGAAAGTGATCCTCTTATTGACGGGTAGCCAGTGGAGGTCTTTAAGGTGACCAGAGATGTGTTCGTTGCGTGAGAGGTCTAATATGAGCCTGGCTGAGGCGTTTTGGATTCGTTGGAGTTTCTTCTGGAGTTTTGCGGTGGTACCTGCGTAGAGGGTGTTTCCGTAGTCCAGTCGGCTCGTGATCAGAGCGTGGGTGACTGTTTTCCTTGTATCGGAGGGGATCCAGCGAAATGTTTTTCTGAGCATGCGAAGAATGTTGAAGCAGGAAGAGGAAACGGCGCTGACTTGTCTGTTCATTGAGAGTGAAGAATCCAGGATGACGCCTAGGTTCCGTGCGTGGTCTGTCGGGATGGGTGCTTTTCCGAGGGCTTCCGGCCACCAGGAGTCGTCCCATGCAGAGGGGGATGTACCTAAGATGAGGACTTCTGTTTTGTCTGAGTTCAGTTTCAGACGGCTTTGTTTCATCCATTCGGCAACTTCTTTCATTCCTTCGTGTAGGTTAGTTTTGGCGGTGCTGGGGTCATTGGTGAGAGAAAGGATCAGTTGGGTGTCATCTGCGTAAGAGATGATGTTGAGGTTGTGTTGGCGTGCGATGGACGCGAGGGGGCTCATGTATACGTTGAAGAGGGTGGGACTGAGTGAGGATCCTTGTGGTACGCCGCAGATGACTTCAAAGGCCTCGGACTTGAATGGAGGAAGGCGGACTCTCTGTGTTCTTCCGGTGAGGAACGAGGTGATCCATTCAAGTGCTTTTCCTTGGATTCCGATGTTATAGAGGCGTTGTAGGAGGGTGTTGTGGCAGACTGTGTCAAAGGCTGCGGAGAGGTCGAGGAGGATGAGGGCGACTGTGTCTCCATTGTCTAGTAGCGTTCGGATGTCGTCTGTTGCTGCGATGAGGGCGGTCTCGGTGCTGTGTTTTGCTCGGAAGCCAGATTGTGAGGGGTCGAGGGATTTGTTGGCTTCGAGGAAGGTGGCGAGCTGGTTGTTGACGGCTTTCTCGATGACTTTGGCCGGGAATGGGAGGAGCGAGATGGGGCGGTAATTTTTGAGTTCGGTGGGGTCCGCTGTTGGTTTTTTCAGAAGGGCGGTGAGTTCAGCGTGTTTCCAGTCTTCCGGGAAGGTGGCGGAGTTGAAGGAGCAGTTGATGACGTCTCTGAGGTGCGGAGCTATGACGGAGTCTGCTTTGTTGAAGATGTGGTGAGGGCATGGGTCTGTGGGGGATCCTGAGTGGATTGAATTCATCAGGCGGATGGTGTCCTCAGTGGAGATTGGGTTCCAGTCGTTGAGAGTGTTCACGGGGGGAAGATGATCAGCAAATGGTAGGGTGGGATGATTTCCGGGTTGGTTGTCAAAGCTGTTGTGGATGTCTGCAATCTTGTTGTGGAAAAATGATGCTAGGGAGTCGCAGAGGGTTTGAGAGGGGGTGATGTCGTTGGAGTTGGCCGAGGGATTGGAAAATTCCTTGACGATGTTGAAAAGTTCCTTGCTGTTGTGGGCGTTGTTGTCAAGTCGATCCTTGAATGCTGTTTTCTTGGCTTTTCGGATCAGTTGGTGGTGAGTGCGGGTGGCGTTTTTGAAGGCGTCCTTGGTGCTGGTGGTTAGGTTTCTTTTCCAGGCCTTTTCAAGGAAGCGGCAGAGTTTCTTGGACTTCTTGAGATCATCGTTGAACCATGAGGCCTTCTTGCTGCCAGGTTTACTTTGCCGTTTTTTCAGTGGTGCTAAGGTGTCGGCGGTGTTGGATAACCATAGGGTGAGGTTGGCGGCGGCTTCGTTAGTGTTAGAAGAGGGGGCTGGGGAGTTTTGAAGGAGCGATGCGGAGATTTGGTCCGTGGTGATTTTGTTCCAGTTTCTTTGCAGGGTAGGTTGGAGGAGGATGTTGGGTTTTGGTTTGTTGTAGGAGAAGTGAACGCAGCTGTGGTCAGTCCAGAGGAGGTCCGTGGTGTGTCCGAAGGAGACATGATTGCTGGATGTGAAGATGGGGTCGAGTGTGTGACCTGCGATGTGGGTGGGGGAAGTGACTAGTTGTTTAAGTCCGAGGTTGGCGAGGTTGTCCACGAGGGTGGCGGTGTTGCGGTCGTTGATATTTTCAAGGTGAAAGTTGAGGTCTCCCAGAAGGATGTATTCTTTGGAGGGGAGCGCGTGTGGAGTGATGAAGTCCGTGATGTCTTCACTGAATTTTGCGCGGGGTCCTGGTGGTCTGTAGAGGAGGGTGCCTCGGAGTGTGGTTTTGGGGTCGATGTGGATCTGGAAGTGAAGGTGTTCGGAGTTGGCGAGGTTGGCGTCAGAGCTGGTTGAGATGCGGATGGATTTCTTATGGACGATAGCGATTCCTCCTCCTGTGTGGCTGGTACGGTCTTTGCGAGTGATCTTATAGTCTTCAGGGATGGCAATGGTGATGTCTGGTGCGGAGGAAGCGTTCATCCATGTTTCCGTAAGGAAGGCGATGTCCGGAGAAATGGTGTCTAGTAGATTCCATAGGTCAATGGCGTGCCTGTGGACCGATCGGGTGTTGAGAAGGATGCATTGTAAGTGGTTGGGGTCGGGAGCCTGATGTGTGGTTGTAGCGGGGATGTTGTCGATGCCGCTGAATTTGCAGGAGTAGCATGAGAAAGGTCCATGGGTGCGTCCAGGAGCGGCTTGGACGCAGTTGGGAGCGCGACCGGGGTTAAGGGCTAGGAGGGTGGCGGCATCGTAGGTAGTGCGAGAGGGCTGGGCAGCGCGAGGGGCAGGGGGTCTGGCGCTGGGCGCGGTCCAGGCGCGGACGGGCGTAGACGGGCTTACCTTTGGCGCACCTTCGGCGCGGACTGGGCGCGGTCGCTGCGCGTGAACGCTGCGCGCGGGAGCAACTGTCATATATGGAAAGTGGAGGGGGAGGGGCGAGGGCGTCACAGCTGGGAGGCGGGGCGGGCACACGAGGACAACAACAAACAAAATGGAGGCGGAGGGGGGAGCACAGCGTAGCGCTAGAGTCAAACGCGCTAACAGGACTGAAAGCAGTGGGGAAATAATTAATAAAGCGCTAACGAAGCAAAGCGGCAATATGCAACACAGCAGTCGAAGTGTAGCTAAATCAAATTGCACAATTAAAGCAGTTCAAGCAAGGCAGCGCTACGAAATAATTAACACAGCAGGCGAAATGTAACAAAGCAGTTCAAGCAAGGCAGCGCTATGAAATAATTAACACAGCAGGCGAAATGTAACCAAATGGAAAGGCGCTTTTTAAAATCAATTCTAGCGATGCAGCGCAATAATACCAGATGCCTGCAAGAGACACTGGGAGCGACCACTCAGCCTGTAAGCGAGGAGCGAGTCACGGCGCATGTAGGGAGTGGAGCGCTATTTCTAATCTGTGGGAGGGCGTCACAGCTGGGAGGCGGGGCGGGCACACGAGGACAACAACAAACAAAATGGAGGCGGAGGGGGGAGCACAGCGTAGCGCTAGAGTCAAACGCGCTAACAGGACTGAAAGCAGTGGGGAAATAATTAATAAAGCGCTAACGAAGCAAAGCGGCAATATGCAACACAGCAGTCGAAGTGTAGCTAAATCAAATTGCACAATTAAAGCAGTTCAAGCAAGGCAGCGCTACGAAATAATTAACACAGCAGGCGAAATGTAACAAAGCAGTTCAAGCAAGGCAGCGCTATGAAATAATTAACACAGCAGGCGAAATGTAACCAAATGGAAAGGCGCTTTTTAAAATCAATTCTAGCGATGCAGCGCAATAATACCAGATGCCTGCAAGAGACACTGGGAGCGACCACTCAGCCTGTAAGCGAGGAGCGAGTCACGGCGCATGTAGGGAGTGGAGCGCTATTTCTAATCTGTGGGAGGGCGTCACAGCTGGGAGGCGGGGAGGGCACACGAGGACAACAACAAACAAAATGGAGGCGGAGGGGGGAGCACAGCGTAGCGCTAGAGTCAAACGCGCTAACAGGACTGAAAGCAGTGGGGAAATAATTAATAAAGCGCTAACGAAGCAAAGCGGCAATATGCAACACAGCAGTCGAAGTGTAGCTAAATCAAATTGCACAATTAAAGCAGTTCAAGCAAGGCAGCGCTACGAAATAATTAACACAGCAGGCGAAATGTAACAAAGCAGTTCAAGCAAGGCAGCGCTATGAAATAATTAACACAGCAGGCGAAATGTAACCAAATGGAAAGGCGCTTTTTAAAATCAATTCTAGCGATGCAGCGCAATAATACCAGATGCCTGCAAGAGACACTGGGAGCGACCACTCAGCCTGTAAGCGAGGAGCGAGTCGCATACCATTACAACGCATAGCGCTTTTGGGTGCTGGATAGTGAATAGTTTAATTTACTATTCTAACTCCAGTCCCCGTGGACGCTAGGGAAGGTGTTGGATAGTAAATTAAACGTATTCCCTATCCTAGAGCGCCCCCCAGCACAATGCGTTGTAATAGTTTGCGTTGTAATGACCGCGTTGTAATGGTAGTGCATTGTAAAAGTTTCGTTGTAAGTGATGTTTACCGTATGACTGGTATCTCTTAACAACCTGGCCGAAATTTGAGCCTGATTATTCTCTAGCTTAACACTATATTATGGCTATTTTAATTCTGGCAAGATGTGCCTGATTTACAAAGATGTTCATTTGGGAGAGGCAATATTGACTATTCTGTCTACTCTCCTTGCAGTTCCCCCACCGTAGTCAGAGTTGGGGGAACCAGCTGGTTTCTGATGGCAGAGCCTCAACTGACTCCACCAATGAAAAACCTTTTCCAGTGATCCTCGCATCAAAGGACCACTGGTATAATAGCGTAGAAAGCCAGGCCCTATTTAAGGCACGTCTTCCATGTCTGTTTCTTCAGTGACATTGCTGGGTTTTTATGCAGACACTCCCCAATCTTACCACCATTTTAGAGGGTTGTTTCTGTTTTACAAAAACTTTAAATGCTTGTGATTTCCATCTTAAGGCAATTTCAGAGTATCTTTTCTGACCTTGGACAGTTTTAAGATTGACTTACACAAAGAAAGACCTTAAGTAAATTAGGGCCATGTTTCTTCGCTTAATACAGTCTTAAAGACCTTAAGTAAATTAGGGCCATGTTTCTTCGCATAAGACAGTCTTAAAATGCGTTAAACCAGGAAAAACTAAAGTAAATCAAGTTCTAATTTCTGAACCAGATTCTCTTTCGGGGGTAGCTTGCTGTGATCTGAAAAAACTTACCAAAGCTGAACCAGGCCTAGATTCTGTCAAAGCATATAGACCTCAACAAGCATCATGAGTGACATTCCATGCTGCATCTTTCAGCCTGGAAGTGTCACCACAGACTGTTTGATTTTGCCAGAGGGATATAGTCAGTGCATCATGATATACATTGCATTAGGAGGTGGCATTCGAGACATTTGGGGATTTATGCAGTTTCTTTACTTATTAATGCCTAAGTGCACCTAAGAATTACTGAGTATATTTTAATTTCTCCTTCCAGGGCCAGCATCACACGAGATCCCTTCTATGACCTTGTTGCTGCTCGCAAGAAAAGGATTGTCCGAAAGAATTGATCCTATTGCTGTTTAGCAAAGGAGCCGCCTTATCCTTGACATTTGACCCTCAGGAGCCAGGAAGATTGTTCCTCCAAGGAACTCACGTTCTCAACCTTTTCAGAAAAATGTACGTGTGCTGACATCCTGGGCACCAAGACCCAAAGTGAGATTTCTCAAGGAATTGACTTTCAGTCGGCAACATTAGACACCGGCGAGTGCTATTCGTGAGTTGCTGAACTCATTCTCTTTGTTGAACAGCTAGATACACACGAAGAGAAGGAACCTTGATTTAAATCTCAAGCAATCCCTGGGAATATCTGCAACACAAATCTAAACTTTACTTGAATAATTGTTGCATTGAAGACACTGATTTGCCTGGTAAGCAGTGTCACAAAGATCACCGGAGCAGATTGTCCCTCAGCTATTCTCGTGGTATGTTTCAACTCTGGGTGTAGGGTATGTTTTCAAAGAAAAAGTTGCTTTGGGATAGAAAGGAGGTGCATTACCCACCCATAATTCTGTCACAGAATTTGCTCCATCGTTACAGTCATCAGGTTCTTCCCATCTCTTCATCACCATTTCTTCAAATAACATTTTTTGGTTCCTGACCCTCTCGCTCATTAGTCTCTGATGCATGACTTCCCCATTGACCACTTGTTTTATTGTACCTCTCGCACGCCTCCCACCTCCATTGTAATCCTACAATAGGATTTTAAATGTCTCTCTTGGATAATACATCTCTCTCTTGAACTATGTACCATACAGATTTAAGTATTTGAGTCTGCCTGCAAAGGCTACTTAATGCTAATCTAATGCCATCATGGAAGCTGACCTCAAGACTGTCTTTAATCTGTACTTAGCCGCCTGTATATGTGTTGCAAAGAAATCGACCCAATATACCAAGTGTGGCCTTCAGAATTGGACACATTAGTCCACGTAGACCTTCTGTACTGGATACAATATTACATGTGGATGTTCGCAAACGAGACACAATAAACCTGATAACAATATTTCAGAGCAGGTTACAAGATTCCGTGTGACGTAATACTCCAAATGAGGGCTACAGAAATGGATACTATGCTCCTGCCCTGGATGCAGGATTCTAGCTGTCAATGCTCTAGAACAGGACACAATACTCCAGAGGATCCCCCACAACTGGAACCAACAGTTCAGGTGAAGGCTTTAGGACTGGCCACAATACTCCAGAACAACACACAATACTCCATATGGTAATACTCCAGAACTGCACACAATATCCCAGAACTATGCAGAATAATTGAAATGACAATAGCCCAGAACTGGAAGTCACTCAAACTGGACACAATACTCCGGACAAGGGCTCCTGAGCTGGCCACTGTATGCCTGTGTGACCCCCAAAACTGGAATGAGCATAGTACTCCACATGAATTCCCCTAAATTGATTGGACACCATGCTCCAGAGGAAGATCTGGAGCACTGGACACAATTTTGTAGATGAAGTCTACTGAGCTGAATGCCATTGTTAGGATGCAGCTCCCAGAACAGGACACAATACTCCCATAGGAGGCTTCCAGAACTTGCCAATCCAGTCTAAAATAACCAAAACAAAGATATAGTCTGGCAAGCCAAACAAAGGACTTACACTGTGATGTTACTAGTGTGAGAAAAAGACACATTTATAATGTTTTTTAAGCATCTTCTTGTTTGAAAAATGGAATTTGTGAATGGATAGTTGCAGATATTTTGCATTAATGTACAGTGTATATTGATTATTTTGTTTTTTGATGATTTAAAAAAGTGATAAATATAATGATACAACTATGTCTGTTTGCCTGTCTTGAGTTTATGAGCCAGTTGCATATTTTGTTTTTAGGTCTGGCTTGATGGCGCTGTCATCGTTGACCTTATTTGATCAACCTAAAAACAGCTTTCAGAAGTAGTACAGAGAGGGGATTTGGCTTCGCACACATTGTGGTGGACAGGGCTACGTTTGTTTTGATTGAGCAGAAGTTGTGTGCTTCCCTCTAAGAGCTGTAATAACCATGTTTTTATCACACTGTGTGAGCCAGTACTCTTTATTAAGTCTAGCTATTTTGTTACAATAGATCTTTACCTTTAGTAAAGCACTTCGATACCTCCGGGTCAAATTCATGCAATATAAAACTGCAAAAACAAATAAATGTTGCAATATAGGACTGGCCATACCAATCACGATGGTAATTAAACGATTAGATGTGCTGGTGAGCAGTTCAGAGCAGACAGCTTGGTGTGGCTTTGACCTAGGAAATGGGACTCCCCCCAAATTGGTCAGAGGTACTTTGGATACTTTTGATCTTGACCCGCATGGCATTGAAGTACTGAAACTGGGAACCCATGTACCAGATTCAGTAATTATGTACCTGGACTCATTTGGTGAAAGTCATGGATCCTTTGCTCTTGGAGCCCCAAGTCATATATGGATTGAACCCAGGAATGGCTGGCATCCTCGAATGGAAGACAAACAGTACAGCAATCAATAGGTTTAAGGGTTCTTCGGTGCACCTAACCTTATACACGAGGTTCCAGGGACCCAAAGCGCCCTCAGGCACCAAACAATCCTGATTGCAACAAGTAGATTTTGTGATATATGCCAGTTAACCATCCCAGTACACTGAACAAGCGAAATACTTGGATCTGGAACTCAAGGCACCCCAGGAGGCATCTACAAAAATGAATTGTAACCTGTAGAATTAGAGATACCAGCCTCATTTACTACTGGTGTGCCTTGAAAAGCTATAACCAGAAGGATGATTAACTGAAGCAGCTCAAAGTAGACTTTCTTAATTTCTTGGAAATTGATTTCCTGGACCCAACCCAAATCATCACCATTGAAGCAGACCCCAACTTTAAGAAAACTTGAATCCTGCCACTGTCTCCTTTGCATTCTCACCTCAAGTTACATGTCATCTCTTCATGGTAGCACTGGTGCATTGACTGTCTAGCAAGCGACTTACCATGACAGTGAGTTCTTGAAATCTCGCAACCAGTGATTTTTGCTTAGAGGTTTTGAAAAATGAGAAATCAGTGTCCCTGAAGTTCTGGAAGCTTTCTCCCACTGTGTGGGGATCATTGATTGTTTTCCCTGTCTGAGCATGGTGATCTAGGGCAGGGTAAAGGACAGAAGACTGTTGGGTCTTCAGGTGTGGATAGAATGTGGGAAAGGAATATGGGAATGTTGGGGAGTGAGAGATTCCAGGACGGCAGTTGCTGCCTGGGCTTTGTTGTCAATGGCAGTGAATAAAGGTACTTGCTCAGTTACCTGGTCTCATCGTCTCTTCAGTGGTGATGAGTGCCGTCGGCAGTGGCCTCAATCGTACCCCATGCCGTGGGCCCTTGGTAATTTCATGTTGTTCTGCCTGCTGAAGAAATGACAGGTCATCCTGTGGAATGCGAGTCTCTCCCTGTGTGGACGTTGAGCTGGCAGCGGGTGAACACTCCCATTGCAGGACTTACTTCTTGCACCTTATTAACCACTGGTGCACTTTCAAGACCTATTCAGACTATCCCTGTGACACACGCTTGAGATGTGCATTGGAGTACATGCAAATTGGAGAACAGGCTACCAGCAGTGAAAAGGCCTGGGATGCATGATGCGTGACGTGATGCGTCTCCACATAGCGGCTACTACACTACATTGGGAAGCATCCCAACTTCTCAAAAAAGCTCCTCAGTGAATTGTGGAATTTCTCATTGGCTGTAGAAAGAGTTGTCTCTTTGTGGCAGCTACTTTGCTTAGGTGGGAAGCATCCCACCCTCCTATGATCAGTTCATCAGTGGGTTGTGGCATGCCCTGCTATATCTACCTATTTTATCGGTGACAGGAACACCATAACGCATTGTCGTTGATAACTGCCTGTACTCACATTCAGTATCGCTTGCCTGCATTATCAGCGACAGGCACACCTTTGCAACATTTGTTGTATATGGTATTTGTGGAAGACAATTCTCTTCTCTTCATTGATTGTTTGGCAGCAACTCATCCATGCAAAGTTGTGTCACCTCACTTGCATATTGTATTGATATACAACTATCGAAAGAATCTCTGCATCGCCATTTTGATCGGTACCAGGAACTTGCGTTGGGGATACTGGAGAGAGCCTTTTAAAGCATATTTTGAAGTCATTGATACCTTCAAGTCTAAAAAGGAAATAGCCCTGTTAGTGTACAATTTAGACCAGGAAAGCATAACTGCCTTGAAAACTCTTCTTTCAGAATTTGTGTAAGTGTGTAGTGGCACTGGTGAGGATGGTGCATCAAACTCCCAAAAAGAGGAAGCCACCCAATTGTGATGTATCCTTTCATGGTAAAAAAGTAGGAATAATGGCAGATTCTAGTTCACCTTATACTTTGATGAGTATAACAGATTTCCTGTTATTCATCTTGGGCAGTCTTGCATCTATGATGGCAATAGTGTGGACGTTTTTGGAAAATATGAGGTATAATGAGAGTTTAAAAATAGTATCGCTAATGCCACGATTTATATGACTAAGATTAGGTCAAATTCGTTAGGATGGAATAAGCAAGGGGACCTCAACAAAGTGTTAGATGTTAACCCCACTGATCAATTTGTATCTAAACAAAGACTCTTCAGTGCCGTTTGTGATGATGTGTATCAGTTAAATGACTGTAAATGGGTTAGCTGATATCCTGGAGTGTTTAATGATAGGTCAGGAAAATTAAAAGGATTTCAACATCGCATAGTCCTGAAGGGGAAGGCTTGCTCTGTGGTGCATAGGGTATGTAGGGTGCCTTTGGTGTTGCAGAAATAATTAAAATCTGAGCTGGAAAAATTATATGCCCAGGGAATAATTGAGCCCATCGAAGATGCAGAATGATTGACCCCCATAGTTCTTGCACACAAAGTAAACACATCTTTAAGGTTTTATATGGATGTGTCTAATTTGAATACCCACCATTTTAGTAGCCCGTTAACCCCTCCCCAACATAAATGGGATGTTAACCACTCTCAAACGGTCTATAGTTTTCACGTCTCTCAACATGTCTTCAGCTTACCATCAAATACAATTATGCAGGGTGCATACTGTTACATAAGAATGGCATTCGGTTTAGCATCTACTTCAGCTATTTTTTCCATGAATGATAAGAAACGTATTTAATAGCATGACTTGTGCAGTGTACTTTCAGGCAAACATGTTTCTCTATGGTAAGGATCAGGACAAACATGAAGTAAGAGTTAAAAAGTGTGTTAGATGTTATTGAAAAGAGTGGGTTGAAACTCAGGAAGGACAAGTGTAAATTTAGTCAAACAGGAGTAGATTATTTGGGACATAATGTATCGCGTAAAGTAAATGAAACCAAAATTAACATTTTAAAAGCTATTGGGACTCACTGGGATTAGTTGAATATTGCTCAAGGTTCATGAATAATACTTCTGTTTGTGAAAATTTCTTTAAAACAAGCATTTGAAATGCAATAGGTCTCGCATTTACGCAAGCTTGAGCTATTGTAAATGACAATGCCTTCTATTTATGTTTTAAATAAGAAAACATAAATAAAAGGCCACTAGCTCAAACTCGTGTAAATGCGAGACCTATTGCATTGCAAATGCTTGTTTATAGTGCAAACCTAGCTGAAAGGCAAAGGAACATGGTACAGTGCCAAAAGCACAAACAGCAAGTGATTGGCAGGATAGCGGAGTCCTTAAAGCGGAAGTGGACAGGGACTGCGCCATGATATAGAGCTCTTTAAAAAGGTGTGTCAGTGTCTTCAGCTCTTTCTAAAGTGCAGCAGGCTCGGGCCTCCACACTTCTCCTTTGAAAACAGTAAACGTGGTCTGCCATTGACTAATTGCAATAACTTTAACGCACTGGAAATTGTCCATGCGAACTAAATTAGGCGTTCATTACACACCTTTTCACCATGCCTGTCAGAAAAACTCACAAAATGTCATTACATGGCGTTGACGAGCCAGGCATTAATGCAGAGGGACCTCTGTGCTTTGTGCACAAACCTGTCCATTGTAAATGGCCTCTCTGGGGTGTTTTCATTAATTATAGAGTGAAGCCGATACCGAAGGCCTACCTCCAAGGCTTGAGTTTCCATGCCTGTCGGAAGCAGCATGAACAGCAAACAAGCTCCACTCTGCTTCACGGGACAGGCTGGCGCTTCCTGGTAGCAACTTTTCATGGTAATGCACATTCTCCGGCACTAACATTTAATTATTCAACTACTGGTCGTTGTGACGTTACAGGTCTCAATAGCTTTCTATGAAATCGGCTGCGCCCTATGCTCAGACCTTATCAGTGAGACACTCTAGGGGTACAGAACTGTAAAAAGTCTACAGCTCTGAAGACCATTAAATAACTGCACTGAATAGGTGGTCGTATTGGAAGAATGCGAGATGGCTGGAAAGCGGAAGGAAGTCGGCATTGAGCGAGTTTGTTTGGGTCGTTGAGGAACTGGGAAGGAAAAAATTTAGAAAGGGCAATCGAAAGATGGATGAACTCAAACGAGAAGTGACGCAGGGAAGAAAGGTAGGCAGGGAGAGGAGGCTAGTGGCTTGAAGAAATTTGCTTTTCAGGAGGAAAGGAAAGAGAAGGAGGGTATACAAATAGGTGTGGGTTGGCGGCGGAGTAAGCATTTCGCTTTAAGTAGGACCTACCTTGAAGTTGCATCCTCCCTGGGTGAGCAGCCACTGTAAGCATGACAGGTTGCCGGTAGCTGCAGCACTGTGAGCCGGGGTGGCCCTGTTGCGTGATCTGCTGTTGCCCGACCCACCCTGCTTCTTCCAACCAGGTACCGAAGGCAGCTCAGTTTCCCTGAGTGGGTGGCATGGTGTGCCGCGGAGGCCCCCAGAATGTCTCGGAGGTCTGCCTGCAGCAGCCTCTCTGCCTTCAGGGTCCGCAGGCTTTCCAGGTCTCCCTGACGGGCCGCATTGAGTGTCCGCTCTAGGGTCATAGCTGTTCCTAGCCAGTTCAAGGACTGGGTGGGGTGAAACCTCTTCAACAAGTGGGAACAGAGCCCACCTTGAGCTCAGGTATTTTTGCGGCGCCAGCCATGGATGAGTCTCCTCACACTGCGCCTCAAAGGCGCAAAATCGATAAAGCGAGGATTGCAGACAAGGCGACAGTTAAAAAACAAGCATTTGCAATGCAATAGGTCCGATTGCATTGGAAATGCATACGTTTAAAACTGAGCGTGGCGCCGCTTGAAGAACACCGTGCTCGTTTTTTTTTTTAACTTTAACACTGAGCGTGGTGTTCTTGAAGCGGGTGCTGCGCTCAGTGTTAAAGTTAATAAATATATAAATAAACCGAGTGCGGTGTCCTTGAAGAGGAGCTGCGCTCAGTTTTTAATTTAAAAAAAACAGAGCGCGGTGTCCCTGAAGTGGACGCCGCGAAAGTCGCAGGAAAATATAAATAAATAAAGTGAGCGCGATGTTCCTTGTGGGCTGCAGCATTGCGCTTCGTGGACGAATGACAAAAAGTAAGTGCCTACCAAGTATTTGAAGGAGACAGTCTAATGCAGCAAGAAAACGATCCAGTCCAGGGAGGCTGGGCCAAAAGGAGACAGGGCGGTAACAAGGAGGTACTAAAAATCCTCACTGAGTATGGGAAGCCAGGGTTTAGCATGCAGGATGACGCAAGCCAAAAGAAAGAAGGGGCGGAGCCTAGACTCCACTTCTGAAATTGATGTTGATTACAAGAAGCCTCGCAGAGCGAGCAGCGCAAGCGCTGCAACGCTAGGCGAGACCTAAAAATGTTAAGTATGACTGGAATAGCAAGTGCAACAATGTTTTCAAGACCTTCACACATGAAAGTGTTTCTGCTAGTCCACTTAAGCCTTTTGACACTGATGGCTTGTGCATTATTACTGCTGATGCTAGCAATCAAGGTTTGGAGGTGAGTATTGAGGAAATTACTACTTTTGCTACAAGTGCCTTATGGGTACTTAGCACATGCACGCTACCATTGAAAAAGAAGCACTGGGCTCTTGGTTGGGTGTCCAATACTTTAAAATTGTTGTTTGGGGGAATGAGTTTATTTTGCGGACATACCATAAGCCTCTTGTTGATTTATTTCGAACAAGCTGTGCTGGTAAAGTGACTCACATATTGCAAGGTAGCAGTATCAGTTGCAGGAATTTCAATAAAAGTTTCAATATGTTGATAGTGTGCGCAATTTTGCTGCGTCTTCTTTGTCTAGGCTGTCTTTGGTAGACCAACTTGATGAGGTTGACCACAATCATGATGATGTAGAATGTGTACGTTCTGTGGACACTGTAATAACACGCTGTCTGAAGAACATTGAATGAAAGCAGTTGTGAATTATGCTGTAATGCAATAACTCATGAAATGTTTAACAGCAAAATAGCCTACATCTAAAGATGTGCAAGATAGTCTTGGTCCCTTTTGAAGGGTTTCAGGAGAATTTCCCATAATGAACGGATTATCGTGCAGATAAAAAGTTCTCTTGGTTTCTTGTAGTCTTCGTAATAAGGTATCGAACCTTGCCCTAAGGGTGACGTTGGCATTCCTGCCATGAAGAGAAGAGTGTGGAAGGAGTTTTGGTTGCCAGGGGTGGATAAAGATGTCAAACATTATGTTAGGTAGTTAGGTAGTGTCTGTGTATCACTCCCACAGTAACGGTTTGGTTGAGCAATTTAATTGCATCATTGCAATTGGCATTGGTCAATGGCATGGACTGGAGGAAAGCCATTTGAGACATGCACTGGGCTATTAGAACTGCACTTCACATTAGCACTGGGATTTCTTCTGTTTCCTTATTAAGAGGAAGAGAGGCGGTTTCCAGGTTGAACAAGGAGTCGATTGATATGAAAGTGATTGATGCTGGTAAAGTTGAACATGCGATGGATGTGAGGGGTGTGGTGCAAGGGAAGTAAATTACTGTAGAAAAGTCTTGTAGGGAACTTCCAGTCAAAGTTGGTGGCCGGGTAAGAGTAGAAAACATCCACGTGTAATAAAAGGTTCTTCAAAATGTTCTGCCCCTGTTATGGTCAAATAGGTCAGGGACCATGTTGTAGTGTTTGGAGCAACAGCATGAATTCATATTCTGATTATGCACACCCAAATTTGATTGTGGATTCTGAAGAGATGTAATGTAGCTGAATTGTCGTTCTCTGCAATCTTGGTTCATTTCATTCATGTGTATACTGTCGCTCAGTCACTATTTATGCTAGTGACTATATAGTGTATCCATGTATTCCTTTATTTATGCTCACTTTTTAGTTCATATTGTGATATGGTACTTACTGCATTTTAACTGATGTATTGTTCTTATTCGTTTGTTTTGAGGGGAGGGGATATGTTGGGTATTGAGGAGAGAATGGAATGTGGGGAAGGAATGTGGGAATTTTGGGGAGTGAGAGATTCCAGAGCGGCAGTTGCTGCATAGGCTTTGGCGTTGACGGCAGTGAATAAAGTCACTCGCTCATTTACCTGGTCTCTTCACAGACATGGCCACGAACAGGCCGCCCAAAACAGGGCAGGCCTTCTACTGTCACTGTGTCTGCCAAATGCTGGTTGTTGACGCTCACAGAAGGTGTTTGTGACAAAAGAGCTGGTGGAGGTTCCACTGTCAGAAAAAGATGTGACATCAGGTAATTTTTTTAAGCTGACCAGTTAACACCCAACTCAAAAGGACCTTCATTTCCTGCAGTCCTCGTAACCAGATTCTAAGTCTAACAAGCTGTTTTCTCTCAAACTGCTAGGTTATGGCTACATATCACAAGATTTACAGAAGAGGCCTCACCCTTTCTAGTGTCCCCCGTGTGTGAACCAAGTACCATGGTCGGACTGGCCAATAGGCAACCAGGGCTAGTCTGACAGGTCAGTGTGCAAGGAACTTTTGTGGCTATTTGTGGGCCTTTTTTATGGTCTGCTAGGCCGGTATTACTGTTGATTTCACTGACTTTATAACAAACATCCCCTGCAGCAAGCACAAATGCATGTATCTGCTAGGTACAAATCAAACTTTAAAAAATGGCCGGTCTCACTACCTCAGTATTGGTGAGCAAGTCAGCTGTGCTGGCGAAACTCGTTTGATGGAGACCGGATGAAAATGATATTCAACTACACAAGGCGTCGTCTTCCTCGATTATTCCTGGTCGTGTGGAGTTGTGAGGAAAAATTGTAAAATTGTACGGGCCTGCTCTTGTGGGGCCCGAGAGGCGACACGACTTTCGGTTTGTCATATATATATATATATATATATATATATATATGTATATATATATATATATATATATATATATATATAGCAAGTGCCGATACATGGCAAGATTATGAAACATACACGAAAAATTAAGTGTTAAACAATATGGTTGAGTCAACAAAGGTACTACATTTTCAGCTCCAGCCATGGAGCGAATACCTTGGACAAAATCTACATAAATTCAAGTTAAAGCCAGACTTTTGAGGGCACAACATTTTATACATTTTGGGGCGCTTTAGACATTTTTTTCTCTCTCCTTTTTATCAAAAGTTTGATTCTCAGAGGCCCTACCAAGTGGATCATAGTGGAGCTAGCACAGTCATGTCATGGAGCAAAATGTATGTTGGCTTTGGGCGCTAAGAAGGTGTTAAAGAAGGCGCTCATATTAATACATGCAACATAGTTCCTCACCTATGTCTATCACGTGATACAGGTTTATTTAAAAATGGTGTCGCGCAGCGCGATCTTTTAGACACCGAGGAAGGGACGCTTCCATGGAATGAGCAATAAATGACATACTACCCAAGTGCCTGTGAAGGGGTCAGGCCTTAAGTGAATTACAAGAGCACCAGATTACATTACTCACGGTCAGATTCTTTATTTTTGTCAAGGGGGCGAAGAAGTGATATGTCCAGAATCACAGAATGTTGAGCCAACACCAAGACTTGAACATGGTCCCAATTTCCAAAGTCGACAGCTCTGGTCGTTAGGCCACACCTCCACCATCACCCTTGCCATTATGTTGGCCAACCTAGGCGTATGTGTAGGCGATATCTGACATAGGATGTGAGCCTACAGTTTCTCAGGAGTATCATGGCATTCGCTGTGGAACAGTTACATTTAGTCTCTGCCATTAGTATATGCTGTGTAATTCTGGGATATGCCTTGCAACCTTCTCCCCTCTGCCTTGCACCCTTCTCCTCTCTGCCTTGCACCCTTCTCCCCCCTGCCATTCACCCTTCTCACCCTTTTCGGAGCTTTGATATTTATGCGTGAGAGTGACTCAATGGAGATTGATTAGTAATAGGTCGGTCTAGGTGTGAGATACCAGTCTGAAATGTAAATTCCAGCCACTTGGTCCTGATGTCTTTCGTTCCCAAATCCCTTCACACCTAATGGGGTACTATCTTTGTTAGTCTCCTATTTAGTCCATCTTGCTATTTTTTCTTTATGGCCTATCTGTTGCCTCTCTTTTGTTCTTTCTTTCACTTTTTTTTCACTCTTTTGTCTTTCATCACCCCTTCTTTTAATTTTTCCCTCCTCTTTCTTTCTTTCTTTCTTTCTTTCTTTCTTTCTTTCTTTCTTTCTTTCTTTCTTTCTTTCTTCCTTCTCATCTTCCTCCAGCATTTCTTCCCTCATGCCCTTTCTTTTTTAATGTATATTCTTCCTTCCCCTCTTCCTTTATTCAATGTCCCTTTATATTTCTTTATTCCTTACTTTCTGCTTTTCCTTTCTTCTTTTTCACCTGACTTCAATTCTTTTCCCATTCTTACTTTTTTATTCCTATTGTTTCCTTCCTTCCTTTATCCCTCCTTCTGAGCCTCTCAACATTCACGGCCCTGCTTGGCTTGATAAAGCTGGAGTAACGCAACGCACCACAATTCACTGCATTGCGTTACTCTGCCCCAGAGTGGCGTTCCATGGGTGGAGCGTGGGTGTTCCCATGCATCCATCCATGGATTTTGGCACATTCCCAGATTTAACAACATTGGTAGACCTGGGAAAGAGTCAAAATGCTACGCCTCCCTAGGTGAGGCATACAAAGTAGAAATATATTTATTTCTCCTACTTTTTCTTTCCTTTTTCTATGTTTAGAAAGAGGAAAATGCCTCTGAGGATTATTTTTGTGCAGGAAGATGTCCCTTCCTGCTAAAAAACAATCTTGCCTGTAACGCAGGCAACCTTGCACAACAGCACAAGGGTGTATGCTTTGGTGCAAGGCAGCACATTATGCGCAAGAAAAGGAGAGGAATGTGCTGTTCAATGTTAAATATGGCGCCTTCCTGCCCTTTCATGCAATGCAGCAAGGTGACTTGCAGCTTTGTGCTGCGTGAAAGCTTGACAAATGTGCCAGGGGTGTAACAAACGCCCCGCAGGGCGGGGGGGGGGGGGGGGGGGCACTCTCTTCAGTGAGAGAGGCTTGCGCTGAAGCAAGCCTGTGTCTGAAGCAGGTGCAGCCTGCTCTGAGCCCCTTGCCCCCTCCCTCTGACTGAAGAGAAACAAAGTATCAACATTGTTTCTCTTCAGTCACAGCTGGGGCCAGGCCCAGGACAAGGGTAGGGGTGGGGGCCCAGAGACAGCAGTCTCCACTGCTCCTCTGAGGAGCCCAGCCACCACCCTCTCCTCTCCATAAGCAAAGCCCACCCCACAAAAGAAGAGAAGAGACAGGGACAAGGATGGGGTTCGGCCCCAGCCCCAGAGTGCAAGAGCAGGAGACCGCACAGAGCACTGCTCGGGACCCTGACAAGGGTGGGAGTAGGGCCCCCCAGAGAGAGCATTCTCCAGGGCAAAGCTCATATGAGAAGGGATGAGGCAGCAAAATGGTGCCCTCAGGTAAGCACTCTTGTTAGAACACACCATGGGCGTCCGCAGGGAGGGGGGAAGGGGATGCCATGAAGGGTGCAAGGCAGAGGGGAGAAGGGTACAAGGCAGAGGGGAGAAGGGTGCAAGGTAGAGAAGGGTGCAAGGCGGAGGGGGAGAAGGGTGCAAGGCAGAGAGGATAAGGGTGCAAGGTAGAGAAGGGTGCAAGGCGAAGGGGGAGAAGGTTGCAAGGCAGATGGGAGAAGGGTGCAAGGCAGAGAAGAGAAGGGTGCAAGGCAGAGAGGAGAAGGGTGCAAGGCAGAGAAGAGAAGGATGCAAGGCAGAGAGGAGAAGGGTGCAAGGTAGAGAAGGGTGCAAGGCGAAGGGGGAGAAGGTTGCAAGGCAAAGGGGAGAAGGGTGCAAGGTAGAGGAGGGTGCAAGGCGGAGAGGGAGAAGGGTGCAAGGAAAAGGGGAGAAGGGTGCAAGGCAGAGAAGAGAAGGGTGCAAGGCAGAGAGGAGAAGGGTGCAAGACAGAGAGGAGAAGGGTGCAAGGCAGAGGGGAGAAGGGTACAAGGCAGAGAAGAGAAGGGTGCAAGGCAGAGAGGAGAAGGGTGCACGGCAGAGGGGAGAAGGGTGCAAGGCAGAGGGGAGAATGGTGCAAGGCAGAGGGGAGAATGGTGCAAGGTAGAAAAGGGTGCAAGGCGGAGGTGGAGTAGGGTGCAAGGCAGAGAGGAGAAGGGTGCAAGGCGGAGGGGAGAAGGGTGCAAGGCAGAGGCGAGAAGGGTGCAAGGCAGAGGGGAGAAGGGTGCAAGGCAGAGAGGAGAATGGTGCAAGGTAGAAAAGGGTACAAGGCGGAGGTGGAGTAGGGTACAAAGGGGAGGGGGAGAAGGGTGCAAGGGGGAGGGGAGAATGGTGCAAGGCAGAGGGGAGAACGGTGCAAGGTATAAAAGGGTGCAAGGCGGAGGTGGAGTAGGGTGCAAGGCAGAGAGGAGCAGGGTGCAAGGCAGAGGGGAGAAGGGTGCAAGGCAGAGGGGAGAATTGTGCAAGGCAGAGGGGAGAATGGTGCAAGGTAGAAAAGGGTGCAAGGCGGAGGGGGAGTAGGGTGCAAGGCAGAGAGGAGAAGGGTTCAAGGCAGAGGGGAGAAGGGTGCAAGAGGGATGGTGATGAAGTTAAAAATGTGCCCCCCCGGAAACATTTCTGCGGACGCCCATGGAACGCACACTACTTTGTGAGGGAGAGTGGGCGAGAGTGGAGAGAGAGTGGAGTGAGAGAGAGAGTGGAAAGAGACAGTGGAGAGAGACAGTGGAGACCGAGAGAGAATAGAGAGAGAGAGTAGAGAGAGAGAGTGGAGAGAGAGACCGTGGAGAGAGAGTGAAGAGAGAGTGGAGAGAGGGAGTGGAGGGAGACAGTGGAGAGAGAGTGGAGAGAGAGAGAGTAGAGAGAGAGTGGAGAGAGTGGAGGGGGAGAGTGGAGAGACAGTGGAGAGAGAGTAGAGAGAGACAGTGAAGTGAGAGAGGGGAGAGAGACAGTGGAGAGAGAGTGGAGAGAGTAGGGAGAGTAGAGAGAGTGGAGAGAGAGAGAGTGGAGAGAGAGTGGAGAGAGAGAGAGAGAGAGAGAGAGAGAGAGAGAGAGAGCGGAGTGAGAGTGGAGAGAGACAGTGGAGTGAGAGACAGTGGAGAGAGACAGTGGAGAGAGAGTAGAGAGAGAGTGGAGAGAGTGAGCGAGACAGAGTGAGCGAGAGAGAGTGGAGAGAGAGACAGTGGAGAGAGAGTGGAGAGAGTGAGCGAGACAGAGTGAGCGAGAGAGAGTGGAGAGAGAGACAGTGGAGAGAGAGTGGAGAGAGAGTGGAGAGAGTGGAGAGAGACAGTGGTAAGAGAGAGAGAGAGTGGAGAGAGACAGTGGAAAGAGTGAGTGGGAGAGAGTGGAGAGAGGGAGTGGAGAGAGAGACAGTGGAGAGAGAGTGGAGAGAGAAGTGGAGAGAGAGTGGAGAGAGAGAGTGGAGAGATTGGAGAGAGAGTGGAGAGGGAGTAGAGAGAGAGAGTGGAGAGAGAGAGTGGAGAGAGAGTAGAGAGAGAGTGGAGGGAGACAGTGGAGAGAGAGAGTGGGGAGAGTGGAGAGAGAGTGGAGAGAGAGTAGAGCGAGAGAGAGTGGAGGGAGACAGTGGAGAGAGAGAGTGGGGAGAGTGGAGAGAGAGAAAGTGGAGAGAGAGTTAGAGACAGAGTGGAGAGAGACAGTGGAGAGAGAGAGATTGGAGAGAGAGACAGTGGAGAGAGAGTGGAGAGAGATAGTGGAGAGAGAGTGGAGAGAGAGTAGAGAGAGAGTGGAGGGAGACAGTGGAGAGAGAGAGTGGGGAGAGTGGAGAGAGAGAAAGTGGAGAGAGAGTTAGAGACAGAGTGGAGAGAGACAGTGCAGAGAGAGAGATTGGAGAGAGAGAAAGTGGAGAGAGAGTTAGAGACAGAGTGGAGAGAGACAGTGGAGAGAGAGAGATTGGAGAGAGAGACAGTGGAGAGAGAGTGGAGAGAGATAGTGGAGAGAGAGTGGAGAGAGAGTAGAGAGAGAGTGGAGGGAGACAGTGGAGAGAGAGAGTGGGGAGAGTGGAGAGAGAGAAAGTGGAGAGAGAGTAGAGACAGAGTGGAGAGAGACAGTGGAGAAAGACAGTAGAGAGAGAGAGAGAGAGAGAGTGGAGAGAGAGTAGAGAGAGAGAAGGGAGAGAGGGTGGAGGGAGAGAGTGGAGGGAAACAGCAGAGAGAGAGTGGAGAGAGATTTGAGAGAGAGAAAGAGATAGTGAGAGAGTGGAGAGAGAGTATAGAGAGAGAAAGTGGAGAGAGAGACAGTGGAGAGACAGTGGAGAGAGAGAGTGGAGAGAGATACAGTAGAGATAGAGTGGACAGAGTTGAGAGGGGGAATGGAGAGAAAGAATGGAGAGAATGGAGAGAATGGAGAGAGTGGAGAGAGTGGAGAGAGTAGAGACTGACTGACTGACTCAGAGACTGAATACTGACTGACCGAGAGACTGACTGAGTGAGAAACTAACTGAGAGAGAGAAACTGGCTGACTGGGAGAGTGACTGACTGACTGACAGAGAGAGAGACTGATTGAGAGTGACTGACTGACAGAGAGAGAGAGAGAGAGAGAGAGAGAGAGACTGACTGACTGACAGAGACTGACTGACTGAGGTAGAGAGATACTGACTGAGAGAGAGAGACTGACAGAGAGAGGCAGAGACTGACTGACAGAGAGATAGACTGATTGACTGCGAGAGAGACTGACTGACAGAGAGACTGACTGAGAGAGAGAGACTGACTGAGAGAGAGAGACTGACAGAGAGAGAGAGACTGATTGACTGAGAGAGGGTGACTGATTGACAGAGACTGACTGACAAGAGAGACTGACTGACTGAGGTAGAGAGAGAATGACTGACTGAGAGAGACTGACTGGGAGAGAGAGAGACTGACTGGGGGAGAGAGAGACTGACTGACAGAGCGAGAGAATAAGAGAGAGAGAGACTAACTGAGAGCGAGAGAGAGAGAGACTGACAGAGAAAGAGAGACTGACCGACAGAGAGAGAGAGACTGACTGACAGAGAGAGACTGACTGAGAGAGAGACTCACAGAGAGAGACTGACTGACGGAGAGACTGACTGACAGAGAGAGTCACTGACTGAGAGAGAGAGAGACTGACTGAGAGAGACTGGCTGACTGCGAGAGAGAGACTGAGAGAGAGAGACTGAGAGAGAGAGGCTGAAAGAGAGAGACTGACAGAGAGACTGACAGAGAGAGGGACTGACAGGGAGAGGGACTGACTGAGAGAGAGAGAGACTGAGAGAGAGACTGCCAGAGAGAGGGACTGACAGAGAGAGAGACTGACTAAGAGAGAGACTGACTAGGAGAGAGACTGACTGACTAAGAGAGAGACTGACTAAGAGAGAGACTGACTGACTAAGAGAGAGACTGATTGAGAGAGAGAGAGACTGACTGAGAGAGAGACTGACAGAGAGAGAGAGAGAGAGAGAGAGAGAAAGAGACTGAGACTCTGACAGAGAGAGAGAAACTGACTGAGAGAGAGAGAGAGAGAGAGAGAGAGAGAGAGACTGACTGATAGAGACTGGCTGACTAAAAGAGAGAGACTGACTGACTGAGAGAAACTGATAGAGAGACTGTGAGAGACTGACTGACAGAAAGGGAGAGACTGACTGACAGAAAGAGAGAGACTGACTGACTGAGAGATACTGACAGAAAGAGAGAGATAGAGAGACTAAAAGAGAGAGGGACTGATAGAGAGAGTGACAGACAGAGGGACTGACAGACAGAGGTACTGACAGGGAGAGAGACTGACAGAGAAAGAGAGACTGACCGACAGAGAGAGAGACTGACTGACAGAGAGACACTGATTGAGAGAGAGAGAGACTCACAAAGAGAGACTGACTGACAGAGAGAGAGACTGACTGATAGAGAGAGTCACTGACTGAGAGAGACTGACTGAGAGAGACTGTCTGACTGCAAGAGAGAGAGAGACACTGAGAGAGAGACTGACAGAGAGAGGGACTGACTGAGAGAGACTGACAGAGAGAGAGACCGATGACTGACAGACTGACTGACTAAGAGAGAGAGAGAGAGAGACTGACTGACTGACAGACTGACTGACTAACAGACTGACTGACTGAGAGAGACTGACTGACTGAGAGAGACTGAATGACAGAGAGAGGTAGACTGACTGACTGAGAGAGAGAGACCGACTGACAGAGAGAGAGACTGACTGACTGGCAGACTGACAGAGAGAGAGAGAGACTGACTGAATGACAGACTGACTGACTGAGACTGACTGACTGAGATAGACTGAATGACAGAGAGAGATAGACTGACTGACTGAGAGAGAGAGAGAGAGAGAGAGAGAGAGAGAGAGAGAGAGGCTGTGATGGAATTGGGGTCAAAGTGTGTATGAAGCTATGCAATGCCTCTTATTGTCTACTAATAAAAATGTATTATCAAAATGTGCTCTTTGTAGTTACATCTGCTTTTGAAATACTGCATCATGACAGGAGTCTGCATCAGGAAACCCACCTAAACTTGGGCAAACTTCCCCGGCCTACTGATGGCAGGGACCCAGTAATGAATGGACCACCACCTATGATAGCATGCGGGCAGACTAAGCCCAACCTTTGACACCACCATCCAGTATTACTTGTAAAGGCTGGATTGGTGACAGTGGCGTAACAATAGCCCTGCATCCCCTGCAGTATGGCGGGTCGCTGGCCTGAGAGCTCTAGAATGGCATGGAGAATGTGGGGGGGGGGGCTCCATGTAGTTTGCAAGGGGGCCCCTTCAAGTTTCATTACGCCACTGAAATGTGCCCTTGAATTTGCATCCTCTGATCCCTCGTGCCCCCACCTCTGCCTGGCTTATCTTTACACTGCTTTTATATCAGATCAAGGTGGAGGCTTTGTGTGACCCAGAACTAAGAGAAGGCACACTGACAAAACCCTAACCCCCTCCCCCCCTTTGCCCATCATATACCCCGCCCACCCCCACCTTCCCTCTGCTGCTGACAGAGGGGGCATTACTTACAGATTCGGCACATACCCTGCCGCCTAGGATCTACACCCTCCACCACAGAACCCTCCCTGGAGCATGTTTCACACTTTCCGAAGAGTTTGCTTCACCAGGCTCGTCAAACACGCGGAATTACCTGCAGCTTTTAACATTAAGTCACCTCGGAAGCAAGGGGTGGGGAGAACACGGGAGATGCTGCCTGACAGCAGAGGCTGCGTTTAGGGGTCAGATTAAGGACGATCCGCGCACCTGTGTGTAGCTCTCCAGGAGGAGATAAATCACTGGTTTACACACTGCACTGACAGACATTAATCAATGTGTATGAAGGGTCAGAAGGGGAGAGGAAAGTGGGCCTCAAGCCGCAGACAAGAAAAAAAATAATCAGGAAGTTCGGCCTGTGGAGGCAGGCTAGGACTTTGTTTCATGGGAAAGGGGAGGGGGACATTTTGAGGTAATCCATCTATTATATGGATTCTGCACTGTAATCCTCTGTGATTGTCACACCTTTCATTGCAACCAATGCGGTGAACCATTACCTACCTAATACCCTTTGTAGTGAAATCCTACCTAAACCCCCAGCGAGCATTGTACTGCAAATATTATTTGCGTTGCTTTGTTTCCAGTCTACTCTTGTTGACTCCTGTCTGGTGTAAAATAAAGCAGACACTCGGGATAGTATCTAGACGTTTAAGGCATGTTTGATGGAAAAATAGACAGAAAGCATCAAAATAAGCAAAATTAAATTCTTTAATCAGCTCCAATCGAGGAAGCAGAGCTATGCCCCGCTCAGTTGGAACATGTACTGCTAAAATCCATACATTTGTTTCCGCATTCATACACTTTTTCTCAATGCAATTGAATGGAAGCAGGGAAATGTAACCGACCAAAACCTAGAGAACGGCACTAATGAGCAGGTAGGTGGCAGGCTCTTCTATGGGAAGAATGCTGGAAGACCTTGGTATACTGTTACAGGTTTCTCGAGGAGATCAACTCTAATACTTTCTGCATTCTTCACTTCCTTGTTCCTGCTTCAGAAAGAGGCTACACTTGTAGGAACCTTAAACTAAAATGTGCAAAGTACAAACACAGGATTACAAAAGGGCAGTTCCTTAAAAAAGATATGCAAATGCTCAGCATTGCTAAGGCTTTAGTGAGCTTCAAGTGGGTATACAAACAAAATCATAATTGGTTAATAAACAATGTATTAGCATTTGTAAGATACATAGGTTAATTTAACTTCACACAGTGTTTTAGTAATTGCTAAGGCCTGTATATGTGGTTTAGAGTTAAAGTTCTCATAACAAATTGATAGCATACAATCAAATAATTTCAGTGTTCTTTGTCATATCACTCATCTACAATGATATCAAGGTGGTAAGTGTGGGCAACGTCTTTTTTATTGCAAGTATGTTAGATGATACACAGACTCAGGGCCTGATTTAGATCTTGGCGGTAATGGTCCCACCTTCACTTTTTTGATGGACTCACCGCCAGCCTACTTGGCGGTCCATCTGCTCCATTTAGATGCTGACGGGTCATGGACAAAAGCCCATCAGAATCCCGCCGATTCAGTGTGGAATTTTCACCCACGGAAACCATGCCATAGGCAGAAGTGGCTGTCGGCGGGAGTCCCGCCAAGATGACCGCCAAGGTAATCACGATATAGCTTTCCGTTGAGGCAACTGTGGCGGGAATACCTCCTACTTTGAGTTGGTGGAATTGAAGGAAATTAGGTTTTTGCACTTCCGTTTCCGTCTTGAACCCCATCTTCCAGGTCCCTTCTATGCTGCTCCAGCTCCACCACAACGCCAAAAGACGTTGTTGCAACGCAGGTAAGCAACTTTGACAATTGTCTTACTGTGAATCGTATGTTGACAATTGCTGTAGCCTGCTGCATTTTTGCATTGCTCTTACACACAATTTTTTCTTCTGTGTAATGCATTAGTGTTCATTTTAGCACTTATCGAGGTAAAATTAATACACTTGTATTGACACTTAAAAATACATTATTGTTGTGGTGCTTGTGGTGCTTGGGGGTGTTGTTCTTGTGGAGACTGTGGGTGTGCATTCAATAGTTTGTGTATGCTGTTTTTGTGGCATGCAATATGTAACAAAAAGGTTCATAACACATTGCATGCATTGAGGCAAAAACATCAAATATGTGTATTGACACAAATATAAGTTGTACTTACTAGTCTCCACTCTCCTAGGGACTCACTCTTTCAGCAAACCACTGGTAGGACGTTGCCAGCACAATGGGGACATCAAAATAGGCTTGGTGGAATAACACCAGTCTGATGGCAACGGAGCCAGCAGAGCCAGAACACACCTAAATACGGCAGGCAGGAATTCATCAACTCGACGAGGTACTTGAAGCCGCTGCCATGGGGGGATAGCGGGATTACTGCCAATAGCTAATCAGGACTCAATTTGATCTGAATGCATATTATTATAATAACAACAATTTTTGCAATATTGATGTTAAAAAATCTCCATTCCCCAATTACCGAATATCCCAACAACCAAGACCAGCTGCAACTCAAGGTAAAATCAATGCAGTCGCGATATGCAGGGGTGCAGGGAGGGGGGTTGGGGGGGGGGGTTCTGGGTGGATTTGAGTTTCATTGTATTTTGTTTTATTGTATGTAAGTTTTTTTCACACTGGGTTTCAACATGCTATCCTGTTCCTTCCTGGAATGGCTATGTCCTTCGTTAAAGGGGTGGTGGGGATCTCCGCATTGAGTTGGAATGTGAATGGATTGGGGGACAAGATTAAGAGGGTTATGGTGGGCCAATTGATCCGGAGACACTCCCCAGATGTGGTGTTATTGCAGGAAACTCACCTTATGGGGAAGAGGTGCATGGCTCTCCACAGAGGGGGCTATAGGCTGGTTGCGCATGCTGGTTTTTACGACTGGGTCGAGAGGGGTCGGGATTTTGATTAAAAACTCCTTCCGGCTGACCATACAGGCCACATGGACCGATAATAGGGGTAGATATGCTGGCATTTCGGGGTTGTGGGAGGGGAGAATTGTAACTTTTTTGTCTGTCTTTGTCCCTCCGGCCCTTCAGACTGATACATTCCACGATCTGTGCAAGATCTTTTTGACGTTGCCTGTTGGGGTGTTGATTGTTGGTGGTGACTTCAACGCTGTTATGGACGGGTATGTTGATAGGTACCCAGCTCGGGAGTTGTTGCCGTCCCGGAGGTGGTTGGCTGATTTTGTGGACAATACAGGTCTGGTTGATGGGTGGAGGCTTAGGAACCCCAGTGATTTTCAGTACACGCATGTCTCGGCGGCACATAAGTCCCTTTCCAGGATAGATTATGTACTGGTGCCTGCGGCCCAGGCTGCGTGGCTCTGGGAGGTGCAGCACTTGGCTAGGGGGGTATCGGATCACTCACCAATTTGGATCAGTTTAGACCTTGGTATGCGTGATGTGGCCCGGGTTGCACCTATTAGCGCTTGGAGGTTCCGCGACCCAGTGGCAAAAAAGGAGATTGTACGTGTGGCTGACAGATATTTTCGAGAGAACGTAGACTCGGTGGACTCCAAGTGTTCCGTATGGGAAGCATATAAAACTGTCCTTAGAGGGGAACTGCTATCGTATATTTCCGGAAAGAAGAAGAAGGAGCGCGCTGAGATTGATAGGGTGGAATCAGAGTTGTTTGCGCTAGAGCGGGAGGTGTCGCTTGCTTCCACGCCGGGGGGGCTGCATCGTCTGAGCCTCCTTAAGGATGAGTACCGGAGCCTGGCCTGGGATAATGCAAAGTCACAACTGGCAGATAGCCAAGGTAGGGTGTGCGAACATGGGGACAAGGCCGGGAAACTGATTGCCTGGTTGGAGAGAGGGGAGTGGGCGTCGCGGTTGGTTCCGGTGCTGCAGCCTGCTGGATTAGATAAAATTACGAACCCGCAGGAGATTGTTGATGCGTTTGCTGGCTATTATAAGAAGGTGTGTGCGTGACATCCCGATGCCCACTCTTTCGGATGAGGACAGGGAGTTCCTTGACTCTCCCCTTACAAATAGTGAAGTGGCGCAGGTGATTAGAGGGGTTCGTTCTGGTAAGGCATCTGGCCCTAATGGGCTCTCTATTGAGCTCTACAAAGTAAACGCAAATAAGTTGGATCCTTTCGTCAGGGACAAGTTTGTGGAGAGTAGGGAGAGGGGTCTGCTTCCGTATGATCACCGTGTTGCAAACATCATAGTTTTGCATAAGGAAGGTAAGCCGAAGACCGAGTGTTCCTCCTACCGGCTGATCTCTTTGTTAAATGCTGAAACAAAAGTCTTGGCAAAACTGTTGGCGACTCGCCTGGTAAAGGTCATTACGACACTGCCCTTCCCCACAGTTGTTAAACAGAAAAGAGA
This sequence comes from Lissotriton helveticus, assembly GCF_964261635.1. Taxonomy (NCBI): domain Eukaryota; kingdom Metazoa; phylum Chordata; class Amphibia; order Caudata; family Salamandridae; genus Lissotriton; species Lissotriton helveticus. The sequence goes on from NC_136057.1 coordinate 1,380,545,645, forward strand.
AAAATGTATTTGTTTCGGATAACATCACAGTGCCCTTACTGCTGCTGGAGAGGGTGAACATCAAAGTGTGTGATAGCAGGGATGATATAACCCAGTCAATGACCCTACCATGCTCTTGAATCAGCCAGGGATAAGCTTTCTTTCCACAAATGAAATGAGCATAGTCCCTTCAACACTTATGTTTGTGAAACACCATATCATTTGGAAGATGGTACGCATAGAGAGTTGCTTTGTAATGTCTGATTTCTACTACAATGTCACATTCACTCAAATCCAACAAGACTCTCCAGTTAGCATTTTCTTGATGTTCACAGAAGGAGGCCCTGTTAGAAAAAATACGATTATTAACATAAGGTCTATAGCCCCCAGTGAGAGTATTGTTTTATTTGAGGTCTTTAAAGACTCAGGGGAGATGCCAGCATGTTCCTACAGTCCGTGACCATGATATAACAGTTGAAAGCAAGTTTTGTTTTCCTGAAGTGGCATTCTGATCAAAGGCACACACGCACCCCAGAACACCAACAAGTACATATATATCCAGCATGAAGAAAGATTAATTGTTTGGTGTTATTTCTCAAGCAGCAACAAGCAGGAGTTGTTTTCATACACAGAGTCTCTGCTCCACTCAAGGACAGATGCAGTACAGTTAGGTCTCTGGATAACACCCCATTCCACTGCAAAGAGTATCCCACCAAGAGCCAAATCCTGAGGGCAGTGACAAAAATAGCAGGCTTGACCCAAAGAGGGATGGCCACATACCTTAGGAGGATGTGACAAAGATGAAGGGTGATGGGCGCATCATTACAGAGTTTTGGAAGTGCGGACGAGTAGGTTGGGTATTGGAGATCCAAGCCACAGGCACGTAGCAGATGAAACACGCTTGCACTGGGATTGCCAGCCTATGACACTTGGCAGATGTGTTGGTGATGAGCAGCACCAAGTAGGGTCCATACCAGTAAGGCCTTAGAGTGGACTTTCTGTGATGAATCTGGATGTGATCCCAGTCCCCTGGTTAGAGGGAATGGCAGATATCAATCGGACTCTGCGGTAAGGCAGCTTGAACCTGGAAATGGAAACTGGATAGACAGCGTATAAGCTTTCTGCGATATTGGAGGACAGCATCCGCATTGTACTGCAGGTCTAACTCAGCAGCTGAGATGGGAAGGTTTGAGGGTAACATCATGGGGCAGCTAATAACACAATCTCATAGGAGCTTAGTCTAGTATTTTCGGTTGGTATGGCTCTGATGGACAACAGAAATAGGTGCAGGGTATCATGCCGTTTCAAATGTATTTCAGAACGTATCTTCACTATCTTGTTTTTAAGTGTACTATTATTTCTCTCCACATTTCCGGCAGATTTGGGGTGATAGGCACAGAGGAAGTGTTGGTCAAATCCCAAAGTTTGCAAATCTCCTGTACTACAGATGATATGAAGTATGTTTCTCAGTTACTCAAGCGGAAACTCAGGATCCTAAAATGGGGAATAAAGTTCCTAAGTACGTGCTTTGCAGCTGTAATGGTATTGGCTCTCATGGAGGGATAACCATCCACACAAACTGAAAGTATAATGCCAGTCACTAGCACAGAGGAAGATGAAGCAGGCCTAGGCATCTGGGTAAAATCCATTGGAAGGTGAAGAAAAGGGGTCCTAAGGGAGACAGCGAGTGGTGGAGTGGTCTTAATCCCTATCCCAGCATCATGGGGGTGGCAAGTGACAAAGAAATGGCAATGATTTGGGGCCACAGAGGGAAAAGGCACATACCAGTGGGTTGTAACAGCAAGTATCATGCCATCCCTACAGACATGCGCCGCTCCATGATACAAGTATGAAAGGTTGGGGAGTAGAAATTGCAGTGCAACCACATGCCCTGAGCTGTCTCTCCATGCTCCTTTAGGGTCCCTTGTAAATATCTCCTTGACCCAATACTGTTCTCACTCTCAAAGGCATGTTCCTTCAGCAGAGACAATTCTTTTAGCGAAGGCACAGGAAAGAAATCACATACATAGCAGCATCCTTGGTTTGCGATAAAGCTGATTTGTTAGCAACTGATTCAGCGGGGCATTTCCATGGGACATCTCATCATGTGGATGCTGGTTGGCAGCATATTTAAATACCTCAATCTTTTGTGGTAACATAAAAACATTCAACAAATTCTGTACATACTCCTAATGGTGGTACTGGTAGATGTCAAGCCTCCCTATTACATCCAGAGGAGCCCTAAGACACGCGTCTCTCCAAACTCAATATTTGAGTCCATGAACTAAGTCACAATCTTTTTCTTGGACAGGATGCATGCTCGAGTAATAGTAACAAGCTCAGCAACCTGGGCAGACTTCACCAGGGGCAATCAGCACCTTTCAACAGTTTGATATACAATGCTTACATGTTAACCGGCACATCATACACCTTCGTCATTTTTATGGCATGAGCAATCCACCAAATAGATTAATTCACGGTTTGGTATGGGTACATCCATTAGATCAATACAGGGCGTTGTTACATGATCAGTTACAACAAGACAGTCATGAGAAGCGCCCTCCTCAGTGGTAGGCATTTGAGGAGCAACGTTCAATGTGGGCAATGGATAAGAGTGATTGGAGAGGCAGACCACAACAACATTTCATACTGGGACAATCTGGCAGTGGAATGGTGTTGTGTTTTGGTGATGAGGAGAAGAGTAACAACAGCATGAGGCACAGCGACCATCAGTGTGGAGCTTAATACAATATTTTCAGAAGGTTTAATAAGATAGGCAGCAGCGCCTACAAAGTCCAGAATTGGAGGTATCCCAATTGAAACTGTGTCTAAAGCAGCAGAATGATAGACTATTGGCTTTTTCTGATCACCATTGATCATGAAGCAGGAGCCCAAGGGCAAAACTATTGTGTCCATGACAATACAGAATAAAGGGCGTAAGGGAGCCCCAAAGCTGATGCATAGGCCAGGGTTTGTTTTATTTGTACAAATTACCTTTTGGCTTCACTGCAAAGGTTATGGGGTGACTTTTATATTATAATCTTGCAGGGGCTTTGTCACTGTGGCATAAACTAGGATCCACTGCTTACAGTACCCAGCCATGTGAAAGAAAGTTCATAGCTAGAAGACGGTCACTGGCCGGGACAATGTAGAAATGGCTAAAATTCACTCAGGTGATACGTGGCACTCTCTTGTGGGGATTTCTTGACCAAGATATTGTGTTCAGTGAAAGCAATCTGTAGTTTCTGTTTTGAAGTCTTATGCCACTTTCCTAGTCAATTCAGTGAAGACATAGAGGGAGCTGACCTTGCAGTGACCTAAGGAAACATATGTCAACAGTACATCATCAACCTATTGCACCAACTAGAGTTCTGGGGAAAGACCAAAGTATCCAAATCTTTCTTTAAAGCTTAGGAAAAGATTTACAGGGATTCTGTAAATCCTTGAGGAAGCCTCCACCACAAAAGTTGAAATCCAATAAGTGAGAATGCGAAGAGGAACTGGTTCTCTTCATGTATAGGGATGGAGAAGAAGGCGGAGCAAAAATTGACCACAGTAAACCACTGGGAGTCTGCAGTTACACAGCAAAAGATGGTAGCTGGGTTAGAAATCGCAGGTAAACTATAGACAACCAAAGTGTTAATGGCCCTAAGATCTTGGACAAATCTTTTCAGATAAGTTGGGGTATTCTAGGGTATTATATGTGCTATCAACCTGTACCAAAACTCCCTGCTTTACAAAGTTGACAATTGCTGGGCAAAATCATTCCTTAACACTGGGGTTTAGGGGGTACTGAAGGATCTGAGACCATTTATTTTGTGAAATGATCTGGATTTTCACTGGCTCTATATAAGAAATGTACCACATATCACTGGTGCCAGTGGACCACAATGTGCTGGGCACCTTGGAAAATGAGTCAGTTAGGTCTTGTGTCAGTGCAGTACTAACAGGTTCACAACTTGTTTTTACACAAAACAATGCCAAAACCTTGTGCGGTATGCTTAGGTATACTTAATCCGGTGTATGGAACACAGTACAGTTGAGTTTGCACAAAATGTCCTGACTCAACAGATTGGCTAGTGAGGTAGGCATTAGTAAGAAAGCATGTTTGTCTGTAATGGGACCAATGTTGATGGAGGCGGGGTGAGAAATGTGGTGGGGAACACGCTGATTTGAAATACCAGCTGTATTTATGGACAAGCCTTATGAGTGGTAGTGAAGGCAACTCAGAAGTTTTCAAGAAAGAGGGGATGGTGCCAATGTCACATAAAAGCAGGTAGTGCATTCATCTTTTATATATACTGATCTAAGCAAATCAGGGTGTTCGGGGCACAGTCGTAACCTCTTAGGAAGGATAAGTGTTGTATTTGATTTGGTTACATTTGGGTGGGTCAGCAAAACCAGGTACATTTGAAACAGTGATAGAGCAATCCCTTTTCCAATGTTCCAATTGACCACTGGCAAAACATGGCCAGGGTCAGATTTGAATCACAGTTAGGACCGGACACTGCCAAAAAAATGGCCCTCGTTTACTGAGCGTGCTGTTTCATGAAATACCATTTGGTTAGACTCTGGGGTCTAATTTTCAGGGAAATGTTTTGTGAATTACGCATTATAAAACGTATAAAGCCGGTAACATTGGTGAAGACTAAAAGCACTACAGCCCTGAAAACTGAATGCTTGTAGTCTAAATGCCTTGCACAATGTAGTTAGATGCCTTCTCTATACCAACTTTGTGCGCGACTCTGATCATCACATAAATCAGAAATCTGGTACAAGTTAAGGGGAAAGGGTTTGGCTGGAATCTCTGGGAACAGAGCGTGTAATGATAAAAGGAGAAGAAGCAGTTCTGAAATTCTTCCTTGGAGAATGGAACCTCTAATGTCAAACAATAAAGAAATACGTTTTGCATAGCAGCCATAAAAACATTTTACAAAACACTCATAAGCAATTAAAGCTAAGACCCTCAAAAATGTTGCACACTTCCCTGAATGATAGCACATTTTGCTCCAAGACATGACTGTGCTAGCTCCACTATGATCCACTTGGTAGGGCCTCTGAGAATCAAACCTTTGATAAAAAGGAGAGAGAAAAAATGTCTAAAGCACTACAAAATGTATAAAATGTTGTGCCCTCACAAGTCTGGCTTTAACTTGAATTTATGTAGATTTTGTCCACGGTATTCGCTCCATGGCTGGAGCTGAAAATGTAGTACCTTTGTTGACTCACTTGAATACTAAACATTTTGCAAAGGGTGGAAATCCACCCATTTCCAACCAACCTTGTGCTAGACATTGATCATTAAACAAACGAGAAATCTCACATAGAATCAAGTGGGAAAGGGTTAGGTCTGGATCTCTGTGAAAAGAGCCTACAATGACCAAGAAGAACAGGTCTTAAACTCTCACGGGTTTTTCTCTCGGCCAATCACAAATAAGGGGCTTTAGGGAACAGAACATGCACCAACAAAGAATGACACGAGTAAGTTTACTTCTTACAATGCAGTATTGGAGTTTGGCCCTGTGGTGCTTTTGGCTTATGAGAATCACTGAACAGAAAAGGCTAGGTAAACACTCTGCAGTTTTGTATGGAAGGGTCGGCCTGCTTTCTGCCTAAGCCTCAGGAGTTGGACTGGGTCACTGAAGGCCTTTCGCACGGATTCCTTACTCCTAGGAAAGGCAAGAAAAGATTGGGGTCTAAATTGGGGTCTAAAATGATGAAGAAGTAGCCTGAAGCAGCAGCCTGTTGAAGCAGGTATATCTGAAAGAGACACGTTAGTATTAGATTCCTTACCTTAGAATATCCCCAGGCGTCAGACTGGATCCGGAATTTTTAGCGTAGCAGTACCCTTGCGCGTCGGTAGGCGTCGTCTGCGGCTCCGCGTCCGTCGTGGGCGTCGTGGGTGCCGTGATGACGTCGTCGGAGTACTTAGACGCCGCCTCCGCGTGCTGACGTCAGTTCTTCTTTTTTCCGCGCCAGCAAGCGCAGATCTGGAAAAAGCAGTAACCCTAGTCATTTTTTGACTAACTTTTTGATCCCTTTTGATTGTTCTCGAAGTCTTTCGACTCTGACGGTGCCGTAGGGATGACCGGCTTTAAGCACAGCGATGATTGTGACCGCCTGATGTCGGTCACGGATCCTCACCGCGTGTGTTTATCTTGTCTCGGCGTCGACCACGACGACAATGCCTGCTCTGACTGCCGGGCCCTCTCTTCGAAAGCCAGGCGAGAGCGGTCCCGTAGGCGGCTCGAACTCCGGCAGTCGGTCCCGCACCACGAGAGGTCCCGATCCCATGGGAGGTCGAGGGACAGGTCGCGGGCTCGGAGCCACCACAGTTCCGAGGATAGGCCGCACTCCTCCGGGTCGAAGTCGTCGTCAGGTAAGCGGCACAAGAAGTCCAAGCGGCGTCATCGCTCTTCGGACTCCCCCCGACGCTCGCGCGATGCGGCCGGGGATTCGGGTGACACCACCCACGCGGCTCCGACGGAGTCGCAGGCGCCGCGTCCAGCCCCATACCCTACGGTCCCTGGGCTTCACGCGTCGCAGGAGGAGATCGAGCGCTTCCTCATGGCCATGAGAAAACTCTCTCCTCCGATGGGCTCCGCGGCGCCTTCAGGCCCAGCGGGCCCGTCTGGGACCCCTAGCGGGTCGGGGGGATCTGCCCCGACGCCGTCGGGTGCTTCGGCCCCGGCGCCGCCGACGCCTTCGGGCCCGGCGCCGCAGGTTCCCGTTATCCCGATGCCGCCGGCGCCTTCGGGCCCGGCGCCGAGGGGTTCAGTTGTTCCGGCGCCGCCGGCGCCTTCGGACCCGGCGCCGCAGGACGCCGCTGGACCTCCTTCGGGATCTGGTTCGTCACCGGTGGACCTTACGACCTCCCCGGCGTCGGACCCTCCGGTGTCGCCTCCGGCGCCGTCCTCGGGCGGCGCCGTCCAAGGTTCGACCTTCGTTCCTCTTCAGACGCCGGGACGGCCCCGATGGGCGCCGCTCCAGACGTCATTTGGTGAGTTTCACTTTTATGAACAGGCCCCATTGGTTGAGAACCCTGAGTTTCAGGAGATGGGTGATGAAGAGGACTGGGAGGGGTCTGAGGACCCTCTGACCAGGGAGTGTCAGTCTCATGAGGACTGGACAGGTGACCTTGGGGATGCCAGTGGTCTGGACACTTCGCCGGACACTCCCCTCCTACCGTGGCTTCGGAGGAGGGGGCAACATATAGTGTGGTGCTGATGAGGGCGGCCAAGGCCTTGGGCCTTGAGCTCCCCGTCGCGGCCGTGAGGACTAACCTCCTCACTGAGGTCCTTAAACCGCAGTCAAGCTCGGCCGAGCCTCTGTTGCCCTTTAATGAGGCCTTGACCGACGCTCTTCTGGGCACTTGGTCCAAGCCGGCTACAGACTTTTCCCTTTCCTTTGTCCTTCCTTTTCTTGCTATAATGGAAGAAATCGAGTTCACCCTGTAGACTCAATAACAGAATCTACTTACTGACCGGCACTCCACTTTTCTTTACCACCTATCCGGCACAGTACAAACGGAGTGATATACCTTGAAACACATTACTTTTAATCCTTAATTAATTTTCTCCCTACTTCTGCTCTCTACTTTTATCTCTCTCCAAACACGAACCAGGCTGATATCATATATAATAAGAGTACACTGTAGGTTGAAACACACCCAGAGAGAAGAGTAAAAAAGAAAAAAAGTATGTGCACTATGTCAGACGTTTTCGTATGATTCTAAATACAATTGTGAGATATTTTTAGATGTTTGTTATATAAATTTCACCAGTCACTTGGGATACCGCCCTGTCAGACACACACCACTTTCTTCACTTTTTTTCACTTCACTTTACTTCCGGTCAGTGTCCACTTGCTGTAAGCTTATCGTGGAATCCAACAAAATCTCCCCCTCCTCTTTCTTTTACGCACTAAAATGTCACGCAATCAGTGATATTGAGTCACATTGACACTGAGTCACTCAACGGCATGCCGTAGATCACCATGGTTTTTCACAACCAAGTCACTATCGTAATATGTTCACTAATGGAACATGAACACATATGTATTTTCTGTATTTATATCCAGCCCTGAAGATTCGCAGTCTGTTCCCTGCGATGAAACACGTGTTGGCCTATGCAAAGGAACAATAAACAGGAATACTACATCAAGAAAAGAACGTTTCTGTACTGATATATGTCAACTCATGCTTATCTATTCTCGAAGTCCAAGACTTTATATTGATGTGCTCAAATTACTTTCACTACTTTCATTTGATACTATTATTACTAAGTATTCTTTGTAACTGTATAGTGCAGGGGCTTTGCTGTCTGTTTTTAAAATGATGTAGAAGTAGCCTGAAGCAGCAGCCTGTTGAAGCAGGTATATCTGAAAGAGACACGTTAGTATTAGATTCCTTACCTTAGAATATCCCCAGGCGTCAGACTGGATCCGGAATTTTTTGCGTAGCAGTACCCTTGCGCGTCGGTAGGCGTCGTCTGCGGCTCCGCGTCCGTCGTGGGCATCGTGGGTGCCGTGATGACGTCGTCGGAGTACTTAGACGCCGCCTCCGCGTGCTGACGTCAGTTCTTCTTTTTTCCGCGCCAGCAAGCGCAGATCTGGAAAAAGCAGTAACCCTAGTCATTTTTTGACTAACTTTTTGATTGTTCTCGAAGTCTTTCGACTCTGACGGTGCCGTAGGGATGCCCGGCTTTAAGCACAGCGATGATTGTGACCGCCTGATGTCGGTCACGGATCCTCACCGCGTGTGTTTATCTTGTCTCGGCGTCGACCACGACGACAATGCCTGCTCTGACTGCCGGGCCATCTCTTCGAAAGCCAGGCGGGAGCGGTCCCGTAGGCGGCTCGAACTCCGGCAGTCGGTCCCGCACCGCGAGAGGTCCCGATCCCATGGGAGGTCGAGGGACAGGTCGCGGGCTCGGAGCCACCACAGTTCCGAGGATAGGCCGCACTCCTCCGGGTCGAAGTCGTCGTCAGGTAAGCGGCACAAGAAGTCCAAGCGGCGTCATCGCTCTTCGGACTCACCCCGACGCTCGCGCGATGCGGCCGGGGATTCGGGTGACACCACCCACGCGGCTCCGACGGAGTCGCAGGCGCCGCGTCCAGCCCCATACCCTACGGTCCCTGGGCTTCACGCGTCGCAGGAGGAGATCGAGCGCTTTCTCATGGCCATGAGAAAACTCTCTCCTCCGATGGGCTCCGCGGCGCCTTCGGGCCCAGAGGGCCCGTCTGGGACCCCTAGCGGGTCGGGGGGATCTGCCCCGACGCCGTCGGGTGCTTCGGCCCCGGCGCCGCCGACGCCTTCGGGCCCGGCGCCGCAGGTTCCCGTTATCCCGATGCCGCCGGCGCCTTCGGGCCCGGCGCCGAGGGGTTCAGTTGTTCCGGCGCCGCAGGACGCCGCTGGACCTCCTTCGGGATCTGGTTCGTCACCGGTGGACCTTACGACCTCCCCGGCGTCGGACCCTCCGGTGTCGCCTCCGGCGCCGTCCTCGGGCGGCGCCGTCCCCGGTTCCACCTTCGTTCCTCTTCAGGCGCCGGGACGGCCCCGATGGGCGCCGCTCCAGACGTCATTTGGTGAGTTTCACTTTTATGAACAGGCCCCATTGGTTGAGAACCCTGAGTTTCAGGAGATGGGTGATGAAGAGGACTGGGAGGGGTCTGAGGACCCTCTGACCAGGGAGTGTCAGTCTCATGAGGACTGGACAGGTGACCTTGGGGATGCCAGTGGTCTGGACACTTCGCCGGACACTCCCCTCCAACCGTGGCTTCGGAGGAGGGGGCAACATATAGTGTGGTGCTGATGAGGGCGGCCAAGGCCTTGGGCCTTGAGCTCCCCGTCGCGGCCGTGAGGACTAACCTCCTCACTGAGGTCCTTAAACCGCAGTCAAGCTCGGCCGAGCCTCTGTTGCCCTTTAATGAGGCCTTGACCGACGCTCTTCTGGGCACTTGGTCCAAGCCGGCTACGGGTTCGCCCGTAGATAGGAACGTGGCCAGGCGCCACCGCCCAGCCCCGGGCGACCCATGTTTCCTGTCCTCCCACCCTACCCCCGAGAGCCTGGTCATCCAGGCCTCCAATTCCCAGACCGCATTCCCGTCGGCCCCGCCGGACAGGGAATCCAAGAGGTATGACCAGTATGGGAAAGAAGATCTTCTCATCCCTTAGTCTGGGCCTGCGGTCTTCCAACACCGCCTGCCTCTTGGGACGTTACACCCACTCTGTGTGGGATAAGGTCGCGGAGGTGCTGCCAGAGTGTCCGTTGGAGGTACGGGCCAAACTCGGCCAAGCCCTTGTGGAGGGCCGGGATGCAGCCAAGTATTCCATCAGGTGTGGGCTGGATACCACCGACTCGCTGGGTAGAGCGATGGCAACGACGGTGGCGGTCAGACGCCACGCCTGGCTGAGGTCCGGCAACTTTTCGGCAGATGGCCAGAACACACTCATGGACATGCCGTTCGATGGCCGTCGCCTCTTTGGCGACAAGGCAGACCATGCGCTTGAGCGCTTTAAGGACTCCAGGGCTAAGTCCAAATCCTTGGGCCTCTCGGGCCAGCGCCAGCAATCGGCTGCCTTTCACTCCTTTCGTGGCCACGGAAGGGGTGCGCCCACACGCGCCGCCAGCCACGCTCCGCAGGTCAATACCCAACGCGGTGGCGGCCGTGGGAACCGCCGACCGGGCAGTCGGGGGTAACGGCGAGGTCAGTCCACACCTTCCTCCGCAGCATCCGCCTCAAAACCCTCCTAGTCCGTGCTTTCAGGCCCATGTGACGCCAGTGGGGGGCAGGGTTCGCCATCACCACCTCCACTGGCGCACTGTCACATCGGACAGGTGGGTGCTGCAAATCATTCGAAGGGGCTAACTCCCTCCCCTTCGAGGCGACTCCTCCAGCCATGCCACCGCAGAACCACCGTGTATCGGGGGATCATTTGCGACTTCTGCAGGAGGAAGTTACAGCCCTCTTGGCCAAGGGGGCCATCGAGCGCGTTCCTGGGCCAGAAGTAGGGTGTGGTTGCTACTCCCACTACTTTCTGGTACCCAAGAAGGGCAAATGGGGCCTACGCCCTATCTTGGACCTAAGGAACGTCAACGGCTTCCTCCGGAAGGAGAAGTTCAAGATGCTGACACTGGCTCAGGTCCTAGCTGCCCTGGACCCAGGAGACTGGATGGTAGCGTTGGACTTGCAGGATGCTTACTTTCATATCCCCGTCCTGCCTGCCCACCGGCGCTACCTGCCATGGTTGGCCACGAGCACTTTCAGTTTACCGTGCTCCCCTTCGGCCTTACCAGCGCCCCACGGGTGTTCACGAAGGTGATGGCGGTGGTCGCAGCTCATCTGCGCAGGTTAGGGGTTTCAGTCTTCCCCTACCTCGACGACTGGTTGTTGAAGGCGGGCTCGCCCCAGACAGTCGTCAGCCACCTCCAGACTACGGCAGACCTCCTGCACCAGCTGGGGTTCTCCCTCAATGTCCCGAAGTCACACCTGTGCCCCTCTCAGAAGCTTCTCTTCATCGGAGCGGTTCTGGACTCGGCGCGGTTTCGGATTTATCCACCCGAACAGCGGGTCCGGGATATTCAGGCTCTGATTTCCATCTTTCAGCCGTTATCCCGGGTTTCGGTCAGGTTGACGCTGCGGCTTCTGGGGCTGATGGCCTCCTGCATCCTACTGGTGCATCACGCCAGGTGGCGGATGCGGGCCCTGCAGTGGGACCTGAAGTTTCAGTGGGCCCAGCATCAGGGCAACCTATCCGACCACGTCCTGATCTCGGAGGGCACTGCGAGACAGCTGCAGTGGTGGCTTACGGACCGCGATTGGGTCAGCGGCAGATCCCTCTCCCTTCCCCAACCGGAGCACGTAGTTGTGATGGACGCGTCCCTCCAGGGCTGGGGAGGCCACATGGGAGAGGCGGAGATCAGAGGCCTCTGGTCTCCGTCTGTTGTACGCCTTTCCGCCTATACCACTTCTGCCCAGAGTGCTGAAGAAAATCAAGCGCGACCGGGCCCAAGTCATCCTTGTGGCTCCGGACTGGGCGAGAAGGTACTGGTATCCAGAGCTACTCAGTATGTCAGTCGATCCCCCGGTTCGTCTGCCTCTTCAGGAGGACCTTATGTCGCAGCAGCAGGGGACGGTCCTCCACCCGAACCTGTCCAGTCTCCACCTCCATGCTTGGAGATTGAGCGGCGACAGTTGAGGCCATTTGACTTGCCTCCTGAAGTTTGTAACATCATTCTGGCAGCCAGGCGTCCCTCCACAAAGTCGGTATACGCCTGCAGGTGGAACAGATTTGTGGCATGGTGCACAGCAAAGGCTGTGGATCCCCTCAATGCCCCTCTTTCTGAGGTCCTTCTCTTCCTTCTTTCTCTTGCCCAGCAGGGCTGTGCTCTGGGCACTATCAAGGGCTACCTTTCTGCCCTTTCAGCCTTTCTCAGGCTGCCTGATCAACCTTAATAATAATAATAATAATAAGCATTTATTAAGCGCCTGGCTGCACAAAACTGTGTGTCCCCGCGCTGACTGCAAATGCAAAAACCACCTAAAGGAAGAGAACAGGCAGACGGGGATTAGTTTTTGGGAAATAGGTGAGTTTTGAGTCTGGCTCCGAATCTTGTTTCAGATGGTTCCATACGTAGCTGAATTGGCAGGGCATTCCAAAGCTTGGTGGCCAAAAAGCGGAAGGATTTTCCTCCCATCTTCGCTTTGGTGATGCGAGGGATTTTAAACAGCATCGTGCCCGCTGATCTAAGATTTTTGATTGGTCTGTGGATGGTCAAGAGGCCTCTTAGATAGCTGGGGCCTTTGTTTTGGGCAATGCGATGTGTGTAGCAGAGAGTTTTGAATATTATTCTTTCTTTAACAGGGAGCCAATGAAGCTTGGCAAGTGCATTTTTTGCCGATGCTCTACGGGGGAGACCGAGCACCAGTCGCGCTGCAGAGTTTTGTATGCATTGTAACTGGTGCAGGCTCTTTTGATTAAGACCCAGTAAAAGAATATTACCATAGTCTAGATGGGGAGATATTAGGGCATGGACTATAGTTTTTCTTGCTTCAATTGGAAGCAGGTCAAGTACTTTGCGCAGCACTTTAAGGGTGCTGTAGCATTTCCCTGTCACTTTATTTACCTGGGCTCTACCTGAGAGATTTGGGTCAAGCATGACACCGAGGTTCTTCACCTTCTCTGCAGGCACAGGAAGTTCTCCCAATTCGCTAGGCCACCAGGCGTGGGACCAGACTGAGGGATTCTTCCCTACAATCAGTACCTCCGTTTTATCTCCGTTCAGACGGAGGCAGTTGGCGTTCATCCATGTCGCTATCCCTAGCATACAGTTTGAGAAGTTGGAGGCTAGGTCTCTACTGTCTGGTGTAATTTTGAACACCAACTGGGTGTCGTCAGCATAGCTGACAATGCCCACCCCAAATTTCTCTACAATGTGTGCCAGGGGTTCCATGTAGATGTTAAATAAGGTAGGGCTCAGACTTGAGCCCTGTGGAACCCCATGGCTAACACTGCGAGGAGATGACTTGAAGGGAGGGCAGTGAAGTTGGAAAGTTCTGTCAGAGAGGTATGACTGGAACCATTTGAGAGCAGATTCTTTAACTCCCATGTCTGAGAGTCGAGACAGCAGCGTGGTGTGCAGCACGGTGTCAAATGCTGCACTTAGGTCTAATAGGACCAACGCTGCTGTCTCTCCCTCATCCACCAGTTTCCGGATCTGTTCGGTGGAGAACAGAACGGCAGACTCCGTTGAATGGCCTGCTCTAAACCCTGATTGGGAGGGGTGGAGGAGAGATTCTTTCTCCAAGAACTCCATGAGTTGGAGATTGGCCACCTTTTCTATGATCTTAGCACAGAAAGGGAGAAGTGAGATTGGTCGCAGATTTTGAAGCTGGGTAATTGGGATATTCGGTTTCTTTTTTAGTGGTATTACCTGGGCAGATTTCCAGTTACTCGGGACGATGCTCTCACGGAATGAGGTTGTGATCATGTTGCTTATATGATCCAGTATTACGCTTTCCATGACCATTTTGTACTGTTCCGGAGGGCAGGCATCCATAGGGGAGCCAGAGCAAATGGTGTTTATGATATTCATCAATTCCAGTTTATTCGGGGTCCTGAAATTAGTGAACTGGGGTTTTTGCGGGCGGACGTCTAGAGTCTCTGCCTTATTGTTATCTGACCTGGTGCTAATGGTGAATGTGGCATGAATATTTTCTACCTTTTTCACAAAGAAATCGGCTATTTGTTCACATATCTCCGTGGAGTAGGTGTCTTTAGTATCCAAGCGAGATAGTGTGGTGATTTCTTTATAGATACCGAATAGTTCTTTGGTAGGGTTTTTAGCTTCCATAATTCTGCATTTGTAATAAAGACTCTTCTCTACTCGTACCAATTTTTGGTATTTTTTCAGCTCAGTTCTATACTTTTCTTTGAGTTCTGGGGCGTAGTCTTTCCTCCACATTCGTTCAATGAATTTGCATTGTGCTTTAGCTTTTTTCAATTTTTCAGAGAACCAGGGGGCACTTTTAGTTTGACGAGCTGGGGGCTTGGTCGTCCAGGGAGCAGTTTTGTCTAACGCTTTTGTTATCCATGCTTCAAAGTTGTCCCATTCCTCCTGTAGGGACGTGGCTGCAGTCAGGGGGTGATCGGTAAGTTCCTGCAGCAATATTTCAGGGGTGCATTTTTTAAAGTTTCGGCGTTTGTAAGGGGGGTTTTTCCCATATGACTTGGTGATAACATTTTTAGCTATTCTGAATGGCACCATACTATGGTCAGACCATATCAATGGAACTGGTGGGGAAAATTCAATGCCCATGCAGTTTGTAAATATAGGATCTAATAAATGCCCTTGTTGATGCGTAGGTAGAATAGATAGGAGCTTCAGATCGATAGTATTAAGAGCATTCAGAAGGAGTTGCGCATCCTTAGAGTGGCTGTCTTCTAGGTGGATGTTGAGGTCGCCCAATATGATGATATTTTTATGTCTTACGGCTAGTTGGGTGGCCAGTTCAATGAGTTGGTTACAAAAGGATGTTGCAGCTCCAGGAGGTCTATATATTAGTAATCCTGTAATGGTGTTGGTGGTGTCTAATTTAATAGTGAATCTTCCGCATTCCGTATCCGTGATTTTATGTTCAGTTAAAGTGCACTCCAAGTTATTTTTAAAAATCATTGCCAGTCCTCCCCCCCTTTGTTTCTGGCGGTCGATTCTTAGCAGGCAATAATTACTCGGTATAGCCTCTAATATCTCTGGGGAGGAGGCTTCCTCTAACCATGTTTCAGTTAGAAACACGATGTCGAGGTCTCCATGAATCAACAGGTCGTGAATTTCATCTTTATGCTTAGGCATAGATCTGCAGTTCAGTAGTATCATGTTTAGGTGCTGAGTTTTGTTTAAGATGGAGGTAGCGTTGGGAAGTAGTTGGTGGCATATGTTGCATTGTGCGGGTAAAGATAACGGATCTGTAGCATGCATACAATGAGGTGATGAGGGCTTACCGAGATTCAGCAGGTGAGCTTTAGTGTACTGATATCGTAGACTTTGATTGTTCTGGGGTAGCATAGGAGATTGGGAGGTGAATCTGTGGTGTCCTGCCCCGAGCCCCGTCCTGTCGCGGACGGGCGCAGACGGGCTGGACTCTGGCTTGACTCCGGCGCGCGAGCGGCGCTCCCGCAATGCGCGTCCGCTGCGCGGAGCCATGTGCGTCTGGTTTTGTAACGTCGGCCGAGCGACGTTCCCAGCGAGCCCACACTAAGATGGCCGCTGTTGTTGTTACCCAGTCCCTAGAGATGACGGCCCTTCAATCGGCCACGCCCCCAGAGTGAGTCCGAGCAAGTAATCAGCTCGTGACTGTGAACCAACAAATATTAAGAGGTACTGTACACCTTTCCTCAAAGTGGATGTGGGTGTAATGCGTGGCAGTTAAATTAAATCTCTAACTGCTAGCGTGGTAAGATCGCGTCTGGTGTAACAGCGCGAGGGGGAGGGAAAGGACACACAGGGAAATTCAACAGATCGGCAAAGTTTAAAAATAGCAAGGTTTAAAACGCATGACCTCCCGGCTCAAGCCTCAGGAGGAAAGCAAGCAGTCTGCGCAAATTTGGGTTTGCCCTGTCTTTATAACGTCGGCCGAGCGACGTTCCCAGCGAGCCCACACTAAGATGGCCGCTGTTGTTGTTACCCAGTCCCTAGAGATGACGGCCCTTCAATCGGCCACGCCCCCAGAGTGAGTCCGAGCAAGTAATCAGCTCGTGACTGTGAACCAACAAATATTAAGAGGTACTGTACACCTTTCCTCAAAGTGGATGTGGGTGTAATGCGTGGCAGTTAAATTAAATCTCTAACTGCTAGCGTGGTAAGATCGCGTCTGGTGTAACAGCGCGAGGGGGAGGGAAAGGACACACAGGGAAATTCAACAGATCGGCAAAGTTTAAAAATAGCAAGGTTTAAAACGCATGACCTCCCGGCTCAAGCCTCAGGAGGAAAGCAACCTTCTTTGTTCAAGTCCCCTATTGTTAATAGATTTCTTAAGGGCATCACACACACGTTTCCTCCTGTTCCGTTTGTGATGCCTCAGTGGGACTTGAACCTGGTTCTTACATTTCTGATGTGCGCTCCCTTTGAGCCACTTCACAATTGTCCTCTACGCCTTCTAACTCTGAAGACTGCTTTCCTGGTTGCCATCACCTCTGCCAGGAGAGTGAGTGAGCTCCAGGCCCTTTCTTGTACTCCACCTTTCCTTTCTGTCCATCCGGACAAAGTGGTGCTGCGTACCAAACCTTCTTTCCTGCCCAAGGTTGTCACGGCCTTCCACATCGGGCAGTCTGTCACCTTGCCAACCTTCTTCCCGCCACCGCATCCCTCTAAAGAGTAAGAGCGGCTCCACCTTCTGGACCCAAAACGTGCGCTCTCATTCTACTTGGATCGCACACGCCAGTTCCGGGTGGATGACCAACTCTTTGTTGGTTACGTGGGCGCGAAGAAGGGGAAAGCGGTGCACAAGAGGACCATCTCCCGGTGGATCATCCTGTGTATCCAGGCATGCTACTCCTTGGCTAGGAGGGAGCCCCCGGTTGGACTGCGTTCTCATTCTACCCGAGCGACGGCGGCTACCACTACCCTGGGCAGGGGTGTGCCCTTACAAGACATCTGCCAGGCAGCTACATGGGCATCGCTGCACACGTTTGCAAGACACTACTGCCTGGACAGCCAAGTCCGGAGGGATGGCTTCTTTGGCCGTTCCGTCCTCCAGGACTTTCTGGTGTGATTATTGGTTCGCAGACCCACCACCGGGGTTGGTATTGCTCGGGTATCTATTCTAAGGTAAGGAATCTAATACTAACGTGTCTCTTTCAGATGCACAAGTTATTACTTGTGTAACGATATATCTGTAAGAGACATTAGTTAGTATTAGATTCCTTACCGACCCACCCATCCTCCCCGTTCTGCGAACCAATATCTAGGGTTAGGGTTGTCCCCTTTCAGGGCCCTAGTTTCAATGGCACCAGTGTTGGTTTTTAACATGGCTCTGCGTTTCTGGCGCGGAAAAGCTGTGTCTAAGAACTGACATCAGCACGCGGAGGCGGCGTCTAAGTACTCCGACGACGTCATCACGGTGCCCACGACGCCGACGACGGACGCGAAGCCGCAGACGACGCCTACCGACGCGCAAGGGTACTGCTACGCAAAAATTTCCGGATCCAGTCTGACGCCTGGGGATATTCTAAGGTAAGGAATCTAATACTAACTAATGTCTCTTACAGATATATCGTTACACAAGTAGTAACTTGTGCTTCTAGTGATGTGATTTCTCCTTTTTGGACTCGGCTGCGTCTGATCCAGGCATTATGTAACTCAGAATGTTCAGGTCGCGGTGTTCTAGCAGCGACAGTTGGTGTGAGGCTGGCGTGCGGTGACACCCTCTCTTGCTGCTTTGTCGGTCGTCCTTACGTTTATGGAAATAAACCTTTCCTGTTTGATAGTGAGTCTGGTGTCATCACTACAGTCTTCTGTGCGCCTGAGAGCTGGGTTGGTCAGGTCTTCCCTTTGACCTCCTGCTGCGACTTCCGGATAAGATCCGCCTAGTGATAAGCGCTGTAGAGTCCAATCTGAAGTTGTCTGATGCGAGCTGCTGTCCAGCTGGTTTTATGTCCTTCCCCTAGCTAACATAGCCATGGTAATCAGGAGGTAGAAAGGAAATCTAGCACTTTAATCCAGAAAATGCTCCTTACTGGCTGACTGAAATGGGTTGGTTAGATCAGTGAGACAGAAACCCACAGGCCTGCTGTTTTCCCACTCATGCAGACAGTAAGTAAAGTGAGGGAGAGGTGTGGCCATATGAGAGAGAGAAAGGAAAGCCAGAAACATTACCCAACAGCGTCCCCAATCCAAGCTGAGGAGGGAGTCTCTGGAAAATATGAACACAACAAAATGTTGCTATCCTAGCACAAGCCTATGCCCTCCCTAAAAAAACAAAAAGCACAGAAAGAACATATAAGCAGAATTGTGCATCCAACAAGAGGCACAGAATGACTTAGGTGTCTGAGCGCAGCCTATACTACATAGAAAACCTAAACAGTGAGGTACTAAGGGGAATTAAATGGAACTTTTGCATCAGTGTTCAATGGAACACTTAATTTGTCCTTCTCTGAAAAATGGTACAGTAATTACATTTTGGCCAGGCAGAGGAGGTGAAATTGCAGCAATGCCTGATCTGGTTAGGTTTGCTACCTGGACAGTTTGTTGCCGGCATTGCCGTTATTTTCATGTCTTGGCCGGTACGAAAATGAAAACAAATCACCCAAATCTTGACTTTTTTGCTCTTATCAGTAAGTGCTTTGATCAGTAAACATAAGGGAAAGCACTTTAAAATATGTTCAGAAGCTGCCTTAATGATTCATGAATAATAGTCAGGGCCACTGGAATTATGAGAGTGCGTGACTTTGGTGATTTTCGCATAATTATAGATTTGCAACACAATCCTGCTGCATAATCTGCAGATTTTAACAAAAAAACATTTTTGTTTCTAGCTTAAACGGTTCAAAAGTTACAAAAAATGAAGTGACACACATTGCCACGCAGTGGAAGGCTCTTTGCAAAGGTTGACTGGTCAACTTTCTGTTGCTTATTGCTATATTTGTGTGTTAAACGGGGACTAATAAGGTGCAGCCAATGCCCAGACAGTCTTAACAAGTTTAAAAATGACAAATTAATGAAGTAATACTATCAGAAAATCTGCCACACTGTGCCGCCTAATTTACCTTTCCGCGCTGCATAATTTACTCAAACCGCTCACATAGGGCCCGATTAGGATGGCGGATGGACCTGCCTCCGTCCGCCACCCCAGAGGTGGAGGGACTGTCCGCAGGGGCAGCGGCGGTCCCTCCGTGCGAATTAGGATGTGACCGCCACCCTGGCGGTCACATCCTGTATGTTTAACATTGGGGCGGGTGCTGCTTGAAGCAGCACCCGCCGCAATGTTAAAACTGCATGCAGTGCATTTGCATGCACAAAGTGGCAGGCACCGCGCGGTGCCTGCCGCTTTGTGCATGCATTTGCAGGGGGTACCATAGGTACCCCCCATGTGCACCCCCCACCCCCCAACACCCTGGGGGTCCGCAACGGGCCCCCAGAAGCAAAGCTACACATGCTTTTCCACGGCGGAGAATCCGCCACGGAAAAGCATGTTTCCTCACCCATCGTAATTTGGCTGGAGGTGTCTTGCAGACACCGCCACCAAATTGCAGACAACATCCCGCGGATCAGTGGTGGATGGACTTGCCGTCCGCCGCTGATAACACCGCCATCCTAATGTGGCTGGTGGTGTTTTGGAGGTCCGCAGCGGTGAATCCGCATCCTCCGGCCCGGCGGTGGCTTCCGCCGGCCCGGAGGATGCGGATTCACCGCATTCCTAATAGGCCCCATAATGTGGTCCTCCTTTGCTGCATAATTCCAGTGGCTCTGCTAATAGCTAAACTAAACAAAGGCAGAAAAGCTGTGTTAAAAATACGGATGTTTTTATATAAGGGATCTTCTTTAAGTATCATGCTCCGGTCTTTGCAGAATCATAAAACATGAACAGATGGGTATTTTTGATTGTTGCTGTATTTTTTTGCAGTTTTATATAGTGTAAACTCGATCCAAGGGCACTGGAGTGCTATTCATGAGAACCAGTTGCATTTCACAAGATGAGATTCGTTTTAATTTTAGGGCCAGGATGTTGAGCCGATGCAGGGACTCGCATCTGATTACCCATATCCACTGCAGCACTGATCTTTCTGCCACTTTCATGTGGATAATGCGCACCCCCCCTCCATCAAGGCCGGAAAGTGAGAGGGAATCGTTCCGGGGAAAAGACACTGGGGGAAATGTGACAATGGCCCCCAAAAGTCATAGCAACACCTGACCGCCAGCAAGGCCCCCTTCAGTTACTCACTCCTCCCCAGCCCACCATTGCCTCAGAGCGATGGCATGGGAGGGTGTTAAGGAAAGGCCACAGCTGCTGATGGCCCAAAGTCCAAAATATCACCTGACATCTCGGCGAAGTTGCTTTAGAGTCCTCCTCCAGTGCCCTCTGTGGAAATGGGAATACAAACATCATCCACAGTGCACTACCCTGAACATGACCCACCAGCATCCTAGGCTCCTCCTCTGCCCCTTCCATTGCTCCTCCCAGCTCTTCTTCCTCTTTGTCCACCTTTTAGTTACCCCTCTGCTCCCCCCTCGCAGAGACTCCACATCCTGCCCTCTTCATGCCCTGCTGCATAGTCTGCAATTACAAAGTCATTAGTTTAGATTAACCATTCAGTTTCTTATTCATTGCATCTCCTTAAATCCACAAAGAACCTCTACAAGAGGCAGCATCTACAGCTTCCTTAGACATTTCTGTTGGAAGGGCAAGGTCTAACACCTTTAAAACAGATCCTAAAGTTTGTCTAAATATTCAGATGGGGTTTTGCCCATATTTTGTTTGCAATTTGAAATCTTGGTCCAGTCTGTTTTCACCATGCACACATCTGCACACATCTATAGCCCCTTGTAACAACGCATCCTTTGTCGTATTCTCGGTTGCATCACTCCCAAGGTCCTGTGGTGGACAAGCTGACTTTTCAACCAATCCAATCTCTCCCTTCACTGGGTACTACTAAACACAGTAATTCATCTCCCCAGTATCGTCTATACACTCTAAACACACTGTGCAGTGACAAGCAGAACTGGACAGGGCTTTCTGTTTGCAGGGGGATTGTTTCTTTTTTTTTTTGGATAATCATCAACTTTATTCAGTATTTTGAAACAGCAAAGAAGATTCATTGGCAGCAGCTCACAAATCAACAAGTACAATAGGTCAAAATCAACAGGGGTTGTTTCTTAATACTCATTAAATCAGAAAGGGATCAAGAGACATGAACGATGGCTATTCACAGGAGCGGGGTTGTAACGCAATGGAAAAAGGTTATCATGAATGGGCAGGGTGGGGGACTTTATTGTCTGCGTTGCTTGAGGTAGGAGAAGCTACTGCCCTCTCTGATTGCATGCAGCTTCTAGCCAGTCAGTCTACATTCCCTACCTCCCAGCCCCCCGCTGCCCCACCCGGAGAAAAAAAGCCATTGTCTCTGGCCAACACTGGATTATATCGCCCTTCACATTAAAGACACAATTTGCTTTTTACAGCCGGTCTATAGCTTCTAAATTTGCACTCTAGTAACACTTACTGATGAATTTATAGTTCAGATCAGGGCATATAAATTATTTAAATAAACCCTCAGTTGTTTGATAAACCTTCTAATGCATTTGAATTGCTGTTGACCTAAAGCTATTATCTCCTACATCTGTAGCAGCAACTCCAAGACAGACCGGGTGCTCTGGTGCAATAGGGGAGTAGAACTGCTGCACAGGGGTGAGGTGATCTCAGGATGATGTCTTGAACCTTGTGAGTATGCCCTCCTTTAGGGATTAGGAAGGGAGTCATGCACATTCCGCTAGAATACAAACTCACTAAGAACTCAATGTATCAGAAGCAAGCATATAGGGGGAAACCAGACAATGGCCACCGGAGTAGTCAAGGCCAGCATAATGCTCCCATCTTATGTTCTTGTCACTTTACAATATTAAGTGCCCAGGTTGACCATGAGCAAGTGGGCAAGGAGCAATAGAGAATTGGCTGGAAAGGATGGTGTGCTTCCCCGTTTTTAGGTCGAACCTAGGCAGCGCATGCGCTGTCTCTTTGAGACATGCAGTATTCACTCTGTGGGCTTACCTCTCACACATTGCTTTTTTATTTGTCCCTTCAATTGTTGTTCAAAAATCCTTGCTTGCTAGTGGTTAATCTCTCCTCTTTCGACCTCCTTTTTGTGTTTGGTTTCCTCCCACATAGCACTGCCCAATTACTGTTAACATTATGCTTCAGTGTTTATGTGTTCATTTGGGGGACTATTTTTTTTATTGATTCCTGCTCCTTACACTGTTTGCCCATCTTCTGTGGTTCAGTTCCGCCACCCGCCACTTAATCTTGCTGTTCCGTTCAAATACCGAGATGAAATGGCAGATGCTTCAGAAGCTGATTTTGGAGTGCCTCTTCAATTTTCTCTGACTTCAAAGTGTGAAGATGTCCCCCCAATCTGCTCCCGCTTCCCTACTTGTTGCTGTAGTAAGCCATGGTCACCTGACCTTCAGCAGACCAACCTTACAGTAAAGTTAAGGGCAATACTTGGGCAACATCCGTTGCATTTTCTCTGACACTTGTTTATATACTGTGATCTCGAGCAATCCGAAGGTGTTGGAGCGCTTTACATGAGCGCTGCTTACATTACACAATATTTGATTAATTTTGCGGGGCATTCTTATAGAGCGCGAACTTGTCTGACCCAGAGATATTGAAGCACTTTACAAAAGCACCAGTTACGTTACAAAAGGTCAGGTTAATTTTTTTGGTTTTAGGTGCACAAAGATTAAGCCATGCCGATGCCGCCCCAGTTTATTATTTACCTTCTACCTGACAAATGGGAGCAGCATTCATCCCTCCCACCTCCTCCCATGCCACTGCATGCCCGCCCCAGTGCCTCTTCCTGTCCTCCTCCTCCTATACGAACACTAATTTCAAAGCACACTCACAGCAGCATCACAGCGATTGTTAGGCATTTTTTATTATATAATGTGAACTTCAGTGACCCGAAGGTGTGGGAGCGCTGTACATGAGCGCCAGTTACAGTACACACTGTCAGATTAATTTTGGAGGGCATTTTGATACACCCCAAACTCAACTGACCCAAAGGTATTGGAGCACTTTACAAAAACACCAATTACATTACACAAAGTCAGGTATTTTTGTTTTGTTTTTTAGGTGCACGAAGATTAGCTGATGCTGATGCAGGACCTATTATTTATTATTTCCCTTATACCTGACAAATGGGAGCAGCATTTGTCTCTCTCACTGCCTCCCATGTGGCTGCATGACTGCCCGCTGCCTCTTCCTGTCATCCTCCTCTCAGAGCTCTAAGTTCAAAGCACATGCACAGTAGCTCCTCAGGGACTGTGAGACATTGTTTATTATATAATGTGAACTTGAGTGACCCTAAGGTGTTGGAGCACTTTACATGAGCTCTTGTTACATTTCACAAAGTCAGATACATTTTTGGGGACATTTTCATATAGGCCAAATTCAACTGACCCAAAGGTATTGGATCACTTTGCAAAAGCGCCAATTACATTACACAAAGGGAAAGGGCTCTATTCCGATCTCGGTCGGAAGTGCTCCGAATCGGATTTGGCTTTACCTAACCCTTGCTTGAGATATTTGCCTGCTGTGCTGGACCATAATAGAAATGGGTGTGGTAGAGCACACGAGCACTGTGCCTCATGACGAGCTCAGCTCGTCATGAGCACAGAAGGGGTTAAACCCACCAAGGGTCTCCCCCTTCTTTAAGAGGAAGGAGCTCCCCTGGCATTCCATGGGAGCTTTCATATAATTAAAGCAGGTGCTCACAGAAGGTTTATTTGCATGATGCCCCTGTATTTCAACCGCAAAAAACACAGTTGATGGACAGAATGTAGAACAATGTCATACATTCACCCCAGTACAAGGATCTGGGCCTAAATCCATCGGATGCTTGTTTCCATTCTGGGAAGGACATGGCTTTTGTAGTTCGGACTGGACTGTTCCCATGGGGCACAGGGTCAGCGCTGATTTGCATATCGCCATTGTCTAACCCAGGGTGGTGTGGAGTGGAAAAACGATGGATTTGGGCCCAGATCTTTGGACTGGGGTGAATGTGTGACATTGATCCACATTCTGTCCATCATTGTTGTGTTTGCAGGTACCGCTCCCTGTATTTCAACCAGTTCATCTCAGAATCTTGGCAGGACAAGCATGCCTTTGCAGGGTCTTAGCAGTGGGCAGCGGCTACTGGTGCCTGTGTGGGAAGGCAAAGGCGGGCATGTATGGGAAAGCCCAGGACCCATTTGTGCTTTAGGTACCAATTTTAAATGCACAATGGGCCTCATTTACAATATTTTGGCGCAAGGCAGCACCGCAAGGCGTTTTGCTGAACTGCCCTGGGTCAAAAGAAAATGTAAATGTAGAGGTACTTGTATAGCGCACGACTACCCGGAGGCATCTCGGCGCTTGTACGAATACCGCTGAGGAACCCTTCCTGGCCTTTCCCTGTGAAGTGCCCACTCCTGGGCACCCCCAAGGTGTAGCCAGGCATCCTAGCGTTGTTGGGGCCGTTGTGGAGATTAAGCAAGCTATTGCCCAGAGTTGCAGAGTGGGACCCATGATTAGAATAGGCACTGAGGCGAGAATTAACAGGTCCGAGGGAATTGAGCCCAAGACCCACCGAGGCGGGAATTGAACCCAGACTTCTGCATCAGGGTCTGCCGCTCTAACCATTGAGCCACACTTCTCCAGGACAGGAGTGCGCAATATCTATGAGATACAGCGGATTCCTGTCCTCTTTCACAGTGCTGGCACACACATGGCTGCCATACACCAACGCAGGCACCCTTACACTGTGAAGCAAGGGTATCCGCGTTGAAATCAGGCTGTGGTTGTGCAGGACGGGGCACCTACTATCACAAAAACAACTGGTGCGCCTGCCCTGGACTGGCGCAGGGGTTTGACGCATTCCCAGATTTATGCTATGTTGTAGATCAGGGAAGGTGTCAAAAGCCATGAATGTTGAGCGGGAACACCCACTGCAATACCCATGGCATGCCTCCTCCACTGCGTTGCCTCACAGAATATCTAAGAGACATTGAACAGCCATGCAGGGTGGCTTTCCGTGGCCTTGTAGATATGGGTAAGCCCAGTGAACTGCTGAAACGTCAAGAAAAGTGACGTTCTGGCAGCGCACTGCGCTTGTAAATAAGCCCCTATATCTACAAGGCCATGAACAGCCACACAAGGTTCCGTGGCCTCGTACATATGGGTAATCCCAGAGTAGCATCGGAACGTCAGGAAAAATGACGTTCCAGCAGCGCACCTGGCTTGTAAATATGCTCCTATGTGTCTTTGAGCTGTTTTCTTTCCAGGGACGGGAATATGCCATTTGTGCAAAAGAACCTTCGTCTTTAAATCTTTAGTTTTCTTCTCTGCTTTATCCTTCTCATCTTTATTGAAAATGAGCCTACCTTATGACAAGTGGGTGAGGGGAGGTATAGCCGATTCTGAATGTGAAAAAACTCCTAGATTTGTTCCATTTAGTGATGCTCATTTGACATGGACACGGTCAGAACGTGAGGATGATGATGTTCTGCCAGCTGCTGTGCCTCCTTTTATTTAAGGATCCAACTGTATATAATTAAGAACGCTACGATCTAAGACCGTGAAAGACTGTACATAGGGACAAATAAAGTTGAAACTGGAATTTTTTATATAGTGAATTACACCTCGTCAGATCAAGAGACTTTTTTTTTTGCTTTTTCTTTTTCGAGTTACCATCCGGACTCAACTGTAAGGTCGCGGTGTAAAGACTTGGGAGTGCAAGCCGAAGACACAAGGTCGAGGTTCTGGTTGGTCTCAGGGCGTTCTTGGACTGACAGACGCATTCCTTAGCACGGAACACCCAACCGCCGCGAACAGCACGGTTAGAGGATGGAGTCTTTTGGGTCTGAGAAAGGTGTTGAGAAAAGTGGTTTCAAAATGAAAACGTGTACATTGGCTCATAGCAAATGTTTTTTAATAATGTGTTTTCTTATGCTTGTGAATATTACGTTAGCTTGTGTGGGTTGGATTTTCTATGTTACACAATTGCCGCTTACATCTACCTCCCAACCTACTCTTTCTTTTTCTACTGTTTCCCCACATGAGTTTCATACGTTGCCTGAACATGAACAGACACGAAGATCAGAATTTGTGAACAATTCGTTTATACAGATGTTGCATCAGCATCAGCTAGTCATAAATACCACGAATTGTTGGGTGTGTGGTCTTATGCCACATACTACAGACAAGGGAATGCCATATTTGGTTTTGCCCTTTTCACCTAATGGGTCAGTTTGGGCACTCCAATCGATGTTTATCTATGCGAACGAAGCCTCTCCAGTGCGTTCTGTTAACGATAACGTGAGCAAGAATGCTTTGATACGGGGAATAGTCGATATGATTAGAGATATTGACGCGTATAATGCTATCCCTAAAGATGAGGTACGAGCATATGTTGGTTGGAATAAGACGACATATAGTGTTAGCTAGACGGAGAAAGAAAGGCAGCGAAGGTCTCCTCCTATTTGGATTATTATTATTATTAATATTATTATTATGCGTTCTTATATAGCGCTCGATTACCCTTAGGCATCTCGGCGCTTGCCTTGGGAACCCGTCCTGGTTTTTCCCTGTGAGATACCCGTACTTGGCATCCCCAAGGTGAAAGCCAGGCATCCCGCCGCAGGGGGGCCGTAGTGGAGATTAAGCAAGCTAATGCCCAGAGCTGCAGAGTGTGAACCTGTGACTTGAGTAGGCACCGAAACGAGAATTATCGAGTCCATGGATATTTGGGCACAAGACCCTGCCGCGTCGGGAATTGAACCCTGGTCCCGGGTCTGACCTCTGCTTCAGGGTCTGCCGCCTATTCTGTTTTTGGGCACTGCTAGAACCACAGATAAATAGGCGGGGAGTTGCTTAAACATGGAGCAGGTTAGACAAATGGTATAGGAAAATAGCAGTTAGAGGCGCTGTGTTTTGCTCTGCACTGCTGCGGTCTTTCATTATTTATTCGGGAGCCTTCAGTACCTGTCTGCCTGTCTGTGGCAGATATCCATTGGGATAGTGTTCCTGCCTGGCATTGTTAGTGTATGCGGTAACGTGAACCAGACGCCTGCACAAGCCTCGACTAGCCACGCAGCATTTCTTACGGCCCCCCAGTGACATGCAGATAACACAGGCGTACACAGCGGACGCACAAAGCCAGCCTTGTGAGCCGACGTATACACTAGTAACCGGACCTTCACTTGCACAAAGCTTGTTTGGCCCCACAGAGCACAGGTGCAGAGGAATGTAACTCGAGGCAGTCGTGAGTTGACATATTGCGTTAAGATTAACTGGGAAATTGCACCGCACACGCGCCACTATAATTGCTCTGGGGTTCACATAACAGAACATGTTACACACCAGAACGCCGTGTTTGACTAGAACGATATTCTTTCTAATGTTTTTCTACAAACTGGCACAATCCTTTGTGCGCTGAAGCTATGCAACCCTCTGTGAAAGCGAGCACATAGCGCAAATTACCAAAATAAGTGGCATGTGCTACCCGAAAGAAGTAATAACATCTACACAAACTTAGCACTGACCCTGAACTATAAATGAAGTTATGTCTTTGAGGTGTGATCAAAAATGTTCCTCAAGAGTAAGAAACGTTTTACAAGAGGAAGCATTACATGTTCCCTACTGAAAGCATACATAGAAAACACAGGTTTAAGTGCTTACGTTGGCAATGCGGTTACAGAGCGGCCACGCAGAATCCAGGGTCGGACCCAGGTTGTTTGCTTGGGTGTAGTTGGTGATTGTAATTGTGGTGGCAAACGATTACAATATTATTGACGGCTCAAGGTATTGGTCCCTGATTCTCAAAGAGGGAACTGTTCCAAGGGACGAGAGCGGGTTTAAATTGTTTTAAAACTAGGTTTCCTTTTGGTAATGTGAATACAGCAAGTGAGGTCTGGAGCCTAAATAACGTTCATCAGACTAGCCTTCCTGTAATGTCATGCGATCGATCGTTTTGTATACATGGAAGTACATAAGTCAATTTCAATGCCTGGCAATTCGCGAAAGTCAAGTGCGAGTTTGTGGGAAAGTAAGAATCAAAGTACACGGTAACTGTTGTCATATCTCCCTTAATAAATGTGCCAAACAAGTAATCTGTTTTATCCTCACCCTGTCACGCTTGGCTAAGGCGAGCACATTGCAAAAATATGCAAGGGTCGAGTAAACCTGGTCTGAAAAGTTCTGACGCACGTGTCGAACAGGCTCATGTGTTGCAATTTTAAAGCAAATGTCTGCTTCTAAAGAGCAATTTCAACTTTAAGGTTACATTGAAGGAGACTTGCCATTGCTTCTAAAGAGCATCTGTAACTTTAAAAGTTACAGTGAAAGGACTTGCAATTGTCCCAATGTCGATAAGATGAGTGCCTTTGAGATGGTTAACAAGGAAAATGTATTATACGGTGCCAAGGTAGCCCCAAGATTATAATTTTCCTTGTCATCCTTTGACCCTGCTGGATACCGCATACTTTGGAGAATCACTGCATGTGGATCAGTTAATGATTTATTTATTCTGTAAGCCCCTTGCCATTCCGTCACCCTGCGGGATATCGCATTGACCCCTGACCTGCAGCGGTTTATCACCCCTGACCTGCAGCGGTTTATCCATGCACTTATTAACAAGTAGTGTTTAACGAGATTAACTGAGGTTGGTTGGCTTCGTACAGAATAAAATGTGCAGGTAGCTCTCCTGTGTCCCCTCGTAACCCCGAAGAAGAGGGAGCAGGCGGTGAGACTGTTAATGTCAGGGTCGTGTGTTCGGGCCCCAAGTTGGGTGAAAACGAGCAATTTAATTTGTGTTCGGGCCCCACGTTGGGTGAAAACGAGCAATTTAATTTTCCTCTGGGGGCCTGAACCAACGGGGCGTGAATAGGCGAGGGTAGATCGATTTAGGTAGCTCTCCTGTGCCTCTGGGGGCCTGAACCAACCGGGCGTGATTAGGCGAGGGTAGATCGATTTAGGTAGCTCTCCTGTGTCCCCCCGTAACACCGAAAGCAGGGGGCAGGTGGTAACACTGTTAATTTCAGGGTCGTGTGTTTGGGTGAAAACGAGGGATTTTATTTTCTTCTGGAGCCTGAACCAACTGAGCAGCGTGAATACACGTATGAGATCAACACGTTAATGCTACTAGGGCCCTGAGCGCTCGGCAGGTGGGCTCCCACCTCTGCAGAGTCCGTGAGGCGGCACTGGGCCGGGTATAATGCTGCCGCCATTACATTGTATGTAAACGTTAAGTATGAAATTTAGGCGCCGGGGTGAGCGTGCTTCTCACGTGACACATTGCTTTGTCAGGTACAATGCCAACGTGTCGACTGTCGTCTGTCCCTTCGAGGCTGCAAAGGCAATTTGAATATTCCGGGCCGGTTTAGTGTTGCCTTTTCACTCCACGAAATGTATTTCATTTGAATAGCGTGCAAGAACAAATTCCGCCAACCCAGCTGCATTACCTGCCACGTCTCCTGCCCAGTGGGGCATCCGAGAGATACCACGCGTTTGCCCGCCGCCATTGCAGGCCACGCGTTGCCCGCCGCCATTGCCGGCCACACGTTGCCCGCCGCCATTGCCGGCCACGCGTTCATCCGCCGCCATTGCCGGCCACGCGTTTTATTAATTGATTATGAGATTTATATAGCGTGAGCGTTACCCCAAGAGGCAGAGCGCTAGATAAAAGAACAAGTTGCGTGTTTGCGGATTGTAATACGAGACGTGAGACAATTTTTGCAGTTGGTGTGTTCTGTCAGGGATAGATAATAAGACGCACTGCACAGATGAAACGTTCAACAAGGTGACACAAATTGTAAAGTTATGTGGTATATTTTGCACTCCGGATTCCTCCGTTGTGGGCTCGCTTTGATATTTTATTTGTGTCATATTACAAATTAATAGTGTAACACGCTCAGAAAGGAAGGGAAAGTATGTGGAAGATCAATCGGTAAAATGATATCTTCTTTTAACAATCAGTAAACGTGCTTTTTTATTACCGAGGAACAGGACATAGGAATTCAGCAGAGCAGTAAAATGTTAATACGAGGCCTCTGTCCCTAGCAAAGAGCGGATGCTCGCTAGGCAAAACGAAAGAGTAGAGTATGGAAAGAAAGAACACTCCGAAGCACAATATAGAGAGGCATGTGGCGAGCTGTGCATTCGCCATACTGTGCAGAATGAATGTCTGGGTATTCAGGCCCGTGTGCGCACGTGCAAATAAGAGACAAAAGGATCCAGTATATAAGTCCGGCTGTCCGCACGCAAAACAGCACAGAGCTTTCCATCAGCGTTGAGGACTGGAAGCAGCCAGCATGGGGAAGGTAAATAAAGCTGCCAAGGTTTACGTACATCCGCGCAGACTCTCTTGGTTATATGTATTATGGATATAGCCTGCTAGTTATTATAGCTGTATGTATGGAAAACACTTCGTTAACGGGACAGCTGTCTCGAAACCAGGTAATATTTGTACTGATGAAATTCAAGCTCTAGGCACTTTTTAAGCTAGGGCTTAAAGGAGCCAGGACACTTCATAATCAATTAAGTTATATGGTGAGCTTTCAAAGTAAATGTACGGTTGCATTATTGCACTAGTTGGCTCTCTTATTTAGATTCTCATTTCAAGAGAGACATCTATCTCTGCCATAGGCAGAGCCATGATTACGTATTGCGGTGGTGTGAAAGACAAAGAGCCTGATTTAGTCGCTCTATGTACATGCACACCAGTCATGTCTACCACTGCACTGTGCAGTGATTCAACAGTCGAGCAGTTATGGTTGCAGTAGAATTGCGGTCAGAAGTACGAAAGCTGTTATGCTTCCTCTCTGTACGCCCAAGGTCGTTGCACGATATGCGACTTCATAGTGTAATAGGGATGGGGGAGGTTATTATTAATTTTGTTTTAAGCAGTGCGTTCCCCCCTCGAAATATAGGTAAGTTATTCATGGGCCAGGGAATGATAACAACTGGCAAATTGAAGAGTGATACTATCATTGTAAAAAAGAGTTGGGAGTTGTTCCGTGTAAACAATCTGGAATGATTGTCACGGGTGATCGTGGTCAGGCGCTTCATGCGCCAGGAAGCCTATGGTGAGCGAGTATTCTATAACTGCCAATAACATGCTATAGCATCATACTCGCGTTTCCCATCTTTGAAAGTTGGATTAGGCCCTCGTGGAGTGCGCATGTCCATGTATGAATATGATATTCGTCACCACTGTCTCAGAGTAAGTGAGTAGTAAAGCAGCAATGGCAGAATGAACTTGGTCCATCTAAATTTGGAAAATATTCAGAAACACGTAGCACTGGTTGCAGAATTGCATTACTCTTTTCATAGCGCTTAATGTAATAGAGGCTGAACCACTAGAAACAGAGGGTTCAGTGGGTCAGCTGCCATGGTGTACAATATGTGACACTGTATTACCGAGCTGGCAAGAGGTTTCACAATTTTGTTGTACAGATGTGCTGCCTAACCTGCAAACAACGGGTCTCAGTCTTTCAATGCGAATCCCTGGGAAGCCACCACTGGTTGTATGTCACCACCGTGTAAACGATCTCATTCGCAGCTGGGCCTGGCAAAGCAACTAAGTGGCAGAGGCGCGTTATGTTTCAGCCTCTGTCGCCACGCCCGCTACCCGCCCTCTGTCTTCAGCTAGGGATAACAACAGCACCCACACGCTTGTGAGGGTCTGTATTTGCAGCAGTAACCTGATATTTACCACTCTCCCGGGATACCCATAGGTAAGAAGTATCTGCAGCGGAGTTAATGAAACGCACATTCCCATGGGCGAGTGGAAGTTGTGCAATCCTGAAAATAATGCGGACGCAAAGCCATTCACACCCCTGATGGAATAAGTACTAACAAAAATATATCCTGTATAAAGTAACAAGCTACAAAATACAAATCAGTCACCTGCACGTTACATGATGTGCTTTACACGGGGGGCACTAACCCTATGCCAGCTATATTCTTAACATTGTGTCATGCCATTGTGCTAGTACAATGCAGGCAAAATAGGCATCGTGTCACTCAGCTTGCGAATGGCGTCCACAGGAGGTGGGGTAACCATGGGCATATTGCACTATCACGACTGGAGAAACTGTGCCCATTCAGGTCTACCATATCACTGTTTACCAATATCCTGCTAGCACCATCCGCATTAGATTGAACATCGGGAGTGGCTTCAGTACTTGGAAATGGATCTAGCAGCAATGCCATATGTACACCATGAAGTTGGGATGTGGCCTATGTAACTAAAGGTGTGGCCCGAGAACAGTATCTGAGAAATCCCCGAGAACAGTATCTGAGAAATCTCTGTAAGAGGAGTGGCTATGTAGCTAAGGGCGTGACCTATGAACCGTATCTACGCAATACCCAGTAGAGGTGCGGCTTATGTAACTAAGGGTGTGTCTACGCAATCCTCATTTGAGGTGCGGCTTAGGTAACTAAGGGCGTGTCCTAAGAACAGTTCTAAGAAATCTCCATAGTGGTGTGGTGAAGGGGACCATGATAGAGGTGCACGAAGCAGCTTCAGAAAGTAGCTAGGTGTGCTGGGTTTCATTAGGCATGCGCTGATACAGGAAAGGACTGAAGGATATTATGAAAGCGACGGAGTACTTTGTCTGGGCTGGGAATGGATGTCTTTCTCCTAGACTTACATGAAGCCCTGCCGGCGGCAGGGTGCCGGTAACTGGGTAGGTGGGGGGGGCTCTGTCATCGACGGGGGCCTCCTCCAGAGCTGTGGCGGAGTACAGGGCGATCTGGAAGCAGATGGACAGTAGGGGTACCTCTGCGGCAGAAGGATACAGTCTAAATACCTCTGCCTGGCACAGTAGGGTGCCCGAGCCAAGAACCTGGAGCCGAGGGGGTTCCAGATTACAGCGTCGGCGCCCCGTTAGTCCTTCGGGCGGTCGGGGGGCCTGAACCGACCGGGGGTGTGCCTCATCTCCCGCCCTGACAGGGGGGGCGGGAGTCTAACAAAATAAAGTGATAATGTACTGCACCGTCTGAGCATCGACTCGCCGTGCAAGATGGCTCCTTGGGCATGCGGGTCAGCGAGAGGCTGCCGCTTTGGATCGCCTGTAAGATGACCCACCTACCAGTACCTGTGTTGTACAAAATAAACCTGCACCACTGCTTTCCCACAAATATGTCTCATGGTTTCCTTGGTATGTAAGTGTATGCGCGCAGGGTGAAGTAAGCACTGATGGTGTGGGCACTATGCCGCTGGCACCACGACACGAAGGGGAGTATGGGGGGACAGCGCCCTAGTCCCACACATCTGGCGAGCGCAGCCGGCAGCGCGCCCCCCGGTGCCGCCCCCCGGCCAACAGCCAATGGGGAGGGCTCGTTGTGGACGGGGGAGGGCGCTTCCAAGGGATATACCTGGCCAGCAGCTAGGCTCGGCCTTTCTCTCCCGCGCTGTGGCTGCTCTGCGCTGTAACCCACCCTGAACCCTGACCCAGCTGCAGAGCGGTTGGCACAGTTTGGAATACTTTAATGATCATGTTTTATGTTGCAGGCGGAGTCACAGGGCGATCTGGAAGCAGATGGACAGTAGGGGTACCTCTGCGGCAGAAGGATACAGTCTAAATACCTCTGCCTGGCACAGTAGGGTGCCCGAGCCAAGAACCTGGAGCCGAGGGGGTTCCAGATAACAGCGTTGGCGCCCCGTTAGTCCTTCGGGCGGTCGGGGGGCCTGAACTGACCGGGGGTGTGCCTCATCTCCCGCCCTGACAGGGGGGGCGGGAGTCTAACAAAATAAAGTGATAATGTACTGCACCGTCTGAGCATCGACTCGCCGTGCAAGATGGCTCCTTGGGCATGCGGGTCAGCGAGAGGCTGCCGCTTTGGATCGCCTGTAAGATGACCCACCTACCAGTACCTGTGTTGTACGAAATAAACCTGCACCACTGCTTTCCCACAAATATGTCTCATGGTTTCCTTGGTATGTAAGTGTATGCGCGCAGGGCGAAGTAAGCATTGATGGTGTGGGCACTATGAGTAGGCACCGAAACGAGAATTATCGAGTCCATGGATATTTGGGCTCAAGACCCTGCCGCGTCGGGAATTGAACCCTGGTCCCGGGTCTGACCTCTGCTTCAGGGTCTGCCGCCTCTAACCAGTGAGCCACATTATACCCCACCGAGGTCATCTTTGTTTGCAAGGTAATGGTCAAAATCCGAGAGCTCAGCTTGGTAAGAGTGTGTTTGTTCACACATACGTTTATACGTCCCAGAAATCTCCTCCGTTCGTGCCAGCTAAAGGCACGTATTTTGTTTGACACGATAGAGCATACACATGGTTGCCATCTGATTTTTCCGGCACATGTTACGTGGCATTTTTTCTTCCCCCTACATACACAGCTGATTTCAATTACCATAAGACAAGATATGGTAGAGGTGTTATCAATGCGAAAGACACTGCCGCACAAGAAGTTGGAGACTTCTTTAAGGGTTTCCTGCCCTTTTGGGGTCCTATGGCTAATGGTAGGACAATTTGTCAGCTTACGAGGGAATGGTCGAGGCCACTATAAATGAGACTGCAGGTGCCCTTAGCAATATTACAGCTGAGATTCAAGCGGATCGCCTTATGACATTACAGAACCGCTTTGCTTTAGATATTATACTTGCAGATAGAGGTGGAGTATGTAAATTGATCGGGTCTAGTTGCTGCGTTTTCATACCAGATAACCCCCCGATAGTGTACCAAGCCATCTTGAGGTTACATAAGTCCGCTGAGTCTATTCATGTAGACGAAGGGAACTGGTCATTGATGGGATGGTTATGGGAATCGCTGTCCAAATGGGGATGGAAGATTCTGATGTTCCTTGGTATGGCGTTAGCTATCTTTTTCTCGTGTTGTTTATGCATCCAGTGTGGTCCCGCCATTTGTAGTCTTTGTGCTACGTTCTGTGTGGGAAGACCAGTCCCGAGAGAAGTGAAGGATAATAAGATGATGTTACAGCAACACCTTGATGACCTGATGAGAATAGATATAGACCTAGATTCAGATTGAAATGAGTTTAGGCTATTGCCTACGTAATGGCAAAAGGAGGGTCTGAGGTTCTGTGATTTTGCGTGCTTTTAAAGTGCACGACTTTCTTTTCTAAACATGGGTTTTTGCCATGCGTCGTGACTGCCATCTGGTGTTGCCTTTTACGTAGGCCTCAGAAGTTAGTCTGCGAGCAAAGCAGTCTGACCTTTTGTGGGTCATGTGTACATTAACTAAGGTTTCCTTTGTGCGCTGGAGTTAATCATGCCATTTGTGCACATATATAGAGCGATGGACTCTCTAGGCTACCCAAAGCCAATCACAGTACTCCAAAACACCTATGAAATATTAGGTTTTGTCGACTGCACCAACCTTTCTTATACGATGAGAATACCAGCTTCTGGTTATAGTGTGCCCTTTGGGCTCTTATTATTCAAACAAGAGCCAGTCTCTTTATACTGTAGTCCACCCTTCAAGAGTACAAGAAAAAATAACTTATGAAGTGCCACGTTAACCAATGATGCATTTTGTTGCAAAACAGCAACACTGGATAGACTTGCCGCAAAATGAAAGCTTAATTAATGGAATAGATGTCTCCAGAGCTTTCCTAAGAGAAGCATGACAAACGATGGATTTGATTCCTATGGGAAGATTGTTCCATAGTTTTGGACTAAGCAGGAAGCGAAATTTCTCCCTGACACTAGCTTTACTTATATGTGGTACAATAAAACGTAACTGGGTACTGAAACAAAGAGACACTGATGGCAAATATTGCTTAAAGTGGAGAGCAAGTAGTGATTGTTGCATGCCATTTTAAGCGAGATGCCTTACTAAGCTTAACAGGGAGCAAATGCAGAGCAATGCGAGTCTGTGAAACGCTTTCAGATCTTTTCAAGTCACAGATGGTCTGTAAAATGTTGGATTTGCTGCAGTTGTGAGAATCCAAAGTCAGTAAGCCCTAGATAGAGCACGTTGCAAGAATGCAACCTAGAAAGCATAAAGGGTGACACCACTTGTGCAGGAAAGACAATATCTTTCTTAGCATCCAAGGTAGCAGTAACCGGATTAAGTAACTGATCTAGTCGGAGTTCCAAAGATAAGTGTGGCACCAATATTCCCGAGAGATTTAACCTTAGATGACTAACAGGGCAGGAGAATTCCCTGGCGATTTTGGGCAACAAGAGTCCTGCCACACCTCAGTGTTGTTCTCAACCAAAAGGATCTTAGTTTTGTTGCCGTTCAGTTGTGAGTTGCAAGACATCCCCTTCTGACACTTTGTCACTTTATCAGCTGAACTGGTTACTGATTGGTCCAAAAGGACAATCAACTGAGTATCATGAGCATAGGAGATGACTGAGCAAGAATCACCTAACAAGCTGGAACAGAGGCTGGGTACCGACTTTAGACAACATCGCCGAAAAACAGGAGCCCTGGGGAACTTAGAAGCCAATCCCCCAAGTCTCTGAGCTACATAAAGAGGCTACTACAGTCTGAGTACAGCCAGGACAAACTTAAACTCAATTTCCAATCTTAACTGAGCTCTGCGCTCCAGAAACAATGAATGAGGGGCTTTACGTGGAGAGTACAGTCCTTTAAGGCTGCAGTCCATCCCTGAATGTCAGTGATCTCAGAAAGTAGACAGAGGAGGCAGGTCCTCCTCCAAGAATGTTCTAACCCTGTATAGAAGTATGTGATAATAATAATAATAATAATAATAATAATAATAATAATAATAATAATAATAATAATAATAATAATACTGATATTTATAGAGCGCGAACAGCTACCTCCGAGGAGGTGCCCCGGCGCTTAATGAGCAGCTAGATGTATTAGCGAGAAAGAGAGTGGTTTAAGTTTTTTCAGTAAAGAGCCAGGTCTTAAGTTGCCTCCTAAAACAGGCTTCTGAAGTTGTAGCTCGAATAGCGAGTGGCAGATCATTCCACAATTTTACCGTATGACCGAAAAGGTCCTGCCCCCAAGTCAGGCCCTCCGGTCTCGAGGGACATGCAACAAAATCAATGCGTTCGAACGAAGGGACCTCGCCTGCTGGTATCGGGGAAGTCTCAATTTAAGATAGTGAGGACAGTTGCCCCATAGTGCCCTAAAGGCCAGGTTCAGTGCCTTAAATTTATCCTGCAGGCCACTGGGAGCCAGTGCAGACTGTGCAGATGAGGAGAGACATGCTGTCTAAAAGGAATGTGTTTTATCAGCCTCGCAGCCGCATTCTGCAGGTCTGTAAATGTTGAATAAGATATTTCGGCAGACCAAGATAGAGGCCGTTCGCGTAGTCCAGCCTCAATGTAACAGTCGCATGAACTACAGACGGCAGTCTTCTGGTAGCAGTTCAAGAAATTTACGGAGATTCCTAAGTTTATTTAGGCACCCCGCCGAGACCTGCTGGATGTGTGCAGAAAAGGAGAGGCTTACATCCTATCTCACTCCCAGGTTTTTAGCACTACTGCTGGGAAGTGGAGGAGAGCCCATTTCCGGTGGCCACCACAAATCCGGCGGGGGCTCCAGGCCTTTTCCAAAGAAGACCACCTCAGTCTTGCCCGTATTTAGTTTTAATTTATTAGTATTCATCCATATGGCAATGTCACATAGGCAGCCCTTGAACTTGCTAAATGCTGCCACAGTCAATTCTGTGTAGGGGAAGACTAGCTGGGTGTCGTCTGTGTACGATATCGCCTTAATCCCCCATTTAGCAATTAACGTAAAAAGTGGAGCTAGATAAACATTAAAAAGCAAGGGACTAAGTGCTGATCCCTGTGGGACCCCGCACCAAAGGTGTTTTGGCTTGGAAGCGAAAGGACCCAAGGCAACTTTCTGGGAACGATCACTTAAATAGGAGTGTAGCCAAGCCAGTGCTTTATCTTTCAAACCTACTCCTTCTAATCTCTGCAAGAGTCTAGCATGGTCGACGGTGTCAAACGCTGCAGATAGATCCAGGAGCACCAGCATAGCTGATGCTCCTGAATCCAAAGACCACCTAATCGACTCTGCCACCTCAATGAGGGCGGTCTCAGTGCTGAAGCCCGATCTAAAACCGTATTGAGTATCATGCAAGATGTTATTTGTTTCAACGAAACTACTCAGTTGGCATTGTACCAGTTTTTCAAGCATTTTCCCAGGGGCGACCAATAGGGAGATAGGCCTAAGATTACTAAGGTCCTCTGGGGCTCCATTAGGTTTCTTTTTCAAGAGAAAAAGTGTTGCATGTTTCCAACAGTCGGGAAACACCCCCGACGCAATAGAGATGTTCCAGATATGTAAAAGTGTTTCTACGAGGGAGCATTACATCACCTTCCATAACTTGGGAGGACAGGGATCATCCGGAGCTCCAGATTTGCACTTCTCTATTTCTTCCAGTGCCTCTTTAAATAAAAAAGGACGAAACTGTACTAGGGGCTGGGCGGGCGAATTTCCCTCAACCGAATCCGACATAGCTGTTGACGCGGAATCGGTAAAAGTGTCATACACTTTTTCGATTTTATTATCAAAAAACACCGAGATGTCTTCACATAGTGCCTCTGACGGGGTAATTTCTGTCTCGATAACTCTCGGTTTGAAAGAGGACTGGACTATCTTAAAAACTTCCTTGCTCAACTGCTCAGCTTTCTGAATAGAAGTGGCAATAAAAGATTTTTGGGCCGTTTTAATTAATTTTTTTAATTTATTAAGGGCTTTTCTATAGCAAGACCCCGAGAAGAACAACCCAGGGCCCTGGGTTCGTTATGGGACCTTCCTCCAGTTACCGGACACCACCCTTGTGGCTTATGTCAGGCGTGCCCACAAACCAAAAAAACAACAGAGGTTGACATAGGAACATCCAGGCCTTGGAAACAAATTAAATTCACAAATTGCAACAGTGAACGCCTAGTTTACCTCATTACGTGCCCCTGTGGGTACAAATATGTGGGAATGACGACACGGAAAATACGTATTAGGATATCTGAGCACAAAAGTACTATCCGTTGCAAGAGGCAGGCCACCAAGCTCACTACACATTTCCTAGAAGCCAATCATCCTTCCACTGCATTCCATTGGACTGTGTTAGAACAACAGTTCATTCCTTCTCACACCACGGACGTGGCAACATTTCTTCTTTTGAAAGAACAGAAATGGATCCTGAAACTTGACACTCATCGGAGTGGGCTTAATGATGAGATTCCTTGGTCCACCTTTTAAATACATTAATAGCAGCTGTCCTTTTCTTGACACTTCAATCTCTAGAAACAGCATGTGTTGCTGTTAAGGTTACTGCCATGGGATGTGAGTAGAGACAGTTACAGTTATTTACATTTATATGTACACTCGCTACTAATTCATGATCTGACCTAGCAGTGTTTATTCACATTTGCTAAAATACCCGCTAGAATATGACCCTCTTAACATCTGGGTGTACCATGTTTTACCATGCAGACGTCTCTAAATTAAAAGTGGAGAGGTAATGACTAATTATGCTGTTCGATGTGCTTTCTGCTAAATGACTTTATGTTTCGAGGCACTCACAAACTAACGGTCGAGTTGTGATTAATACAACTGCTTGTCAAAGAGTCCACTCACGTTAGTTCGCGTTTACCCGACAAATAGCTTGTCAACAAACACCGGTTACCTAGGTGCGTGTATGCTACCAATGGCAGGCTCCTTTGCATCTCCCTAAGACAGGGAGCGAATTACAGAGCGCCATAGAAAACCACGTGATTCCTTCATCCAATCGGAATGGTCTTTATAATATGACGCAACCCTACCCGCCGGTGCCTCCCCATTCGGTTCAGATGCCAGCTTTGTAGTACCGACGGATAGGTAAGCACGTCACGGCCACTTTGCGATTTAGTGTGGCGTTCGTTCGGCAGCTTTTAAACGTTAAATATCATTGTGTCTCGCTAGACGGACATGCTGCCCAGTCATATATTTGTGGGTGTCTCCATACGCCAAGACTTAAACAAACATCGAGACACTCTCAATACTAAACGCTGAGTTAAATAATGAGATTTTGATTAGCTTGCATCTTAAATTGGAACGCTGACTCAGTCTCTCTTTCTTTACCTTAATTACTCACAGTGGGGATTTTCCGTAAGTGGGTGTTTGTTACCTGAGGTGAGACAAGTTCTCGATTTGTCGTTTACTTGTCCCTTTAGAGCAGTGCTTCACTCTACTCCTGAGCCACTGCCAGATGGGGTGAGGTCTTCACTTTTTACGAGTTATGGTAAGAGTCATTCTCTCATTTGGCATATAATTTATATATCCTGAAATGTTAAATTAACTACACTACGTATATGAGTGTCTATAGTCAGCACTGGTAGTCTGACTGAGCTGAAGGTCTACACTCATTAGACCTACCGATCCTGTGTGTGACTGTGTGTTTGTGTGTGATTTTAGCTTTCCTGACATTTAACCCTCCTTGTTCTGACCTTTTCCCAGTGAACGACATAACCTGTAAGGAACAAGACAAGACTCTTCACCTAGAGACTGCAGGTGACCTCAGTACTTGTCTTTGAAATCTATTTCTTATTTGTCACTTATTATTTCTTTTACATTTTGCAGTAGCACAAATTTGTTGTAAGGTCCTGAAGAAAGCAAGGACAAACTTGTCCGTTAATTGCTGAAACATGTTGACCTGGTTCTATTTCTAGAAAGTTTATTTCTTCAACTGTCTTAACAAATTTTTTAATGTTGGCAGAGTGAGTATCACCCGAAAAAATTTTGTTCTGTACTCCCTCATCCAATTTTAAACACACTCTTTATATTATTATTTTCACCCAGTTTATTGCACTGCACTCCACCAGTCATCCCACACTCCACCACTTACTAACCTTGAGAAGTGGTACACCATACTACCTGTTTTCTCAACTGAAGGGATCTATTAACAACTTGATCTTATTCTTTTTGAGAACAATACATCTGAGTAGATGGTTTTGGAAGAATCCCAAATGATGAAGGGCGCTTCCGAATGGTGACTGATGGGTATCTCTGACCATCTATCAGGGTGTCATTGAATACCTTTCTCTATAGGTCAGTTGAAAGGGTTACTGTTGTTTGGCTTCACACACCACAAACCCATTGTTTTCCTTCTAGACCCTCTGGTACTCTTTTGTTGTTATATTAATATAAGAGCAACACTTTGCACTCCTTCTCCACGGCCTGCACTACTTCAGCAGCACTTCGAGCCCCTCCAGCAAGTGGCCCTGTATGAGCAGTTCTTGGCTCTCACCCTCAAAGGGTGTTTTTATTAACCCCTTTGCTGCGGGGTGTCTTCCCCCCATTGTGCGGGGGGGAGGGGGCCGCGCGCAGTGCCCCCATGCTGGTGACGAGCTGAGCTCGTCATGAGGCAAAGCGGAGCTGCCCTCATGATGAGCTGAGCTTGTCACCAGCATGGGGGCGCTGTGCGCGGCCCCTCCCCCCCGCCCGCACAGCGGGGGGAAAACACCCCTTAGCGAAGGGGTTAATAAAAACACCCTTTGAGAGTGAGAGCCAGGAACTCGTCACGGCACGTTCAGCACAGCGGGGAAATTAGCCCCGCATCCGAACGTTCCAACGGCCGTGACGAGCTCAGCTCGTCATCAGTGGAGCTCAACTGTACTCCATGAGGAGCTGAGCTCGTCACCAGCATGGATGAGGTTAAGCAACACTCCCAGCCCCGACCAGCAGGTATCACTGTGAGAATAGTACCATGGTTCCCCCCCCCCCATGGGTAAATTTACATCAGTGGTGCTATCAGACCTGGCTACAGCGTGTCATTGTAACAACAGCACTTGCCCTAGCGCTGTATTATTTGAGCAGTATTCCCTGCTTTGCACAGCAGACGTGCCGTGTCTCAGGATTCTCAGGTTTGGCACTGTGTCATTGTAAGATCTGAGTGTGGCTCTAGCCTCTGAGCAGTACCGGCTCCCCTTTTCTCTAAGCAAGCGATATTCAAAGTACGGCCCAGGGACCGCCTGCGGCCCCTCTGACCTTCACTTGCAGCCCCCGGGTTAACAACAGCACTAGGCTGCTGTTTACTTCAGAGAACACTAACATTCAGAAAGATGCAGGTGCGGCTGGCAGAGGAAAAGCGGTGAGAAGTCGACAGATGACGAGATAGGTAAAATCAAATAAATGAATAAAAACACTTACCTTACGCTCGCTGCATCGCCGACACGACAATGCGGCGAACGCAAGGTAGGTGGTTTTATTTATTTATTTATTTAATATTACCTGACGCAGGTATAATGTAGCTCAGGGGTTTACAAAGTGACGCATCTAAGCTTAGATGCGTCACTTTGTAAATAGTGCGCATCAGGAGGCATGTTTTACGCCGCCGATGCGTCACAAAAAGTGACACATCGGAAGCGCAAAACTCACGCAAGGCCTCATAAATGAGGCCCCCTGAAAGATGTTAAATATATGGTGAGGATTTTATTTACAAGCCAACTGAAGTAAAGGTAAATAATCATATAAAGTACCCTGCAACCTTTAACCACCCACAAAGCCCCACCACACACATCCTGCTAGCATCATTGCGGCCCTCGGGCTCACCACGCTTTGTGGGCCCTCGGAAAATGTTTGTGAGAATCTATGCTCTGAGCCGTTTTACTTCGGTAGCACTCCCATCCCAGGCCAGCAGAGGTCACCATAGGAACATAACTTGGCTCTTTCGTTTTAGCTCCATGAGTCCCAGACATTGTCTTTCCTCTGTGTGCTGGCTCCCGGTGAAGAGCCCCCTCTCTCTGCCATCGCTAGCACTGCACTATATTATTTTCCAGGGATCCCCCCGCCCTTCCCTCCCCTGCACCCCGAGGAGCTGGCAGCCAGCTTTGAATCGTTTCACGCCTTGCTGTATATTGTTGCAATATTTTAATAAGGCTGCAGCTTGTGGGCTGGTGCCTTTATTCTGCGAAAGGGGCTGTGTGTTGCCTGGGAAACACAGGGAGGGGAGACCCCGGCGTGGGAGAAGCGAGGCGAGGGGTGGGGGTGAGAGGTTCTGTGGCACATATTAGCAAGAACACAGTAAATGTGGAGGGTACATCGGACAGACTAGGCGGCCCTGGAGGGGGGAGAAGATAAGAAGAAGGATAGTTTGAGGGAAAGACAAAAAGAAGGAAGGAGAAGACGTAAGGAAGATAGAGGGAGGTCGGGCATGGGGAGGGAGGAAGGAAAAAATGGAGAAAGGAGGGCGGAAGGAGAAGGCGAGGTAGTTGTGAAGGATTGTTCGAAGAGGAAAGAATGAGCGAAGGTATGGAGAAATTAAGAAATTACAGAAGGCTGCGGAGGGGAGGAAGACATTAAGAAAGTAGGGTATACAATGCAGGAGGAAGAGAGGAATGAACGAAAGATCGAGGTATTGAGGCAAGAAAGGATGAGAGGAAGTGGTGGAGGAGGGAATGGAGAAGTGTGGAGGAAAGATGTTGATAAAAAAGAAAGGCAGGTAGGAAGGAAGGAAGAAATAAAGAAAATGGGTGGCCCGGAAGAGAAAGATGGAGGGGAGAAAGAGAAGGAAGGGAGGAGGAGAGGGTTGGGTGTGAAAAGAGAAAGTGAAGGAAAAGGAAGAGATGTAAGAGCAATACAGAGTAAGAAAGGAAGTACTGAAGGTGAGAGATGAGAGAAAGAAAGAGGTACATAGGGAACAGGAAGATGGGTCACAGTGAGTAGAGAAGAGTGCACATAACGTGAGACAGAGTGAATTGGAGAGGTGGAAGAAGGGAAAAGTGGAAGAGGTCGCGGGAGATGAGAAGGGGACAGAAAGGAAGAAGCACAGCCAGGAAGCAAGGGGGAGAGGAGAGCGAAAGAGTAAAAGGTCGACATGGCTAGTGCACCCATGGAGTGATGGAACCGTACCTTTTCATATAGCACTTCTTCCTAGACGTCTGCCGTTTTTAGCACTAGAAATAGAGGTGGTTTGCCACCCAGTTAGGAGTTAGGGGAACTCAATTTACAAGGTTCAGAAGGATGGAAGACTGAGTCAGGCTTGTCAGGATTCAAACTTGTGACCTGTCAATCACTGCATGTTTTGTCTGAGCAATCAAATAATTGAGTGAATCTGGCAGAAGTTATATTTTAGTATTTCGAGACAAACGATTGTAAAGGGGCACACGAATAGGAAGAGAGGGGTGGGGCTGGAGTTTGGTGTCTAATTTGCTATATGCTGCCCTTTCATCGTGGATATCGAGATTCTAATCCCAGATTTTAATAGAAGTAAAAAGAAGACATGTAATGTAATTATGAGCAAATCACCCTGTCCCTC
Source organism: Lissotriton helveticus (assembly GCF_964261635.1). Classification (NCBI taxonomy): domain Eukaryota; kingdom Metazoa; phylum Chordata; class Amphibia; order Caudata; family Salamandridae; genus Lissotriton; species Lissotriton helveticus. Next base: position 1,380,590,082 of record NC_136057.1, read on the forward strand.
CACCAGCCTCAAATGTACTATCACCACTATATGCCCCTAAAACATAGTTCCCCTGCTAGCTTGTTTTAATTGCAAAAAGGGCAGAAGAAGAAAAGTGCAATGCCATCAGTCGGTTATACAGTGAAAAAATATAGAAGATCTGACAGCACTTCTACAATACCAAGCCTGCTTCATCTATTATGCCCGCCGCTTCCTGTAGAATCCTGCAATGTCGTCTTTCGAAGCCCTATTGATGGCAGATCTCACCGACATACTCGACTCCCTGAGAGACACTTCTCATGAAGATGATTTCTTACCCTCATCCTCCATCAAAGCTGTGGGAATGCTCTCTCAAGATAGACCATATCCACCCACCCTTAACCCGTTGGCTGCTTCGAACGTTCAGCTCCAGTGCTGAACGTTCGAAAAACGGGTGGGGCACGTTGGCCAACGGATGTGCGCAGCACTACCAAGGTAGTGCACGCGACTACCGTTGGCCGACGGCAGCAGCCAACGGGTTAAAGAAACTTGCACTAGACCCTATGACCTTGCCAACTACTGGCCCATCACTCACCTATCACTCATTGGCAGGATCATTGAAACAGCAGTCTCCGTTCAACTCCAAGATCACATTAATGCCAACCATCTCCTGCATGACTACACAGAGGATGTTATCTTATGCCTTGCAGATGATGCCCTCATAGCTTTAGATGAAGATGGTCCCTGCCTCCTGATAGTGCTGGACTGTTCAGCTGCCTCCGACACAATGGATCATCCCACCCTCGTATGCATGCTGGGATCAATGTTATCCACTGGCAATGTCCCTATCTGGTTCTCCTCCTACCTTTCTAACCTACAGCAGTTTTTTCAAATGGGCACTTTCAGGTCACGACAGATCCCTCTCACCTGTGGAGCTCCGCAGGTGCCCTTATTGTCTCATGTCATATGCAATCTCTACATGGAGTCGCTTGGCGATCTACTCACTGATAACATCATCAGAATTCACCAATGTGAGGATGATGCATAACTATTTGAAGTCTCCTCTGCTTTAGACATTCAAAGAGTCAAACATTGCCAGCACATTATTCAGACCTGGAAGTCCAGCGCCTGCCTGAAGCTCAAACAAACCAATTGAGAATTCCTGCTATTTGCCGAGAACAACAAGCAAAAAACAATATAAGCCTGACTCAAAGAGATGAACCTTGATGTCTTCGAGACCCCAGTTTTCACTGAAAGCCAAGTAACATGGATTCATGTGGACACCAACCTTACTCGCAAAGAACATACTGTCAACGAAAAAACAAAAAATGGTCTGGTACCTGGTAAAGCAATGCTGGATGGCCCCCCAGGCTTCAGATTGGCACAGCTTAAGGGCATCCTACATACAACAGAATGTCTCCTACAGAATTTGAGAAAAAAACTATCACTATCACATCAGCCTCTTTCTGATGGAGCTATTCATTGGCTCCCATTGCTGGCCCACACCATCTTCATATCTAGCTGTATCATTTACAAATCCATCATGACCATCAGCCCTGCTTATCTTGCAGATAAGCATAGCATCTCTGGCAAACCCACATCTAGGACACCATCAGACTACAGACAAAGAAGTGTAAAAATAAAACAACAAGGCATGTGTTTTTCTGTCTATGCACCAAAGATGGGGTACAATATCCCTGTATCCATAAGGACCGCCCCAATGCTGCTCTAATTTAGGAATGCTTTGGAGTCTCAGCCCTTCAAAGATCCCTACATCAAAATGCATTTATAGTCCATCAACCAGCTACACCTCCTATCACTTGTCGACTTTATGCTAGTCTTTGACAGTGGACAGCACTATTCTGCGTTTGGCTAGGTTTGCACTATAGAAATATCACATACATACATTGGGAAACGGCCACTACAACACGGACGTTTCCACGAATACATAAACGACGCATGCATTACAACACATGCGTGGTTACCACGAAAGCCTTTACCATGCATACCTTTACTACGGGGTATGTAGTAAAGGCATATGTGGTAAAGGTTCAAATAAAAAAAGGAGGGCTTGGGGGGTCTCCCCCCCAAAAAAAAACCTCACCTGAAGTCACGTCAGGATGTACAGGCAATCGGCGTCGTTTAAGAGGAAACGGAAAGAAACTTCCGCTTCCTCTTAACGATGTACGACGTCACCACGGAAGAATTCGAGGAAAAGGTTATGCGTTGAAATACCATTCCGTTGTAACGCATGTGTGGTAAAGGCACGCGTTGCAACGGAATGCGTTGTAAGAACATACAACCACATACATTAACTGGTCCTCAACAGGCCTTGCACACCATACAATTCGATGCTTGTGGTGCAATAACATTATCTCTGTTAAGTGATATGTTGCTCTTGCAGGAGCAGTGCAACATTGGTGCCACTGCATGCAGTCGCCGTGGACCGCCACCTCAAACGTTCAACTAAAGTGTTCCATACTACATCGAGTGGACAACATTGATGCTGAGGGAGAGGGAGCACTCGTATGGTAAAATGTGATTTTCCCATGGGACTTCGAAAATCCTTGCACCTGAGGCTTCCTTGGAACAAAGCGTGTGCGCTGCCAAATGGCTCAAGTGAAATATGCAATCAGAGCAGCAGGCAGCAGAGGGCGCCGCAGCCCCCTCACACAGTTTTAAAAAAACACAAGTATGTGGTAAACAAACTCACACATCATCTAGCCCGAAAGGCCTCGAGCCCAGCTTTGATGGACGAATCTGTGTGTCTGCGTCCTGAAGACTTTTCTGCTTCCCTGTAATTCTAATTTGCTGATTTCTTTCTTTTCAGCAGAACGTCTTGTTGTAGTAATGAGACAGAGGGATCCAAGGAAGGGGAGCTTGAGAAAGAGGGGGAGGACAGACAGAAGAGTGAGAGGGGTGTGGATGGGGGAGAGGTACAAAGGTGAGGCAGGACCGTGAAATGAGATTTCGTTAAAGCTGTACTGCTCTGTGCTGTAGTACATAAAAAGCACATGGACATTAGTTACTTTCATACTTCATATGTATATGGAATTAAATACATTATTACATGAAAAATACAAGTGTATTGTTGGTCGCATTTAGCAGAGAGAGCAGAGGTGCGAGGAAATTGCTAGTGAAAGAGAGAACTACTCTGTGGTGAGGTGAAAGGAGCGAAGGAGAGGAAAATAGCGAGGAGAGCAGGGAATAAGGAGAAGGCTGAGAAGGACCAGGAGAGACAAGAAAGGAGAGAGTGATATAAGGCGAGAATGAGAGGGAAAGGAAAACACATGAGAGGGGAAAACTGAAAAGGGGAGATGGAAGAAGCGGAAGACTAAGAGATACATAGTAAGGGGGTGTAGAGAGGTGAAAAGGTGCAAAGGAGAGAAAAGCAAAGCAGATAAAGAGGTAGAAACAAGAAGAGAACAGAAGGAGATGAGAGGAAGGAAACGGAGACTAAAGAAGAGAAAAAGTGAGGAAGGTGAGAAATAAGGCGAGGGTGGAACAAGATCGGTAACAGCAGCACCAGGGACACACCCTCCGAGTGACCTTTGGCCTTGGATGGGCAGCACTGACCATTCCCATCAGCTCAATTGTCCCCTAAATCAAAGGAACGGTGGATCAGAGCACCCCAGCTCTTTTGGGCTTCTCCAAGCCTGGCTAGTGAGAGTTCTTTCCCTTTGTGGGGCTCTCCAGCACACCACTTTCTTTCAGAAAATAAAAATGACAGCCTATTTATGAGAATAAAAGGCCTCTATAGGATTATTGCATAACTGAAAGAATTTACGGGCGACCTGTTTATAGGTTTTATGTATAACTAGCTTACCCGTCGCGCTTTGTTGCGATCTCAGAAAAAAGGAGATTCAAGGAAACTTGTTATGATAACATTCAATTTACGTTGTGTCATTTTTATTGAAACATATTCAATTTATTATGGAAAACATTTCAAAGTGTCGTTTTAATTCTATTTATTTATTCGAGTGCTTGTGGATACACAATATTTTTGGGTTTTCCGTGTGGTACGTACACAAATAAATCAGAAGGTTTTCCGACGCGTGAGCTGGCCACATACAGTTGTCCATGTTCCATGTGAGAAGCACAGATTCTCCTAACGGAGTCCACACACTTGCAGCGATTGTCTCTGTGCTTTGTTGATGGTCATTGCAAAAGCGAGTCGCACCGGAAACTGTAAACGTTTGAATTCAAATGGCATATCTGTTGGGATCATGGGAATACGTGGCAACAGTACATCTTCCCCCTTGAATTTCCCATTCAAAATTGTAGCTTCAATGACATTGTTAATCATCTTTTTCACTGAAAGTCTTGTACCGTTGCAAAGTCGTGGTGGATTGATGTTTCGGAGAAGAATGATAGGCACACCAATTTTCAATGTCAAAATGTGCAGAGTCATACCGGGCAAATCCAGTGAATTCAAGAATTCCGTTGGGTAATTGACAACTTCATCTTGATTCATCTCAGTATGGATGGACTTATACGTTGTCGCTTCGCCTGGTATTCCGTTTTGAATGCTGAAATTGATGGCATTTAAAATCGTTGTTCGTAGCTGCTAAAAAAGCACGTGCACTGAGCCACTGATGATTTTTGTAATTACACGTGATATTCGAAAGATTATGAGGGCCCTGGGGGGCCTATATTTAAAACACTTTAATGCCAGAAACCCTCGCGGGAGTGTACTCAACAACTTCCCAAAGTTTCATGGCGATCGGATGAATGGTGTAGTAATGCACAAAGGACAAACAGACAGACAGACAGACAGACAGACATACATTCGTTTTTATATATATAGAGGGTGCGTATGGAAAATATATTGTATTCTATAATACTCTAAGAGGTTTTGGTTTACGCCCTCTTTAGCTCTGAAATCCTCATCCATTGGCTTAAGACATGGTCAATCACATCTTGAATCAGCCACAGGAGTGTTTAACACTAACCTTGTATGTATTGGATTAGGAACTGATGCCTGAGAAAAGTCGACCCAGGGATATATGGGCTCCCTTTGTGATCTATGCCGCACAGCGTGCAGCATGAACTGTTGCACTGTCTTTACTCTGATGCCACAATTGGGAAATGAGATGTGGGATCGGTGAGACCTAGGGACACTTTGAGCTCCAACATCAAATTATCTGCTGCTCTGTTGGCATATATGTTTTCCTAAACAGCAATTGTAGGGACAGTAATGTGATCGTTCACTGCAAGCGCTACTGATGACTATTGCATACTCGTACATGCTGTGTAATGGCAATGCCATTTGTGTGTAGTTAGCTCACTACGTAAAAACGAGGGGTGGGTGGACACAGCAGAGTTCTGCGAGCGGAGAAGTTGTGGCACGTCTCACTGCTCATGCTGATTTTTAGTGTTGGGAGTTTGTCCCCTGCTGTAAAATTAGTGCGAGCGGCACCACACGGCGCGCCAGAGGGCGCTGCTTCTTTCTGCTGCTCGAGTAGATTTTCTACTTTAGCAGCAGCTTTTTCACCGTGAACAGCAGCTTTCTCAACATGTGCAGCAGTGACCTGCAGCAACCGCCCGTGTTGAGAAACCCCTTCTGGCAGAAGGTCTAGTGCTTGATTTTCTCGCTCACCAACATACGTTGGTGAGCCGGGAGTGAGAAAAAACTCCGCCACGCAGAAGTTGGCAGAGTTTTTCAGAATCTTCGTGCTCCAAGCAGAGTGGGCAAAACTCTACGAACTCCGCCGGAGGAGCAGAGTTCACCGCCCACCCCAGATAAAACTCAATAAATACAAAATAAAACCAAAAACTTTCTATCTATTTGTTGTTTAGGTGTATCTCTCTGCCTCCTTTAGAGAGCATAAGGTACTATTTTACAAGTGAAACATACATTATCATCGCACTTTTATTTCTGTATCACATCCATGCACTTTATAGACAATACAATACTTTTTAAAATTATTTTGCCCTGCAGCAGGCATTTTTTATTTCTATTTTTTAGCAATTTAGATCAAGCATCAACATATTGGCTTTGTCAATAGTTGGTTTGTTACAGGCAATGGTTCAGTCTTGCACCCTCAGCTAGTCACCTTGCTGGATACTAGGTCAGTGCGGACCACCTCTGAAGCACCACAGGTTGCTGTGCACCTGAGATGAAGCAATTTCTTAAAGATTTGTACCACAAAACAATACAAAAAATTACAAGTATACTTAAACATTAATTATGAAATATTTTATTCACAAATTACAAAATATACAAACATTGAAATGTAAATATTTTTAACAATTTCTTTATTAAGTTTTGTAAAGTGATACAGATTATTTCTGAAGAAAAATGCTCCAGAACATAAACATAACATGAACCAATAACAAAAATAAGAAATAGGAAAAAGCAAAAAAAAGATAAAATATACAAAGCCAAATGTGCCATGGTTGGGGGGTAAGGGAGAGGAATAAAGTCCAACCCACCCTTAACCTGTGGAATTGTGCATATCTCTCTGGGAACCCCGCATGGGAAAGAAGAACTGCAGATATATCCGGTTGCTTATTCCTCATAGAACACCTGAGACATCCTAGAAACTACATGCTACTTAAATATATCTCCAGAACTACCTTAAGAACTGGGACTTAGGGCCTGATTTATATATTGGTGGATAAACATACTCCATCATCAGTGTGACAGAGTATGCTTACCTCCAATATAATGGTCTGCCTGTCGAATTTAGATACAGGTGGACCTTTTGTGTAACCACGGTGGAGACTACCCTGTCTCCCCCATTGTTGGACCCACCCGACAGCCCAAGAGAATAAGGGCCTTCGTAGGTTGACCTGTATGTCCACCCACCTAATTTAGATAGACGGACACAGAGGTCAGTTTTCACTTCAAGTCACCGCCAGCAAATCAATGGCAGTAACCGCAGAGATGTCCACCACACATGGAGCAATGTCCCCCTCATCCGGCATCCCCGTCAGCACAACTCAAAGCCCCTAAGCATTGCCCTCAACAGGACAGGAGTCAGGTAGCAACAAGTCAGGATCTTTGATTCATGTTTATTGAGACTGTTATCGCCCTTAACTAAATGTCTTCCCACTTCTCTATCAAAGTGCGCTCTAAATTCTCCTCCAATTTCTGCATGTAGTTATGAAGGACTGGTGTGGGGCTTAGGACGAGGGCAGACTTTATGCGCAAGATTCCCTTTCTCACCAAGACTTGCAAAAATATGGTCTCTATTTGTGTCAGTTCCCTGCACCACCCTGTGTGTTTCAGACAGCTTCCTGCCCAGTGTAGCTCTGGTAATTTGTTTAGAGTCATCTCTGTGTTGGAGACAACTAAGATCTGTACATTCAGCTCTCACTCGGAGTTCCGAATCTCTCTGACCTCTGAGAACCTAATCCCCCCTATTCACGAATGAGGAGTCAGTTAAACCTGAGTGATAACCTGGGTCGAGGTTAAGGGGGGTTAGCGGGGATGGGTACATAGATGCCTTCATCCCTCTAACCAGACCATCAAGATATGTAGGAAGATTGTTCAGGATGGCTTAGGGCACAGGTCTGTGTGGCACAAGCAGCCACAGAATACAATGTTCTGGAGTGGGGTGTGCACCTCCTCTACTTTCAACCACGGCTTTAGCCTCAAATGTCCCATCCACTTAGAAGACCTAAAACACCCAGTAAGGTTTTTTTTTAAAAAGAGGGTTTATATCACTACCCTGATTGCTGTGTTGCCTCATATAAAGTTGGCCAGGTGAGATCAAATGTCCTTGGGTGTAGAAATGGGGAATCATAATGGGGGTGTCTGGGTGCCAGAGACCAAGTGAGGAAGCAAAATCATTTGGGAGGGAGGGGGGCAGCACAAAACACTGACCACTTTGCTGTGTGAAATAGGCCACTTTATTGAAACAGGAGCACATCACAGCTTTACCTGGTAAACCCTCTTTCAAAGCTAAAACCTAGCTATACATCAAAGTGACTAACCAATGTCCCCCTGTAGAACCAGCTTTTTGGAGACCCCTCCCCACTAGGAGAGTCAAAGCCAGCGGTGCAGGGGACACCTAGAATCTACGGGTTCTTCTTGCTTGAATCATACATTACCAAAGAGACCAGGACAACCAGCCGTGGAGGGAAGTAAGTTATTTATTAGCTCGAGCTAAGGACAGGGTCCCAGAATGGTACAAAGACAATTCTACGGAAACTGCTGCTTCAATCTGCAGCGCACACATTATTATAGTATTAGCCATGCCTATTTGCACAATATAAGTTCCTTATTTCGATAAGTTCCTCATCTGACAAGTTCTTCGTCAGTCTTGTGTGGTGCAATCGTGGCAGGGGGACATCTGTCTCTGATTGCACAATGTGCATAGCCTCGTGCTTCCTTATCCACATGGTGTGGTCACAGGGCAGTTGGTCGTGAGCCTCGTGCTTCCTTGTCCACATGGTGTGGTCACGGGGTAGTTGGTTGTGACAGGCTGAGTTACCAACAATGGACAGGATGTGGCTGAGTCTTTGGCACAACTGGGGCGGGGGGGGGGGGTGAGGCACACAAGCAGCTTCTCGGAATCTGCTCGACCACAAGGAGCGGGGAGGGTTGTGCAAGTTTCAACAGGAACGTGGAAAGCAATTCTTCACCTGGTTGCCGAGAGCATGGAAACACAAAATGGAGTCATGTGGGTCATTTTTAAAGTACAGTTCAACAGTCCCTCCTTTTGACATGCAGAGGCAACAATCAATCGTCGTCAATGTCAATGTCCATCCTTTCCTGGACCTCTCTCTCGATCATCATCATGGCATTGTGATGGTGTAATTTCATTTGTTTGGGTGTCAAAGAGGTGGCACAGAGCCCACATACCGCGGCATGCATTGAACACTGAGGCAGCCAGAGAACAATGCGGCTGCAATGATGGCAATGAAAATCATTATCTTCCATCCCCGCTGAGATACCATGCTCCAAAACCAGCCGGTTAGGGACCATGAACCCTCATCCTGATGGATGTCGGAAGCAATTTTATGCAGTCTCTGTATTGCTTGATAGACTGTTGGCGCATTATCAGGTATGTTTATTCAGCAGCTTGTTCTGATCAATGTGCAGACTCCCCCATGGTCCGCCAGTATTATGTCAAGCGCCATTCTGTTTTGTAAAGTCATGAGGCGGTCTGCTTGAAGTTCCGCCGTGACGTTACTGAGGGCACCGGCAGTTGCGTTGATGGTGGCCTCTACCACCCTTGTGAGATGTCGCAGACTGCGACTATTGACCATAGGGCCCCAAAAGGGGAGGAACCCCTTAGCAAAGTCCCCAAACACTTGGCCAGCTGTGTCTTCAGTGTCAATCAAACCTCTCTTCTGGATGTGGTGTGTTGCATCGGCGGTATAGGTGGGGGGGAGCAACCAAGCAATGTAACAGGTGCCGGCCCAGGACTTGGGCAGCCAGGTGTAGGCCTTGCTCCCTCACAGAAAGTATGTATTCAGTGAGGACACCAGAGCTGGGAGAGTCGAACCATTGAGCTGGAGCGTGTAGGCACAGTCACTTTGCCCCACGCATACTGTTCCATTGCTTTTCAGGCAGTATTTTCCGGGATGTGGGTAGACAGGGAGATCCCTGAGAGATGGCAGTCTTTTCTTTCCGGAAATTATGTGGTAGGTGCACAGCCTTTACTTATTTAAAATGGTAGTCGATCTGTAAATAGATCTGGGTGATTGTGAAAGTTTTATAGGCAGGTTGGGTACTCCTAAGGTGGTGTGTCTGTCCTATTCACGCTCAATGTAGTTATACTTAAAGTGTGCTTCCACAGTTTGGAGGCATCCTCCACCGCATTGTTCAGTATGGTTTTCAGGGTCTCTTTGAATTTAGACGTAGGATTCCCTTCAAGTTTCATATATGTTTGGTCGTCCATGATATGTTCTTTAACTTTTCTCTCATACATTTCTGAACGACTTTCTATTTAGAACGACTAATGCCACTCCTTTATCCGCTTTTACACACATGATGTTTTTGTTGTTGGCAATCCTTTTGAGGGTATCCATGTCTTTTTGAGTGATATTTCTTTTATGTTGTTTTTTGTAGTTGAGTTTTGATAGGTCTTGTTTGACCAGATTCTCGAAAAGGTCAATGCATTTGTGACTAATAGGTGCTTGATAAGTACTGTGTGGTCGAAGACCCATAAGTTGATCAGCCTGTTGTTGGTCTTGAATAGGGGAAACATTGTCAAAGAAGTGTCTAAGTCTAAGCTTGCGTGTAAATTTAAAGGTACTAACATCCAGATCTAGTTGCTGAGTGTTGTTGGTCGGGATAAATGATGTCCCTTTTGCAATAGCCTGATTTCATGGGGTTTTAAAGCAGTGTCAGAGATGTTGATGACTAAGTGTTTTTCTTCTAGTCTTTTTTTGGGAGGGTTGTACTCCGTGTGTTTGGGTGTTCCTTGTCTTTTCCTTTTTCCCCTCCTGGGTCTCCTTTTTCGGCTTTCAATAAACATACTTACGTACTGTTCTTAATGTGCACTTAGATTACATGGGAACACTGCACAATTACATGATTTCTACCACACATGTTGCATGAAATATGTATTAGTTATTGTATTGTAATACTTTTGCAAGTGTACATATACGCTATATCCTTTATGTTTATAGATAAAGCTCCCAGAAGAAGGGCAATCTGCCCGAAATGCATCAGAGCAGAAATTAATCATAAATGTACATACCTGAACATTATTTGTAATGAATTGAAAAATGGAATGATTGACAATTCCTGCACGTAAAAGCTTATGAAAGAAATACAAAAAAAAGGGAACTAAATAAAATCGTCAAACAAAAAAATTGAAGAGGAGTCTTTTTCTTCAAGAACCAAAGGTGTGCCCTTCCAAGGGATGCCTCCAAACTGTGGAAGCACACTTTAAGTCTTTTCTTTCCCCCACTATTGTAGATGTTCGATGGGTAAAAAGACCCATGATTGTTCTCATATTCATTCTTTTCTGCTGAATCTTTATCCATGCTTGGCCACTCCGCAGCCATGATGTGGCGGAATGCTTGTCTGCTACTGAGCTTCCCCAGGGATCGTGTGGATGTGTCACCTGAATAGAATGTGTCAAAGAACACAGTGTACCAGCCGTAGGCTGAACCAGCTCGAGAAAAAGGAGCAGGAATCAGGGACATCCCAGTGCTTGCAGTATGGGGCAGCAACCCACTTACCCAACAGTTTGTTGTGTTCACCACAAGCTGGTGCTGGTGTAACATTTGAATGAAAGTGTTGTTGAAGAAACCTGTCCTTCTGTTTTTCTCATGGGTGGGTAATGACACATGTTGATGAGGTCATTCTGTAGAGGTAGGAGACTCAGGTGCTGCAAGGGCAGCGTGTATTACCCACCCAAGGCAGGCCAGTACCAGTGAAATAGTCATGAGTACGAGTAGACAGATCGAGTAGCGGCCACATATTGTCTTTATGTACACTTGTTTTTTTTATTTCTTTGCTCTTCAAGCTTTTAGTGTTCATTTTGGTCACGTCTGCTTCACTTGGTCTTCCCTAGTTGCTGCCTGTGATTGGTGGTTGCTTCACCGGTCAGTGATTCCAGCAGTCCTATTGGCACGCTCCAGTCCGCTGTACCGGCTCCGGTCCGCTGTACCGGCTCCGGTCAAATGCGTCGGTGTATAATAGCCCTGCAGCAATGTGTCGGACCATGTTAAGCAGAGGGTAGAGCCCTTTGTCTCTTTAGTCCTTTTTTCTGGGTCGGAGCTTGTACCGGGTAGACCTGGGCGTTGTTTGATCAGGAAACAAAGGCTCTGGCTGTTGAGTGTCCTGCAACCTCCGATGCGGAGGAACGGCAGATTGCAGGATGTCGTCGTCCTCTCATTCAGATGAAGCCCAGGCAATGTTGGCGTTACTGAAGGGTACAAAGCGCGGGACTTTCTCACATTCGTCGTCTCCCGGGCCTTCCTTGACCCACCGGTCGTATGGTAGTGGTAGAGCCACCTTCTTGCAGTGCACTCCTAGAACCCAGTTTTTTCTTCCTGCCACCTTCACTGCGGAGCTGGTAGCCAGCAACACTTGCTGGGGCGGCTTCCACCTCGGCTCCAAGTTCTTTGTTCTCTGGAAATTGCAGATGCAAACCCAGTCGCCTGGCTGGATGGTGTGACCAGGGCCCTCGGGTTTGGGTGGCAGGATATCTTGTACCTGATGATGAATGAGACGTTGGTTAGTGGTTAATTCATGTAAATAATCAATCAACAACCGATATTCAATATCAGAATATTTTTTTGGGCTGGGTACTCCCCAAACATTTGCTGGCCGACCAAACACTATTTCGTACGGAGATATTCCGGTATGAGAATGTGCCGTGGCTCTAGTTGATAGGAGGGCAAGGGGCAGGGCGTCCGGCCAAGATATTCCTGTGTCAGCCTGGATTTTTGCCATCTTCAATTTCAGTGTTCCATTGTGGCGCTTAACCAAACCTGCTGACTGGGGGTGATTGGCGGCATGGAATTTTTGTCTGATCCCCATCCCTACACACACTTTTTTCATTATTTCTCCTGTAAAGTGGCTTCCGTTGTCGCTCCAGATTATTCTGGGCATCCCAAGTCTGGGAAAAAATTCCTTCAACAGTATTTTGGCAGTGCTTATAGCAGTGTTGTCCTTAAGGGGGTAGGCCTCGATCCACTTACTAAAGGCACACACAACTACCAGGACATATCGGAGATTGTTGCATCTTTCCATCTGTATGTAATCTATTTGGAGCACTTCGAAGGGGTAAGATGGGGGTGCAAAATTCCCAGCAGGTGTTGGCGTGCCTTTTCCCGGGTTATGCATCAAACAAATCATGCAATTCCTAACTAACCTCTCAGCATATTTTGGGATGTGTTTCTTTTGCCATACCGGAGCTAGCAATTTGCAAATACCTTTTGCACTAATGTGACCTGGGCCATGAGCCATAGTGACCACTGGGCATCGGGTAACAACCATCGCTGTTGTTCAGACAGATCCGTCCAACAGCAATTCTCATTTAATAGACCTGTTTGCTCTTCCCAGAGAGCCTTTTCCTCGCTAGTCGCCTCTGCCTGTATTTCCTTCACATTCTCAATAGTATCCTCATGCATTCCCTTCTCCGGTACCCAGTTTGAGGGACCAGCTACATACATACAGGGCGAGACATCTCTAGCTGTTTCCTTTGCAGTCTGGTCAGCAAATGCATTACCCCTTCCAATGTCATCAGTCACTTTCTTGTGGGCGCTACATTTGACCACAGCTATATTTGAAGGAAGAGTCAATGCTTCTAACAGCCTGCTGACCAGATGACCATGCTGTATTTTAGTACCGTGAGAAGTAAAAAATCCCCTCTCAGCCCAAAGTCGCCCAAAATTATGGGCCACGCCAAAGGCGTACTGGCTGTCAGTGTAGATATTGACGGCCATCCCCGTACTCATTTCACACGCTCTTATCAGTGCTACCAACTCGGTGGCCTGTGCTGATTGGTAAGTTATTCTCTCACTTTCCACTACTGTCTGTAACGTGGTGATAGTATAGGCAGCAGTTGTGCTACCATCAGGAAGCACGAACCATCCACATACACGGTACCATCAGGGTCAGTGAGGGGTGTGTCAGTCAAATCCACACGGCCTTTAGTCTCTTCCTCCGTCCGGAGAACACAATCATGCAGATCAGAATTAGTGTCACCATCAACAAAGGGTAACAATGTGGCTGGATTGAGCTTAGTTCAGCGGCGGATGGTGATATGACTGGCTAAGAGAGTCAATTCATATCCGGACAAACGTGCACTAGTAAGATGTTGAGTTTTTGTCCTATTTATTAAATTGTTAACTGCATGAGGAACCATAACTGTAAGTGCAGTATCAAGGACCAGGCCAGCAGATTGGCGAATGGATATGGCAGCTGCAGCTGCAGCTGCTGCTCTCAAGCAACTGGGTAGTGCGCGGGCAGAGGATGTGAGGTTCCTGCAACAGGGTGATCTGTTCAGTCTGGTAATGAGTTTATGTTGTCTTTGGACGCATTCTTAGGTTGTAATAGTGGCTTGTTTTATGTTTTCACTCATGAGGAAATTGCTCCTCCCGTGAGTTTAATTTAACCTCAGGTCAGCTGTTCAGAGCACACGTCAGAGGGCAAGACTCCTCAGGACAGGGATGACCAGGAGCGGAAAGAAAACGTAAGTTTTGGTCCGAAAACGAAGGAAGAGAAGAATTAACATGAGACTTACAGTGGCTTGATTCCTGAAAGTATGACGTCCGTTTTGCGAAGCGTGCACTAATTGTTTAGTGTTGTTAAATGTCCCCAACAAAGAGAATGTATTAAAAGGGAGGTGGAGAGATACACACGTGGACAATTTTCATTCGAACCGATTACCACACCACATTCATTCACCAGCCACGTGGGGGAGGTTAAGTCAGTGGTAATGACCCTAATCTTGAATTCAGTAACATTAGTACCTTTCAGCTGCATTACCCATTTGCTCAGCAGTCTACAAGTTTAAACGTGGTAGGCGGTAACAGTGGTAATGAAGGCCTTGAAATATTCTAATTAAAAGCGCATGGATGAGCCCAGTGGTGTGGGGGTGCGCGGGGTAGAAGCTGTCGAGAGACGCCCTGCCTGCAGGGACAAATTCAAGTCTGGGTGAGAGCACAAGTGGGAGACCAGCACCGCCTCTGCGACAAGGGCCTGGGAGGAGGGACTGGTAATCCGGGGCAAGTGGGCTGTGAACAAAAGGAGGGCTGGCTTTCTGAAGAATGGTTTGGGGGCTGCGGGAGGAGTAGGGGGTTGCGGGGGTTGCATATGGTGACACATATTTCTGGGAGGAAAAGGAGGAACCCGACCGACATACCGAGCAGATCCAAGCAACTATATTGGGGCAAGGCGTAAAAAAAAGTTTAGAAATAGGCATTGAAGAAGGGTGTTTCCATTTGCTTCAATACAGCAAAAGGGACTCGAAAGATGTCTAAAGTTGGACGTCATCAGACAAACTGGTCATGGTGCAACCACCACACAGTTAAGCATAACAAGCATTGGCCGCGCGCGCGCGAGCGGCCGCGAGACGTGATATGTGGTGGGGAGGGGGAGAAGCGGGAGTTGTGGGCGCACGCGGCTAATGCTTGAAAAAAGAGGACGCAAGTGGTGCGCACGCGCGATGATGCCTCCGCTCGTGCATGTGCCCGTAACTGCACGCTCCATGCCAGCAAAAAGCATGTGGTAGGATTTTTTAAAGCGCACTACTAAATATCTTGCAGAGCAGTGCATGAGCTGGCTCAGGCGAGACCTAATGATGGAGAGGACAGAAAACAAGCATTGGCAAAGTCAATAGGTCTTGCCTATGCAAGAACTTTTTACTTTGCCAATATCTTTTAGCCATGTGGTATACAAGCGTGGCTGCTGTTCGGCATGGCTAAAAGATAGTTGGGTTAAGGAGAGTTGAGTGAATGAATGAATGAAGCAATTTATTAAGTGAAAACTAATGCCCAAAGGCATATTGCTGCTAAAAGAGAAAGGAAGGTGAGAGTTCTGGTCTCCTCTTACTGGACAAAGAGCCAGGTTTTCAGGGACTTTCTAAAACAGATAGGGAGGAAGCTGTTTTAAGTTCCAACGGTAACCTGTTCCAAAGTAGGGCGGTAGACCTAAAGAAACTTTTTATGCTCCAGGTGGTCCTTTAAATAGGAGGAACTATCAAGTTCTTAGTCGAACCTGATCAAAGAGTCCTGCTGGGGGTATACCACCTCAACTGATTCTTAAAAAGTGAAGGGCCTTGGCCATGCAGCGTATTGTAGGGCCTTGAAAATAATGTGTTACCTGACAGCAGCCAGTGAAATTTCCAGATAGCACCTCTAGCGGATTCAAATTTGGGAATATTTAGGAGGAAATGTGCCACTGAATTCTGCAAGATTAAGAAAGAGACTGTTGCAGTGGTCAAGTCTTGCCAACACAAGAGAAGTGACTACTGTCTTCAGGAGCTCAAAAGGAAGATATTTCTCAATTTTTTTAACAAATCTTAGGGACCAAAAAGAGGGAGAGGTAACTTTGTTGACTTGCTCTTTCAGCTTCAGCTCATTTTCTTACATAATTCCCAGGTTGTTGTCTTTACACACTGGGGTAGGGAGAGAGCCCAGTTCAGATGGCCATCATCCTGGCGTCCAAAATAGTGGATTATTTCCAAATAGGATGACCTCTGTCTTTGTTTAATTTAATTTCAGGCAGTTGTCATCCATCCAATTGGTCACCTCACGACAATTTGCGTGTCATCTGCATAGGATGCTAGAGATTGGCTAAACAATTTTATAAGCGTAGCTAGTGGCATAACATATAGGTTGAACATCGTAGGGCTCAACGAAGATCCTGGTGGTACTCTGTAAGGCAGGGAATAAGACTTAGAGGTAAACTATCCTAAAGCCACCGCCTGCTGCCTGTTATCAAGAAAGGACTCTAGGAGAACAAGTGTAGGACCACCTATCCCCAGACTCTGCATATGGTTAACCAATATAGCATGGTGACCGTATCAAAAGCCGCAGAAAGGTCCAGTGAGACCATTGCCACATTCCCTCCTCTATCCAAAGTTTCTCGAATTGCCACTGTTGCCACCACCAGCGCAGATTTGGTACTATGATTTTTCCTGAATCTGAACTGAGTGTCTTCCAGTGAATCTTCTCTTCAGGCTCGTAATTTTTCACCACTTCTGTTGTTGCTTACAATATTCTTGTTTAGAGACCTTAAGAGTCTCATCGTACCATGGCTGGGATACCTTTTTAAATATAGTGTTTTGTTTACCTGGAACAATGAAATCTAAAGTTAAGTTTATCCAGCCAGTTGAAAAAGTTTTCCGCTCTCTGTTGTACTTTTTAGGCGGATGGAGCGGATGAGGACATAAGTAAAGACTTATATTCTGCCGACTAGATTTTATGCCAGGTCTCTTAAACAGTTTGATTCACAGATATGTGCACTACTTTGTCCTGGGCCCTTAGCTGCCAGTTTACTACACAGTGACCTGACCAAGTTAGAGGAAGGAACGGCAAGATGCTAATATTGGGATTATTAGAAAATATCCCGTCAAGCATATGACCAGCACGGTGAGTAGGTCCCCTAGTTATTAAGGACAATCCAAAACCATTCAGAGTATCTATCAATTTTACGAGGTCAAGATGCGATTTATTTTCAAAATCACCCAGTACTGAAAAATTTGAATTTAAAATGGGCAATTCAAGAAGCATGCTAATTTGCTCCGCAAAACTAGATCTGGGTCCTGGGGGGAGATATACCAACATACCTTTAAAAGACTGTGTCTTAGAAGGTTCTACCATAAACAACAAGGCTTCAAAATCCACCCTTGAGACTGGAGTCAAGATTACCTTAAAGTGCTCCCGATAAACAGCGGCCAACCCACCCTCTGTTTTTTTCATGTCTGTCTAGGTGAAATATATCATAGTGGGGGGGCAACAATCATCTCTGGGCCCAAGTTCTGATCCACCCAGGTCTCCGTAACCAACACAATGTCAGAAATAAAGGTAATGTTTAACTAACTTTCCTATATTCAGTAGCATGCAGTTAAAATTCGAGTGAGAGATGGAGCCATCTTTTTTGTGTCAGTGACCCAGGGTCTCCGTTCCCCCTCTGCCATCAGTAGGTTCAGGTCTCAGGCATTTAGTTTTACTTAAATGACATTCTATATTACTAGTGTCAGATGAAGTGTCAGAGCATACTTTTGTGTCAAAGGGACCTGATGGTCTGAGAGCTAGCAATGCTTCATGTGCATATATCAATGTTCACACCCGATCGGAATGGAAAGGCCAGGTGGACGGGCACTGAGCCCAGCCCAGGCGTGGACGGGTGCAGATGGGCTTGTCTTAGGCGTGCCTTTGATGCACCAGCGACACACCCGCTGTGCGGAGGCACTGCTGAGTGCTTTATGAAGTCCGTCATTAGAGGGGCGTAGCCAGAGGAGTGACAAGCACGATTGCTATTAAGCTAATAGGCTAAATCAGGTGAGTGTAAATTAATACTCAAACTGAGATCCAGCAACCTCTTTCCTCAGCCACAGGCTCCCTTGCATCAGAGGACTACTGGTGAAAGTAGAGTCAAAACAAATTAAACTGGGTGAAAAGGAAAGCATAAACAGATTAAAACATTAAAATCAGACCGAGCCCTTCAGCAAGATGTCGCCGAGAAATATGGACCCAGGCAACTCCGAATAAGGGCACCTTCATGCCTAAAAGGAAACAAAAAAACAGCCCCAACCTTGTCTCAAGTGCGTGAACAAGCTGCTGAATGCTTTCAAAGCCCATCATTAGAGGGGGTGGCTGGAGAAGTGACCAGCAACGCAAGCAGTGTGATCGCTATTAGGCTAATAGGCAAAATCAGGTGAGGGTAAATTAAGACTCAAACTGACACCCGGCAAGTGTCATAAGGTGGAGTAGAGTGGAGTGTTATGGAGTGGTGTAGAAAGTCGTAGAGTGGTGTAGAATAGAGATGAGTGTTGTGGAGTGGAGTGGTGTGAAATGGAGTGTTTTTTTGTGGGGAAACATCCTTTCCAACGCAACTTTTACCACGCAGTGCTATTACAACGCAGGTTTTACAACGAAAACCATTACAACGCATTGCGCTGGGGGGCACTCTAGGATAGGGAATAGATTTAATTTACTATCCAACACCTTCCCTAGTGTCCACGGGGACTGGAGTTGGAATAGTAAATTAAACTATTCACTATCCAGCACCCCAAAGCGCTATGCGTTGTAATGGTATGGGTTGTAAAAACCGCGTTGTAAAAGCATGCGTGGTAAAAGCATGCGTTGTAACGTCATACATCCTATTTTGTGGCATAGAGTGGAGTGTTGTGGAGATTTGTGGAGTGAGTAGTGTCATAGAGTGGAAGGGAACAGAGTGGAGTATAGTAGAGTGGCATAGAGTGGAGAAGAGTGTCAGAGTCGACTAGAGTGTTGTAGAGTGAAGAGGCATATAGTCTAATGGAGTGGTGTGGAGCACAGTGGAGTGAGGAGAAGGTGTTGCGTACAGTTGACTTGAGTGTTGCAGAGTAAAGTGATGTAGAGCGGAGTAGATTGTTCTAGATTGGAGTGGCATGGGGGAGGAGTGTAGGAGATTAGAATGGCATAGAGTGGAGTAGAGTGTTGTAGAGTTCAGTTGCATAAAGTGGAGTGGAGTGGCATTGAGTGTCAGAGTGGAGTGGCATAGAGTAGACTAGACTGGCATAGAGTGGAGCAGTGGTGTGGAGTAGAGTGGTGTAGTTTGCCATAGAACAGCGAGGAGTATAGTGGCATGGAGTGGAATAGAGTGTCACAGAGTGGAGTAAAGTTTAATTGAGTAAAGCATCGTAGAGTGGAGTACCATGGAGTGGCGTGTTGTAGAGTGGATTAGATTGAAGTGGCCTGGATTGCAGTGACATAGAGTGCCATGGCATTGAGTGCAGATGCACTGAGTAGAGTAGAATAGCGTAGAGTGCAGTGGCCTAAAGTGCAGTGACAGAGTAGATTGTTTCAGAGTACAGTGAAGTGGCGTAGAGAGGAGTGGTGCAGGGTAGAGTGGAGCGGTGCTGAGCAGAGTGCAGAGGTGTACAGTAGAGTAGTGTAGGGTGCAGTGGTGCATACAAGATTAGAGTACAGGGGTATAAAGTGCAGTGGCATAGAGTGGAGTGTTGTAGAGTGCAGTGGCGCATAATCAATTAGAGTGGCACAGGGTGCAGTGATGCAGAGTAGATTCGCATAGAGTGTAGTGGCATAGAGTTGAGAGGTGCAGAGTACAGTGCAGTGGCGTAGAGTGCAGTGGCATACAGTGCAGTGGCATAGAGTAGAGTGGCACTGAGTTTAGTGGAAGAGAGTGCAGTCTTGCAGAGTAGAGCAGCGTAGAGTGAATGCAGTGGCATAGAGTGCAGTGTCATAGATTGCATTGGCAAAGAGTGCATTGACATACAGTAGAATGAAGTGGCGTAGAGTGGATTGGTGCAGGGTAGAGTGGAGTAGTGCGGAGTCTAGTGCAGAGGTGTAGAGAAGAGTATAGTAGACTAGAGTAGAGTGCACTGGTAAGAGAGCGCTGGCGTACAGTAGATTGTTTCAGAGTAGAATTATGTGGCGTAGAGTAGAGTTGTGCAGGGTACAGTGAAAAAGTGCAGAGCCTAGTGCAGATGTGTAGAGTGTTGTAGAGTGCATGTGGCATGGAGTGCAGTGGTGCACAATAGATCAGAGTGGTGTAGAGAGGATTGACGTACAGAATAGTGGCATTAAGTGGATTGGCCTACGCAGTAAATTAGCGTAGAGTGGTGCAGAGTGTAGAGTGCAGTGGCACAGAGTAGAGTGGCACAGAGTAGAGTGGTACAGAGTACAGTGGTGTAGAGTTCAGTGGCAGAGAGTGCGGTGTTGCAGAGTAGAGTGTCGTAGAGTGCAATGGTGTAGAGTAGAGTTGCATAGAGTGCCCTGGTGTGGAGTGGAGTAGCATAGAGAGGTGCAGAGTAAAGTGATGTAGAGTGCAATGGTGTAGAGTAGTGTGCAGTGGCATAGAGTAGAGTATTGTAGAGTAGCATATAGTGGTGTACAGTGCAATGGTGCAGAGTAGATTGCTGTAGAGTGCAGTGGCTTAGAGTGTATTGGTTTTGAGTAAAGTGGCATAGAGTGCAGTGGCATAGAGTGCAGCAGTGTAGATTACAGTGGCGTAGGATGCAATGGGGTAGAGTGGAGTGGCACAGGATCAACTGCAGTGCCATAGAGTGGAGTGGTGTAGAGTGGAATGGCACAGAATGGAATAGAGTGGTGTAGACTAGATTGTTTCAGAGAAGAGAGAAGGAGCATAGAGTGCAGTGGCATAGACTAGAGTGTTGTAGCGTGCAGTGGGGCAGAGAAGTTTAGAGTGGCCTCCAGTGGATTAGTGTAGAATGTAGTGGTGCATAGTAGAGTAGTGTGAGGTAGAGTGCATTGGCGTAGAATGGTGTAGAGTAGACAGGCATTGAGTGAAGTGGCTCAGAGTGGAATGGTGCAGAGTAGAGTGTAGTGATGCAGTGTGGAGAGGCATAGTGTGGAGTGGTGCAGAGTATAGTGCAGTGACACAGTGTGGCATGGCGGGGAGTGGAGCAGAGTAGAGTGCAGTGTTGTGAAGTGATGCAGAGTTGCTTTTACTAAATGAGATCATGTGTTCAGGGGTCTTTCCATTGCGGTGGAAAAAGGCCTGTATCAGACCTATTTAAAAAAAAACCACTTTTGATCCCCTGGGGACCAAAAATTATCGCCCAATATCCTGTCACCCGCTACCCTCCAAGATCTTAGAGAAAGCCATAAGCTCTGAATTGACTGAATATCTGGATTAGAACAACATCCTTGACTCTACCCAGCATGGCTTTAGATCTCAGCACTCTACTGAGTCAGCCCTGATTATGGCGACAGAAGAGATACGCAAGGTGATGAATGGAGGGGGCAGGTCTACCCTTATTTTGCTTGACCTAACCGCAGCTTTCGACACTGTAAACCATGTGGTATTGGTGCAAAGGCTGAAGGTTGGCTGGCATTAGGGACAGGGCTCTAGCCTTACTAACATCATTCCTGTCATCCAGGGAACAACTAATTCACTGGGACGGACTTCAGTCAGGAAAGTTCATTCTCCCATGTGGAGTTTTCCAGGGATCGTCCCTGTCCCCTACTGAGTTTAATCTGAACATCACCCCACTCGCCAAACTAATAAAAAACCACGGTCTTATGCTTGTGTCATATGAGGATCACACCCAGTTAGTGGTGTCAGTCATGCGAAGCGTGGATCTGACGGCGGATCAGTTCCACAATTGCCTTACAGCACTGGTGGCATGGATGAACGCCAATTTTCTGAAACTTAATGCAGAAAAAACGAGGTTGTAGAGTTCGGCCAGAAATCGTCGGTTTGGAGCCAACTATGGTGGCCCCCGGAAGCTGGAACATTTCCTGTCCCTGTGTCCAAGGCTAGGAATCTAGGCTTCCTGATCGATAAAGACCTAACATTGGCCCACAAGTAAATCAAGTATCCTCGGCCTGCTTTTTTACCCTGAAAGTGTTTTGCATAAAATTCTTCCTTTCATTCCTTATGCATTAAGGAATACGGTAGTCGGAGCATTAGTTCTGTCAAGAGTAGATTATCGCAACGCTCTATACCTGAGAGCAGGTGCAAGGCAGTTTTCTAAACTCCAGTCACTCCAAAATGCAGCCACACGAATATTGCTTGATCTACCTAAACACCATCCTATGTCCGCTGGCATAAAACAACTCCACTGGCTTTCAATTCGACTACGAGTGGATTTTAAGGCCTTCTGCCTAGTGCACAAAGTCCTATATGGAGGAGGTGCGGAGGATATACAGTCACTATTTGCCCGATATGTGCCGAAGGTTGACTAACACAGGTACATCTCCCAAGATAAAAAGAGTCAGATGGGGAGGAAAAGGCTTCTCATTTCAGTTCGCTAAACTGTGGAACTCCCTCCCCGTACAGATGCGATTACAGTCAAGCAGGATTCTTTTTAGAAAAATGATAACAACCTGGCTCTTCACCAAGCACTAGACCTGTTAGCTTCTCCTGGATTGCACTCATCTTAGCACCAAGACGCCTCAGCAATAGTGTGCTTTATAAATATACATTCAGTCAGAGCACATCAGAGTGGGGTAAGATGGAGTATGGGTGATGTGGTAGCAAACTGCCATTATAGACAACACATCTTCATTTGAAATGACCATTACATTTGTAAGACATTCAGTTTTACTGATAAAAGTATACAGCGCACAAACAATAATGTGTGGAAATCTCATCACCTTGTGTATTGATTGGTTTTGACTGTAGTAAAATATTTGTTTCCACCACACTTCAAAATTACCAAAAAATGTTCTTCATTTGTGCTTTCTATATTATGAAATATCTGCAGAGTTCAATTACATACATTTACATTTGCTTTGTGCTAGAACAAATATATAATTATCAGGCACAGCTTGAGTAGCCAGCGTTCAGTACTGGTGGAAGAATATAGTAAATATGGTTTGGGCAAGGGAAGTGATGAACTCAAGCTGGACAGCCTAAAACAAATAAAGTTAGCAAACAGGTAGATGTTTTACATTTCACCTCATGTAACACAATTATCACGTATGTGCACTGGCGGCTTCCTGTGACACCGAATGTGGCTCAGAGTAGTGTTCTGCGATTTGGAAAGGCACACCATGTCTGCCCATCTTAGGCTTGGAGTAACTAGTGTCATATAACAGAGCGGCTGAGGACTGACTGTGGTGACAGTGACATATTATAGTGGGAGTGGAAGGACAGGCCTTTTTTCATGTCACCTGCCTGCTAAATTCACATACAGGGCTATCCTGCCTGTAACATTACTCTGCTAGTCCACTGCAAACAGGTTAATTGCTCCACCCATGTGGAACATGGATGACACGTGTATGTGTAAATTCTGTGTGTACAGGTTGTGCGCGGACTATGTTTATTACATGTAGCTCTGGCTAAATAGGAATCCATTTTGATTTCCTGAACCCAAGTGATTTCTAGGATGGAGGTTGGAGAGAACCCCAAACAGCTATGTGAACTGCAGGCAGGGGCGGCTCTAGGCTCATGGCGGCCCTGGGCAGGGAGCGTAGGTAGGGGGCGCCGGAAGACGGGGTCCGAGCGGGGCGGAGCTCAGAGGCCAGTGAAGAGGGGGGGTGGTCAGAGTGTTTGGAAGTGGAAGAGAGCTGGAGAACACCAAATCCCTGCCAGGGGCCCCCACGCAAATATGTATCCATACTCAGAGGATTATTATATTAAGGATATATATTGGCGTGGTGGCCCCTGGGGTTTGGTGGCCCTGTGCAGGTGAGCAGCTTGCACATGCCTAAGGCCGCCCCTGCTGCAGGGCTCCACCTGGACATTTCTGACTTAGGTCCTTTGTAATGGACCAGACTCTAGAAACTGGAGGAGAGAAAGGTCCCTTCTGAAGTTTATGGAACATCCCCTGCCGTTTCCTGACCCATTGTTTTCTAGCAGGGCTCCCCCCCAAAGGCTGACAGTTCGTTAAGTAGCGCAACCTCTCCATCTTTTCTGGCTTGGTTTTTCTGTTTCCCTGACCGAAGACTCTAAAGCCCACACACCTTCCTGCTGACTCCCGTAGACAAGGGAGTATGATTCTGCACCAATCAAGAGAAATAAGCAAAAGGCAAGGAACTGCCTGAAACCAGTCTGCAAGTTAGACTCTTGGGGACATATTTAGCATGGTATTGCTTTACCCTTGCCTCACACAGGCTGTCACAAGGGCAAGATAATCCCTAAATCAAATTTACCAAGCAAAGCAAGGCCACCTTGCGTGGCCCTGCGTTGCTTAGTAAATCTGTCGTAACGCAAGGCAGCCCAAGTCACTGCCTTGTCTTACTCTGCACCAGGGAGGCATTCCATGGGTGGAGCATGGGGGTTCCCACGCTTCCACCAATGGATTTTGGCGGATTTCCAGATTTACTATTAGTGGTAGACCAGGGCATGTGTCAAAATGCTATACCTTCCCAGGAGAGGAGTAACAAGGAGAAATATATTTATTTATACATGTTTATTCCTCTTTCAATGTATGCTGCGTTGTGCAGCACACATAGAAAGAGGAAAAAGCCTCAGGATTGTTTTTGTGCAGGAAGGAGTCCCTTCATACACAAAAACACTCCTGCATACAACGCAGGCACCCTTTCCCCATGGTGCAAGTGTGCCTGCGTTGGTGCTAGGCAGCAGTTTGTGTGCCAGAGCTGGCAGAGAGCAGACTGACGCATATATTGTTAAATACGATGCCTTCCTGCCCTCTCCTTTTCATACAGCACAGCGCAGCAAAGAGTCTTGCTACGTTGCATGAATATTTTATACATATTATCCTTGGTGTACAAACTCTCTATGCGATCTTACTATAAAGATGGCGCATAAACATAGAGCAAATGTGCCAAGATTCCTCTACCAGGCCAATGACAACAGAGAAACTCTTCTGTGCTCATGGTTGGGATATTGACTACCAACTCTGTTTTGCCAGGTCGAGGACCAGAAACCTAGGGAGCTCTACAGCCTGCTTCGACAAGCTGCCTTGAGGTTCGCCTTGAAGTACGGTGCTAACCAACTGCTTAGGAGGGACATTGAAGATGCCTTTGCACGAGGCAATTGCTGTCTATAAGAGGGGGACAGTGAAGGAACAGAGGTGGTGACAAACTAAAACTTCCACTACAACTCAGGGAAGACCTGCATCTCTCATGTTGGAGAATGAGGTCTGGGCAGTGGTTGATTCGTAAAAAAAATAAGTGCTAGGGCTCTCATCTGGAGGTAACTTGCACCAGCTAGTTTCTCTTGTTAGCATCGCCTAAAACAGAACCAATTGCTAACTAGGAAAGTGGGTGGAGGATGTGGTGTAATGGCCAGAGCTGCCAACTTCAGCGCTAGGGAACCAGGTTTAAGGCTCGGTGTCAGCTCAACAACCTCTGATTCTGGGCAAATCTCTCTGTAAATAAATGGCTTTAACTGGTGCACATGAAAAGCACCGGTGTTGATGATTAAGTGCCAGCGCTGAGCACCGGAAACCACCTGCTCAAATGCAGCACTGGGTCTGGTAGTCCCAAGACGCAATGTACCTGCAGCATCTGCGCGAAGTTGAAATTCCCATGTCTGAAAATCAACTCCATGCGTCACAGGCTTTCTGCTGAAGAAGCCTAGCTCGTATGCATGTCAGGTGTTCGAAGCATCATGACCGTATTCTGCAGTTCTTCTGTCTCAATCCACGAACCAGAGTACCAGAGGAGGTGCTGTGACCATAAAGGAAAGCACCTTGTCATCGGAGAAAACACTGATTTATGCATTACCATCATCAAGGCAACTTGGGGTGGGCTCATAGCTGTGTTACTGTGGTGAACTTGGGTCTTAGCCTGAAAAACACCCATCAGACTGTAGGAAGCTCAAGCTGAGAACAGCCACTCTATCACCAGTAGTGCACTACTGATGTTCACCTAACCGGGCAAGTGCATGCACATTCAATGCATGTAGCATCATCTTGTTTGGGGCAGACTTAGGTACTTTTTGTTTCTTAAGTAAATGCACCGGCGAGACATTGAGTTATTGGTTGATATTGGATTTTTTTTGTTGTTTTGAGTATCCAACCCTACACCACCTTCCTAGGTAAGCCTTAGACTGCTCAACTTCGCTACTCTGAGGGCCAAGTGCTAATTGAGTGTAAGTGGTCCTCATCTTTGAGCTCAGAAACAAGGTTAAGACCCAGAGCACCAGTGGTAAAATGTTCTGATTGTTACAATCTGAGCCCAGTAACCCTTGTCTTCCTTGGGACTATTGAAAGAGGTCCCACTGCACTGTACATTATTTAACTCTTTGCCACGATAATTTATTGTACAATCATAAAGTACAACCTATAAGAGAAAAAAAAGAAAATTAGATAAATGAGAAGTTAAAGATAAGAAGAAAGAAACGACCAACATTACAACAGGTGTAATAACTGTATTATGCTTAGAGTGGAAAGGCATAGAACAAACTGATAGTGAGAATGGTGTGGAGAGAAAGAGAAGCAGCAAAAGGTGGGCCAAGACCAATAAGAGACAGTGAGAGTGGAATACAAAGCTAGAGGTCCGATGGAAAAGAAAGGGATGATGGAAAAGCCTTAGGGAGAGAAAGCCTGAGAGTGGGCCTCTCGGTCGCCTGGCTCCATTTTCTAATGAACAGTTTAGGAACAATCTCAATTACAGTCTACCAGTGCTGTCACGACTCTCTGGTGAATCTCCTGCCGTCTGCTGCTCCAGACGGAACAGTGGAATGTATGTATGTGGGAGTCTTAGCTAAGGTCCCATTATCTATTTAAGGGAAAGAGAAGGGGAATCGGGAAGAAGGGAGGCAGGAGCGAGAGAGAGGAAGCCAATGAGACGGCGAAGAAAGAAAGGATGACGGGTACAAACAGGATGAGAGTGAGAGAGAAGTGATAATTTATCACTCACAATTTCTCTAAATCTTTGGTCAGGTACATATTATGCAAAGTATATGTCATCGTGAGTACTGAAAACCCAACCACTTATGGACACTTCCTGTTGGTCAAAATGATCCAAAGGACTGAGCCCAATGTACTCCAAGTTCCTCGGGCCATCAGCAACGCTGCAGCAAGTTGAGGCTTTTAAGGAGTCCATGCTGTGTTTTTCTGGCTCCCTTTGGCACGTATTTGGGCCCCAAGGATCCACAGGGGCTTCATATTGGGTTTCCGCTAGAAGATCCCACCTCAGCATCGTATGAGCCTGTTGAACCTTGAAACTGGTGTCGACTTCCATTCTGACTTCTCTTCTTCGACACTGACAAGAACGTCACTTATGGCAGAGGGGGGTCCGGTGCCGACTTTAACATCAGACCCCAGACCCAATCTATTTAATCTCTACAGCATAGATGTCCTTAGAGACTCCACCATCTTTTTTGTTCCGACTCAAACCAAAGTTTGCCTCCTGGAGATGACATTGGTAATGATGGTGAGGATTTATTCCCACATTATAATAATGGCAGGGTATATATGGACCTACAGGAGGCCAATCGTTTTGATACTTCCCTTGATACAGATGTATTGCCACAACAGAAGAGAGCTTATTCTTTGCTTTGGTAACTCGACACTCTACTGTGGCCCTGGACATACCACTGCCTCCTTCTGAGGTTAAAACAAATGTCCTTATGGAAGTCTTGCAAGCTGGGTCTGCTTTCTCTTAGCCCTTACTTCAATTTAACTAAGCCCTAACTGATATGCTGATGTGCACCTATTCTACGCAAGTTGAACTCCAATTGATTCATTAAGCCCCCCCACCCCCCGAACAGCGAGTCATAGAGGATTGAGGTCAACTTAGCCTTGAAGTCGGGCAATGCAGTTTGCCTACTAGGTCGATATACACTAATCCTTTGGACATGGACTGCAAGACTTTGCCAGTGATTAAGGAAGAATTTAACTGGCTCAAACCATTCAGGATGGTCAGGAGGAGTCACCCAAATACATTATTTGCTTTGGCCAGGACACAACCAATTGCTTAGGAAGATTAGGGGGCCACAGTAAGGATGCTGTCCACTGGGTTTTCAGGAGATGTGCAAGCATCCCTTATTGACATGCCTTTTGTTGAATCCCACAAACTTCGCAAAACAAAAAACTCTGGCTCTGCCTTAAAACATTATCAAGAGAGCTGGGCCACAGCACTTTCTTTAGGCCTCCAGACCAGAGATCTTTCTCATCAGTTTTGGCTTTTCCGTGGCTATTCAAGGGTGCTAGCATACAGGGTGTGCAAGACGACTCTGAGCACAGCAGTCACCTCATTCCGTTTGTGGCCAAAGATGGGAGTCTACCATGCACTGTAGGGATCCCCGTGGGCACTGATCTTCCTAGTCCTCCTTCCCTGCCAAGCTGTTTTAGTTTGTCCTTTCCAATGCATATCCACCCAGTAGGAGGCAGGATCCAACACATTCTCCCAGGGTGTCAACCTATCACAGCCGAAAGTTGGGTCCTCCTGATAGTTCAGCATGACTGTGCTGTTCTATACCTTTTTGACCTACTGCAGCTTCCTCCCATCACCACAGAGCATTTCTCAGAAGTACACGCTTACTTCTTGCTGTTAAAGGTGTGAGCTCAACTTTCTAAAGGAGCCTTTGGGAGGGTTCTAACTTTGGCGAGACACTGAGATTATTACTCCCACTATTTCCTCCTGCTGAGGAAGGATAGCGGTCTCCATCCTATTCATAATCTTCGCCCCTTGATTACCTTCCTGTGGAATGACAGAATGAAAATCTTCATGCTGGCCAAGCTCTGTCTGCCTTGCATCCAGGTGACTGGATTGTCACCTTGGACCTACAGGACATGTATTTTCATATCCTCATCCCGGAGTCCCACAGAAGTGGTGTGCAGTTCAATGTAGTCCAGGATCATTAAATTAAATTAAATCAAATTAAAGTTTGAGTGCTCCCTTTCCGCCTCACCAGTACGCCTAGGATGTTCACGAAAGTGATGGCGGTGGTTGCCAATCATCTTCGGGGTTTGGTGGTATCAGTTTTCTGTTACGTTGATGACTGGCTGTTGAAGGCAGGCTCTCTACAGTCAGTCGAGGACAACTTACAGATGTTGGTGAACCTCCTAACATTGTTGAGGTGCTTGATCAATATACCAAAGTCGCACCTGACTCCTTCAAAGAGGCTTCCGTTTACAAGCGCTATCGTGGACATGGTGCAGTTCAGTCCATCATAATGAGCCCAGGACCTTTGGGCTATGATCTTGATGTTTCAGTCTCTGTCCTGGGTTGTCAGTGAGAAAGGTTTTAAAGTTTATTGGCTTGTTGGCCACCTGAATCCTGCTTGTCAACTATGTTCGGGGCATATACCTGTTGTGCAGTGGAATCTGAAGTCTCAGTGGGCCCAACACCAGGGAAACCTATTACATTCCATACAGGTTATGGAGAAGGGTGCAAACGATCTGTATGGGGTGGCTGGTCGACTGCAATTTGACCAGCAACAGACCCCTCTTTCACCCCCACCCAGAGCTGACTGTGGTGACGGATGCATCACTACTGGTTGGGGTGGTCATCTGGGGGTGGTGGGGTTCAGAGACTCTGGTCTTTGGAAAAAACCCAACTACATCTCAATCATTTGGAGTTGTGAGCCATTTGCCTGGTGCTGAAGGCCTTCTTGCTGTACATCAAAGGAAGACTTGTGCAGGTTCTCAGGGACCACACCACTGCCATGTGAAATTAAACCAAGGAGGGTGTTGAATTGCACCAAGCAGAGCTGAGTGGGGTCCTGAGTGAAGAGAACTCTGGCTGGATCATTTTGCCACCATTGCGAATTTGTAGTGTCAAAACGCTTGTGAGGTGGAGTTCCCAAGAAAGCCCTCCAATGGCGATGTATGCCGGCTAGAGTGGAGCTTGGTACTCCTGAATGCCTATCTGTCTCTGCCTCTCCTTCCTGATTATTGATGAAGAATAGAAACAAATGGGTCCGAGTAATCCTAGTGGCTCCTGATTGGGCCAGTAGAGTATGGTACCCAGAACTTCTGGGCAAAAGCATTTGTCTTTGGTCAGGTTACTGATGCAGGAGAATCTTTTTTTGCAGCAGCAGTGCAGGGTTCTGCACCTGAACCAGCATAATCCACACCTCCATGCGTGTAGACTGAGTGGAGGCAGTTGACTGTGTTTTTTCGATCCACCACCTTAGTTTGTGGCTGTGATCCTTGCTGATAAGCTTCCCCCTACAAATACATTTACGCCAGACACTGGGAAAAATGTGTGGCCTTTATTGGAGTCCGCAACCCAGGCACCTCACAAGCCGAACTGTTAGATATTTTATTGTTTGTTTTGCCTTTGGCCCTGCAAGGTCTCGCAGATTAAAGTTTATTTTTCAGTCCTTTTGGCCTTTTTGCATTTGTCAGACCAACTGTCCTTGTTTAAATAATATGTTGAGATGCGGTTTATTAAAGGTTTGACACACATGTCCCCTCCCAAACCATTTGTGATACCTTAATTGGTCCCGATGTTCCTTGAAGTTGCAACTTTAGTAGTCCCATTCAGCAGTTAGCACAGCTGGGTTGTCAGCGTGTAACCCTGTACTCACCAATGGGGCTACCAGCCCTTCCACAGTAAAAACGACAATTTGGGGGTTTTACTGTTAGGGTATACACAAAAATATACATAAATGAACCCAACGCACTACAGAAAGTCTTTTGTTGGTATGTTGATGAAGGCGTTTTATTGATGATGGGCACAAAAGTTCAGCAATGGTGCAGTATTCGTACATGAGAAGACAGCGGACAAGTGTTTCGTCTTCGATGACTTTTTCAAGGCTGATTAGTGTAGCTATCTGGAATGGCCCAGTTGAGCCGCAAGGACCCAAGGGTTAAACTTGAACCCATCTGCCAAAAGGAGTAATGACACAGTGTCACTGTGTGTTGGGCTAGAGTAGGACCGAGAATCTTGATCATGTAATGCTGGAACAATATTAGTACTAATGAAGTCACACAAATGTACAAGGACCGTTTTATTAGGGCCATCATAAGCCTGTGCTTATCGTTGGTTCAATGTAGGCGTGTTCGCTGCTGAACATGCCTACATTGAACCGACGATATATTAAGCCTGTGCTTATCGTCAGTTCAATGTAGCCATGTTCGCCACAGAGCATGCCTACATTGAACCAACGATAAGCATGGGCTTATTAAGACCCTAATATAATGATCTGTGTACAGTTTTTTATACTTTTGGGCTTTCCGACTATCCTCCAGTACCAATCCACTTGTATCCAAGGAGTGCTCACGATTGGACTCAAATCACGCGTAGGTCCCGCTCAACCCCTTCCATGGACTATCATTGGTGCTTTGGGATTTTTGGGGCTAGTTTCATTTTATTCTTTAAAAATTCAGATTTCTGTTTCCCTTTATTAGACCTTTGCACTTTTAGTCTTACTTTACTCGGAACATTTCTCTCTTTATTTTAAAATTGACCATAGACTTTTATTGTGTTTTGTGTGATTTTTTCTACTGTGAATGTGCTGCTTAAATACCTTACACATTGCCTTTGATTTACGCTTGGCTGCTTTATGTCACATTACTAGGCATTAAGCACAGGTTTATTTAATTTAATGTGTGTGACAACTAGCAGGTGATTGCATTATCTTTTGAGGTGAACACTTGTCCATCCTAAATAATGCTCCACTTTCCTACAGCGACACAGAAAAAGAATCTGTCAAGGTGGATATTCCTCTGCATTAAGACTGTTACACATTGGCCAAAGGGCATCCTCTGGAAAGTCTGACAGCCCATTCCACCAGGGCTAAGACCGCCACTTTTGCGTTGGCAAGTAGAGAGCCTGTCCTGGACATCTATAACGCTGCAGCATCCGTGTCAGTGCACACATTCACGAAGCACTACTGCCTTGACAGCCAGGTCCAACAAGTGTGCCCGTTCGGTCCGGCGAGATTATTTAGCCTACACTTACTTCAGAGACCCTCCATCTTTGAGAGGTACTGCTTTCTTATCTGTTCTTATCTGTTCTACAGATGAAACTGCGGTTGGAAGTATTAATTAGAAGAACATGTTACTTACCTTTAGGAATGCTCTTTCTGGTGGATGCTCGATTTAACCACAGATTCCCCCCCCCTCCCAACTCCCTATTCTGTGCAGTGTTCTCTTTTTACCATCTAAAAAGGCCCAAATTAGAGATCTGCACACTGACCTCGACATTTATTTTGTGCTCTTCATCCGAGGAAGCAGAAAGGGTCTAGTAAGAAAATGACATCCACATACAGGGGTGACACTTATATGCAGCTCCACTCCATCACTTCTGGGTAGAAGAAATGTGGAGCCACATGGCGCCACCTAGCGGCGGACAGGAGTAGCACTGAGAACATTTGTGGCTCCTGTCTGGTGCCTGGGGATATTCTAAAGGTTAGGAATCTGGAGTTAGATAAAGTATCCACCAGAAAGAGCATTTCTGAAGCTAAGTAACTTGCTTGTTCCTGCACTACCAGACTGTTAGTTCTCCCAGCCACCAACTCTGTTTTTATGGCTAGAAGATGGCATTGAAAGGGGCAGCAGCAGGGATGATCGGAGAGGCAATGTAAGATCCTTCAAAACCTAAGTTATGTAGGGGGTTAAAGAGCTAGAGGACAGGGGGAGGAGATGTCAAGTCCTCAAAGAGAGTGACAGGCGTTGTAGTGTAAAAAAGGGGGCTGCCCTGTCTTGAAGTTGCTGAGAGGATGCCAGGGCATGAATAACGTGGTCAGTGCTACATTCTTGTGACAGTGTGAATCTTTTGGGGCTTCATTTATGTTGTGACATCGAAAACCTTGGGAAATCAACCAAGTGCCTTTTTAATGGTGTCAAATCAGCTTCTGAAACTGCAAAGACAGGAGCAGGCAGTGTGAAGTGCCCTTTGTATCAAAAAGTGTTAACGCAATCCTCACTCTGCAGTGTGCCATTCTCAAGAGAATATTCAACGCCATATGTAAAGTCCACTTGGATAATGGCAAGCAGTTGGGCTATTAGTACTAGCAGGTCTACACACAAAGCCATTTGGAGTACTTAAAATGTTCTCTTGAGATACATTTTTCACGTTCTGTGAGAAATGCTTCTGAATTGGGTCTCAAACGTCTAACTCTCAGTTACTAAAAGTGCAAAAAGGGCATACAGGTAGATGCATCAAGCATTTTTGCGAGCGCAAACGGTGCGAATTGCAAAATTCGGCCGTTTGCGCCCGCAAAAATGACATTTGAGATGCACTCGCAATTTAAGAATTTTCAAATAATTGCGAGTTCTTAAATTGCGATTGTATTTAAGGAATCGCAATTTGCGATTCCTTAAATGCAATGCATGAACCATTCCAAGATTGCGAATTCGCAAACTGGGGCCGCTATTTACCGCGAAGTCTGACTACGTGGTAAATAACAAAAACTTAGAAATATGCACTTTAGTGCATTTTTCTAAGTTGTATATTACGCATACACATGTCCTTGGGACATGTGTGTGCGCAACACCAGTGAACATTCATTTTTCAGGGGTGCAACAGGGTGTCCTTTGGACACCCTGGCACCCTTGAAATTGCGGCACATTTGCGATTCGCTAATTGCTAATCGCAAATCAGGAATGACTCCCCATTCATAAGCCATTCCTTATTTGTGATTAGCAAATAAGGAATCAGTAGGAATCGCAATGAACATTGCGATTCCTACATGCATCCCGTTTGGCGAGTCTTTAATATCGAATCCTTAAAATTCGCTATTTGGGACTCGCAAAACATTACTTTGATGAATCTGGGGGATAGTCCCTTCTTGTTGTACTGACTATATATTAATATTCAGTGAATATTTCCATTTCAGATGTCCTGGGGATAATTTGAAAAGGCATGTAAGAGTAGGTAACAGAGTACTGCTAGTGTATGTTTTTATGTACTCCAAAATGTCTTTGTAAACAGGCTCCATGTCTAACTAAATCTCTTTCCTTTGTGTTTTTGTTAAGCCTCTTTTTCGCTGTTCTTCTTAGGTCCCCTTACAGGCAGCTTAATTACCCTGGGGAGGTGCAGTCACCAGTGGAGAGGTAGTCTATGGTTCAATAGTTGTAGCTAAGGGTATGGCCTGACACAAAGTGTGGTGAAAACACTGCCTTTCCACAAGAGAATCACAGGGATTTACCTGTGTTGGCAATGGTTAACCGTGTAAACCGTGCCTTGCCCCTTTCAACTATTTTCAGCTCTCCATTTTCCTCCAGAAAATCCTTATGAAATAATCTAAAGGCTGTTATGAACCAGTGGGGAAGAAACATGACATCTGGAGACAGTTGAGGTCCACATTCAGGCATACCTTCATGTGATCTGAGTGCTGAAGGATAGTTAGATGAAGTGACTGAATGTCTCTATTTGGGGAAATCAGGCATCCTGTTTACAGAGGTAATATATTCCACTGCTGCTCATACATATGAGACCGTAAATGAGCAATCAACCATTAAGAAAAAAGAATTCTGATAAGGATCTTTAAGCCCTGAGAAGTGGACTGTCTAGGCTTCAGTCAGCAATTACCTCAAACCTGGCAACTAAGGGGCAGATTTACGAGCCCCTTGCGCCACGTTTACGCCGCTGGTGCGTCACGCAAGGCGGCGTAAACGTGGCGCATCCCTACGAGGCATTTACAACGTGACGCATCTATGGAGATGCGTCACGGTGTAAGGCCCTGCGCCACATGAAACCTGCGTCAGGTTTCATGTAGGCGTTCCGGTGCAGGGGGGGCGTTCCGTCGCAGGAACGCCCCTGGAAAGTGACTCAGTGAAATCTACTAGATTTCACTGAGTCACTTTCTACGTCAATTCCTTACGCCTGCTTGAAGCAGGCGTAAGGGTGATGCACCATGCAATGTAGGGGTGGCCCCGGTGCATTGCAGGAGTCATGTCGCACTTGCGACATGACTCCAGCAATGCGCCGCCCGTACGCCGAAAGATGCGTCACGCATCTTCCCTGCCTTGCACCATGGGTGGCGGAGCTGTGGCGCACTGTGGCGCACATTAACTGGCGCATCCCTGGGGATGCGCCAGTTAACGAAAATCTGCCCCTAAGAGTTGACGTGTTGCTTTATTTAGAGTTTGACGGATGAGATACTCAATCACAAACATGGCTGACAGGATATACTTCAAATTTTGACAGAGTATCTTTTCTGCCAACTCTAAAGCAAGCCCTTAGTTGCATGAGCATTCAGTTCTTCATTCTTCTCTCAAGCAAGCACCAAGGCCACCCTCTCAGACCTCGAAGGTCCACCCTCTCATATGGGGTGATGACAAGAGCAACGGAAGAGCTGAAAGTTAGAGGAAATACTATTTATGAGTCCTTGTTATAGGCTAGGTAGCTCAGTGAGCTAAATAATTGTCACTGCCATATTCTGTAATCTGCAGAGAACAATAGTAATCCCTGTCAATCCAATCAAATTGCCCACCCCTGTAAAGTCAGTAACATGAGTATAATTGAGCATGACAATTGTGTATTCACTGAGAACATCCTATGGATTGGATTATCACCTCAGAGCATGGCTCTGAGTTTAGGGGGCTTCCAGGTCACACAACACCCTTGAGAATGAATGTCCTCTCCCTGGACTGAGAGTGAATAGCAGTAGAGGCAGCATTAATTCTAGCACAAGTACAGCCCTTTATTCTTCTTCCCTCTAGGTTAGAGATGCCTCCTAACCTCTCTGAGTAAAAGGCCTGCTAGTCTCCAACAACTGGTTTATTGCTCAATCTGTGTGGGATATGAGTGGAGAGTGTACAATTACTATGAATGTAGAAAGGATTGTGAGGTTGGAGTTTATGTGTATTGTGTTTCACTGTACGGGCACAGTACAAGGTCTGACTACAAAAGGTGCGATACATTGTGATCCCTGCACTGATTACAAGTGGTGCAGTGTTTATCACATTTGGTAATTACAAAGATTACGCCCTTCATAAAACTTTGAAAGGTGAAACATGTCCGAATTTAACAAGGGGTAAGGCACAGTATTTACTTGCACACCAAAATCCCAGTTATTCACTTAAATCTCTGTATATGTAATAATTATGCATCCAATAATTCTGAACATCTCCGTGTGAACTTTTTATTGGATCCAATAATTATCCTATCCGACAGGGCCTACTAAGAATCTGGCCCTTAGAGTTCCTTTGGATGGCTGTTAGACCTGCCCGCCTTAGGGTGGTCTTCCCTCAGACTTTTTGCATGCTTGCCTCCTCTTTTTGCAGATTTTTTTTATTGGACTTGGGACTTTGAGCTCTTTACCACTTCTGACCAGTGCTAAAGTGCATGTTCTTGACCCCTAAACATGGTAACATTGGTTTATCCACATTTGGTATATTTAATTTACTTCTATGCCCCTTGTAGAATGGTATACCACATACCCAGGGCCTGTAAATGCTACTATTGGGCCCACAGCACTGATTGTGCCATCCACATAAGTAGCCCTGCAAATGTCTGAGGTCTGCCACTGCAGGGTCTGTGTGTGTAGTTTACTGACATTTCACCCTTGGCATTTAAAATCTCTTGCCAAGCCTTAAACTCTCCTTTTTTACCCATAATTTACCCCTAAGGTAGGCCCTAGCTTGCCCAGAGGGCAGGGTGCTGTGTAAGTAAAAGGTAATACATGTACTTTTGTGTTTTGCATGTCCTGGTAGTGAAAAACACCTACATTTGTTTTTCACTATTGTGAGGCCTACCCCTCTCATAGGTTAATATTGGGAGTTCCTTAGTACATGTTTAAGCTGTAATTCCTGATTGAGAAGGAGAAGCTATGTCATGTTTTATATCTTTGGAATGGTAATGATAAATCCGATGTACTGGTAAAGTAGGATGTAACATTACTAGTTTAGAAAGGCCACTTTTACAAAGTTGATATTTCTCTGCTCTTAAAGCTCGGTGTGCCTGCAGCCTGTCTCCAATACATGTCTTGGGTGGGTGACAGCTTGCTTTTGTGCATTACCTCTAGACAGTCACACACCAAGGAAGGTTAGGTGTGCCTGAGTGCCCGTCTGCATCCTGATGGCTCAGTCTGGGCAGGATGGTGAGGTAGGTGCTGACACACCTGAACAGTCAGTGTCCTATCCCCACAGAGAAGGTTGATTACCATCTACAGATATTCTGGAGCCAGGGCTAGGAAGAAAGAACCTCTGTACACTTCAAAGACTCTTCTTTGAAGTCACCCCAACTTCAAAGGCACAACTGGGTATAAGTATTGGGTCTCTGTCCCCAACAAATCAGACACCTCTGGGCCTGTAAAGAACCTCTGTCAGAAGGACTGCTGTGCTACTACAAGGACTGTCACTCTGCTAGACTGCTGCCAAAGAAGGATTGTTTTTCTATTGTACTGTCCTGCTACCTGCTGCTTTCTGACCCTGCTGAGAGGAGGCTGGACTATGCCTTAAACCCATAGTGATCTCTAAGGGCTTGTTGGCTTGCCTCCAGCTTTCTGAGACTCAGGGATATCAAAGTCTCATCATCTGCTCCTGTGCCTGGTCGAAAGTGGACCCTGATGCTTGCACCAGTGGAACCGACGTACATTCTGCTGGCGTGAAGCAGAACTGACAAATCACCCCTGTTGCTGGAGTGTATCTGGCGCATCACACTCTGGCGCATCGCCTTCAGAAACAGACTCATTGGTACTGCACATCACCGCAGCAGCAGTGTGGGAAGATTGACGCATCCCCTCAACTATGCAGAGAAACCCGGCGCATCGCACTCAGAACCAATGCCTCTTGACTTCACCACATCAGAACTGACACATCGCTACCACTGCATGAAGAAAATCGACGCATCACTCGACTGTGGGATCAACACCGATGCATCGCTCGGCTGCACCTCGCTGTTGCGACCATGATCAAGGTACTATGTTCAGTGTGGCTCCTGTATCCGGCCGACGCTCCATCATGGTCAGCCTGAACTTTTGACTTTGCCCTGCTCCAGTGAAACCAGTTCATCCTCAGAGGCGCTTATTGCTTTTAAGACCTAAGAACACTTTTATTCTTTAAAAATTCATTTCTCAACGTCTACTTATTGGATGTTTGTAGTTTTGGTCTTGATTTATTCATAAATTATTGTCTATTTTTTTTTTACTTGGTGTGGAGTCTTTTGTAGTGTTTTCATTGTGTTACTGTGTGTTGTGTTGCACAAATACTTTATTATTAAATAACAAGAGGAGAGCAAGGAAATAAGAGTAGCTTGTTCCTTTCCCCTGCCTATATCAATCTAGAAGAACAGGCTTGTAAAGATAATTGAACCATTTGATTACTAGTTTGTGTGGAAAAAAAACAATAGTTCTTTTGAAAAACCCTCACCCACCAACCTAGTTGGTGGCATGCTTCATCATTGGGTTCCCACCCAAGGTGCCCAGTGCACAATGGGTGAGCGGCAACACCTAAATTACAGCGGAGCTGGTGTTTTCTTGTGTCTAGTGGGGTGGAGTAATACATGAGTTGAAACTGTCTATAGGGTCCCCCTCAGTAAAGAAAATTATTTTATTATCGGTGTAGGAAGGTGGATAGCTGACTATATGGTTACCCCAACTTTCTGTCGAGTGGTTAGCTGGTTTTCAGCTTAGTTGGCCTGGGATCCTGCTACTCAGGGCCCCAGGCTCTCTGCTCTCAACGTAAAATGGACTCCATGTACTTTAGGTACATCTCCAATTGGATATTGGGTCACCTTGTGAGCCCCTGTATAGTGTACCATAGGCACCCAGGGCATAGGTGCATCCAAGGCCTACCAGGGGCTGCAGCATGTATTACGTCACCCCTGGCTGGCCATCCAAACTGACACAACTGGCTGATCACTCAGCTGGGGCAAGGTCGTGTAATCACCCCTTGCTTAGGTATAGTATTCCTATAACTACCATTATATATAGACACATATATACCTATGTCACTCCTATGGCAGGCCTTAACAATCCTGGAGGCAGAGTGCTTGGTTTTATGTGAGATGGTGCTCTAGCATAAGCTGAGCCTGTCTGCAGCTTTCGGAACCATGTCCTTATAGCTGTTCTATGATATAGCCATACCATATAGGGAGAAGACATGTGGTTGTAGCTTTACCCGGTTAAAGTTAAACAGAGCCTCAGCAACACAAAATGGATGCTGCTGCCACAGACACGAGTCTGACCTCCTGCTGCTGGATGAAACTTCGACAGGGGAGGCCTGGACAATAGGTTTCCTGCCTTGGGAGGTGCGAGCACCTCCCCAGACAGGCTCCTGTGTTTTGGGGCAGGGTGGGTTGAATGAAATGAGACACTGCCTGGGGCACACGAGGTGCCCCATGCATAGCCCGATTCAAACCAGTTGCTGGTGCACTCCAGCCCCAGCTCTGGCGCGAAACTGGACAAAGAGAAAGGGGTGTAACCACCCCCTTCCCTGGTCCCACCCATAGGAGGGACCTAGCAGGTAATCCAGCCCCTCAAATCAGTATATAGGTAGGAGCTGAGTCTAGAGACTTTAGATTATCCTGAACTGAAACTCTGAAACAAAACTCTGGACCTTCGACATTCTACTGCAACTAGAAGACTGAAGAATATCCCTTGTGGTCAAGGAGTGACCACCCTGTGCAAACAGGCACTACCAGTAACTTGCCGGTTTGCTTCGTCGATGCTCCAGCCAAATCCCAACAACCTAGCGATGCAGTCTCTGGACTTCCAGACTTCTCTGACTCCGACCCACATCCACAGCAAAGCTGAGACTCGTGGCAGACATGAGAGATGTGGGACAGGACATCCTACAAAACCTGCTTTTTGCTAACTGTGCAGCTTCTGAGGCATCCTCGAAGTTGTGCATTGGGGTTTCAGAAGCACTAGCCCCGAGCAGTAACTGCACTGAAGCTCAGCCCTCTAAACTCCACGAGTGCTGCGGGGAGCGTGTGCCTGCATTTCTCCTCGGCGCGTCTTCACGGTTGCTAGCCTGTTGGCTAGTGGCCTTCCTGAAGACATCACTTTGAAACAACACCACTTGCCTGGTTGCTCTGGGCTTGCTCCTGCTTTCCCATAAAGGGGAAGCTCCCCAGACCTTGCTGGTCTGAACAAGAAGCCGATTTTCCCTTCCTGCGTGGGGTGCCTTTGCCAAGGCTTGTTGACTCCAATCCGGAAGCCGACACCGCCAACAGCGAGATCCTTTGTGGGACAGTCCGTATCCAGCTACTGGTCATCGTCGATGCCTCCTGGTCCAAGTGGCTGCAGAGGCAAGCTTTGCATCTTCACCTGATTGCATCACGACCTCGCCTGGTTCCTTCCTGGTTCCTTCCCGGTCATTGGCTAGTGACCCAGACTCTGTCCCCTATGCTTTCAAGTTCTTCTCGACTGCGATCCACCCTTGGATCCACCCGGACATCTTCCTCCTGGTCGCCTGCAGCATCTTCTTGCAGTTCTCCATACGATTCGACGACGAAACCCGACATGACTTCACACCTATGCACCCGGCTTCCCTGGGTGAGGTAACTCGAGTACTCCGGTGCTCCCGTGGGTAGTAACTATCCAAGTGTCCTAGTTTAACTGGGTTTTCCCGTGGTCCATCCGGAAGGGTCCTAAATCAATTACTTTGTGACTTTTACGTTCCCATTGACTTTCTATGGTAACCCGCGTGTGTGTTTAGACACTGCACACGCGTCCGGTGGGTCTCCTACTCCCAGTCCTTTGGTAGTCCTGTGTAGCCCCAGCGATTCTCTAGGCCCCACGCCTATTCACCTTTCCTGCAGTGGTTCTTATCTCGAACTCTGACCTCATAAAGAGTGCAGAGGGGTTGTGTTAGTAATAAATACATATATACTTGATATATACCGCGTGTGGTGTCCTTTCATCTGGTATTCAAGGGATTATTATTGGTAAAACAATTGGCTTCAAATGCTCTCTGAAGTGTTAGCCTAAGACTGCTTTGTCCATGCTACCACTAGGATAGCTGGTCTATAAGGTTGACTTTACAACCATCACCATAAGGGTTGTTTGGACTGGTGCAAGGTGCTCACTGGTGCAATAGTGAACATCATATACCAGGCCAACTTCTCACAATCGGGCGCTATGGCAGGGTTAAAAAAGGAAAAGGCGGATACGTCTAGAGACTTAATTTCGGTTCATGTATCCTGTAATAGGTCAGATCGATCTACATGTTTCAGCCAGACATTTCCATATGCTGGCTTTCATCAGGACCAAACCGTGCAAACAGACTGAGGGAATACCACCAGTCCTATGTGAATCTAATGCACACACGCTGAGGTGCGTATAGTGGGATAAAAACTATTTGTTTTCTTCTAATTTTCAAAAACTAACTTACGGTTGTTTTGTGAGGACTTGCCATTTAAGTTGCTTTTGATTAGAGCAACATGGATCCCAGAAGGGGGCAGTGCCTATAGTCACACTTTCATCAAGGTCTACTACTTGCCGTTAATGCCTGCTGTGGCCTTTGTGTGGGATCCCGAGGTTACACATTGCCTCTTAAGTTCAGCTTGACTGCTCTGTGCTAAGCCCCCAGAGGGTGAGCACAAGTTAACTTTTAGCGTGCATCTTACTTATCCTGACTAGGAATGGGGTTCCTGCTTGGGTGCATACCTCTGCCAACCTGAAACGCAATGTCTAACAATGGCTGACTACACAAAATATTGGCAGACTAGGTGATACAGCCCATGTCTCTTTGTTTGACTTGTTGGCAGCCTTGAAGAGTCCTGAACCTTCCCAGAGACGGTTACTGTATCTTTCTTTCACTTGGGAGTTAGCACCATAATATCTCTACCCCTTCAAGCCTAAACAGAATTGCCGCCTGGACAATTAATTGCCTATTAGATGGATCAAAATAGCTTAACAGGAGGTTCAATGCTCGTAGTAGACCGAAGCAGGTGCCAGCGATTTTCTTGGTATGGTCCTGAAAACTGAGGGTAGAATCCATCCATACCCCTAGATTCTTCACCACCACCTTGGGGGAAGGAGCACTCCCAAGGGTGTAAGGCCACCAATTCTCACTCCAGAGTTAGATGTTTTTACCCACCAACAACACCTCCGATTTATTCGCATTAGGTTGGAGGTAGTTGGCGGTCATCCACTCCGCGACCACCACCAGCCCATTCCTAAATTTAGGGGCGTCCTGTGTAGAATCGTCAGAGAGAACCACCACCAACTGCGGTTCATCAGCGTAAGAAACAATGGAGAGGCCCCTGTCCCTAGCTATCATGGCCAGAGGGTGAACGTACAGATTAAATAGTACGGGGCTCAGGGCGGTGTCCTGAGGCACACCCTACCGATAGACTGAAGACGGGACAGGAAGGGTGGAGCAGACACCTGGAAAAGTTCTTTCATAAAGGAAAGATCTAAACCAATTCAGGGCAGAGCCACCGATACCGGCCTCCTCCAGGCGATTTAGAAGAATCGGGTGGGATACAGTATCAA
Source organism: Lissotriton helveticus (assembly GCF_964261635.1). Taxonomy (NCBI): domain Eukaryota; kingdom Metazoa; phylum Chordata; class Amphibia; order Caudata; family Salamandridae; genus Lissotriton; species Lissotriton helveticus. The sequence continues at coordinate 1,380,632,347 of NC_136057.1, forward strand.
ATGCGGCACTAAGATCCAACAGGACTAGTGCCGCCGTATTGCCCTCATCAAGAGCAGTCCGCAGATGTTCAGTTACAGCAAGGAGAGCTGTCTCCGTGCTGTGCCTTGGGCGGAAGTCGTTCTGCGTAGGATCCAGGATGCCATTGGTGTTTAAAAATGTAGTGAGGCAGGTGTTAATATGTGCCTCAGTCATTTTATCTGTCCATGGTAGCAAAGAAATTGGGCGAGCATTTTCTAGTTTTGCTGGATCCAATGACTGCTTTTTGAGGAGGGGTACCACCATAGCCTGTTTCCACTGCCTCGGAACCGTTGCCGTGGACAAAGAGGTATTAATCAACGGACACAGAGGCGCCAAAATCACAGGCAGAGATTAAAAAAACTGAACCGGCTTCAGAGGATCTGCCGGGAAGCCAGATTTAATTTTACTGCAGAGCAGCCGAAGCTCATCCTGATCTACATATGTAAAGGCCGTAAGAGCATGGGCGGTGGGGGGTCTGGATACAGGACTAGGATAAGCAGGGGTCGGCGGGAAGGACTTATATATGGTCTCTACTTTTTTTACAAAGAAGGTGGCCAGGTCCTCACAATGCTGGTTAGACGTAATAACAGAGGCTGCCGGATTTTCCTAAGTTTAAAATCATTAAGTATTTTAAAAATACATTTAGTGGGATTGGTACTAGACTGAATCTCTTTAGCAAAATAGGCAGCCCGCTCAACCCAAATGGCCTGGTGATATCTTTTAATGGCCATCTGATAGCATCTCTTAGCAGGCACAGCATAGTACCTCCTCCACGCCCGTTCTAGCTTTTTACAGGCTTTACACAAAGAAACCAAGCTATCAGAGAACCAAGGATTGGCGTGAGAAGTGTGGCACTTGGACCAATTGGCAGGGATAAGAGAGTCCAGTACTTGAAGAATCCAGTTGCTTTAGATTTTATAGGCCGCATCAGGATCCGTAGGTAACTTGGGCAGTGCGTGAAATTGCTCGGTATTCAATTTACGCAAAGGGCGTTTATATAGGGATTTCTGGGTGCCAGTAGTCAGGGGTACCGGGACCAAAAGGGAAACCGAAATCAAGAAATGATCGGACCAACAGACTGGGCTAGGGGGGCTAACAGACAAGGAAGGAATGTTAAAAAAACGGGGTCTAGTAAGTGGCCCCCAATATGAGTAGGACCAGAGACTAGTTCATTTAATTGACAGGCTGCAAGGTCTGCCAGCAAGCTACTGATGTCAGTCTCTGTAAGATCGTCAAAATGTAGATTCAGGTCCCCAAAAATAGTGAAGTTGGCGGATGTCATAGCCATAGCACTAGAGACCTCAATAAGGGCAGATTTAAACTCCTTAGAGGGCGGTAAATCAGCAGACCTGATAGTCTCATGTTCCCTGTCAGAAAACTGTTCCTGCTGTATTTGGGTGACAAAGCATGTAGCTGTACTAATCAAGGGCTAATATACAAAATACTGGCACAGCTGAAACCAGTTATTGGATGCCCATAGAAAAGACCCTTTGCATGAACCGAGCCAGAAGGTGGCATGCGGGATAATAGAGGAGTCTTGCATAATATGAGCATAGAAAAGAACAGATTGATGAAGACAAAAATAAATACTGGTAGTTTGTCTTTTCCTTGGTGCCAATGGTTCTCATTGACCAGTCTCACAGCTAAAAGAACAGTATGGAGGTGAAGACTTCTGTGACTCACACTATGAGATATTTTAGTATCACCAGCCTACTTTTTAAGGTCAAGACAAAACCAAAGACATGGCCCTGCCAGTAGAGTAGAAAAATGCCTAGAGGATGAGGCACTGCCTGATAGATACAGGGGATTGTTGTACAGCATCTCCCAAAGAAGTATCTGCCTTATAGAGTCCTCAGCTTAGTTGTTAGGAATTTTGTGGGGGTACTTAGGAGGTCCTGGCCCTTCTGGAAGTACTGCATCTCCCTTGTGGAAATAGGACAAATGTCTGTAAGAGAGGAGCTGGAAGTGACCCACTAAATGAGGGCATTCTCTGGAAAAGGTGGCCGCAGCTTTAGATGCAGGCCAAAGGACTACCACCCATGTTGTGAGGTGCAAGGTAGGTCGAGCTATGCAGAATTCCTTGTGCAGCGAAGCCTCTGGCCAACAAAGTCTCAATTTGTTTCCTTTGATGCTCCAAATCGGTACTTGAGATTGTTCAGACCTCTTTCATGGTTTTAGAATTTTGAGTGGGGTTGACATTGAGATTGTAAGCTTTCAAACCCACAATCAGTATTACCCACCCCCCACAGCAGTTACATCCATATTTAAATTTAAAGTCCTGCTTTGACTGAGCCTTTGTATGTTTGCTTATGAGAAGAGGTGTATGAAATTATTGTAATTGGCTTTCATGAAATTACTTGGGATTTCGGAAAACATACACAAAATGATGCATAATTGTGTAAAATGCAAAATTGCCATTTTCTATGTTTTAGTGTGAAATGCATACGCCAGGACCCAACCAGGGCCAGAATTAACAGCCCTCTAAAATTCTTGTTTTCAAAATGTTATTGTCTGAATGTGGAACAACCATACAGACCAGGGATGACTGATTCCTTCTCCAGAGGTTATTACTGATTCTAGGGTTGTGTCTGCTCAGACTTAGAACGTACTCTAGGCAGGTGTAAAACTGAATGGGGTCCATAATAGTTCATGTGGCAGAGGGCATTCTGTTGCAAGGGTGTGGGGAGGCAGCGCAAACTCGCCTTTGTAACTGGGTAGCATTGGATGCTCCTTCCATAGTGTGGGGAGTTTGAAAGTGGATCAGGCAGACTCTCTTGTAAACTTTGTCACAGAGCACAAGTGTTTTTTTATTTTTTATATTTGTGTCCTCATTACACCATGGTTACTACATTTTGAACCGGTTGTAAACACCCTCGAGTCCGTCAATGGTTCAAATAGTACCTGGCCAGCACCTTCCACGGCACCTTACGGCCTACAATAGGGGGGGTGTGGCTCAGAGCCTTCAAAACGGCCTCTATCCATGGCTTGATGTAATCATTTTTCCTACAACCATGGCCCCTCTGAATACTTATCGGCCTGACCATTTAAAAAAATCCTCCCAAAGTTCTGTAGACCTTCGTGTGTCCCTCTTGGTATCTATTCTACATGTCCATTTAACCATATTTAACCAGGTAACCGAATTTGGAGGTCGGGTTGAGCCAAAGCATACAGATCTCACGCCTGGCCAGGAGTATCAAGTAAAATAATAGCCCCCGTTGTTTATTACTTAACTCCTGTTTAGATATATAGTCGACCCCCAGGAGTACCAATGATTCTGTTAAAGTAATGTTTTCTCCTAAAATTTCCCTTATGATGTTTTCCACGGACCTCCAAAATTCTTTTAGCTCTCGACATGTGAAGAAGATATGCAGATTGTTGGCTTTTGGGTAATTACATGTTTTACACCTTGGCTCTGGTTGTAGCACACATTTGGATAGACTTTGTGGTGTCCAATATAGCCTATGGATTACGAAAAAGTGATGACGTTTAAGATTTGCAGGTGTTACAATATCATAGAGTAGTTTAATGGAATCAATCCACAGTAAATGTACGCTCCCCTCCTACAATGCGTCTGTCCAGACCTCCGATAGAGGCTTCATTTTCTCTTCCTCTGATTCCAACAGATATCTGTACCAGGTTGCAACTTCTTTCTCCTTCTGACCATAATCCTGAAGGAAAGCCTCAAATTCCCAGTTCCCTCTTACTTCCTCCTTTGCTGAACAAACCCATGAGGTGAGCTGCAGATACTTAAACCTAGATAGGTTGTTACCTGTCTTAATGTTCAGAACTTCCCATGGGACCAATTTGCCTGCTGTTATTAGGTCTCCCCATTTTGTTACCCCAGCCTGCCTTAGGGGCAGGCTCAGGGCATCCTTCAAATATTCTGGTGTTCCGGAGGACTCCCTGATTGGGGCCAAGTCTGAGAAGTAACTAATCTTTAAAGACCGTCTCACTGCTATCCAGAGCCTTGCGGCTGCTTGCAACACCTTTAAATCTTACTTTTAAAAAAATATTTTTGGGCTCTGAATTTGTATAAAAAGGCTCCTCCCTCTTCTTTAATCATTTCCCCTAGTATTTGGCCCCAGGTGGTATTGATAGGATCACCCACTAACATGTGAAAGTTCTTAAATGGAAAGGCCATGCAGTACAGTCTAAGGTCTGGTAATGCCAACCCCCCCTTCTTAAGATGACTTCTTAAAATCTCCACCATATAAGCTAAATTTACCCCATCATTAAAAGCGTATTACAAAGTATTAACGCAAGTAATGGCATCTGGAGATAAAGGAGGGGGGGCCGGGTGTGACTCTGAGCTGCGGGGAGCAGGAGCAACCATCCGAACAAGAGGGGAATGGTCCGGAGCCCATAAAAGATGCTGAGCTTATGTCTAACCCGGGAGAGGAGAAGCAGCAGGGCCAAGAAATACAAAAACCCATACAACCGAACATACAAAAAGAAGGAGGTGCAGGAATGGAGTACCGAGTGACAATGCATAATAGGTTCAGCATTCTCCAGGATAGTGAAACTCCACTGGTGGAGGGCCAGGGAAATGGCGGAGGAGACATCAGGGCCCCAGTGGTAGTTCAGTTAACCCCCTGAAGTTCACTAGTATTGGTGGCCCATCCAGATGGTCAACACTCTAGTCCTGTACTAGAAACTTCAGAGCCTTCATTGGCCTCTATCCTCATGGATCTTAAGAGAGAGATCAGATGGCGGTTTAAGGTATCAGAGGCAAATCATGTACAGTCCTTGCCCAAAAGTTGGACGATGTTGCTATTGAACAGGGAAATTGGAGGAGGAAGTAGGCACAATACGGAAGGATATCTCATACAACACTAAAGGAGTGGAGGCCTTAACTAAAGAAAATGCCACTCTCAGAGAAGATATAGGAAGGCTTGAAAATCATTCCTGGAGAAATAATTTACGGATTTTAAATATCCCGGAGGCAGAAGAGGGGTCGAATCTTAAGGCATTTGTGATCAACTTTTTAATGAAGACAGCCCTGAAAGACATGGCAGATATAGATTTGGAACGGGAGATACAGAGGGTTCATAGGGATACTTTCAGGAGAAACCCTCAATGACAAAAACCAAGGAAAATCCTGATAGGCTTTCTATCATATACAGTTAAGGAAGCAATTTGTCGGCCGCTTTAAGGAAGGGTCCCTATGTATCTCAGAGCTTTCAGTGTACAATCAGGTCAGATTTATCCCACGTAACAGATCAGAAGCAGTGGGAACTGGGTAAAAGAATGGGGGTACTTAACAATCTGGGGGCCACGGTGCAACTAAAATTCCCAGCCCGCTACAGGTTATGTGGAACAATCAAATGCACAATATCCAAACCACTGAGGAGGCAAAGAGTCTGATTGAGTCAATAAAGAAAGAAGGACTGCGCTGAGTAGAAAGAGTTTAAGGGCAATTGTATAAAACTAAAATGCCAAGAAGCTAAACCTCCGATAGATAATTTTGAATCCCTACAATCCGCATACTTATGAAAAAAAAATAGACAGAGGAAAGAAAGGGAATAAAGTTATATAAGTACAGGGAAAAGGTAAAGGATAAAAAATAAAAACAAAAAAAATAATATATATATAATCATAAACTAGTCACTTAGTTATCACGGGATCCGGGGGCTAAACTCAAGGACATTTTTTTATTGGGCTCCTCCCTCTGGGCGGTCTAAATTGGCTATATGCCAGACAGCTTAGGAAGGGTTCCCGGGGGGGCGGGGAGGGGGGTGGTCCTCTGTCCTTAATGCATTAAAATGACAGGAAGAGAAAATAAAATTAAAAGTATAACATGGAATGTCAACGGCCTAAGGACAAAAAATAGGCAAAGGCTGGTTTTGGACCACTTAGAGGAATCTGATGCCCAAGTTTGTATCATACAGGAAACCCACTTAACGGGGAGGGAAAGTAGGGAACTGTACTCTAAACACAATTGGATAGGAAGACACGTGGCATCAGGCCAATCAGGTCATTCAAAAGGTGTTGCAATAATTATCCAGAAAAGCTCAGGACTAGAAATGATCGCTTCTAAATCTGATATTTCAGGAAGATGGGCTATGGCTACACTTAAAGGTATGAGTGTAGAGTTTGTGTGTGCAGGTTTTTAAGGCCTGAATACGGATGACCAATAATTTATAGTGGATATGATTAGCTGAGGTAACATCATCTATAATATTGGGAGGGGATTTTAATACTCTCTTGGACCCAGTTTTGGATAGGTCAACAAGGAGAAGGGGGGCCCAGAGTCAGGCACCAAAAACCAGATAGGCCTTAAAATACATGTTGAAGGACCTGGGAATCGTTGATTCTTGGAGACATTTAATGAAAACGAAAAGAGGCTACACCTTTCACAGTAAAAAATACCACCACTTCTCAAGGTTGGATTACATATTGGTAGACAGAAAGTGGGCGCAGAAAATAAAAGAGGTGCATATACATCCAGGTCATATTTCGGACCATAACATGGTCAGCATAACATTGAGTGAGATACGTGGTAGGAACAATGTCAGATGGACATTAAAGAGAGCCATTCTGTCGGATTTGGCCGTGGCTGCCCTCTTGAAAGAGAAAACTGTAGATTTTTTTCAGCTAAATGCTCACTCAGCACCAATAGGGATTATCTGGGATACCTTGGCTTATATCCACGGTGTCTTGCAAAGTCAGGTCTCACATAAAAATAAAGTGGAACGAAAAGGATTAAAAAAGCTGGAGGAGGAGATCAGGCTATTAGAAGGAAGATTACAGCAGAGTACACAGTATAGTGAGGAGATGGAAAAAAAAGCTTGAAGAATCTAAATTGAACTATAGAATGAGACTAGAAACAAAGAACAGAGAAAAGTGGGAGGCAAGTCGATTGCAACATTTCGAGTATGGCGAAAAAGCAGGAGCACTATTAGCTTGGAAAACGAGGGCAGATAGAGAGAGAAACAATATTGGAGAGCTGATTATCAACCCCAAGGGTGATGTCACCAACAAAGAGGCGGAAATTCAGGAAAGTATAGCAAAACTTTTCTCAGAATTGTATACAGAGCCAGAGAGGACAGATAGAGAGGTCTCAAAAAACTGGTTAAATAACATTGGCCTCCCGATCGTAACTACAGAGGGGAAGAACAGGGTTAATGCTCCAATTACGGTATCAGAAATAAGAGAACAACTTAAACACATGAAAAATGGGAAGGCTGCCGGGTCAGATTCAATTCCGGTTGAGTTATATAAACTGATAGCGGGGGAAGTTGTATTGGAAATGGCGACCATCTTTAATACTATATATGAGGAGGGTGATGTGATTCTGTGTTCATGGAACGAGGCTATAATAATGTTAATTTTAAAGCCAGCAAAGAATCCAAGAAAGGCTGATTAATATCGCTGAATCTTGATTTTAAATGCTGACCTAAAGATATATACAGGTATATTGGCAGGGAGACTAGCTTAGGAGGCACCGCAGCTCATTCATAGTGACCAGAAAGGGCTTGTTCCTAAGAGGAAAATACAAGAGCTTACGCTCTCATTAATTGGGACTATTGACCTGGCAGTGGCGAGATCGATCCCCCTGGCGGTGATTACCATCAATGCCGCCAAGGCTTTCGACCGAGTCAGCTGGGCATTCCTATGGGTGGTCTTAGAGATGATGGGCTTTGGTATCAACTTTATTTGGGCAGTACAAAAGCTGTATGAGCAGCCCAGAGCCAAAATATTGCTTAACAGCATATTAACAGGGAACTTTAAAATCATGAGTGGGACTAGACAGGGCTGTCCCCCCTGCTTTTTGATTTATATATGGAACCATTTGCCCATAAGCTAAAAACAGATGATCAGATTATCCCTATCCATCAGTTGCCACGCATAGTAAACTAGCATTATATGCAGATGATCTGGTAGTTTTTAGCTCAGATCCAGCACAAACATTGAGTAGGATAGAGCAATTAACTATAGAATTTGGTGATCTCTCTGGTTATATGGTTAACATTTCTAAAACAGAGGTAAGGACCTGGAACTTGGTAGGGTGGGGGGCCAAATTTGCTCAGAGATTAGATACCTGGGGATAACAACTGTAGAGAAAATTGAGGAGATCCCTTCCCGAAATTTGAAAAGAGTCATGAAGGAAGTAGACAGGAAGTTAGCTAATTGGAAGGACTTACCCCTGTCAATATATGGGAGGGTTAGCCTCATAAAAATGTCTGTCCTCCCAAAACTAACCTATCTTTTTAATTGCATACCGCTCACCTTCCCCAAAGATGAAATTGAAAAAAAACAAGGGAAGATATCTAGCTTTATTTGGGCATCTCGGGGATACGACTCTCCTGGAAATGTGTTTTTTACCGAGTGCATTCCTACACATGGTAAAACAGTTTAAGTCATTTCTGCACCCTGTAATCCAGTGTTCAGACAACTGGGCCATTCCAAACCCTCTGGGGCAGCATCCTTGCCCTTGCCCATCCCACTCCCACCCCTGACTCCATTGTGCCCAACTTGAATTGAGAACCTCTTTTTTGTCAAGTGTGCCACATAAACCCTCGTGGCAAGGTTTATAGGCAGTTGGTGATAAATTGTGAAGGATCCTTTTATAAAGCTGAAAGGCAGTGGCTATTTATGGAGAACTCTTTCATAAAACTGAGGCAGTGGCTAATTGTTTGTTAAAAACCTTCTGTAAAAATTTGTAGGCAGGGATGGTTTATTGTTATTGTTAAAACGTGGTGTTAAGGCCATTAGACAGTGGGGTACTGACTATGAACCTTTTTGTGAGAGTCAATCTGTTTATTGTGTAAAGCCTTTGTTCCATTGCTTGTTGTTTCTCCATGTTAATTTGTATTATTTAGCTGTTTGCAGAATGAATTGCACTCTCTTTTGTAAGTAAAAGCACCTGCTGGAGTTGTATTCAGTTATTTTGCTGCTGGGTTCTGAGTTTCCACCCACACCACCTCCCTGAGTACACCTTGGATCCCTCTGCCTCGCCACCTTGCGGGTCAAGTGCTTACGGAACACATGATGGTCAGTTTTGGATCAATAGTAAAGCTGTACCAGGACACTGGAGGTAAAAGGCTCCAACCGACCCTGTGGAAGCCATGTAACCCCTGGCTGCCCTGGGATCACAGAACCAGTTAGCAGAACCATTCTATTGGGAATTGGTGGATTCTGGAGTTTACAGCGCTTAGAAATAGAAGTGCGGCATGAAGCACCATACATTACATAAGATGTATTATACGCATGAATATAATGCACCTGATGTTTAATTCCAAAAAGAGGATTCCCAAGCTGCGGTTACTGAAACCCTCTCCCACTAAATCCCTGCATGAAAATTGCGATCAGCCAATCTCAACTTGTTCTCCACTCCAGTCTCCTTTTTTTACCTAAACAGTGATTCTGATCACTCAGCCTCCTGGTATCCCAGCACTCTCTCCTTACCAAAGGGTGAGTGTTCGCCCGCTCCCACTATTGAAGGCGGCACAAAAAACTCACCTCATCCTCTGGGAGAAGCACAGCAGCTGAATATCTAACCCATCAAATTATTTCACTTGATTCTGGCATAGCCCTTACCCTGCCCAAACCAGGATACAAATGTATACTATTACTACATTCTGTGCTTCTAAAGTTATCATCCTCTGCTGTTCACTCAACACCACCTCTCATACAATGGGGTAGCAAGGGTGATGCAGGCCCTAATGCAAGAAAGAAAATATGCCCCTCCTCTTGCTTTGGTCACAAATAAAACAGCCATAGTTCGGGAGATATGGGCCTCTAGAACCCCAGGACACTGAAGTCACTGCACACAGTGCTTTAAATGGAAATATAGAAGAGCAGGTACTCACTATTTAGAGTACCTGTGTGCTCCTGAGTAATGCCGGTACTCTCTCATTAAATATATTGAAGCAGTGCTGCAGGAACTCTCCTATTCAAATTAAAGAAGTGCAGGTACACAACAAAGGACAATCACTGCCCATTTAAGGCACTGATTGCATCTGCTGCACTATTGATAGTAGGACCCCTGCTCCCATACACCAAAGCGTAGCCAGTGCTTATTTTGTTGTTATGGTAGTAGAGCTCTTCCTGCTAGGCTGGATGACGCTCATTTATGATGCACTCAGTGTTCTATATGGTGATGTCATCTGTAAGCCATTGGTGACAGTTGGGCCAGCTGCGTCTGGCAGGGATCGTTTGGGGTTCTCTAATGAATAAACTACGAAGTGAAGATTCACCTGTTGTTCCAGCTTGTTTTCCCTACAACATTTTTGGCGACGCTGCTCCAGACGCGGCGATGTGTTAGAGATAGTGCGACCCTGAACGAGAATTCGAATCGACGCGTGTTAACTGCTCACGAAAAGGAATGAAGAAGGTGCGGTGTGTGTATTGCAAAGGGAGCATACCAAACACCGTGTGAGCGGAGTGTCAACTACAATATCACGATAAGAGGAATGCTGTTAATTATAATCGACCATTTCAAGTAAGCGAACTTTGTTTGAAAATTATCGCGCAGCAGTGAAGAATCTTAGCGCAACCTGTGTGGATTAAGTTTAACACTGTAAAAGTAACCGTGAAGCAATATAAATTGCGCTAAAATAAAGTTTGTGTGAAAAGTAGGTTTGCGCGTCAAAGTGAGTTTGAACTGTTGTCAGAATTCGAGGTTGCGAAGTCAAGGCAGCGCTTTGAAAGACTGAGTCACACCTACTGTATATAATTGTACCACAGGAAAACAGTTGAAATACTCATTTGGCACAGCGAAAGATAAATGTACCAGCCTAACAGATAACTGTTCTCTATTATAAACGCGGTATATGTGTCAGCGCGAGCTAGCAGAGAAATACAGCGTAACGGAAATGGAGGCTGCAGCGTGTACTAGGCGGAGCGCGGGCAGATTGTGACATGTACTGAGTCTCAAAGGAAAATACTTGCAGCGCAGATAAAGCGTTGTGCTGTTTAGCTTAAGGAACGCTTGTCTGAGCAAGGGTGACAGAGTGCTGTTAAGGAACACATTAAACAGTTCCCATCATTTGTCGGCATCGCACTGCAAACTCTGTACTGGTGATTATTGACATTGTGTTCAAGAAAGTGACACATAGTGAAAACAACAAATATTAAGCGAAATAGGAACAGGTAAATAAAACAACTTACTGCCAGTACTGTACATCGACTTGTAGTGAAACCTTGAGCTGAAGTGAAACCGGAAAAGTTACGAACATTCTCATTGGTTGAGGAGAGCCAGTGGAAAGGCATTCAAGTTTTGTAAAACTTCTAGTAAGGTCTGCTGCCACCTTCTGGTGGGGAACGGAAATGGATTTTAGAAATGCAATTGCTGTTCCACCAGCTTTTCTAATGTCGCCTGGAGAACCACCCGTTGAGTGGGAGGAGTGGATAGAGAGCTTTGAATATTACTTAATAGCGCTGGATGGCACAAAATTTCCACCGGTTAGAAAGAAGGCTCTGCTTTTAGGGTCATTAGGAAAGGAGGGGCAACATATTTTTAAATATCTGCCACCTGAGGGTAATGCACAAGGAGGAGCGTTGGAGGATGTGTTAAAGGAGGCAGTGTTAAGGTTGTAAAAGAAGTTTGCGAAGCAAGTTAATGTGGTGATGAGACGACACAAATTCTACACTAAACCTCAACGTGAAAATGAAAGTATTGATAATTTCGTTGTTAGGTTGGGAGAACTCTTGGCGAAATGTGAATTTGGTCATATGCAAGAGGAAATTATAAGAGACCAACTGATTGTACAGTGCTCTTGCAAAAAGACTCAAGAGAGACTTTGGGCGGCTAGCAATCCAACACTCAAGGATGCAATAGCTATTGCCAAAGTTGTGGAGGAGTCAGAAAAATGTATGAGGGAAATGAAGATTGCTTCCAACAAAGGGAAAGATGATGATGTAGCAGTTCTGCAAGATGATAATGACAGTGTAAACGCTGTAAAGAGTAGATCACAGAGCAGTTCTGGTGCCAGTGGGAAGAACAAATATCAGAAGCAATGGAGTAAAGTGCCTGGAAAAAATGTTGGCAGGCAGTGTACCAGGTGTGGTAGTAGCTATCATTTGTCTGATTCGAAACAATGTTATGCAGTAGGAAAGGACTGCCTAAAGTGTGGAAAGAGAGGTCATCTGGCAAGAATGTGCAAACAGCAAGGAAACAAAGTGGGTGCTGTGGAAGAAGCACAAACGTCTTATAGGGTGATAGTTGTTGATGGAGAAAATGGAACCGGAGGTGGCAGGAGAAGAACGGAGGAGAGTACGTCCAAAAGCGGATTTTGAAATCAATGGAAGCAATGTATCTTTGATGGTGGATACTGGATCGCTCTATACCATTATTCCACTTAAGCTGTTTCAGGAGACATGGCCGGAAGTGTCTTTGTCTTCTTCGGATGTTGTTTTGAAGTCTTACCAAGGCAATGACATAAGTGTGGTGGGATACTTGGACGCGAAGATCAGTTTCCAAGGAAGATATACCCAAGGGAAGATTTATGTGGCTGAGGAAGGACCACCCATTTTAGGTTGGCCACATCAATTTGATCTGGGTATAAAGGTGGATCCAAGGTCAGATGTTCCTGTTTTGGCTGTGCACAATATAAGCTTGGATGACATATTAGAACAGCACAAGGCTGTTTTTGAACCAAGATTGGGACAATTCAAACAATATGAACATGAAATAAAGTTGAGGATAAACTCTGTTCCTGTGAAACATGTGGCAAGGAGGGTTCCTATGGCTGCGAGGGGAAAAGTTAAAGAGATCATTCAACAATTGTTGGACGATAAAGTAATAGAACCGGTTGAAGCGACGGATTGGTTATCTCCAGTAGTGATAACTAAGAAGGCAGATGGCTCACTCAGATTCTGTGTGGACCTAAGAAGCCTGAATGAGAATGTAATAATGGACAGGTTTCCACTGCCGAATATTAATTAATTGGTGTTGATGCTGAATGATGCAAACTTCTTTTCAAAACTAGATATGTGGAGTGCATATCATCAAGTCAAGTTAGCTCCACTTTCTAGACATTTAACTTTGTTTATAACTGGTGAAGGCACTTTTCAGTTTTGTGGGCTTCCTTTCGGATTATGTTCGGCAGCGAGTGTGTTTCAACGATTAATGTCCTCTGTTCTTGCAGGTGTGGAGAAAGCAGTGGTGTTCCAAGACGATGTCTTGGTGTTTGGAGGGAATGAAGAAGAGCACAACCAGTCTTTAGCAAAAGTATTAAGATGTATAGCCAAGGCAGGGTTGACTTTGCATAGGGAGAAATGTAAATTTTTCACAAAGGAGGTAGAGAATTTAGGCCATTTGGTTACGAGTGAGGGTGTTAGACCAAAGGAAAATCTGGTTAGTGCAATAGTTAATGCTCAAATCCCACATGACAGAGACACCTTGAGATCCTTTATGGGTCTTGTGGAATACTATGCTAAGTTTGTGTTTGATTTTGCACAAAAGACAGAACCCCTGAGAGAATTACTGAGGCGTGGAAGAAAGTTTGTTTGGGAGGAAAAACAGCAGAAAGCTTTTGATATGATTAGAGATGATATTACACATGCTGGGGTACTAACTCCATTTTAAGAGTGGCATCGAGAGTGTTGTTACTGTAGATGCGAGTGCTGTGGGAATTGGGGTGGTTTTTGCACAAAAGCATGGCAAAGAGGAGAAGACGGTTGCTTTTGCATCCCGATCATTAACTGAGGTTGAGCGGAACTATGCAGTGATAGAGAGGGTGGCGTTGGCGGCAGCCTGGGCAACCAACTATTTCAGAGTATTTTTGCTGGGCAGTCCATTTATATTGCGAACGGACCATAAACCATTATTAAAGGTTCTGGGTCCGGGACGGATTCAAAATTGCTCTTGGAGACTAGCTAGGCTGGCTGTGAGATTACAGGAATTTGATTGCAAGCTTGAATATGTGCCAGGGTGGAGGAACAAAGTGGCGGATTGTTTGTCACGTTTACCTGACAAACGAGGGTTGGTGGTGGATTTACCAACTGAAGAAGTGGTGGCGAATGTGGATGATGCTTTGGAAGCATATGCAAATGCCATTCAAAGGAGTGCTTGGTATAAGCATATGGAGGATGATGATGTTTTGAATGTTGTTGTGAATTTGATCAAAGGATGTATTCTGAGAGAGAGTAACTTACCTGTGGAGGTCAGACCGTTTCTGAAGATTGTAGATGAGTTGTCTTTTACTGAGGATGGTATCATTATGCGTAAGGAGAAATTTGTGCCACCCTATGGGTTGCGTTCTAGACTAATTAGTTTGGCTCACGAGGGGCATTTAGGGCAAACAATGACATTGAAGAGATTGAGGAGAATTATTGGTGGCCGAACATGGATGTTGAAGTAAAGGATTGGGTGGTGCGGTGTCAAGCCGGTAAGGAATCTGAGAAAAGATTGAGGGTAGGTTTAGGTGTTTCTAATGAGCCGCAGCATATTTCTCAAGCGGAGAGAGTGAGGGAGAAGGTGTGTTTGGATTTTATTGGTCCATTTTCGCTTTTGCCAGAGAACCAGAAATATGCGTGGGTCTTAGTTGATGCTAAGTCTAAGTGGATTGAAGTAGCCTTCATGAGTTCTATTACCACGAGTGCCACCATTGGTGTTTTGAGTGAGGTGTTCAAAAGAGAAGGATTTCCATCAGTTCTTCTGACTGATAACGGGACGAAATTGATGTCTTGTGAGATGAAAGAATTTTTGGATTCTGTTGGGGTCAAACACTCCTGTTGTTCATTGTACAACCCTCAGGGAAATGGGTTGGTGGAGCGCATAAATAGAATGGTAAAGGGTACTATGCAATTGGCACATAGTGCAGGTCTGTCTGTTGTTGGTTCTGTGAGCGAGATGTTGTGGGCTTATAGGACAACATCAAACAGTAGTTTGGGGCAAAGTCCATTTGAAATGATGCGTGGAAGGGAAGCTGGTACAAAATTACTTCCATCATGGATGCGTGAAAAGTCTACTCATGATGTAAAAAGCACTGTGTCTAAGGGGAAAGGTGAAAAATTGTTCATTAATGTGGGTGATTGGGTCAAAGTTAAGCCTGGTCTTCACACTAATTTTTTTAATAAGTTCAGAGGCCCGTTTAAAGTGAAAGCTGTTGGAGGAAATTGGGTTAAGCTGATGAATGGGCAGACATGGAGTTAAGGCGTGTTGCTTTGTATCAAAGGCAAAATGCTAAGTCCAATGTGAGTTCGGAGGAGATTTCTCTGAGTCTTCGCCTTGGATGTTGATGACTGATGCAGAATTTTCAAAGGGAGGAGCTGGTGGTGATTTAAACAGGTGTGGGGTTAATGAGTTTGTTGGGGAAGAAGGTGATGGAAGGGGAGGAGATGGGTTGTTGGGATCATCTCGTGTTTTGAGGGAGGCGGGAGAAAGAAGAGCACCTGCGTACTTGAGCGACTATGTTGCTGTTGTCTGAAATAAAATCTTTAGAGCTATTTTTTTTCAATTTCGTTTTACAAATTTCTTTTGTGGTTCATCTATTTAAGCAATCTCTCTCATTTCTTTTCTTCTTTGTTTTCTGTCTGTGTTGTTTATTTCTTTTATTGAAATTTAAGATAGGGAGATATGTTGTGGTATTAGAGCTCTTCCTGCTAGGCTGAATGACACTCATTTATGATGCACTCAGTGTTCTATATGGTGATGTCATCTGGAAGCCATCGGTGACAGTTGGGCCAGCTGCGTCTGGCAGGGATCGTTTGGGGTTCTCTAATGAATAAACTACGAAGTGAAGATTCACCTGTTGTTCCAGCTTGTTTTCCCTACAACATTTGTTTAAGAAAAATAGCCCTCTGTCTAATGCCAGGGTTCCTGAATACTAAGACTGTCTACTTGTGATAACTCACCATGCCTAGATCTTCCACCACTGTACATTTCCTGGCCCTTTATCTCAGTCTGCCTGTTTTTAGGTTTCGCCTGGAGAACGGAGCGTAAGCTCCGCCTCCAAGAGAAATCTCTTGATTTCAGTAAGGACTCTGGAATACGCCCCCCTGTCCCATTGGCTAGCTCCATAAATGGAGGCTAGCCATTGGAACAGAGATCTGTCCGTCATTCACGGACCAGATTCGGGGGCGTTCCCGAGATTTTTTCCATGGGCGTTCCCTCTGTGTAGTCATCGGGCGGTGGGCGGGGTTTCTTTTTTTGTGTCCTCCGTGTTTGCTTTTGTCATTCGAGGCCGACCGCCGCCGGAAGAAGTCTTCCTCTGGTAAGTGCTTGCTGCGTCTGTAGTGGGGGCCAGCGTCTCATGTCGTCTGTGCCGTTCCGCCCCCCCCCTGTCCGTGCGCCATTCCCGCCCCCTCCCCGTGTGTCTGTTCCGCCCCCCTCCCCGTGTGCCCGTTCCCGCCCCCCTCCCCTTTCACTCTCCGTTGCTTGTTCTCTCGTCGCAACCGGCCACATCCAGGAGGCCTCGGGCGGCGGGGAGCAGGCCACGGGTGGATCCGGGGCCTCTCGTGGGCCTGCGCGCCGCACGCTGCCAAGCCATATGCGCCGCGAGGCAGACTGGGCCTGCTTTGTTCCTGCGGGAAAGATTGTAAACGAGACACTGCGCCGGCTACCGCGCGCTCCTCCCACAACTCGCGGGATGGGCTTGTTTTTGCTGGTGGTTGCTTCGGGAGTCATTACAGCTGCTGGTTCTCACTTTCGCCGTCTCCGCCCTTCCTCTGATGTGTTGTCTTAGCTCTCGTGTTCCAAGTCCCGCAGCTTGTGTTTTTGGTGCAAAGTTGACTTTCTATTAAAAGATTTGGAAAACATCGTGGGCCCGTCCAGGTCTGCTTTGGAGCACGTTTTGAGCTCAGGTGTGTTTATTTCTCCTGTCGCCACCTAAATTTGCTAGAGCAACAGTCAGATTTATTTTCGTGCCACAATAAAGCACGCATACTCTTGTCAGAGCAAAGCGATTTAAAGAGAGGTTCCATTGAATTCAGTGCCGGTCAGTCTTAAGGTGGGTGGCGTGTTACCACATTGCAGTCAGTCGAGGTGAGCCATTCCTGATGGATGAAGGTCTGCTACCTTGGAGATTTGCAATGTGCTGTTGCATTCACATAGCGCTTCATACCTCCGGCGATACGCCAAAGCGCTTAGTGATGGAAGGGTGATCACATTGAAGTGAACGGGGTGAACTGTTCTGAAGAGGCTGGTTCCATTAAAGCCAGTTGAGGTTACCACGATTCGCGCACCCAGCACTAGCACCTTTACCCCTAAATGCGCCCTCCAAGACTCATTGTGTTTACTTGGTCTGCTTTTGTGCATAGCATGACCCGCGGAGCTGCGACTGCGTTTCAGCACATACACATGAAAAGAAAGGGCGATCTTGCGATGTGTTTGAACGCTCGGAAGTGTGTAGAATGTACCATTTCCAAGAGGGTGACATTGGTTGGCAGAGCGAGCGATTGCTCTGAGTTCGAGGGATGTGAAACGCCGCAGGGAAGATTATGTGCCCACCTGCCAAGAAACCGTGCATTTTTTGTAAATCAAACAATCGCTCCTTTAATCATCTCCCACTCCCGGATTTGGCAGATATTGGCATATAAAGCAAAGTGGTTTGACATCTGTTGCGTATGCTGGAAGGTTTCATCTTAATAACAATGACGTGCTCCAAGCCAAAGTGTCCGGCAAGTTGTACATCCTGAGGGTGTGGCTTACCCCCTGTCTTCAAAAGTGTCATGCGTCCTAATGTCAGATGTCTCTGCTTGAAGTCAATTAGTTGAGATGCCTTCTACATAGAGGCGCGTGCCTGTGTCTCAGTGGGTTATCTGCCGCCGCCAGCACTCTGCACCTGCACTTCTTTCATTTGGAAGGGATTGCACCGGCACTTCTCAGCACTGCTCCCATGCTATTAAAGGGGGAGTAACATCACTTCTCAGGAGCAAACGTGCTCAAGGATAAGGAGCACTTACACTAATATATTTCCTTTTCAAGCACTGGTCTCCACTGTTTAGTGTATGGTTGCATTTGTATACGCTTACTACCCCTGTGTGGGGAAAGACACACCAACACGGATAGCTGGCTACACTCCACAGGCTGCATGGTTAAAAGGTTGTAGTTTTTGTTCTGAGCCTAGTTGGGAAGTGCTTTCATATTGTGCAACATGACTACCAAAGTGCAGTTATCGAGTTACGGGACTGAGTGCTTGGCGGTGTTACAGTACTCAGCGCTTGGCAGTGTGATGGGGTATGTGATGGATAAGATGTGTAAATTACAAGTGTAATTATGAATACAACATGCAGGCAGCTACACAGCACCAGCCTAGCCTCAGGGGCTGCGGAATGCTGCGCACACGTGCACCAAGTAAGGGAGGCATTGAATACAGGTCATAGAACTTTGGAGCAGGGGTGCATGTTTCTGATACGTTCTTGGTGCCATGATGGCATTGGAGATGTAAAAAGACACAAACCGCAACATGCCAAGACACTGCAAAAACTGGGGAGGCGTGCATTTTTTGTTTTTTACTTTAATCGGGGTACCTGGTGGAAAGTTCAATAGCCCAATTGCAAATGTTTTTTACTTAATTCATTTGTTATATTATCGGGTTTCCACATTCACTGAACTTCTACTGAAAAAAACAGCTGTCTCGGAACTTGTTTTTGGTGTGTAATGCTGAAAATACGTTTCACCAAATATGTTTTAAATTTTATCAGTAGAATTCTTATTGGCTTTTTTTCCATTGGTACATCTAGAGAACAACTTCCCCAAAACACACATGCTGCCATTCCACTGGGTCATGTAGAGACCTTTTGTAACAGGTGAACAAGATTTGACTGTATTTGAGAGCAGAATTTTAAATTTGTTGAGAAATGTCAGAAGCGGGTCTGAAAGGGAAGTTTCCACTTTTTATACAGGGAGTTTTGTGTAAGGTAAGTGGCACCGAGAGATTTAGGATGCTTCTCTGTGTGCCGCACTCTAAAATAAAATGCAGTGTTCAGACCTTTATCTCACCCCCCGTCAATCCCCCCTTCACCCGCACCAGTGCTTCGTGCAGCATGTGACCCGCACCCACATTCCAGCTGCACCCCTCCTTCCCCTGCAGTGCCCTCCAGCGACTCACCCAGTGTCTTGACAGCTCTGTTTTGGAAGCAAATCGCTCTTAATATATGCCAGACGTAATACTCTGGTTAATCCAAGAGAGAGCAGCCCCGCTTAGCTCCTCTTTGAATATTAAGGTGCGGTGAAGGATGCTGGCAAGCAGGGACCTGTGTGTGTGTGTGTGTGTGTGGCTCTGTGTGTGTGTGCAAATGCAATAGGTCTTGCATTTGCGAGAGCTAAAGCTATTGGCATTTTAAATGACAATGCCATTTATTTAGCTGTTTTCAAAACCAACCCATCAATAAAAAGTTTGTCATTTACAATGCCAATAGCTCTAACTTTTACAAAGGCGAGACCGTTGCATTGTAAATGCTTGTTTTTATTCTTGCTTTCATCTGTTTGTTACTGTTTTCCTGTTTCTCTCTTGCTCGGATAATAAAAAACATGCCATGCTCTCCAAAAATTAGTACCGTGCCCACTACCAGCAACCATTCACATAAATTAAGATCTGGGGCCCATATTTATTATGGGTTTGTGTCGCCGTTGCACCACACAAGGGCCACACCAACCCTATATTGCCATTTACCAAGCCGCGCAAGGCCACCTTGTGGGGCCCTCTCTGGCTTGGTAAAGTGGAGTAATGCAAGGCAGCTCAAATCACTTCCTTTTGTTACTCTGTCCCAGGGAGGGGTTACATGGGTGGCACCTGGGTGTTCTCACACTTTCACCTATGTATTTCGGTGAATCCCCATATTTACCATTAGTGGTGGACCTGGGAATGCCTCAAAAAGTGACACCTCCCATGACGAAGAGAAATATACCAATTTCTCTTAGTTTTTGCCTCATTTTGCAGCACACACAAAAAGAGGAAAATGCCTCTCAGGATTGCTTTCTTGCAGGAAGGTCTCCCTTCCTACATGAAAGCAATCCTGCCTACAAAGCAGGCACCCTTGCACCATGGTGCACGGGAGCCTGCGTTGGCACGAGGCAGCCAAAAGCGTGTCAAAGCAAGGAAAGGACAGGAATATGCAATAAAACAGTGGTCGAAGTGGGCGGGATTGGCAGGGCACGGCGTGCCCCTACTTCTATAATTCAATAGATCCTGTGCCCCTACCTTTTTTTAGTTTAATAATGCATCCCAGGATGGCAGAAATAACCAAGTCCTGCAGAGAAGGCTTTGGATTCCTGCCTGTTCGGTGGACAGAGAAGGAAAAGGACTCTGCCTTTCCTTTTTGCCAGAGAAGACAAGGACAGTGTCCACTTCTGCTCTGTCGCTGGCAGCTGCTCCTCCTCCCTTTCTTACTCTTACTCCCTCTTTCTGTCTCGCTTCTCCTCACTAAAAACCGTGACTTCAAGAAACGGCTCTCATCCTCTCTTTCTTCCTTTCGTTTATTTGTTCTCCTGTGAAATGGTTCCAAAAAAGAAAAATACTTTTGCTACAAATGTTGTATTTTTCTGGCATTATTTTATTCCAAAGTACAGCCTTGGGAAGGAGAGAAATAAAAGTTTCAACTATGAAAAATAAATAAATAACTAAATAAAGCAAGACAGTGTTCACAAAGTGGCTGGATTGGTTTTATTCAGACCCAAACACATTAGCTCCACTATACAGAGTTTGCCAGTGAAGCGCTACTTTTGTTGGTGGTATGTTCGAACAACGAGTTCCACAACCACGACTTCCCTAACAACGAGATCGCAACCGCGACCTCGTCTAAACCACGACTTTTTTTTCCACGCATTCCTTTATCACGTTTTTTCGTGGTAAAGAAATGCGTGTTTTAAACAAATGCTTTACATCTAGTACCCCAATCGCTCCACTCCTTATAAACTAATTACACCCACCCTAAAAATAAACACGATTACCCACACACACCTGAGGCTAAGCTGGTGCTAATTTCTACTTTCTCCTCCTCGAATATCCCTCACCGCCCTTCCTTCCCTTCCGCGAGAGAGTTCTGGGTACAGGGCTTACTGCAGAAGCCTCACTCACAGTTGTCGGTAATAAACTTGAATTTGATGTTCTTTTGCTTTTTTTGAACAAAAATACTGATTAATCAAATTAGCCCAGCTACAGTGCTAGAACTGTGCTGTGCATTTCTTCATGTCAACAGCACTCACGAATATACAAGAGGCTAAACTGCTTCGCCCGGTTGCTCTGCCCTCCTGCCAGGCACAGTGCGTTGCTGCTGAATTTTGAACAGACTAGCAGCACAAGAAAAACTAACAGGAAATACTGCCATAATTCCTTAGAGTGAGACGCATCCCATTTCCGTGGATCAATTGAAAAGGCCTCCTTCGCCTGCTCATTTGCACATGCCGTGGCATAGGTTGCAGCTGGTGTAAGGCACAATCCGTGAGGAGGGCTAGGTGTGTTGATGACTTCACGTGCCTAAAGAGAAACATGAAACCCGAATTTGCGTTCCGGCAAGTTTCACTTCTCATGATTGGAGAGTGTCTCCTCGCACGCTGCAAACTTGCGCTCTAAAAAGATGTGATACGTGCCAGCTTGACTGATTAAACCAGGTGACCCTGCCAGCCTCGCGCGCACGGAGAGGGAGCCACACATGGTCATCTTCTGGGGAAGAATGCTGGCGCAGAATAGGGCGTAGAAGAGTGACCTTCCTTGGCAGCAGTCCGGGGGGCGGAGAGGAATTGCATTTCCAAGATTGAAGAGTGCATTTCTAGTCCGGGAATCGTTGTTTAGAAGAGTCGTTGTTCATGCCTTCGTTGTTCAGCATTTGGCGTTGTTTCCACTTCGTTGTTCAGGTAAGTAGTAATTAAAACTTCGTTGTTTAGGATGTTTCCCACTTTTGTTTTTATCTTTTCTTTGAGCAGCGTTGTTTTCCCTGAATGAGGAAGCGCACCATTCCTGGAGATACTGTAATGCCGGATTGATGGGTGGATTGGAAAACAAAATGCGTACCGCGGCTCGGTGTTCATGGATGTGGTCTTTTTAAACCATACTGCTTACGTTTTGTAAGGATATAAGCAATGGACATTAAAGGATCCCTTCCAGGCCCTGTAGTCATGTCCTTAACTTTTCAGGCATGCACTCACTGACTAGTGAGTGTAAATGCGTTAAGTTAACCATGTTACTCCTGCTTACATTTCACATGCTTAACTTCATCTTGCATTCCCAATGTGTTTGCTTTTTTCAGGATGTTATGTTTTTTTAGGCAGCGTATTGCTCTTGTCTAGTGCGTAATTTGAACTGAGTTGCATCCAGGTATTTATAGCAGAGCACAATTGAGTTGTAGTTGAAGGCTGTGTGAGTATCTCTCAGTGGGGCAGTATGGTGTTCAGTGGGGGAGAGGATGTGGCACTGTGGTCAGAACTGCCAAATTTGGAACGAAGGATACAGGTTCAGCCTTCATGACCAGTCCCCCATACCACTTTCCTGAGGGAGCACATTCCCATGCTAGGCCTTAGAAGGCCCGCAAGACCATATAAGCCCTAGTGTCTTACATCCGCAGGATTACCATAGTAGTGGCAAGTGTGGGTTAACCTTGGAGGGCTGTCCACCCCAATCCATACTGAAGTTCACCTCTAGTCTTTGAAGTTCACCTCTAGTCTTGCAGGCAGGCTTATGAAGCAGCACACCCTAGAGCAACAGTGACTCTGTCACTGAGGTCACAGGACCCTTGAGAAGTGCCAGCTCTAGGGCGGTGTGACCAGTGTGTTCGCACTGGGTGCTGACTTTGGTTGGCAAGTATATTATGGTTTTAAAAGTCCTTGCTGCCTCCTTCCTGGCCTCCAGCAATTTTTGGCAACAATAAAAATAGTTTGATAACTCTGTTCATTAATATTCTTCCTAGAGAGTGTTCGGAGCTTTGTCTAGTGGAAGTTTTGATTCATGGAATGGTGACGCAGAGGGTTAATGTGCCTGCTGCAAAGAACATGTACCATGCAGACCACAAAGTGCCGTTAATAGGTCAGTGGGTTACTGCTTTTGTCAGACAGATCTTTGGTTACTTGCAGTTTAGAAGTTAAAATCCTAACATCAGTATCAAATCAGCTTATTTATTTATTTATTTATTTATTACATTTGTATAGCGCATTATCACCGATTGGTCTCTAAGCGCTTGTACTTGAGAAACTGATCTTTACAGATTTACTGATCTTTACAGCTTTATTCAGTTTTCCTTTAACACATTAAAAACCACAAAAGCAGTTTTATAACGACACTTGAAACTTGTGACTGTTATTCTCTAATCATAAAACGACCACTGCAATACAATGTTAAATACACAATGCACATTCCATCCCTTTCCCTTGGTGCAGAGTAAGGTGTCATCCTGCGTTGCCTGAATGTATTGTAAATATGGTGTCGATCCTTCCAATCTGTCATGGTGCCACGTGTGGCTATGTACATTGTTTCTCACAGAAACGTTGTAAACTGCCAATACATACAAATGAAGCCTTTGGTGATATGTATATGTATGCCTGTGTATGTATATAAATATGTAGGATTGGGCGCGCACAGCGAGGGAGATACAGAGACGGGTAAAGGATCCGAGAGTAGGGCGCGTTTCCGACTCTCCTCATATCAGGCCACGCTGCAGTCTTGCCTGGAAAGAGCGCCTGCTGTCACCGACGCTTTCCACGCTCGGGCTTCTCGGCGGCTCCTTTTAATAGGCCGCTGGCAAGAGTGATGGGCGCGCGCTGTCTCCGGGCCTCATCTTCTCGCAGCCGGGGCCCGTCAGCCCAATTAATCATCACGCACTTCATTACGGCGGCTCGGAGCCGGCTACGGCAGCGTTTAGTGACGGATGCAGCTCTCGCGAGGCCGCGGCCATCATGAACACAGCTCCCTCGGACCGAACAGCTCGTGCCGCCTCACCGCCAAAATGATCAAAATAAGATAAATTTTCGTCACACGACACACATGATGCTCATGTTCAACCCCGTCAGGTATCTTGCCAGTTGTGTTGTTGTAGCTGTTGCTGTCATTATTACTAGTTATTGCTTCTAATAACAAAAACGAAAAGTGTATTAGTAATAGTATTAATTAAACAATTCAGATAATAGCATTCTTAGTCTTAATAATACGTATAACAATAACATGGTGTAGTGTGGACAAACGACAGCCACAATAAAAGTAAACGTTACTTTATTATTAGATAACAAGGGCCCGCTGGGCGCAGAAAGAAGAACAGCATCCGCCGTGAGAGTCAGCTGTCAACTGTCAAACAGTCACGGTGACGTCACATAAATAGGTCATGAACATTCCACGATGACACCATATGATGTCGGATCATGGAGCTGGAAAACATACTATGCTACATAACCCCATGCATGGTATTATAACACAATATCAGGTACAACACCTCCCTTTCTTTACATTTGAAAAGAACAGAACAGTCTCTACTCCATTACATAGTCCTGGAATCTTTTTGGCAAGTTGACAACTCTACCCCCTCTGGATGTAAAACCCACCACAGGTGTAAGTGCAACGTCCCCCACGACTGCTGCAGAGGAACTAGCTCCTTCTAGGGTTGGGCATATCATAGAGTCTTCTCGGGCTAAAACAATGTTATCTTTTTCAACAATTGAACTCCTAGACCTTCTTCCCAACTGCGGCGAACAACTAGGTCTGGCAGCAGCATGTGACTGGTTTTGCGTTTCAGGTATGTCTTCCCACTCAAGCACACTATCATCACATCTCCCTTCATCCTTTTGCTCATTTTTCATTATTATCTCCTCCTGACCACGTTTCAGTCTCACTACATCGTCTTTACTACGTCAACCTTCGCCTTCTATGTACACAGCACCACTAGAAGACTTACAGATCTTCATCGGTTTACTGAACTTAGATTCACCCTTGCTTATTGATCCAGGTTTTCTTACCAACACCCAATCACCTGGTGTCACATACTTGTCTTTCACCCTGTTCACCACATCAGAGTATGCCTTGGCTTTCATCTGTTTATTTTCAATGTTCTCTTTTACTATGAGCTCCTTCTCACGTATTTCAGTTGACTCGACATCGGTTACTTTCCATCCACCTATAACTCTACAATGGGTTTCTGGTGCACCTATCCCAGCATGCCTCACGCGTACAGCTGAGGTGATTCTCTGCGCCTTCAGTTTCTGCCTGACACTGACAGGAATTCGCGCCAAAACCTTAGGTAATACAACAGCCGAATTTTTTACTTCAGTTGTCTTCGTTGCATATGCCAGCCAATCCGCTGTTACTTATAAAGCTTACAGTTAGCGCTTATGTTAAATAACTTCACAGGCTTATTTCAGCGCTCGGTATTTTTCACACAGCTAGCTATCTTCATGCGTAACTGCAGCGCTTCTTTAAACTCATACAGCTTGCTCCTCTCACAGGCGACGCCTCTCAGCCACAACACGGTACTTACTCCGCGTATTTTCTTATCTTCTATCTTTGATTTTTAAGTCGATTTCGGGCTTCTTAAATCAAACCCTCATCTTCATCAGATATATCACCCGCAGGCCCTTGCTGGTCCGAAGTCCTCGTCGCCAATTGTAGTGTGGACAAACAACAGCCACAATAAAAGTAAACGTTACTTTATTATTAGATAACAAGGGCCCGCTGGGCGCAGAAAGAAGAACAGCATCCGCCGTGAGAGTCAGCTGTCAACTGTCAAACAGTCACGGTGACGTCACATAAATAGGTCATGAACATTCCACGATGACACCATATGATGTCGGATCATGGAGCTGGAAAACATACTATGCTACATAACCCCATGCATGGTATTATAACACAATATCAGGTACAACACATGGCTTGCTGCAATGATATTCTTGTAGCTTTACAGTGTTAGCTGTAGTAGTACTAGTTTTACCCAGTTCACTTGTTTTTCCGTCCGTGCACATTATTATTATTTTTTTTTTTTTTAAAACCTTTATTGAAAATTATAAGCAAACAAATACGGGCCTACAACCCAGGGGCCGGCCACAACAACATTTAAAGCACAGTAGCAAGCAATTAGGCGACTCAGCAACTTAATAAGACTAGCGCGATTATCACGAGGTACACTATAAACACGTGCGTTGCAGAGAAGTAGGATAAATGAAGGTTTAATTTTAAAGGTTTTTAAGCGTGTCCAAAACAACAAAAAGCAAGAAGGATCAGAGTCCAAACGATACATCCAGGACAAAGGTGGGCTACGGTCATCAGAAAAAGCATCAAACATTATTCACAAGACATCCGGCAGGGGTCAGATAAATCAGGATATATAACGAACACACAGTACAATACACCCCAGCCACTACCCATATCCCCCAATCCACCCCAGGACTCCAAGAAACAGGGAAAGAAAAGAATAAACAAAAAAAAAAGGAAAGAAAAATTAAGGCCCATAGGAACAGAAACGAACAAAGAAAAACCCCCCCACACACCCCCCACCCAACACACATGCAGAGGCTACGGCCTACCCCCCCCCTAGCAGTGCGTCTGTCGCCCCAAAAGAGTACCCGAAATGCAGAAGAAAGAAAAGAAAGAAAAAGAATCACAGAAGACCGGAGGAGGGCCAGAGAAAATTCAAAACAATCATCACTTTTAGCCGCGGCCACCCATCCCCGGACCCCACCTCAGTACCTAACCAAGCTTTACCTCCAGCAATTGTCCATCACAGCCCCAGCAATACACACAGCAGGTCTCAACAAAAAAAGGGAGGAACAGTCTCAGCCCTGTCCCCTTCGATCCAGCATGACGGCGGAGTCCAAGTCTAAAACAGCTAGCGTAGGTGGAAAAGGCGACTGTAAAATCCACTGCAGAAGTCGAGGCACTCGAAATGGGCCACACCGGCTGGGAATACGGTCACAAAAATCAATAAAAGCCACTGCCGCTTGCCCGAAGATAGTACAGTGGGAAGCAAAACAAGTCCAACTGCCGCAGCAGGCCGAGGCAAAGGCATCGAATCCAGGATGAAGCCAAGAGGCACGCCATCAGAGAACAAAGGAAGTGGAAAACATGGCGTACGAAGCAGACGCGCCGGCCATCGAGAAAGGTCAGTACCGCCAGACCCCTTCAGACCAACTTCGGAGCGGACAGCAGCAGAAACTGTGGCCTGAGCAGCCATCACCCCCACGGGCTCCAGGGTAGACGAACCACCGTGAACAGAGTAAGGATGTGGCGTAGCGTGCAGCATAGAAAGGCAATGACGGCCAGCCGGTGAAATCGCATCAAGCCGGTCCCCCAATCCTCGGGCAGTGTGATGAAAGGCAACCACAAGATCCTCCAAAGCATTTAAGACATCACGAGGCCTCAGCAGTGGAACCGCAACGGAGGAGACAGCCTCGTCCCCCGCCCAGGGCGAACGGCAGCAGAGCAGTTCTGAAAGCAAGCCGCCATTCACAATCCTCGACGTACAACACTGCTGCAAAGGATCTGCGGGGCCCCGCCGGGACACATACATGAGGACAGCCGATCCTAAAGCCGCTTCAACTGTGGCAACGCCGGCGAACAAGTAGCCCTCGAAATGAGCAGAGGACTCCGCTGGTAGGCGCTGGGTGCCCAATGCAGAAAATGGCGTCCGCTATGGGGGAAGAGCAACAATGAAGCAGATCCGTCACAGCCAAGCTGGGGAAGGATACAAAGAGAGAGCGCCGGTACAATGTTTCCAGGAGCATAGGAGCGCCGAGCAAGGGGAAGCGCTGCGGCGATGAACCCAGCGCAGCAATGTAACCCCAGCTGACCGGCTCCTCCTCCGCCACGGCGGCCGCTGTTGTCGTGGCCGTGTCCCGCCTCACCCCACAGGCTACGGCCCGGCTGCGATCCCTCAAAGGGCCGGAAAGAGAACAGGGACGCCGCACCACCGGCCGCGCTCGGACTGCGCCGGGAAGCAAAACAACGGGATCAGGAGCACTTCCCGAGTTAACTTGTTGCGTGAAGGCACAGGATATGCGGCAGGATTATAAAGAAAGGCACGAGGGTCGGCGGAGCCGAGGGACTAGGCGGCCATCTCGGCTGCAGGCTAGGCTCCTCCCCCGTGCACATTTTTTAAATATTATTAGAATGTAGGTTTGATGGTAGATTTCAGGCGCCATGGGCAGCGTGAGCTATAACTTCGCACTGCTTGAGTTAGTGCCTAAAACTGCTGTGTACAACAACCTGGTCTGTCACTGACGATGGAGCACGCTGATATTAGTGCCATAATTGCAGACAGTATGACATTCATGCGGCCTTGGAGGAAGGAAGACTTTGGATACTGAAGTAAGACTCAGGGGCAGATTTACAAGCCCTTGCACCACTTTTGCTTCACTTTTCCCATGTTAAAAGTGACGCAAAAGTGGTGCAAGGCAAGGGGCTTGTAAATCTGCCGTCAGTGGCCAGTTGCTTAACACTGGGTGAGGTAGGGGTGTAGCTAATGTTAGTGAAGTAGGTTCAGTGCACCGGGACACATAGTCCTGAGGGGCTCATTGAACCCTGATAATGGCTATTTTTTAATACAGCAACAGCAGTCGAAGGGTCAATTTCCCTTGCTTCCACCAGGGCCCATGGTATCCTTGCTACACTACTGGGCTGCGGTGCTGCGGCTATCAGACAGACATTGGTGCAGCAATGATAACCAGTGTTCACTTGAAATATGGCAGTGACTAGGGTCCTGGAGGGAGTAGGCAGACACGTTTGCAACAGTTAGACCGCATTGTCGATCACAGTATGGGACTTTCTGAGTTCTTGAGGACAGACACTGGTCCCTTGGTGAAGGAGCCAACACACATCAGAGCTGCAGGGACTCCCAGTGATCAGTTCCTATATACAATGGATTGGGATCTTTAAGGGAGCAAAGAGCTGGGCAGCAGTGACAACCAGTGGCCAGCGACAGTATGGTCTGGCTGAGATCCTCGGGGGCTATGACACAAACTGGTGTGATAGCAGGCCAGGTTCTAGCCAAACAGGATCCTTGGCCCTCGCAGTGAGGGCTCGAAGGCAGGCGGGCAACGCCTTTGGGATCAAAGTGCTTCAACCCTCCCCCGTCGTGTGTGTGCGCCCGGGCTGAGACAGCTTCCCGGGCGCACCAGACAATGTTAGAGATTATCGCTGCAGCACCCGAGTACTTCACAGGTCTTTACAAGACCATGTACATGTTAACGAGACTTTGTTTACTCTTTCACCCCTTCATCTCTGCATGGCGAAAGGCGACAAATCCTTTCTTTGACAACGGTCACCTTTGGTAACCTTTGTCTACTGTCCTGCTGCGTTGATATTTCTTTTCCTATGCAGCGCAGGAGAAAATAAGTTTGTTTATTTCTATTCACCTTTCCTGACCCCTGCAGTGGCTTATCACATAAGGCTGTGACACAAAGTTTGACTAATGGAGTAGGTACGAGAATGGGTTACTACATTTTGTTTACTTTTTAAAATCTGCACAGGACACATTCTTCGTGTGTGCTTCATTTAAACAGTTTTATCATTATCATGGCTGATACAGGTCAACAATAATAATACAAAATGCCCAGATAACGCTGGTGATTAATGATCCTGCTGGAGAGCAATCATTTGTCTGTTAGTTTTTAAATGCTGATGAACTGTATTTTATGTGGATAGCTCCAGGGCTTTAAGTGGGATGAAAATACTGGGGGGTCTCTCAAAGTGGCGTGGCCAATGTAATTGAGGATGTGGCTTAATAACAGCAAGTTAAAAATCTGTGTTTAGCAGTGTGCGGCCCGACTTGTATTTTGCTGTTTCTGTCATTGCATCCAGGTATATGATACAACAAGTAACATCATGCCTACAAGTCAGGACTATTGGCTTTGTCAATGGTTGTTAGTTGCATAAGATAAATAACAGCAACTATGGCTTGTATATAATATTGCAAACGCTTCCACTTAAAGCACTGGTGACTTCACAACAATGTTACTGCTCTTGAGTTTCGAAAAGAGAAGGTAAATCCAGAGAGAAAATGACTCTCTTTAAAGGATTTCCCTTCCCCCTACAACGCTCACCTGGCATGACGTCATGCCGCAACTTTCCACTTGTGAGCAGGGTACACCGATGTGCCTGCTGTATCGAAACGTGTCTCTATCGGGCTCTGTTTTGTGCCTATCCAAAGAACAATGGTTCCTGTGGCATGATAACTTGTATAATTTGTGTTTAGTACAACAGCTAAAAAGCACTTTTAAGTTATCAAAGAGGAGGGGTTTGGCAAAGAAAAAAGCACACTTATACAAATTTATAGAAAATGCTTTTGTATTCAGAGTAAGACAAATATATCAGCGACATATATATATACAAAAAGGTGCAATTTATGAACAGTGACTATCTACAATCATA
The DNA here is from genome assembly GCF_964261635.1 of Lissotriton helveticus. Taxonomy (NCBI): domain Eukaryota; kingdom Metazoa; phylum Chordata; class Amphibia; order Caudata; family Salamandridae; genus Lissotriton; species Lissotriton helveticus. Next base: position 1,380,662,590 of record NC_136057.1, read on the forward strand.
GAACACTGTGTTTGAGGGGTTCATTCCCTATGGTGTCGACGGCGTTTCGACCTGTTAGATGAAGGTCTCGTCAGGACTAAACAGTGAGGGACATCTAAAGGGAAAATTATACAAGTTATCATGCCACAGGAACCATTGTTCTTTGGATAAACACGTTACCCTGGTTCCGTTGTGAGTAGGGTCTCCCTTGTTTTTTCTTTCACTGTTTTGTGCCCTGGCACTTTTTTCCGGACTGCAGTGACGGAAAAAAACAGACTACCTGTGACCAGCGCACAAAACAGAGCCCGATAGAGACCCGTTTCGAGGCCCCCTTAAAAAAACTGCTGGTGCTCAGACCCAGTGAGACCCGGCCCACTTAAAGTCCTGGATAGCTTAGTGGGTTACTGCCTTTATCACAGAGATCCTTGTGTTACTTGCAGTTCAGAAGTTACAATCCTATCATAGGACAGTGACCTATGAACTGTCATCAAAGAGCTGCATACAAACATGAATGGTATAGTTAGAACTTCGCTTTTTTTTGTTTTGTGATATAGTTAGAATTTCCCCAGTCTTTCATTATTCTAATGTTGCTAAAATGAGTATGTTTGGGCAGATATACATTTTCAAAAGTAAAGATGACCCCCATGGAATACTCTTTAAATCCTAAGGTTGTGTTTCCCCAGACCAAACCCTCTTAAAATATCCTGCCCACCAGTATGAATGGCATGTGATTCATACACCTTGCAATCCTCATTGGCTTATATGACATTCCCTGTAGACTGATTTACATACTTGTATGATTCATTGTCTCTGTATAATGTGTGCGTTGTGTAAAGTACTGACACACACTACACTGATATGAGTAGCGCTATACAACAAATGAAATGCATATGAGAGAGGGGCTACATAAAGATAAGGGGCACTGTTGGAGCGTGGCAGTGAGGGAATCCGAGGATGAGGTAGTGAGAGGGGCTACGGAGAGATGAGGGGCACTGTTGGAGAGTGGCAGTGAGGGAATCCGAGGAGGAAGTAGTGGGAGGGGCTATGGAGCGATGGGGGGCACTGGTGGAGGGTGGTAGTGAGGAAATCAGAGGAAGAGGTCATGGGGTGGAGGGGAGAGTTAGGGAGAGATGAGGGGCACTGGTGGAGGGTGGCAGTGAGGGAATCCAAGGAGGAGGTCAAAAGGGGGAGGGGCTATGGGGAGAAGAGGGGCAATTGTGGCGTGTGGCTGTGAGGGAATCTGAGGAGGAGGTAAATAGAGGGGGCCATTGGAGATGAGGGGCACTGTTGGAAGGTGGGAGTAAAGGTATTTACGGAGAAAGGTTATTGGTGCGGTGCCAAAAAAGACTTTCGCATCAGCGCTGAAGCCGGCCTTCCTGTTTTTTTTTATTTAAATAGCAGTCGGGTCATAAGGGCTACTGTGGAACATACTTTAAAGTGCATAATAATTATATTTACTACTATATTCAATGTTTTAAGTTTGAAGCTGATTTTACTAATGTTTTTACTGGGAAAAATTAAAGTGGAGCCCGATGGTGCCTGATATGGGGCTCGGCCAAAGGTCGTCTGTGAGATAAGGTGCATTGGAAAGGAGTAGTGGATAATCAAGCCTGTGTGGGAGTGCGCTGCAGAGTCCGTGGTCAGGTGTAGGTAGTATTGAAGAGGGATTTTCCCTCAAGGCTCGCACAGATGAAGCCCGAGAAGTGTCACTAGCCTGATACTCCCACCTCAGAAACCTCCTCTTCCCATCAAAGGAACATTACATGGAAAAAACACTTTTTGAGAGTGATCACATTTAGAAAGAGATTTGGGAAAGAGTGCGTTTTACTGGGCCTTGTAAGACTAAGGAGGGCCCTGAAGCAGGTCTGCCTAGAAATATATGCGACACAAATCGAGCCTGCAGTGGCCCACCCGAATGCACCCTTGGCCCACCCAAATAAAAATTCCTGGAACCGGGCCTGTGTGATAGTGATGCCCAATGGCCAGTTACAATAAGACATTGGCTGGCGCGTGGGCAGGCCTTCAAGTGGGCCAGGTCCTGCCAGTGCTCAGAGCTGCCAGTTCTAAAAAGCAGGTGCTGAGACGGGTCCCTATTGGGCTGTCCATTTTTGCCCTCACCCTCAGGGTGAAAAGAAATCTTCACTATGCAGCAGTACCAACCTTTACTGCCTTTGATGTAACTTCAAAGAGACTCTTTATCGGGCCTTTCACAGTCTCATCATGTCAGGACTGAAGCATTTTCAATGTTGTCCACAGCGAAGGCGTAGTTGCTTATTTATCTTTTGCAACTAACAACAACTGACAAAGCCAATAGTCCTAGCTTGTTGTAGGTGTAATGTTACTAGTATTATATATCTGGATTCAGTGACAAAAGCAGCAAAATACCAGTTGGGAGGGACACTATGCTAAGCACAGATGTTTAGCTTACTGTTTTTAAGCCACGCCCCTGTAAGAGACCCCCAGTTTTTTCATCCCACTTAAAACCCTGGTCGTGGGGTTTACTATGTGGGCAGCGGTGCAGCAGTGACACCCCTGGGTGTCAGTCACAGTATGGCATAATCTGAAGTCTTATAGGGAGAGGACACACAGTGGTGCAACAGAAACTCCCAATAGCAATTTACTATATGACACTTGGCGGGGCTCAGTAGGAGACAGCAAATAGCATGTAATGACATGTCAAAATACTTCATTTCGGCAACCAAGGCCATAAAAGTACATTTAAAATACTCAAAATATATTATAAAATGAGGGACATTAAAATACAATTTATCATAAAATATCTGTTAGTAGTAAAATAGAGAAAACCGTATTAAAATCTCTAGATTCAAGCACAGTAAAAGAAGGTGTCACCTGTTATGAAGGAGATAAGAGCTTTCGACGCAATGTCCACATGGCCCCAAGGAACTTGGCAAGAGGAATGGAAAGAATAAGCTGCAGTCTGCCCTCAGGATGCGAAGTGCCGCTAACTCGCTACACTGGTGTAAACAATTGCAAGTAGAGGCTAACCAGTACTTGCAGGGGCATGCGTAAGTGGGACAGATAAAGAAAACATGCAACACACTCAATTATTGTGGAACATAGAGGGCAAGAATCACTAGCCCTTTTGGACCAGCGCTTCGTAAAGGCTCATAGCGGGAGAGCACCAGCTCAAAATTGAAAATACAGCTTTCTATCACTGGAAGCAGTCACTTGATCCTAATAAGACTTGTAACCTATCTGATCCTTCTTTTCCATCGTCTTAACTACACCTCCCGCTTTCCGCCATCCAAACAGCGCCGCACGCACGCTTCCGAGCTGCTAGCCGGCCACCATGTTTTCCCTAAGCTATGGAAGGGGCTGAAGTTTAGCTTTATTTTTATAAGCTTTTTGCACCCAAGTTTGAGTAAAGTGGTACCAAAGGAGTACTAACAGGCAGAGATGCCTATTTGCATTAGTATTTTTTTTCAGTGGTGGTTAGTGCATTTATATTTGCATGTCTCCATAGCTCAGACCCATACAGAACTGACCACAAGACCCTGGACTCATATAGGTGAAGAACAGGCCTCATAGGTTTAGTATAAGAGGCTTTATACTCTTTGTGGAAGCCCCACTACTAGCTTAAGTTGTAAAATAAGTTTTGTCAAGTGGGGCTTCCAAGACATGTTGCTACTAAAGATGATGCTCAAGTATGTAAAGCTGTGAATGATTTATAGTGGTAGCCCCATCCCCCACCAAGTTCTAGGCCATTTTTGAAGGATTTATGGAAGTTGAATGTCATCAGTTTGGTTTTGGTCATGTTGATTTCCAGACCTTTAACCGCATCGCTGCTGTGGCGGCTTTTCCCGCTGTGTGCGGCGGTTTTAAAAACCCCGCGGTTCATGACGAGCTCAGCTCGTCATGAGCGCACGGCAGGTAACGCTCATGACGAGCTCAGCTCGTCATCAGCCTGGAAGGGGTTAACAATGCAGAACTCCTCAAAATGCTTCAAGAGTTCTACAGACTACTCGGGGTCTTGCAAACCAAGAGGGTGACCTTTGAAAATAATAGTATTGGAATTTCAACATGTGCCAAAGAGGGTACATCTGTATCAACATGTGTCAGTATGGAAACAATTGCATTTATATATAAAAAATAATGTAGGGGCCACAAGCAGCCCTGTCTTACGCCTCTGGAGACTGTGATCCTGTCCGTCAAATTGTTCTGCCTTCCCCATCTCACAAGTGCAAAATTTCATATCCCCGAATGCTTGCCAAAGACTAGAACGTGGCACTAGATCAAAGGCCTTACGTAAATTAACAAAGGCTACATACAGGTTGCCCTTGTTGATGCCCAGTAGACCAATAAGAACCGAAAAGCCTGATCTATCGTGGAGGTTTCAGATTGAAATCCTGCATGGTAGGGATTGAGAACAGACATGCCAGAAATCTAATCCTGGATCTTCTCAAGAACACAACAGCAATTCTTTTGTGTATGCTATATATGAGACTTATTGGTCTGTAATTGCTTGGGACAGACTGATCCCCTTTTTTATGGACAGGAATTACGGAAGCACCTTTCCAAGATTCAGGAATAGGGCCTCCTGTGGCGTTGGCATTTGTAATAGACAGAATATAACATGCCCAGATTTCCTTATCCAATGAAAAGGCATCAGCCGGAACGCCATCTGGTCCTGCGGCGCGTCACCTTACAGTAGCCGATAAGGATTGGTCAAAATCAGCAAGAACAAACATGTCTTCATGGAGAAATGATCAAAATAGGGGAGTGTAAGCTGTTGACTTGTTTTCAACATGGTGTTGAGGCTGTTGGCGGTGCCAAACTGCTCAACCCACATAGAAGGGGCAACATTGTTTACCGGTTCACATACATTTGGGGTTTCCCTACGGGCCTCTATCGCCCATAATGATGTGAAACGTCTTTGTGCGCAAGCTTCATCAAGGGCAGACCATCTCTGGTCGGCCCAGCTCCTCTTGGTATTAGATAATGCTACATTATAGGCCCTAACCTGCTGAGCAGGTCTCTAGCTTTGATGTCCTTCACTAGAAAACTCTTAGAGTTAAGGCATTCAGCATTGTACCCAAGGGTCTGCTTAGGCATGCCTCTTCTAGATATTGTTGGGACAATGAAGTGTTCCCTATATACGATTAAACAGGGCAGCGTGGTTTGTGATCAACAGATCACATGAGTCAAATTGCCCTCCCTCGATCTTATTAATTGTATCTGAAAGAAACACGTTAATGTTAGATTCCTTACCTTAGAATATCCCCAGGCGTCAGACTGGATCCGGAAAGTTTTCGTCAGCAGTACCCCTGGGCGTTGGTAGGCATCGTCTGCGGCTCCAGACCCGTCATCGGTGTCGGGATCGCCGGGATGATGTCGCTGGAGTACTTAGACACCACCCGCTGACATCAGTTCTTTTTTCCGCGCCAGCAAGTGCAAATCTGGGAAGACCGTACCCTTAGTCATTTTTTGACTAACTTTTTGGCCATTTTTGTCAATCTTTTTCGAGTCGACTCAACTCCTGGGTCCGGTAGGGATGCCTGGGTTCAAGCCGTGTAACGCTTGTCACCGACTGATGTCGGTTACTGACCCCTACTGCGGGTGTCTCTACTGTTCGGGAGCCGACCATGATGACAAGTCGTGCCCCGACTACTGGCCTTGATGTTGAAGGCTATGCGGGAGCGTTCCCGTAAGCTACTCGAGCTCCGGCAGTTGGCTCCACGCCGCTCGAGGTCCCGGTCGAGGAGGAAGTCGCGGGACCGGTCGCAGAGCAGGAGTCATCACTGATCGTCGGGATCCACGTCCTCGCACTCTGGTAAGTCGAGGCATGCCAAAAATAAGTAGAAGAAACACCATCGTTCTTCGACCACCCCTCGCTGGTCGCGCAACTCGGCCGAGGGTTCAGGTGGTGCTGTCCCTGCGGCTCCGGTGGAGCCCGCGGAGTCGCATCCAGCCTCACACCCTCCGGTCCCTTGGCTCAATGCGACTCCGGAGCAGATTCAAGACTTCCTCGTGGCCATGAGGACTCTCTTTTCGCCGTCGAGACCCGCTGGCGCGCCTTCGGGCCCCGCAGGTCCGACTGGGGGTCTTAGCCCTGTGTTGCCGGCGGCTTCGGTCCCGGCGCCGCAGGAACCCGTGGGATCCAGGCCTGGATCCCGGTCGATGCCGGTTCACCTCATGACTCCTCCGCCGGTGTCGACCCCCTCAGATCCCCTGTTTCAGCCCCTGCCTGGGCTCGGCGTCAGACCGGCGCCAATCGGCGCAGTCTCCGACTGGTGAGTTGTTCACCTACGCCTGGCTCCGTCATTTCTGACTGTTTTTCAGGACACGGATGAAGGGGAGGACTGGGAGGGGTCTGAGGACCCTTGGGCACAGCAGAGGCAGTTAAGTCAGGACTGGGCAGATGAGCTAGGGGAGGCCAGTAGTCTAGACACTTCACCTGACACTGGTTTCCTCTCTCCTCCTTCAGTGGCTACGGAGGAGGGAGCCACTTATGCTGTGGTGCTGTGCAAGGCGGCCAAGGCCTTCGGCCTTGAGTTCCCTGCAGCGGCCGTAAGGACTAACCTCCTCAACGAGGTGCTTCAACCACCAGTAAGCTCTTCGGAGCCTCTGCTGCAGTTAATGAGGCCCTCACTGATGTTCTGATGGGCACTTGGTCCAAGCCCACCACAGTCCCTCCTGTGGATCGGAACGTGGCCCAGCGCCACCGCCCAGCTCCGGGCGACCCCTGCTTTCTTTCCACCCACCCCACCCCTGAAAGTCTGGTTATCCAGGCCTCCACGTCCCAAACCACCTTCCCGACCGCACCCCAGTCCGGGAATCCAAAAGGCTGGCTTCCTCCATCAGTCTAGGGTTGCGGTCCATTAATACCGCATGGTTTTTGAACCGTTACACCCACTCTCACGTGGGATACGGTGGCGGATGTGCTGCCCCAGTGTCCGAAGGAGGCCAGGACACGGCTCGCCCAGGCTCTTGCTGAGGGGTGGGATGCAGCACGGTATTCCATTTGATGTGGATTTGACACCACGGACTAGCTGGGCAGAACGATTGCAACGACAGTGGCGGTTTGTCATCACGCCTGGCTGAGGTCCACAAACTTTTTCGCCTCTTTGGCGACAAGGCAGATAGCGCGCTGGAGCGCTTTAAGGAATCCAGGGCTACGGCCAAGTCCTTGGGCCTGTCAGTCCAGCGCCAGCAAACGTCTGCTTTTCGCCCCTTTCATGGCCACGGAAGGGGCACCCCCGTCAAGATGCTGACGTTAGCTCAGGTTTTGGCTGCCCTAGACCCTGGAGACTGGATGGTAGCGTTGGACTTGCAGGACGCTAATTTCCACATTCCCGTCCTGCCGGCCCACCGGCGTTACCTGCGGTTCACGGAAGCCCACGAGCACTTTCAGTTTACTGTGCTGCCCTTCGGCCTCACCAGTGCCCCTCGGGTGTTCACGAAAGTGATGGCGGTGGTCGCAGCTCATCTGCGCAGATTAGGGGTTCCAGTCTTCCCCTATTTCGACAACTGGTTGTTGAAGGCGGGCCCGCCCCAAACAGTCGTCTCCCACCTCCAGACTATGGCCTACCTCCTGCATTCGCTGGGGTTCTCCATCAACTTGCCGAAGTCACACCTGAGTCCCTCCCAGAAGCTCCTCTTAATCGGAGCGGTTCTGGACTCGGCACAGTTTCGGGTTTATCCTCCCGAGCAGCGGGTTTGGGATATTCAGGCTCTGACTCCGATCTTTCAGCCTTTATCCCGAGTTTCGGTCAGGATGGCCCTACGGCTGCTGGGTCTGAAGGCCTCCTGCATCCTGCTGGTACATCACGTCAAGTGGCGGATGCGGGCTCTGCAGTGGGACCTGAAGTTCCAGTGGGCACAACACCAGGGCAACCTGTCCGACCACGTCCTGATCTCGGAGGGCGCTGCAAGACAGTTGCAGTGGAGGCTCACGGACCGCGATTGGGTCAGTGGCAGATCCCTCTCCCTACCCCAACCGGAGCACGCAGTTTTGACAGATGCGTCCCTCCTGGGATGGGGGGGCCACATGGGAGAGGCGGAGATCAGAGACCTCTGGTCTCCGGCGGAGTCCCGGCTCCATATCAAACTTCTGGAGCTGCTGGCAATCTGACTTGCACTGAAGGCATTCCTTCCCTCTGTCCGGGGAAGTGTAGTGCAGGTGTTCACGGACAACACCACCGCCATGTAGTATTGCAACAAACAGGGCGGGGTAGGGTTGTGGACCCTTTGTCAGGAGTCTCTGCGCCTCTGGACATGGCTGGAACATCAGGGCATCACCCTGAATGTTAGAAGAGCGTGGGGATCCTATGATCAAGATCGACTAAATTATCGAACGAAGAATTAGCATTTTCAACCTTTTCACACTGATCATATCATCTCGAATGAGAGAGCGACACCCCGAACATGGCTAATCCAATGGACTGCCTTGTTTTGAGAGAGTCTTGTGTCTCTAGTGGCAATTAGTGGGATGATTTAGGAATGTTAGTCATCATGATAAAGCCACAAGATGGAAATTTGGTCTTATCTTTGTGGCAATTGCCTGTGTATTCGTGCCCGTCTGATCCCCTGGGTGAATGGTCATAGGTGGGATTGTAATGAACAACACTTTGAGGAAAACTCTGACTAATCGTTAGACCATTATTTTGCTTTGTTAGAGGACCAGTTCTCCCATCTAAAGACCTTGTCAATGGACTTGCAGGCAGAAGTTTAGCTTTAGTGGTCTGTGTTATAATTAAGGGGTCTAGAAGGGGCTTAGAATGTATTTCGATACTAGAGGGGCTGGTATCCTAGATGAGTCTACTAGTAGGTTTACTGTGGAAGTCAGAGTGGTCACCATGGATTTCAATACACCCACCTCCTCTTTTAAAGATTAAATAAGTAAGACAAGGAATGCCTCGTTAGTATTAGTGTTTCCTTCCCCTACTAACTCATTAGGTTGCCGTTTGTCAGGTATGTCATCGTATATCAGCTCTCGCCCTGTATCAGGGGATCAAAGAGATTGCTACAGGGCAGGGCATCAGAGTATGAGTCAGGAATTGAAGTACTAGTGGGAAATGAAGAAGTGAAAATAACAGTAGAAGAATTGGAATATGGAGGAGTCTGCAGCAATAGAGGTTTCACATCTCTGTTCCCTAGATCTTAAAAGCGTGCTAGGTATTCTACAACAATTATCTATAGGGGACGAGGAGTGGGGGCTTGGAGCTCTAGAGAACGAAGGTTTGAAGTCTGGTGCTAGTGTCTGTTCACATTTTACCAATCAGGTATCAACCTTATCATATATGCAGTTTTCGCCAGCAGATTTCCAAATTTTCTTAGTTTTTCCAGCTTTGGTAGCCCCTGCACCTCCCTCCGTGGCCTTACGTTTTTCCATATTAAGCCAAGTTCAAGACTAGCAATAGAAACTATCTAGCTCAAGATTCCAACACCATCAGTATAAACTTATGATGTAACCGGAGTGCAGCCATAGAGCTTAGATTGAGTAACAGTACCTTTATGTTGAACAAAAGGTTAAGGGGGTGACCAAGCCCAGCCTCCTCGGGCTCGAAGGGGCCTGGGCACGTCCCGCACTGCGGGAGTGCATTGTTCCTTATGTAACCCTGGTGGACAGGATGAGCAAGGAGTTGTGGGGCTTGTGGTTTGTCCCCAGTGGCAGCACGGACACACGCTGCGGCTCACCCCTACAAAAGACAAGGTCCAAGAGCCTTCGGTGGAATGGAGTTCGGCAGGTAAGCTTTGGCCCTCCAGGGTCAGGCAGAGATTGTATTGTTCGCCTCCAAGTAAAAGCTTGTAGCAAATTCGACCCCCCGTTCCTGGAGAGCCTCGTTCCTTAAGTAGCACAGGTGGACTGGATGAGCAAGAGGTTGTGGGACTTGTGGTTTGTCCCCAGTGGCAGCACTCCTGTGAAAGACAAGGTCTGATAGCCTTCTGTGGAATGGAGTTCGTCAGATAGGCGTTGGCCCTCCTAGGGCAGGCAGAGGTTGTAGTGTTCACCCCCAAGTAAAAGATTGCAGCAGATGCAGTACATAGAACTCTGGATTAATCAGGACCCTGTTTTAACTTGGCTTTGAAGAAACCATGTACCATAACTAAATGTGCGTGAAAAGAATATACTCAAAATCATTATAAGAGAGACCAGCCCTAGCTTAGATGTAATGCATAGGGCATTGAGTGGTATTTGGAGTGTATGTTGCATTGATTGCAGAGTAATTATGTGGCACTGAGTGGTATTTGGAGTCTATGTTGCATTGAGTGCAGTGTAATTATGTGGCACTGAGTGGTATTTGGAGTGTATGTTCCATTGCAGAGTGTGTGAGGGTGCAGAGTGTGAGGGTGCAGAGTGTGAGGGTGCGCAGAGTGTGAGGTTGCGCAGGGTGTGAGGGTGTGCAGTGTGAGTGTGCAAAGAGTGTGAGGGGGCGCTGAGTGTGAGGGTGCACAGAGTGTGTTAGGGTGCAGTGTGTGTGAGGGTGCAGTGTGTGTGAGGGTGCAGTGTGTGTGAGGGTGCAGTGTGTGCAGAGTGTGTGAGGGTGCAGTGTGTGCAGTGTGTGTGAGGGTGCAGAGTGTGTGAGGTCACTAGCCTAGGTAGGGGTCAGGCCAGTTTGCCAACAATTAATCATGCTTGGGCCCTAGAGAGCACACACGCCTGAACTGGAGAGTCGCGGTTCAGCACATGAAGGATGATTTTCAAGGGGGATGACTGTTCTTGTGTGGGCTAGACCTCCTGAAGTGCAAAGTGCTTTTAGAAACTCAGAAGCCTCCTACCCTCTGAATACCTGCGAGTTCTAGGAAACACAAGCGCACTGTTTGCCTCGTCTCCTACTAATGGCACATTTCATACAGATCTTAGACCTGCCACCCTGTGTATAAAATGTCACTGTGTGAAGGGGGAGGGTGGGAGGCAGAGCTTCGTGGCGAGATCTCCCTAAAAGACAATCTGCCCTGCACCAAGCGCACCACCTCTAACCACACACACAAAAATAGAAGAAAAAAAGCAGCCAGGACTGCCATAAGTATTAAAGTAAAGCAGGGTCAAGTGCTGCCAGCCACAGGAGTCTGACTTCTAAATGGTTGTTCTTAATCCATGCCCTCTCCTCAGTCCTGGGTATGCTTACAGAGCCACAGAAGAACAGACACTAATTCAAGCAAGTACTGGCGCTGTGAATTGCATGACAAAATATTTTGAGGCAATGGGATAACAATACAGATGTGCATTAGTTTGATCCCTGAGTGACCCTTGGCAGGGCTGCAGTCTTACCGCGCGCGCTTACCTCCGTATCCTGCTCCACTCACGGACCCCTGACATGCTGAACTAGCTTATTGCACGAAGCAGCCATGTGTCTCCCCTGCAGCGCCGGTGAGGAAAGAAGACAATGATCTAAAGCGCAGCATTCATGAAGCGGGCGCCATGTTAAAATAAAAGCCCTGCGGTGTCCATAAGTATATAAACACATTTTGTACAGTTTAAACAGCAACACGAGCGGAAACTCAGGAAGCTGTAAAAATGTATTAGGAGAAGAGGGCATGGCCAACCAAGATTGCCGTGATCCACAAGGACTCCGTGGCATTTGTTTAAATAAAGCTGGAAATTCACTATTGGTGGGAGCGCAGAAGTCGGAACAGAAGGTTGAAGACTCCCTACTGGTGCTGAGTGGAGAATGAGCGGAGGAGGACTCCCCTTTGGCCAGCGCTGAGACCAAAGGACACGAGTGGTGGGGCCTGTAGAGCCGCCGAGGCGAATTCCGATGAGCCTGGCCTAGCTTTTGCAGAGAGGTGTAGCAGAGGTGGGAGACTTACTGAGTGCCGAGTTGACGCAGCAGACGCACGGACCCTCTGCCCACCTCATAGTAAAGATATGCTAACAGGTAACCAACTTAGGGCGTTACGCCCCTCTAGCCATGACACCTGTATAACTCTGAATCCTCTACTAGCTGGTGCACAAACATGCCCAGAGTGTACCCTTACCCTGACTAACTATCAGCCCTATCCTGTTACCCCACAGGAGACTGTTTTTAAATCCTATCAACAGAAAGTCAGTTCAAAAGAATATTTATTCTTTTTGATAAACTGCCGCTCACTGCCCCAGCATAAATTAGATATTTTTCACCTATTGACTGACAGAAAGCCCATCGCTATATTTCTAACTGAGACGTGGCTCCACGATGGATCGGGCCCCGATGTTGCAACTGCCCTCCCCCCGAGCTATGCTATAGCCAGGAGAGATAGGGTAGGACAAATAGGAGGGGGTATTGCTATTATCTATAGCAGAGACTATGTGTGCACTTTTGAACCTGCAGCTATTCTTAATTGCGAGGCTGCTTCTTTCAAAATTTCCCTTAGTCCAAAATTCACCTTTTCCGGACTATTAATCTACCGACCACCAGTAAATAATCCATCTTGGTCAGATGACCTAGCAAATTTTATCCTACCCCAACATCTAAAAGCCCAAAATTATACCGTATTAGGAGATTTGAATCTTCATCTAGATGACGCCCAAAGCAAGACCTGTAAAAATTTAATAGATGACCTCATGGTGTTGGACATGACACTACGAAACAGCGGTCCAACTCATAAAGCCGGACACTTGCTGGACCCTATAATATCAAGCATGAAAGAACTTTCATGGCTTAACACCACGCCTGTCCTATGGTCAGATCATTTTCTTCTAACTTTTGCCATTTTGTTGGAGCCCAAAAAAGGTCCATTTTCGACTCCTACAGAATCTTTTAGAAGAAACTGGAAATCCCTAAATCTGGAGGACTTGAACAATGCTTTGAAGGAACATCATCCAAATTTGGATGGAGATATGGATAGCATTGCAGAGCTAACACAAGAGTGGTTAACTGGTGCTGTTGATACTTGCCTGCCTCTAGCCCGTTGCAAAGGGAAAGTCCATCGCCCTCCTGCTCCCTGGTTCACAGAAGCCTTGAAGAAAGAAAAATCTAGCTGTAAGAACCTAGAGAGACAGTGGCGAAAAAATTACGACCTTTACCAAAAAGAAGTTTACCGAAAGGCCAGAAACTGTTACCATTCAGCTTGCATGAAAGCCAAATCTTGCTATGTAACTAATACAATTAACATGGCCGTAAACAAATCCCAGACTCTCTTTAACACGGTAAAAGAGTTAGCTGGGGAGAACGCTAGAGCAGAACCTACCCCTCTTAATACCCAGCAATGCCAGGATTTGGCCTCTTTCTTTACGAATAAGATTGAGAACATCGTCTCTAATATTAAAAACGCTAACAAGTCAACAGACAAGCAAGGAAACACCACCCTAGTCCCTAGAGTAAATTGTCATCTTGAAGCCTGGCCTCCTATTAAATTAGATATACTGAAGGAACTACTTAAATCAATCAAATCGGGCTCCCCTCGTGACCCGATTCCTGTCAGTATCGTAAACAAATTAGAGGATACTGCCTTAATTCCCATAGCAGAATTACTGAACGCATCCATAGAGCAAGCCATAGTTCCTGCTCTATGGAAACATGCTATGGTCAGCCCCCTACTTAAAAAACCAGGCGCAGACCCGATGACATTGGCCAATTATCGCCCAATTTCGTTGCTACCCGCCTTTTCTAAGATCCTAGAGAGGCATATCCATAAGGCACTCTCAACCTACGTAGAAAACAATAATCTCCTACATTCGTCTCAATCGGGGTTTAGGAGTGGTTTTTCTACTGAGACGGCCCTGCTCGGGGTCACAGAAAGGATCAGGGAGCTCATGGACAACGGCCAAACAGTAGCACTGGTCTTGTTAGATCTCAGTGCGGCTTTCGACACCATTTCTCACCCCATACTGCTGGACAGACTGGGGGAGAATGGTGTCGAAGGCAAAGCTCTGGAATGGATTAGATCCTACCTTTCCCTCCGTACTTTCCAGATCTCCTCTTCGGATGCTTGCTCTGAGGTATTCCATTCTCCTCATGGAGTGCCACAGGGATCAATTTTGAGCCCTCTGCTTTTTAATTTATACTTACGTCCACTGGCCAATCTTGTAGAAAATGTTGGCTTAAGTTTAATGACTTATGCAGATGATTCACAAGTCCTATTCTCACTCTCCAAATCTGACATGTCCACTCCATCTGCATTAAAAGTAGGCCTCCAAGAAATCTTTTGCTGGATGTCAGACAACCAACTTAAGCTGAATGGAGAGAAAACAGAGGTACTCCTGTTAGGAAATAGCAAAGATCTCTGGAATGATTCCCATTGGCCACCATCATTGGGTAAACTTCCATTTCCAGCTTCGCAGGTTAGAAACCTTGGGGTCACCATTGATGACTGTTTATCTATGTCCCAGCAAGCAAACAAAGGGGCAGGTATATGCTTCACCATTATCAAATGGTTACGGAAAATCATCTGGATGCTGCCACCTACTACCCAGAAGACCGTGATCAATGCCTTAGTGACATCTCGGCTTGATTACGGTAACATCTTATACCTGGGCTCAAATAAGACAGTGATAAAGCGTCTGCAACTAGTGCAGAACGCTGCGGCTAGACTGCTTTGTAAAATCCCCAGATCTGCTAGGATCACCCAACATCTCAAGGATCTGCATTGGCTTAAGGTCGAGAACCGTATTCGTTTCAAAGCCTTGAGCTACTTATTTAAAATCAAAGCCGGCACTGCCCCCAAATATCTTCAGGTCCTTGCTAAGCCCTACCTCCCAAACCGTAACCTGCGTTCAGGTACAGCGGCAAACTTTGCAGTACCAAGGTTTAAAAGAGCCAGAATAGGCGGGAGATCTTTCTCCTACCTGGGGCCAGTGCTGTGGAACACATTGCCCTCCCACATTCGTAAGGAGGAAAGCTATGTGAATTTTAGAAAGAGCGTAAAAACGTGGCTTTTTAATAAATAATTGTTTTGTCTGTCCTCTCCCTAGTGATATCTGAGTGCTTTGCGTTCTTGGCGCCGGGAAACCCTTTGTGGGTAGCTGCGCGCCTTACAAATGCTATAAAATAAATAAATAAATAAATAATAACTGAGAGCCCGAGAAACTGAAGCTGTGGCACGGACAGAGGAGATCAGGCAGACGGCGACAGGAGTGGAGGCGGCCCTTGACCCAGCTGCCACGCCTTGAGGTAATGGTGAGTGCGGGGCTGACGGCGGGTACCGGCGGCCATGTAGCACGGAGGGATTGAAGGCCTACAGACCACAGCCGCCCGCTCGACTCCATGATGGTAGCCATCCAGGACATTGGACGCGCTGGGGCCTACAAGAAGGTCTGAAACAGGTCTACCATTCGTAATATAAACAAGCATGAGGGGGTTGTGTGCGCGCGCAAGTAAAATGCATTTGGTGCTGTAATAGCAGAAAGGAGAACTTCGGTGCGCGGGCGCCGAGGGGGGAGGGAATGTGAAAGTAACAGCATGAGGCTTGCAAGGGAAACAGGCGATGGGCACAGCGCGTGACTGTATGTGGTGAATGCGCACGTTCACTGATCAGATCCGACCTGCAGCCTGCGCGTGCCCATCTCCTGTCTCCCTTGCAAGCCCTTGAAAGCCTAGTCGACGACTATAGGTCTCGCTCTGCGTCGCCAGGTGCGAGACCTAAAAACCCAAATCAGTCCATAATCTATGAGCAATGAGTTTCTTAGTAACTTCGGCACACTCAACTGCTCTTATGTTTCCAAAGGAGTTTTATAATCTTTAGTGTCTAAATAAAACTTATATAACATAACCTTGCATAATGTGTTTGTAAAGTACAAAAATATGTGCGTTTTCTCCATTTGCATACACCATTTTCATAGGTTTTTCCCTGTGAAAAATGTATGGGACAAATCCCCGGGCTGCGCAGCTAGTGAATGGGATGTTATCCTATTTTGTTGCAAACTGTTGTTTACACCCACAATAGGACTTGGCCCAAGACTGTGATTGGGGTCTAGGTTGTTTACACTGAATCCTGGTGAAGTGGGTTCTAATAGATACTTTAGCACACAGTGCCACTTTAAGACATGGCATCCTTGACGTGGTCTCCCACTAACGTTTTACCTTCAGACCTCCTGTTTTTGCGGATTTCCTTTTTGCTGGCCTTAGCACTCTACGCACTTTACCTCTGCTAACCATCGCTAAATTGCTTTTGCTCTCTCCTTAAAACATGTTGGATTAGTTTAGAACCAATTGGCATATTTAATTGACTTGTAAGTTCCTAGTAAAGTGACACTACAAGTGCCCAGGGCCTGTAAATTAAATGCTACTAGTGGGCCTGCCACACAAGTAGTACTTTAAACATGTCTCAGGTCTGCCATTGCAGCCTGTGTGGCGGCAGTTTTAAATTTCCATTTTGACCTGGCAAAATATACCTTTTGTAAGGCCCGAACCTTCATTTTCGACACATATAATTCACCCAAGGACACCCTAGAGGGCAGGATGCAATGTATTTAAAAATAAGATGAACTTTTAAATTTTGAATGTCCTGGGGGGGCGCTAGAGGACACCAAGCAAGATGGCCACACCTACATGAGGCTCTTGCAGTTCGGGGGAGAAATACGGCATTAATCCTCCCTATCCTGGCACATAATGCACCAGCGGCGGCTCCCCGAGACCTGCTACCCTTCAGGGGACATAACGAGCCCAAAATAGCTAGTGTTCATGCCACTTATGCTGCACAATTCACCATTTGCTCTCCCTGACCGCGTTTCTTGAAATGGCGGTGAGTCACGCAGCCCGGGCTGACCTGCACAGCGTGGTTGCTGGATGCTGAAGCCGGGTGTTCGTGGCTGTGCAGCTGCGCGGATCGTGCCCATAGACAGACCCGCTTGACTCCGGGGGTGCTGGAGTGCTGCCGACCCTCTCTTGCGTGCCTGCTGTGACGATCGCGGCCTGCCGGAGGGACTGCCGCGGATTGGCGGCCTTTGCGGGTGGGGTGCCTGGAGTAGGCCCGGTCGGTCCCTTGAGTGGAGACGGCGGCGAGTGCTGCTGCGATCCTTGAGCGACTGGCGCCGCTTCACATACGGGGAGCGGGAGGACTGCACAAATCGCCCGGCGCCCTGACTGTGAGGCCCATACCTTACCGCTGAGGGTCCTTAGCGCTGCTGGCGGAACTGGTGGTCAGAGCCGCGGCGACACAGGACATGCTGCATGGCTGCCCGGACCCTAAGAAAGCTACCCTACTGTCCCTGATCAGCTGCGGCTGCACCGTGAGAGACCTGTGCCCCATCACACCCCTCTACGATCTAGCGGTAAAACTGCCCGGCTCGCAGGGGGCTCTCGGCGATCGAGGAACTGCGGTGCAGGCCTGCCCACCTCGCTCCCTGCTGTGGTCCCTAGGGGGTGCCTCCTCCTACAGAGTTCGGTTTTTCTGCGACCCGGTCTGGATGGTGAGCCCACCTTTGCCTGATTGCCTCACCCTGGGAGTACTACACATGGTGAGACCTGTGAGGGGGGGCAACATTGACCTGTGTTCTGCTACCCACTGACTGTCCACATTCTCCTGCGGTCCCGCTGGTCCTGGAACTGTGGGCTAGAGTTCTGGGGCTGCGAATGCTGGAGGCCTGCACGGACCCTGCTGACTGTGGAGGCCCTGATGACACAACGTGGAGACCATCCCCACATCTAACATCCCAGGCACTGCTCTTCTCAGCAAGACAGGAAGACTGCTAATACCCGCCGCATGGGAGCGTTTGCTGTTTTGGGCTTCTGGGGGGGCCGCATTGCCAATATCAAATAAAGTGAGAGCCGCCTGTGAGCCGTGAGGTCTACTCCTCCCTGCTGACTATCCACGCAGCACAACTGGCCTGCACCATAGCTCACGGGCTACTTCTACCTGGAAGAGGACACAGGCCCCCTGACCTTGACCCAGTTGGAGATCCACCAGACGACTGACCATGGGGAAGCCTGACGGGAGCCAGTCGAAACTTACCTTTGACACCCGAAAGACTCCCCGCTCACAGACTGAACAGGACGATGACCATGCGGAGACTCCAGCCATGTCCACAGCGGACTTGAAGGAACTATTACTGGTTATCAGTCAATCCTCAAATCGATAGAATCCAAAATGGATTCTATGTCAGCTAGAATTGATGGGCTTACATACAAAGTGGAAAAACACGACGACCATCTAACTGAGGCTGAGAGACGTATATCCGACCTAGAAGACACGACCAGCGCTACCACCAGCCGTACCCTTGAAATGGACAAAGTGTTGAAAGTAATAGCAGCCAAAAAAAAGGAGTTAGAATCACGCTCGAGGAGGAACAACCTCCGTATCCTAGGGGTGGCAGAATTAAAGGCCACTGGTAAAATGGAGACGTACGTGGAGCGCTTGCTCATAGCCCTGTTCGACCTGGAGGAATTCTCATCAGTCCTCGTGGTGGAGAGGGCGCACCGTTCGCTGGCAGGCCGCCCTCCTCCTGGGGGCCCCCGCGGCCCATCATAGCTAGGCTATTAAACTATTGCGACAGGGATATGGCCCTCTGGCTTTCCAGGGAGAAGGGTTGCCTCAGCTACAAGGGCATGGAGATCTCTATTTATCCAGACTTTACTGTGGTCATACAGGAGCAGAGGAGGAAGTTCCTCCAAGTCAAGCAGAAACTTCAACAACTCAACATCCCATACACTATGTTATTCCCGGCCCGTCGAAAATAACCTCCCAGGGTAAACAACACTTCTTTACCAACCCTCGAAACGCCCAGGACTTTATCAAGACCATGCCCAAACAGCCTGGACGACGGAAACAGAGGCGCTTCTGACATAGAATAAACTCCCGTACTGTAGACACAAATGTCACTACTTGCACTGCCGCGTTTATTTGCTGACTCCGGGACACCCCTATATCACAAGGGCCAGATGTTTGATTTGACCCATTATTACATACACTCTGGGGAGCTACCTCCGAATGGAAATGCACTGTATCCTCACTGAACTCCCCCCCCCCTTTTTTCTAACTTGTCCACATTGGTCCAGGATCTACAGCCCTTGACACACCCCTGCTGAGCAGGCACTTGCACTTCTTCCATCACCAGGCCACAACACCCTGAGGGGGACACTGTGTGACGCATGACTCTACTCGGAGATCCCTGTCTAGGATACGCCTCTGGAGGGCTTGTCGCGGATGTCGTGTCCTTGCGCCTTTGTGGGCACCCTGACCTCTGCTCATGGACCAGCATTGCAAAGACCTGGGGTTTGTACTGGAAGCTCCACCCAGTTGGACTTTCACCGCTACCCTCGCCACTGCGAGGAACACCTGGTCGCCCTCTGGCAGCTGCCCACCAGGTGAACCCTAATATTTTCTACCTTGTGAAATAGAGTTTAGTTTACTACACTCTCCCCTGTTGGGACTAGAATGTTTGAGACGGGGTGGGGCAATTGACACGGCAGGTTGGGATTGCGGTTGTGGGAGGCGGCTGGGATTGGGGAATGTTTTTTATGCACTTTTTATGTATAACACTGTTATTATGCTACAAGGTGCTGTTGCGACACACTATGGCATACACTGCTACTCACGACATTGGTATTTTCCAAACACACAATGGAGTCCCGCCCCAGAACGCTCAAGTATAATCTTTTGACCTGGAATGTGCGTGGTTTGCGGGACACCCGCAAGCATCGACATATTCTCGCCTATCTAGACCATCATGATATCCACTGCGCCATGCTCCAAGAGACCCATTTACCTCCTAGCGCACCCCCCTCCTTTGCTACTCGATGGGCAAGCCATAGAGGCTTCTCATGTTACTCCTCGTATTCTTGGGGGACCGCAATCCTTGTAAAGCATACCCTCCTGTACACCCCCATTGGTTCCTACTCAGACCCGCAAGGTCCATATAATTTATTGTGGGGCAGGCTCTCTGCGCAAACTGTCACACTGGCGTTGTGTTAAGGCCCAAACACAGATGACCCGGAGTTCTTTTGGATATTGTGGGGTAAAACCCAGGACATTGGCACTACACACCTGATATGGGGAGGGATTTAACGTTACTATTCACCCGCACCTAGACAGGTCACATCCACAACCACACCACTATGCTGCTGCACACCTAACTCTAAAAAACATTGTTGAAGATCAGAACCTGGTACCCCCCTGGAGACTTCATTACCCACTAACTCGTCAGGGGTCTTGCTACTCCACTGCTCACTCCTCTTGGTCGCGTATATATTATTGGCTGATTGACAGGGGCCTGGCGACCCGGGCATCACATACTTCATACCTCCCTCGCACATATTCGGACCACTCTCCTGTGCTGCTGTCTCTCACCCCGCTACAAGCAGGACCCCCATACCTCTCCTGGCGACTTAATCCACAGACGCTGCTTGACCCAGTTTTTAAGGATGAGTTAGAGCAGGAGATAACTGACTTTTTCCTCCGCAACGAAGGCTCAGTCCCACAATATTCTACAATATGGGAGGCTTTTAAAGCCACCATACGAGGAGTCTGTCTGACTAAAAGTGGTGGAGTACTAAAAGACATTCGTACTACACTCCGAAAGTTGGAATTATACATAAAACAGACCGAGACGGCCATACAAGCCACGCCTTCTCCTGCATTGCAGGCGCATCTGCGTACCCTGCTCATGGACTATCAGTAAACAGCAGCGCGCGAATCTAAATTTAGAGGGAAATACCATACGGCTCGCCGTTATGGCGAGGAAGATACACCGGGGCGGGCCTTGGCCTCTACTATACGACCTCCTCGCTTCGCTAACACAATGCTTGCAATTGAGGACGAGGACGGTTTTACACATACCAATTCCTTGGACATACTTGCTGCATTCAGAAGGTTTTATAGAGCGCTATACACTACTCACCAGCAGGCCCCGGTAAACTTCAATTCATTTTTCCAAGACACCGCCATAGCCTGGCTGGGTAATAGTCAAAGAGAGTTCCTTTTGGCGCACCATGAGGATGAGGATATCATATCTGCCATCATGCAATTACAATCGGAAAAGGCGGCTGAGTTCTATAAAACATATCAGCACTTAATTATCCCGATACCAAGACATGTCTTCGAGGAAGCCCGAGAAACTGGCATTCTCCCCCCCCTCCTTCTGAGAGGCGCTCATAATCTCCCTGCCCAAACCAGGCAAACCACCTACGCACCTAGATACGTATCGGCCCCTATCCTTTATAAACATCGATGCTCAGGGGCGGATTGGCACTGCGGGCACTCAGGCATTGGCCGAAGGGCCGGTGTCCCAGTGCCCTCTGTGGGCCGTTTTTTTCCCTCCCCTTTCCTAGTCCACAGAGAGTGCTCTTGGTGGACTGGGAAAGGGGAGGGAAAAAAACGGCCCACAGAGGGCACCGAGACAAAGACAGAGAAAGGAAAGCAGCTTCGCTGGTCGGCCGTACAGCGATAATCAGCTGTGCCTCCTTCACCCCACCTGCCCTGCACAGCAATCACGCAGAGGGTGGGCTGGGGAGGGGCGATTGTGTGCCAGAATCGGCCTCCCAGGGGGCCAGGTGTTGCTGAGTCCTTTGAGACATTTTCACATCGGCCCCCCTAGGACCCACGCAGCCCAGAAACAGTGTTTGTTTTAACACCTCGCCCACAGCCCTTCACATGCAGGGCATAGTGGGCGAGGAAGAGTGGAAGAATGGGTCTCCTTGTGAAGGCCAGGTGGTGTTTGGAACTCACATCTTCACCTCAGCCTTCCCCTGGCTACTATGGATGACCCAGCAGCTTTTTTGTGCTACCCTGCCAGGACATTGCCCTGAGGTCGTGGAGGGCTGGGGAGGGCTGATTAATTTACTAATAGCAATGGCCTTACTGCTGTTCATGTGCTCCTGAGCTGGAGGGCTGGGGAAGGCTGAGTAGGTTAGCAATACCAGGGGCCTCACTGCTGTTCATGTGATCCTGCGCTGGAGGGCTGAGTAGGTTAGCAATAGCAAGGGCCTCACTGCTGTTCATGTGCTCCTGCACTGGAGGGCTGGGGAGGGCTGAGTAGGTTAGCAATAGCAGGGGCCTCACTGCTGTTCATGTGGTCCTGCGCTGGAGGGCTGAGTAGGTTAGCAATAGCAGGGGCCTCACTGCTGTTCATGTGCTCCTGCGCTGGAGGGCTGGGGAAGTTAGCAATAGCAGGGGCCTCACTGCTGTTCATGTGCTCCTGCGCTCGAGGGCTGAGTAGGTTAGCAATAGCAAGGGCCTCACTGCTGTTCATGTGCTCCTGCGCTGGAGGGCTGGGGAGGGCTGAGTAGGTTAGCAATAGCAGGGCCCTCACTGCTGTTCATGTGGTCCTGCGCTGGAGGGCTGAGTAGGTTAGCAATAGCAGGGGCCTCACTGCTGTTCATGTGCTCCTGCGCTGGAGGGCTGAGTAGGTTAGAAATAGCAAGGGCCTCACTGCTGTTCATGTGCTCCTGCGCTGGAGGACTGGGGAGGTTAGCAATAGCAGGGGCCTCACTGCTGTTCATGTGCTCCTGCGCTGGACGGCTGAGTAGGTTAGCAAAAGCAAGGGCCTCACTGCTTTTTAAGTGCTCCTGCGCTGTAGGGCTGGGGAGGGCTGAGTAGGTTAGCAATAGCAGGGGCCTCACTGCTGTTCATGTGCTCCTGTGCTGGAGGGCTGAGTAGGTTAGCACTAGCAGGGGCCTCACTGCTGTTTATGTGCTCCTGCGCTGGAGGGCTGGGAAGGGCTGAGTAGGTTAGCAATAGCAGGGGCCTCACTGCTGTTCATGTGCTCCTGCGCTGGAGGGCTGGGAAGGGCTGAGTATGTTAGTAATAGCAGGGTCCTCGCTGCTTTTCAGGTGCTTCGGAGCTGGAGGGCTCAAATCATTTTGCAAAAGAAAAGGGCCTTGCTGTTTTATTAGTTGCTCGGCTTTTAGGCCATTGTCACCTTGGCCCTGTGTCCTTCGCAAGAACAGTATCCTCCCACTTACATTCCTTGTGTGTGCATTGACATATATGGCCTGATGCCAGAGTTGCAGAGATGGGGAATCATGTTTGAGTCCCAGCGTCTGCTCAACACCCTGTGATTCTGGGCAGATCACTTCATCACCCAGGCCCTTAAATAAAAAATCGGATCTTGAGTACTGTAATTGGGCTCATGAATAGAACTCTGGTCTGGTTTTCTTATGTTGTGGATTTCTGATTTATGTGATGATTAGAGTCTAGGACATAGCTGGTTGGGAAAGAGTATCTAACGACATTGTGCAGGGTGTTAAGACTGCAAGTACGTATTCGGTTTTCAGAACTGCAGTGCTCCTAGTCTTTACCAATGTGACTGGCTCTGTAAGCTTTAAAAGTCTTAATTTACTAAATATTTCTCTACAAATTAGACCTCAAAGAGTAACCAAATGGTATTTCATGAAAGGGCATGCCCCTTGAATGTGGGCCACGTATCTTGAATGTTGGCCACGCCCCATGAATGTGGGCCACGCCCCTTGAATGTGGGCCACGCTCCACGAATGTGGGCCACTTTTTTCATCAGTGCCCGGGCCAAATTGTGATCCCAATCCGACCCTGCTGATGCTAAGATCCTAGCTAAACTCATCGCAAATCGTATTAGCCCTCTGATGCTGATGTTGGTCCTCCCGGATCAGTCGGGCTTTGTTCCCACTAGAAATACAGCCCATAACTTGCGGACCTTGTTCGCATTGCTCCACGACATTGACCCGGAAGTTAATGCAGCTGCTATATTCCTGGATGCCACTAAGGCGTTCGATTCCCTGGAATAGGACTACCTCTCCTACGTCTTGGTGCACATGTGATTTCCACCCCCCTTTTTGGCCTGGATTACCCTGCAATATACAGGTTTGCGTGCCACCGTAATGGAGAATGGCACCCACTCTTCCTCCTTTTTCGCTGGGCAGAGGTACCAGACAGGGTGTCCACTGTCCCCTCTCCTTTTTGCCCTAGCAGTGGAACCCCTAGCCACCAAAATTGGACAACACTATCGTGAGCATGCCATAACTTATCTAGAAAGACAAATACTCATTTCATTATACGCAGATAACCTCACACTATACCTGCGCGACCCGGAGATAAGCCTGACCCCTATTCTTCGCTTATTTATTCTCTTTGGGCAATTATCAGGAGTCAACATCAATTGGAGCACATCCCAGATTTATCCCCTCACTGCAGCCACTAAAAGGTTCTACCCAGACTTCCCTCAGCTGGTGCGATGACACCCTCACTTACTTAGGAATAATAATCTCTCGCAGTCGCGAAGAACTCATGCGAGCTAACTACGGACGCGCGCTGGACTCTATCACCGACAAAATTACGAGATTGGCCGCGATGCCCCTGTCGATGGCTGGCAGAGCATCTATTATTAAAATGGTTATTTTACCAAAACTTTTATATCTCTTTGTAAATATCCCTTACGCCCCCAGCCGGCACTTTTTATCAGCGATTACGACTCAACTCATAAGACTCACATGGGGGGAAACAGGCCAGATTGCGATGGGATATACTTACTCGCCCGTTCAGTGAAGGCGGTTACGCCAGTCCTGATATCGAATTATACTTTAGCTGTGGATAGGCAAATTATGCCGCGTATTGGATGAAACCCTCTCCCTTCATGCCACATCTCGCAATAGAAGATGGATATATGACCCCCACCCCAAGCACTGCCTATCTCAGCACCCCGGCGGTCTCGCGTCACCTGGCTACCACCACAGTCCAATGCATCGCCAGCGCGTGGCACGACCTCGCTAAAGCTACACAATGCACTCTAATGTATTCCCCGCTTCTGCCCCTTCCCAGGCGGCAAGACATCCCGGTCACGAAGGAAGGCGGATGTCGCCGACTTCTTTGTAAACTCTCTATTCACACCTGAGGCCACCTGTACACTGGGGGGATATTCAGCACTAGTGAGGAATTCTTTAAAGATACGAACCCTACCCCCCTGGAACGTTTCTATTACATAAGGCTCCGCCAAGACGTAAAGACCATCTCGCCCACCTTTCCCTTGAGCCTCCACCCATGCTTCCACTACATGCGCTTTTGCAACAAGACGCCCCCATACATGTGCTGTCACTTTTATATCGTACGGTCCAGAATGACAGGGAAAATAGTCCTCCTTTGGCCCGTCAAAGGTGGGAGGAGGAACTAGGGTACTTCCTCACTGAGGAACAGTGGACGTATTGCTTTAGGCAAATGTGCGATATATCAGCTAGTAGTAGATTTCGCATCATACATTATAAATACTTGCACCAACTTTATAATACACCTGCGCGCATGCACCGACTGAAGATACGAGATAACGATTGCTGCGGGTGCAAAAGGGCGGACTTTGTACACGTGGCCTGGGACTGTCCGCCTATACAGTGATACTGGGCGGAGGTCCTCACTGCACTGGACCTTATGACGGGTCTACACGTCTCTGCTGATCCCCTAACTGCCCTGTTGGGATACACTGAACCCCTGGCTGTTAAAGTGCGCAGATATGCCTCCCTTGCGCTCCTCCTTGCCAAAAGGAGAGTTGCCTGTAGATTGGGCAGGGGAAGAGTGCCGAAATTTAAACACTGACTTCAAGATTTAATATATTGCCAAGAGCAACTACACACATATGCAGACCTTCAACCTCCCTCATCACACCCAAGGGAAATCTGGAGTCCTTTACACACTTACTTACTGGAACGCACAGTCGACGTGGATGATACGACGCCGCAAATAGACACATAACACCTTAATGACGACCCTATTGCCCTCGCCCGCACACTTTCTTACATTGGATGCAATGGGACACCACGTGATGCTACTCCGCATGTTCTTATTGTCTGATCGCTACCAGCACCTTAGTTATGCACCTGATGGTAATCGTGTATTAGTGTATACATTCCTCTCCTATGTTTTTTATTTGTTTACCTCTTTTCTAATTGTTCGCATTCAACACAGTCGGATTATAATGCAATTGCTGGATTTACAACCTCATGCTCGATTAAACGCGGCCGGCCCGGAAGGGTTGTAGGCGGCTTGCTGTGTACTCCCCCACCCTGATAAGATATTACCCATACGCACACACATGTTATCGCAATGCCAGCCAATATGTGGATGTAGGCAACTTGCCGTGATCTATACCTTTTTTATCAATAAAGGTTTTTTGAGAAAAAAAAAATGGGGGGAATGTCCTGGTAGGGAAAAACTCTTAAATTTGTTTTTCACTGCTGCAAGGCCTAACTCTCCCATAGGATAACATTGGAGTTGCCTTATTACATTTTATAAGTGTAATTCTCAAATGGGAACAGACCACCAGTTCACCGCAATTTAAAATCCTACCTTATGGTGAAGTCGTAATTTAAATACAAATTCTGAAAGTTGGCATTTTCGTGCCCTAGCCATTTGGTGCCTGCAGCCTGTCTCTGGGTCACGTGAATAGGTGGGGGGGACAGTTGTGCTGTGTGCATTCCTCCTAGACAGCCACAGACAATGGGGAGCTTAGGTGTGACTGGATGGGCCATCACTGACTGGATAGGAGGGAGGAGCCGGACCCAAACCTATTTACACTTACACAGGAAGGCAGGGCACCAGTGCACTTCAAAGGCTTACCCCTAAAAGCTTCTCCCCACTTCAAAGGCACAACTGGTGATAAATACTGCATCTCATACACCACCACTTCGGTACACATCTGGACCTGTGGATACTCTGAGCACAAAAAAGGATGTGCTGTTCCTGACAGGGAAAAGAGAGAGAGTGGGTATAAAGGTCCTAAGCATGGGAAGTGCTTCTATAAGGAGCAAGGTCCTCGCACACCCCAAGGCATGTCATGTTTCATAATAGGGCAGCTCCTCGTTGGGCCGGCACTACAATGCCCAATTTACCTATGGTCTTAGCCATAGATGAAGGGGGTGTGTGGTGTGGGGTGTATATAAAAAGGTGAATAGAGCGTGCGGATGCTGTTGATTAAAAAGGACTATGGAAACCAGCTGAACCAACTTTAATAAGGGGGTTCCATGTCATGGTTAAAAAAGTGCAATAGTAAAGATCACACACACACACACACATCAGAGAGCCATAGGTTTCTTAGTTGAAAGCAGCACGGGGTGGGAGGGGGGGTTAGTTGGGGAGTTGGGGGGGACAGTTCTTAAACAGAAATCGGGAGGACAACACTGCTAGGAATGAGATCCTTAGAAATGACCAAGGATAAACAGTGAATGATACAAGCAACCTGAACTACTGTAACCTAAGTAGCAAACACGCTGCGGAACTACCATGACATGTACAACTGATGATTAATTGTATGTATACTGTTGTGTGGTAAGAAATGAAAATGCCAATAAAATCTCTATAAAAACAAAAAATGGTTTAAAAAGTGCAATACTTGCATGGGGAGAGCCTATTAATTTCTTCAAGCTTTTAAGTAAGGATGTCGGTCAACATGTTTCATGCCCTCTAGTGTCTCTAGGATCATGGCATTTTATCAGGACCCAAAACAACCTACTGGTTACTCACTGAGGGGGCAGTACAAATAGTTATCTAAAGACTGATAACTGTACCATCAGCTAAATAAACCAATTGTAGCTGGGTTCCTCTGGGTAGGAACCAGCACAAGGCGATCCTCTGGGTAAAGACCTATAGGAGGGGAGGGGCAGAAGAAAGGGGGGGAAAGGCAGGGGAGAAAGAACAAGGGATGAAATCATAAAGCAGTACATGCCAGCATCATTCATTAATGGTAGGCTAGATATCTATGGTTGGTGTGGCTTGTCTGCCTCTATGACAGACTGTGTGCATAGGTCTTGATGCACTGCGAATAATATATGCAACATCTATGTGGTCCTTTATGCGGTAGAGGGCTACCACAAGCATGTTTTTCATTCACACAGTAAAGGTATTAAATATAGTTATATACTGTTACCAACGATGATCCTAGTAAAGAGAGAGAGAGAGAGAGAGAACAAGAATTAAGGTAAGCACTCTGGGGTCGAAGGTGACCTGTTTATGTGAGGCTGGTTAACAGTAGTGCGAAGGGCTTGTCCTCTGGCATGGCCATGTTAAGGGGGCTCACTTCCCAGAAATGTACTCATCAGTGCCAGGTGACGTCATTGGAGTCAATCACTCCGGAGGTCTGGGATGCTCAGTAACGTCACACCCTACATCTAAGGGTTTAGAGGAAGAGGTGCGATAAGAATGCAGCACGTCGGGTGGCACAGGCAGAAAAATGGGGGAAGAGACCGCGATATACTTACAATTGTCGGTAACGCAATTGGCGACTGACCTACCATCAGTCCATTCCGGAGTGGAGAGTTGTCCGACCGTGTTATGTGACTAAGGCAGTTACGGACGGTGAGGGTTCGGGTTGGGGGAAGACCCTGACCCGGAAGGGGACTCGAAATTAGCGGCCCAGGTAGGGGTTGGACGCATGTAGCCGCCATCTTTGGTGTGGGGGATCTGCGACCCGCCACTGAAAGAAACAGAGAGAGGAGGGGCCATGACAGGTAGCAGGAAGGAATACAGAGCTCAAGGAGGACAAGTCAGTGGACCAAGGAGGAAGAACCGAAACAGCAGGAGGAGGGCTGCTTAAAGTGCTGCAAGACACTGCTAGTATCATGGGAGCCATCATTGTGGAGGGTCAAGGAGCCAGTGCAGGGGACCAGAATGGACCAGGGGGAAAATCCTGTGTCAAGAGTCCTGGCACAGCCAGAGCATCAGGGTCCGCAAAGTGGCAGAGGGACCAAGGGGTTACTATTGACCTGGAAACTGTAAGTGACAGGAATGACAAAAGAAATGGGACCAGGTAAACATGGTGGGCCGTGGTAGAGATTGTGTGTCCCACTGAAGACAAGGAAGTTCATATCGCACCAGTGAGGAAGGGGAAGGGAAGGGTGGAGGGCCAGAAACCACCGCTTGGATATGTGTAGCCTTCAAAAGGGTGAAGGAAGGTGTCATGAGCTCAGTGGGAACAAGTGTAGAAGGTGGGAGGCAAGGCGACACTCGCTTTGGGGAGTGAAGGTGAAACAGATTACAGTTTAACTTCACTGCAAGGTATATCATCATTAAGGCTTATCAAATTTGTAGCGAGGTGAAAAATCTAGCATTGTTCCTTTCGGAACAGATTGACTTTGTCCATGTATGCTTGGGCTTCTGAGTTCGTCCAGTGTAACTCAGCAGGTGAGTGGCCTTTCTCTTTGTGGTGGGAACTCATTTTGGTAGTGTCCTTCCCGCATCGGATATTGCTGTGATGTTCAGCTATCCTAGTTTTAACTTGTCTGGTGGTCATGCCAATATAGGTTTTTGGGCATGGACATGTGATCAAGAATATGCAGTTCTTTGTATTGGAATTTGTGTGAGATGTTTGGAACCATGTACTGGTAGCACTCAGCTGTATCTCTTTGGATGGTTTTGTCAAGTGACACACGCTACATTACCCGCAGGGAAAATGGCCCTTGGCAGGGGAGAGATCTCAGAGAGTATTGAGTGTTTTCCTTTCGGGGTGTCTAGGTCTGGTACCTACAATGTTATCTCTGAGGTTAGAGGTGCACTTGAAGGCAGAATGTGGTACTGCTGGAGATAAGTTGCCTGTGTGTAATATGGACCGGTGTTTTGTGGTAATGCGTTTGATCTAGATAGAGTGGGGGGTAAACACTGTGACATGTCAAAACTTCATTTGTATGGCAATTCCTTGTTTCTAGGAGGGCCTCTCTTTTGTTATTTCTGGCTGTGTTGCCTGCCAATACTACCACCTTGGGAGGGTATTTCCAATTGATCAAGTTAGTAGTAAGGGTTGTTGCCTGTTACTTATAATCTCGTGTGGTGCTACAGTTATGGCGAAGCCGTAGGAACGGCTCAAATGGTAGGGTATCCCGCAGGTGTTTAGGGCGGTGGCTGTCGTATCTCGAAAGGCTGTTGCAATCAGTTGGGTTTTTGTAAGTGGTTGTGTGTGGTCTCCCTTCCTAGATAGATATCAGGAGGCCCAGAAATGGAATCTGTGTTCCTGAGGTGCAGTTGATAAATCTCAAAAATGAATTGAGTGTCACTCACAGAAAATCAGGCATGTCTCAAGGTCACATCGCCACAATGTGGATACTCTGCCAGGAAGAAGGACTGCTGTGCTTCTGAAAGGACGGCCACTCTCCTGGCTGCTGCTCTAAGGACTACTGTCCTGCTGCGCTGACCTCTGCCCTCTTGCCTGGATAAGAAGGACTGGACCTGTATCTGTTGAACCCAAACCCAGAGTGACTGCCAGGGCTAGTTGGCTGGCCTCCTGATTTAAAGCCTCTGGGACAGAACAGGCTTCCAACAACTTTGCGCCTGCACATGGACTTTGCCATCTGTGAGCTTACCCTGCCAAACCCAGTACGTAACGTTTGGAAGTGGACTGAAGGTGCTTGCTATCCTCTGTGGATCCAGTTGAACAATGCATCTCTTCCACTGCGCGGCGCAAACTGGAGCTATACCGATGCATCACCACTGCTGTGTGGGTTGTCCCCGTCTTAAAGACCCGCATCGCACTGCAGCCCATTGGAACTGCCAATGTGAGACCCATCTTCGGTGCAGGACCTAGCATCACTCATCGACGGCAGTCTCGACAAACGGTGCCGGACTCCGCTTTACAGCTCTTTGGAATCAATGCATCGCCCCAGCTGTGCGCTGCATCCCCGCTGCTGAAGTTCACATCACAAGCCCCATCAATTGGATACTCAATGACAACGCATGCCCTTACACTGCAGCCTCGCCGCATCTCGGAACCAACACATCGTTTTGGCTGAGTGACACATCTTTGATATGGACATCACAACGCTCCACAAAATTTAAGGTACTCTGTGCAGTGGACCTAGCTGGGTCCCTGTAGCTGGCCCATACGACATCACGATTGGCTTGAACTTGTGACTTGTTCCTGCTCCGGCGAGTCCAAATATCCACAGTTGGCGCTTTGTACTTTTTTATCCTATTTTCACAAACAGAATTAATTGCATTTCTCCGGGTCTACTGATTGGATTTTTATTGTTTTGGTCATGTTTTATTTATTAAAGAAATAACTATTTTTCTAACTTGGTGTGGGACCCCTTTTATGTGGTATTTTTCACTTTATTACTGTTTGCAGTGTTGCACAAATACTTTACACATTGCCTCTAAGTTAGACCTGACTGCTCTGTGCCAAGCTACCAGTGGGTTTAGCACAGGTTAATTTAGAGTTGGTTTGTGGTTGCTGCTTGACCAGGGCTCACACCCTAGTCAACCTACAAACCAATTTCTTACATTGGTGATCAGCGGTGAGATCAACACTTGTGTTTGTGCAGGCCATACAGTGATTTGGTGTACATTACCATCCCATATCTGAGACCAATACAAAATGTAAATTCTCCTTGATTTGCCTTTTTGCTTTTTCTAATTTCTCTCTCTGACTATTATACTTGAGACCACACCTGGAAGAATGGAGTTTGAGCTGGCCAACATTGATACCTATACTGTGGCCCAGTTCAAGGAGTTCTGTAAGGAGAGAATAATTCCAGCTAAGAGCACCACCAGGAAGGGGGAGCTCCAAAAGGAGCTGAGGGCCAGGGCAGAAGCCCATCGGTCACCGCTTGAAACAACAGGAGAGGATAATGAGATGGAAAGGGCTGGAGAAGACCTTTCCATGGTACCACCTGCAGTTGAGGGGGGTCACCTGATCCCTGAAGAAGAGCCCCCTGTCAGGGCAGGGAGAAGTGTCTCTCATCCCACAGCCTGTGCCCAGAGGAACCGGCGGAGAGGATGCAGGAGAGGGAATTTAAACTGCAGATGGCTCAGTTGAGGAAGGAAGAAAGGAAACTGGCCTTGGACGAAAAGAAAATCTTGTTGGCTCATGAACTGAGTCTGAAGGAACTGGACATCAAGGCCAGGCAGGCAGGATCCAGCAGTGATAGTTGCAGCATACCTGCAGTGCCCTTCGGAGACAGGTGGGTCTCTAATCCTAGAGGTTTGGAGTCTGACTTTATTGTTGGGGCGACATTGACCGGTGGTACAAGACTTATGTGATTGCTATACAGATGCACAGGATCCCTGATGAGGATATGGAGGTCTAGTCTTTATACGCATATTCCTAGTGAAGATAGGGACACCCTACTGGCTCTAGAGAAAGGAGACAGGACGAGGTTCCCCCATGAAGCAAGCCCTGATCAGGAAATATGGTGTTACCCCAGAGAAGTATAGGCAGATGTTTAGGGACAGTCAGAAGTTGCCCCAGCAGATCTGAGCGCATGATGTGGATTCCTTTTACAAGGCACTGAATGGTTGGGTGAAGGGAAGTGAGGTAAGAGGTTATCAGAGTCTGTACAATTTGATTGCAAAGGAGCACATGTTCATTCTTTGTTTTGGAACTCTGCACCAACACTTAAATTGACAGTAAGCTCACTGACCCCAGGGAGCTTGCTAAGGAGGTGGGTCATTGGGTGAGAACCAGGGTCCACGAGAAGGCATCGGGGGGATCCCACAAGTGTGGACAGGGCTCCCACCAGAAGAAGGAGGGGGGAGACACAAATAAAACAATGGAATTCTCTAAAGGTCCCCAAAACAGTTCCACAGGCTAGGACTCCCTACCGCAACTAAGAAGAGGAAGAAGTGGTTCCCTGACAGTAAGTCATCAGTAAAGCCCCCCCTCCCGTCAAGTGCTATAAGTGCCAACAGGAAGGGTACTTCCAGGGGGATGCCAAGTGTTCCAACCGGGCTCAGTCCCTCACTTGGGGAGGAGACTGTCCCAGCTAGTGCAGGGGGGGCAGTGTAGAGGATACATTAGTGCCCCTGGGTGACAGAGAGATGGTACAGAGAACTCAGATGCCTAGTAATACTAGGAAGTACAGGCAGTGGGTCACCATCGATGGGCGAAGGGTGAAAGCTCTAAGAGACACTGGAGCCAGCATGACAACTGCCAAATGTAATCTGGTGACTTCATAGCTGGTAGTCCCTAATGTATTCCACCAAGTTGTTGCAGCTGACAACCATGAGAGTCCCTACCCAGTGGCTCTGGTTTCCTATGAGTGGGAGGGGTATCTCAGGTTCATTGAAGGTAGCTGTGAGTCTGTCCATAACTGTGGATTGTCTGCTTGGTAATGACCTGGAGCACACCACCTGGAAGTAGGTGGAGCCCAGGTCTCAATTGGAGATGTTAGGATTACATGAGTGGGTGTTCCTGACCATGCAGTGTTTGGCCACCTGGGAGGTTAGTCAGGAGAACCTTGAGCCTGGTAGAATGGCCCAAGTGCCTGCCAAAAAGAGGAAGGGCCAGGGGCACGGGAAACCCACTCCTGAAACTCCCACTGTCTGTGAGGAGACTGAACCTGATGAGAACGTAGCAGAGCCTACATGTTGCTGCCCTTGGGAACCTACCAGAGCTGACCCACTGGCAGGAGGAAGGTGGTCCCACCATAGAGGAGTTCTGCAAGACGCAGATGAAGTGCTGTACTCTTGAGGGCCTATGCCGGCAGGCCAATGCCAAGCCAGCTGACGACACTTCCACCTGATCTATGGGTGGAATCGTATCCTATGTGGCCAGCCTAAGGTACCTGAGCCTGGGGCAACGTATGTGTTGGTGGCCCCCCAGTGCTATAGGATCTACCTACTGGAGCTGGCTCATGATGTTCTCCTGGCAGGTCATCTAGGACAAGAAAGGACCTTTGACATACTAGTCATCCACTTTTATTGGCTCCAGAGATGAGGAAAGCCTCAAATGCCTTCTGTATGTCATGTCCTACCTGCCAATTCAGTGGCCAGTCAGTCAGGAAGCGCAAGGCTCCCCTGCAACCTTTTCCTGTCATTGGCATCAACGGGAGGGCTTCAACGTTGCTGGGCCTCTGGACGCCAAGACAGCAATGGGCAACAGGTTCATCCTGGTCTTGGTAGACCTTGCTACCTGGTAACCCGAGGCCATCCCTCTGAGGACAGTAACTGTGCCTGCAGTGTCCAGGGTGCTGATGGGGATATTTACCCATGTGGGCTTCCCCAAAGAGGTGGTGTCAGACTGTGGTACCAAGTTCATGTCAGCATACATGTAGGCTATGTGGAAGGAAAGCCACCCCCACCCCCAACCAATAGGCTTGTTGAGAGGTTCAACAAAGCCCTCAAATGCATGATCATGGGCCTGTCAGAAGCCTTGAGGCGAAAGTGGGCCGTCCTCTTGCCATGCCTGTTGTTTGCGTACTGGGAGGTGCCGTAGAAGGGGGTTGACTTCAGCACCTCTGAGCTTCTGTATGGGCACCCAGTGTGAGCACCTTTCAGTCAGGAAAAGAGGGGTGGGAGCAAGCTCCCAGGAGGGCCCCCCAGGGTGCTGTCAACTACGTGCTTCTGGAAACAAGCTAAGGTGCATCTAAAAGCCAGCCAGGAGGTCATGAAACAGGGTTTGGCCAGAAGGCCATGTTGGTCGAGTTTTAGCCTAGACAAAAAGTGTGGGTGATGGAGCCTGTGTAGCACAGGGCCCTACAATACCATTGATCTGGCTCCAAAGAGGTGAAAGAGCGCAAGAGTAGGGGTCACCTACCTGGTGGACCTCAAGACTCCCAGGAACCCTTTTAGCAAAGTAAGATACCTGTGCCCAGGGCTTGTAAATTAAATGCTACTAGTGGGCCAGTGTGGGTGCAGTTTTAAACTGAGATTCCGACATGTCAAAATAAACCTTTTGCCAAGCCCAAACCTTCCCTTTCAATATATATGTTACCCTTAAGGTAGGCCCTAGACAGCCCAGATGGCAGGATGCCATGTATTTCAAAGGTAGGACATGACTTTTAGGTTTTACATGACTTGGTAGTAAAAAACTGCAACAATACTTTTTAGGTCTCGCCTACGTGCTTCTGGAAACAAGCTAAGGTGCATCTAAAAGCCAGCCAGGAGGTCATGAAACAGGGTATGGCCAGAAGGCCATGTTGGTCGAGTTTTAGCCTAGACAAAAAGTGTGGGTGATGGAGCCTGTGTAGCACAGGGCCCTACAATACCATTGATCTGGCCCCAATGAGGTGAAAGAGCGCAAGAGTAGGGGTCACCTACCTGGTGGACCTCAAGACTCCCAGGAACCCTTTTAGCAAAGTAAGATACCTGTGCCCAGGGCCTGTAAATTAAATGCTACTAGTGGGCCAGTGTGGGTGCAGTTTTAAACTGAGATTCCGACCTATCAAAATAAACCTTTTGCCAAGCCCAAACCTTCCCTTTCAATATATATGTTACCCTTAAGGTAGGCCTTAGACAGCCCAGATGGCAGGATGCCATGTATTTGAAAGGTAGGACATGACTTTTAGGTTTTACATGACTTGGTAGTAAAAAACTGCAACAATACTTTTTAGGTCTCACCTGAACTAGCGCATGCGCTAATTCAGGCGAGACATTTAATAAGCGGGTTTTCAAAGTGCTACCAGAGAGGCTTTTGCTGGCCTCAAGCTTGCAGGCACGCGCGCGTGAACATGCACTGGCTATCTGGCTTTTGTAACGGCTCATTAAGCCTTACAGCCTTACAGCGTGTGAATCCCCTCCCCTCCCCCCTCCCTTTTCCCGCTCCTTCCTCGTCAGCTTCATTTTCGTGTTCCACTTTTTCCCGCCCCCCCTTTGCGATGTTCACTTGATCGTGATCAGTTTCACTTTCACGGGTTGCCGCATCACTAATGCTTGTTTTCCTTTTAGTGCTGAGCTTTAACTGTGGTTATATACGCGAACTTTTCTCTCTCCCACAGCACGCGAGCACTTTAACTTGCACGGTTGCGTCACTTTCACAGCCGCGCAGCCAATGCTTGTTCAGAGTGGACACAGGGACGTGATCTGCACACTTGTGCACCCCACAGTCACGTACAAAGCTCCTTGGAATTGCTGGACACCGTAGTTTCTTTGTGCATTGGATGTTTACGAGGCAGCGCCTCGCAGACTGTGTAGAGTGTGTATAATTAGTGTCCATTCGTGAACGAGTAACTTGCTGTCAAACATCCTTTCACATTTTCACGTGCAGTGCGGCGTTTGGGCTACCTCCTCCGCCCTGCACAGTTTCCCAACCTAGCACAGTGCTCTTTGGAGCTTGGGCAAGCATCGCCTCGACAGAGGCTGTTCCTGAGGGCTCCCTATGTCCACAGAAGCCCCAGATTTCAGAGCAGCTGCGCAGGCTGGGGGTGGGGCAGGTTCCCGTCTGGATAGACAATCTCGCTGCTCAGCTACTCGAATCAAAAACCAGGGACTCTGGTAGCAACTAAATCACAATTTGTAGCTATATGAAGTCCCTTATTTCTACCACTGCTCACACAGGAGATGGCACACCTTCATATATGACTATTACTGCCCAGTGAATGCACGTGCACTTGTGCTGCGATTGCTTTCCACCCTTGACGTGAGCTAACCTCCCCCACTGCTTACTGCCACAACCCCAGCCTGCTCCTGCAATTACATGCCCCCAACACCAATGATCAGTGTGGCAGGGTAAAGCGCACTATCGTTATCGGTTTCCAAATAACGCCTCCAGGGCGTCTAGATCCCAAGTGGGCATTATACGGTGATAATGACTGAGAACGACTCGGAGGGTGGGAGGACGGGGGCAAACCCTTCGCCAGCTAGAGGCGACTGCTGTCCGATATGACAGAAGGCTTATAACTATGAAACACTGGTTTATGGAGTTTACTTTGTTGATTTTTTAGTTCGTTTTAATCAATATTCTCGTTTTCTCCTCTTAGTCTATTTATTTTTGGTCGATGGAAAAATTAATTAGCCACTTGTATTTCCACATGTATTAAACTGGTGCTTGTATACTTGCTAATAGGTGTGCGTTTTTTTTAGTGCTCACTAGCCACATACTATGAAAAAACAATATTCGCAAAAACAATATTCCCATCTGAAACTATTTTCACTGCAGTACAGGTACATGCTCGCATGAGCAGCTACTTCAGGTTCATTTATAAGCCCTATGCCCTTTTAAACTTCCAAGAGCTGCTGATATGCATAGCTTTTGGGCTTATTAAGGACCAGAGGTAGGAAGCCTAATTTCGGTCGGTAACGACCGAAATTACCGAATTTCGGCCGTTACCGACCGGAATTAGGCTTTTCAGATGTAGGTAGCCAAATGGTAGAATTCGGTCATTTACCGAATTGGTAACTTAAGGAATCGGTAAATTACCGATTCTTAACATACCGATTTGGTAAATTACCGAATCCTTAATGTAGAGAGCACTCAAGTGAGTGCTTTTTACATTTAAGGATTCGTTATTTACCACCAACTATTAGTTGGTGGTAAATTACGAAAACTTTTTAAAAAGCAATTTTGTACTTTTTATTCAGTGCCATGTGGCAGACATACATGCCCTTCGGGCATGTATGTCTGCCACATGTGCACCCATGCACTATACAGGGGTGCAACAGGGTGTCAATGTGTCACCCTGCCACCCTTGTAGGTCTACCCCCTATTACCGATACGGTACTTACCGAATCGGTAATTCTCATTCATTCCTATGGGCCTCCAGGCCCATAGGAATGAATGGGGAATACCGTTTTGGTAAATACCGAATCAGTATTTACAGAATCTTACCGATTTGGTAATTGTTAGCAAAAATTTATCTACATCCCATTTACCTATTCTTAAATACAGAATCTGTAAAATTCGCTATTTAAGAATAGGTAAATTGGGATTACCTACATCTGGCCCTTAATCTTGACTGGCAGCAAATAGAGGCGCTCAGAGTGCATAATGTCTATATTTTCCTAATGCAGACCGGTTTTAGGTCTGCAGTGTTCAGCATATTATTATTAAAATAATCGAAAATCCATAGTGCTATTTACAAAAGGTAAACACAAACACACAAAATATGCCCTTTTACACAACACAAATGCGTCTTTTCATGGTAGTGAGCCCTTACGGTGCATCCTAAAATTCCTTCATCTGTCAACACCACCACCCCTATGGTGCAAATTGGAAACAACACATCAGTACATTTTGCAAACCAATGTACACCTCTGAATGGAATATCCTTGGTGACGTAATAGGCATTAGAACTCAACCATACATATGCAGAACATATTATAATGTGTCTTTAAAAACATGGACCTCATAGTAATTAGTCTTGGTCAAATTCCAGAAAGTCATCCAATGACTCTTAACCCACGCCGCAAATATGGCAGGTGAAGTAGTGAAAACCGTAGTGTTCATAGTCATTACATATTTGAAACATCAGGGCAACTTCTTCAGAGGGGTTAGGTAGGTTATATGCGGGGAGAAAGAATAAGCCCAAAACCGGTCCTCCAGGAAGAATTTTAGTCCCACTCAGTGCTTTAAGTGGACAGGTACTGTCTAGCACTGAGTACCTGCACTTTGATTACCTGTACTCTTCAACAGCGGTCCAAAACCTTAAATGGGAGGGTACAGACACCTTTATGTAGTAAACAGGTACTCTGGGATAGTTTGTATCCACGTCTGTATTTCCATTTCAAGCTCCGATCATACTTAAAACTCTGTGTTTCTATACCATGTTTTACAATCTTTATGAAATTAGTTGAGAACATATACTCGAGTCCAAAGTCCATCAAGCTTATAGCCACAGAGTTACTTTGTTAGCACCAAAGCAAATTTCCATGATTATTTGTGGAAATCCTCTCCCACATTAAAGAATGAATAAACGCCGTTCCATTATCCACAGCCTTACATACATAATGTGAGCAGAGCAAAGCAGACTCCTCATTCAATTTGCCAAGTGAAATCTTACCGAATTCTAGTGCCATGTTCTCTGTGGGAGTGCTCTGGTGCAGGTTAAAAAGGTTCTCTAAGTAAAGTGCCTCCAATTTGTCGAATTCCTCATTGTTTTTCCCTTTATAATTGAGCAGCAATGGAAACAAGCATTGGCATAGCCAATAGGTCTCGCCTTTGGAACCTTATAAGTATTTAGTCATGCAGGGGGGCGGAGCTTGCCAGCAGCGAAAATGGCCGCTTGATCCCGGAGCTCCGCCGCGCACTTCACAATATCCTTCAAAATCCTACCACAGAGCTAAGATTTCTGCCCCAAACTCCCCCTGCAGTAGCGGAAAGTTGCGGTGCTCCTAGCGACCCCGAAATCGAGGTGATTTGGCGCCCCGGAGCCCGGCCGCGATCGAGAGCAGAGCCGCGGGGACCTGGGCCGAAAAGCCGCGACCTCCGGTGAGCGCCACGCCGGCCGACGTGCCCCTGCGTGCGGCAGGGGTGAGCGCGCTTGCCCGGGCGCCTATGAGGGAGACCTGTTGGCCGGCGAGACACATCCCGACCTCCTACACGGGTCCCGGAAGGTGAGGAGTGGGACCCGCACTGGACGAGGAGGGTTGCCTACCCCTCCCAGCACACTCGAGGCCCGGCGCATAAGAGGCAAGTGCGGCGCTGGCTCCGTAGCGAGGGGGCCTACCTGGAACAGCAGTGGGCCTGTGGCCTAGAGGGCCTGGGACGAATCCTGGGCATCAGTTGATCTCTGCCAGCAGGCGGGAGAAGCCCCTCGGGGGCGCGGGGAGTGCCCCCCGCCCCGCTTCAAAAACAGCATTAACTTGTGACGCTGTGGCTTGGGAGCCTGCAGGGGAGTCCACGTGCTACTTGCGGTGAGGGGATTCTAGGGACGAGATATTCGAGCACAACTGTTTGCCCATCGGTTTGGCGGTGACCCCCTCTTCCAGAAGCTACCTTTGAGAAGGGCCCCCCCGGGCGCTCATCTGCATGCGGAGTGCTAACCCCTTGCACTGTCTGGTGGT
Organism: Lissotriton helveticus; assembly: GCF_964261635.1. Lineage (NCBI taxonomy): Eukaryota > Metazoa > Chordata > Amphibia > Caudata > Salamandridae > Lissotriton > Lissotriton helveticus. Next base: position 1,380,702,043 of record NC_136057.1, read on the forward strand.
TGCGGACCTGCCGCTTTGAACTCTCTCCTGAAACTCCCTGCAGGGCTGCTCCAGTGGCCCGCGGGCGGCGTACTTTAGCTCGGCGGCCACCTTCCCCTTCGCGAGAAGGCGGGGGCATTACAGGAAACGACATACCATGGGGAAGGGAGACAGGACCCAGAGCAAACTCCCCTTCTCACAGCGGAGAGTCCAGGTGCTGAGCCCTCAGGCGCACCGGGATGAGGTCCCGCCTGCGGGTGAGCCCCCGGAGGACAACTCGGAGATAAAAACAATGCTCCGCTCCATGGAATCGAATATCCAGACTAATATCACGGCGCTGGGGACCAAGATGGACGCCATGTCGTATAGGATGGACCGCATGGCGGAGCGTCTCGACAAACACACTGAGAGGCACGACTTGGCGGAGAGGCGCATCACGGAGGTGGAGGAGGCCCAGACAGACTTGGATACCGCGAGACGCCGGGCAGATACTTTGATCAAGACCCTTCAAGACAAAACGGAGGAGTTGGAGGCACGGTCACGTCGGTGCAACCTTCGCATCCTTGGCCTGCCGGAGACCACTCAGACCGGGAGAATGGAGCTGTTTGTGGAAAGCCTGCTAACTAACCTGCTCGGAGAAGGAGTGTTCTCGTCCATGTTTGTGGTCGAACGTGCTCATAGGTCGCTTGCCCCGCGTCCTAACCCAGGTCTCCCTCCACGGCCAATTATTGCAAAGCTGCTGAATTACAGAGACAGGGACACGGCACTTCGGTTGGCACGCTCCAAGGGTGGTCTGCAATACGAGGGCTCGGCGATTTCCATCTTCCCCGACTTCACGGCCCGGGTTCAGGAGGCGCGCAAGCACTTTGCGCCACACAAGAAAAGACTCAGAGATATGGGCTTGGATTACGCCATGCTGTACCCGGCCAAGCTACGTGTGAATAGGCAGGGACATTCGCACATCTTCACCGATCCTGCAGAGCTGCAAAGAGCGTTGAAAAAATGGACTCGAGACAAGCCGGAAGAGCAGGTGGACAATCAGGCGGAAGACGACCAGCAACGTGGGGACAATCAGGAGTGACCTGGCTTTGGCCGCATTGTGGTACTGTGTTCTACCGTCTGATCCTTTTTGAGGTTTTTGTTGACTTGGAGTGATCATGATTCGATGGTGCTGTTCACTGCCTTGATGTCGCAGTTGGGAGGGCGTGGGCGGCGGGCACGATTCTTGTTCATTGTTGTGTACAGTCCGCATCCGCTGTGCCTGTTGCTCTCTCTGCTCCTTCTTACTGGGTGGATGTTGGTTACGATAGTGGGGGAGTGAGGCGGGGGGAGGGGGGGGGTACTGTCCCTGGCGTAGCTGGGGGATATGTAGAAGATGATCTGTGGTTTGATGGGGTGATCCATGCTTGATGGTGTGCGGCGGGGGGTGGGGACTCAGGATAACAGCGTTGTGTCTTCCTAGGCAAGTCTGTAGTGGCTGGCTACCTTCTGCCCACGAGCCATAGGCTATGTTTTTTCTGGACTGGTGGTTGGGGAGGGGCGGGCGGGATGGGGACCTGAGTGACCGAGTTGGGGAGGGTCAGCTGTGGGAGGGGGGTGGAACGTTGAGGTTTGTTTTTGTCTTGGTACTGTTCTTATGGGTTTTGATTGAAAATGTGCTTTGCCGATCTATGTGGGGACCTCCCAATATGCATGCAGATGCTGCTTCCCTTCCGTATCTCCTGCTTGTCTGTGTAGCTGCAGTTACCACAATACTATTCAGCAACCTTATAATCTTCTGCCATGGCGGGTGGGACTGACACTTCCGAGCTCATGGCACCGAGCGAGCCGGAACCTGCACACTTAAGAGTCTTGACTTGGAATGTACGGGGCCTTAATGATTATAGGAAGCTTCGAAAAGTCCTCAGTTACCTGCGCAGACACCACATAGATCTTGCACTGTTACAGGAAACACACTTGCCTTTGACCAGCAAAATGCTTCTTCATAGGGGTCTGGTGGATTGTAGTGTAGCTTCTGGGTTCACAACACACTCTAGGGGGACTCTTATTTGGGTTAGCCCAGCCTCCAAACTCACACTGACGCCCCTGGAGGTTGACACTGAGGGCAGGTATGTCCTCTGCAGATGCACGGGCAGGGGTCTTGATTGTATGGTGGTGAATGTATATGGCCCGAACTTTGACTCCCCGGAGTTCTATACGACATTAGCTCAGAAATGCGAGCTGCATGGCTGTACAGGGATGCTCTGGGGTGGGGATTTCAATCTGGTCCTAGACCCGAAGCTGGATAGGTCTGCGGGTCCGCATAGGAGCCCGTCGGCTGCTGCGGAGGTGCTGCAGACTGCGATGGCACGTCTGGATTTACTTGACGTTTGGAGGCATAGGCACCATGCCAGAGGAGGCTACACACACTATTCCTCGTACCACGAAATACATACGAGAATTGATTACTGGCTAGCGTCTCGCCCTCTGGCTGGCAGAGTGAGGGACTGTCTGATTCTGCCCCGTACTCTCTCAGATCACTCTCCTCTCCTCATGCTTCTCGAACTGCCGTCGCCTCGTCTCCCCCCGTTCACGTGGCGCTTTCCCCCCTATTCTTTACTAGACGAAGTATTTCGGGGTGAACTCGCGGAGGAGATCCAGGACTTCTTTGACAATAACTTGGGCTCAGTGGATGACTTCCAAACGCTGTGGGAGACATTCAAGGTATATATGCGTGGTGTTGCTATGGCTAAACACTCCAGCGTCCTTAAATCCATTAGGCAGCGGCTTCAACACCTGGAAACGCGCCTGACAGAGCTGGAGCAGAAGCTGCAGGCTGGCCCGGACGAGGACACGCTAGCTACTATTAAGCAGCTTGTGGCGGAATACAGTGAGGAAGCTGATAGGGAGGTCCAACACTTGGGCAAATATGCTACGGCTCGCACTTATGGCGAGGGTGGGAGACCTGGTTCTCTTCTGGCTAACATGGTTCGCAGCGAAAGGCGACAGCTTGCAGTTGGAGAGTTGGTGTCGAGTACGGGCGAGCTCCTGACCGACGAAGAGAGGATTCTAGAAGAGTTCCGACTGTTCTATTCCACTCTTTATGAGGCTAAAACCACCGGCATGGAGGGGGCAATAGATGATTATTTAGACTTTATTGAAATGCCACAGCTATCAAACGCGCAGAGGGAGTTCCTGATGATGCCTATTCAGAGGGAGGAGATAGTGGATGCCCTGAATAGCATGAGCACGGGCAGTGCTCCGGGAGCCGACGGGCTGACGGTCGGCTTCTACAAGGCCTTCACGGACCTGTTAGTTCCCTATCTGTCAACTCTGTTCGACGGCATTTGTCAAGATGGCTGCATGCCGCCGACCATGCGAGAGGCTCTCATCATTACCCTCCTCAAACCGGGTAAACCCCCGACAGAACGGAGCTCATACCGGCCGCTCTCGTTGATAAATGTCGATGCCAAGCTATATGCCAAAGTCCTGGCGACACGTCTTGCTCTCTTAATCCCGGAACTAGTTGCTCCGGAGCAGGCTGGCTTCATCCCCACCAGGAGCCTTACCTACAATATACGCACGGTACTGGGGACTATGCAACATGTGAAACCGGAGAGTAGGGCGCTAGCGGTATTCCTTGACATGGAAAAGGCATTCGACTCCGTCGAGTGGCCCTTCATGACCAGAGTGCTACGGAAGCTGGGCCTGGGAGAACCCTTCCTGCAGATGGTAGGTGCGTTATATTATGAACCATCGGCCAGAATTCGCCTGGGCAACAGAGTGTCGGACGCCTTCGCAATACGCAGAGGCACCAGGCAGGGCTGCCCTCTATCACCTCTACTATACGCACTCGTGGCTGAACCTCTAGCGTGCGCACTGAGGGAATACCATAGTCTCGAGGGAATCAGTTTCCCTACGTACAAGATCTGCATTTCCACGTATGCCGACGACACCCTCCTCTATGTTAGGGATCCAGAGCTCAATCTCTCCTCTGTGCTGCGGGAAGTAGTCCAGTTCGGAGCGTTATCGGGACTGAAAGTTAACTGGAGCAAATCCGTCGCGTTCCCGCTGACCCCGGCAACGAGTCAGTTTGAGATGGATTATCCGCTACAATGGTCGGATGACCCGGTTCGGTATCTGGGCATACAGTTGCACCCGGACCCAGACGTCCTAGTGAGGGAGAACTACGGAGTGGCCTATTCCAGACTTTCCGACGATATCGACAGGTGGTGCAAGCTGCCGTTCTCCCTCTCCGATCGCATTGCCCTGATGAAAATGATTGTCCTGCCCCGGTTCCTGTTTTTGTTTAACACCATCCCGGTGACTTTACCGAAAGTTTTCTTCAAAACGCTGACCCAGGCTCTCACACGGTTGGCCTGGGGGGGCAAGCAACCGAGGGTACAGTGGCAAATCCTAACACTCCCATATGAGCAAGGAGGATTGGGTGCGCCCGATTTAGAGAGATACTATAGGGTTGCGCAGGCAACGCATTTGCATACGTGGACCCATGGGGATCGTAACATCCCCCACGTGATACTTGAAACCCTTTTTGCCGCCCCTCTCCCCCCTCCAGCCACGGTGTTTGAACCGAGCTCGCGCCGTGTTGGTACGTTGGATTCCATAGCGGCGACTAATCATGCGTGGCATTCTTTGGCTCGGAGTCACGGACAGGACCTACTGTATTCCCCTCTAGTCCCGATCGACTGGGCTGTATGGCTCTCACCGCTACGGGAGAAGGGGGTCCTGTGTGCTCTTCGCCAACTGGGCATCCTCAAACTGGGAGACCTTTTCAAAGAGGGTACAGCGATCACCTGGGCACAGCTGGCGCAAACCTGGCCGTCTGCTACGCTAATGCAGCGCTTCCATTTCCACAGAATCCGCGCAGCACTACGGGACATGTTGGGCGCGTCCATGCAGGAGCCTCCGGAAACCCCGGAACTGACGTACGTTATCAAGACGCCATCTCCTAGTCACCTGGTGTCCCGGTTGTATCGGATAGGCCAGCGTAGCGACCAACACACTATCTCCAAAGCCCGATCGGCATGGCAACGGGATCTGCAGGCAGACATCAGCGACTCTATGTGGGAGTACTGCTGCCGCAATACTAGAAAGGTTTCCATGAACGCGCGACATAGACTTATCCATTTTAAATTTCTTCAAAGAGTGTATTACACCCCTGAACGCCTCCACAGGTATGGCCTTCGACTATCAGCGGAGTGCGAGCGCTGCCACTCTCCAGTTGCGGATTTCATGCATCTTGCGTGGACGTGCCCGGGTATCAACAGATATTGGGCTGACATTTTTGGGGAGCTGGGCTCCATCCTTGAGACGGAGTTACCGGTTGACCCGGCGCTGGCGCTCCTGGGGCACTCCAGAATTCTCCCACCGGCGATGCGTCGCCTTGCAGACCTGGGTTTCATAATGGCCCGACGCCTGGTGGCGCGATGTTGGATGCGGGGTCCTCTTCCGACAAAAGAAGGGTGGTCCAGAGATATGCTATATGGGTGCACTCAGTCACAGCTCTATAGCGAACTTCTACCCCCTCGCAGCAGACCCAAAAACTTCTGGGACCAGTACCTAACATACTCTACCCAAAAGTCGGCTACTGATTCGGGGCATGAGGAGGAGGAGAACCTGATAGGGGAGGAGGACACTGAGGCTCAAGGCTCCAGGCTTGCGGATTAAGTGCTTAGGGGAGACCTAGACACATAGCTGGCTGAACCTCCAGGGGCGATGGGGAGAACATCCTAGTGTGTCCTTTGGCCGCTATTTCTGGTGTGTTCTTTGCAGGGCGGGTTGTCACTATACACAGGGGGCTCTGAGATTTGGTAAGGGTGGAGGGTATGGCACGGTTCGGGAGGGCGGGTTGGGCGGACGCATAGGCATGGGACGCACGCAGAGGCAAGCACAGGGGTAGTTAGGGGGGGGGAGGGGGTAAGTTCAGGAGGGGTGGTTGTTAGAGAAGTTATACGCTGGGTTTCAGGGGATTGACAGGCATTCCACACCTATACACATATCACACAATGGGAGTGAGTGGGCTTCAAGAAGGGGGGGCGAGGCTAGGAAGGGTAGGTCACAGAACTTAGGAAGTGTGTGCTCAAACAACCGAGGAGGGGCAGGGCGCCCACTGTTCTATATGGGGCTCCTGCTCCGTCGACCTGCCGGTTCTGCCATGCTACTCTTGAAGTTTCCTTACATTGCTGCCGGCCTCCGGGTTGTAGGCATGGAGCTGTGTGTATGTACTGTCACTGAATAAAAGTTTATAACCCAAAAAAAAAAAAAAAAAAAAAAAAGTATTTAGTCATGCAGTACAATATCCTTGGTGCAGCAACATCAACTGTTGCTTGTATAAACACTTATACGGTTCCAAAGACGAGACCTATTTGCTATGCCAATGCTTGTTTTTCAGTGCTGCAAAGCCTACCTCTCCTATAGGATAACATTGAAGTAACCTTATTACATTTTATAAGGGAAATTTCCATATGGGAGCAGGTGACCATTTCATATTTGGTGTCTCTGGAACCACAATTTAAAATCCTACCTTGTGGTGAAGTTTGAATTTAAATTACAATTCTGAAAATGTCATTTTTAGAAAGTTCACATTTTCTTGTCCTATCCAGTTGGTGCCTGCAGCCTATCTCTGGGTCACATTCTTGGGTGTGAGGAACAGTTGGTTTTGTGTATTCTCCTAGACAGCCACACACAATAGGGATCTTAGTTGTGACAGGATGGGCCATCACTGGCAGGATGGGAGGGAGAAGCTGGACCCAGCCCCACTTACACTTGAATAGGCTCCACACAAAGGGCTGCAAATCCCTTGTCTGGAGCCAGGTCCAGAAAATCAGGGCACTTGTGCACTTCAAATGCATGCCTCCAGAAGCTTCTCCCCACTTCAAAGGCACAAATTTGTATAGATACTAGACCTCAGACACCGCCACTTCATTACAACTCTTGCCCCTTGGATACTCTGCCAGAAAGAAGGACTGCTGTGCTGCTGAAAGAACTGCCACTCTGCTGGACTGCTGCCCTCATGTGCTGGTCTGCTGCCCTCTTGCAAGGGTGAGAAAGTCTGGACCTTCATCTTTTGAACTCCAAACCCATAGTGACTCCAAGGGCTGGTTGATTGGCCTCCTGATCTGAAGCCTCAAGGACACAACATGCTTCCAACAACCTCGCACCTGCACCTGAACTGTGCCACCTGTGAGTCTCCCCTGCCTACTGCTGCCACCCCAGTATTTTAACCTAGGAAGTGGGCCTAAGGTGCTTGCTAGTCTCTGTGGCTTCAGCTGAACTGACACATATACTCTGCTGCGTGGCGCAAACCCGAGCAGAACTGACACATTTCCATTGCTGCATGAACTAGACCAGGCGAAAGAACCCATATCACATCACAGCCCATAATAACTGCCACTGCGCAATGTATCCTCAGCACAGAACTGACGCATCGCCCCGCCTGTTCACCACATCCCTGACGCCAGACTTCACATCGCAAACCCCATCAACAGGATCCTCTACGACAATGCAGGCCCTCACATTGCAGCCTCGCCGCATCTTGGTCCCAACGCATTGCTTCAGCTGCACGACGCACCTTCAACGCGGATCCTGCCAACGCTCTGTTAACTAGGATTTAAGGCGCTCTGTTCAGCAGGCCGTATTACACTACTTTACTCAAAACAAATGCACTTTACTCCAATCTACTATGACCCTCTGCACCCTTTACCACTATGCTACTCTTTAACACTGTACACCACTGCACCCTACGCCATTGCACACTATGTAACTGTATTCTACTGTGCACCGCTGCACTCTATGCAACTCCACACCACTCTATACCTCGCCACTCCATGCCACTCTACTATACACCACTGCACTCTACGAAAACCTACTCTGCAACACTACACTCCATGCCACTGAACTCTATGCCACTCTACTCTATGTCACTGCACTCTACACCATTGAACGCTGCATCGCTTCACTCTACAACGCACCACTCCACTCTACACCACTACACTCTTCATAACTCCATTTTACAGCACTGCACTCTACCCTGCACCACTCTACTCTGCATCATTCCCCTATATGTCACTCTACTTCAACACCATGTTCTCCGCCACTGAACTCTCCGCCACTCCTCTCTGCCCCACTGCACTCTACACCACTTTACTTTATGCCACTCTACTGCATTCTATGCCAATTCACTGTACTCTAGTACACTCTATCCCACTCTATTCTGCATTGCTCCACACTACGCCACTGCACTTTCCACCAACCTACTCTAAACCACTATAATCTACACTTCACCACTGCACTCTATGGCACAGCACTCGTTGACACTGCACTTTACTCTGAAACAATCTACTCTACACGCTCTGTGCCATTTTACTCTGTCACTTCACTCTGCACCACTCCAATCTACCCTGTGCCACTCCACTGCACTCTATTTTACGCTGCTGCACTCTACCAGACTGCACTCCACGTGAATCTACTCTGAAACACTGCACTCTATGCCACTCTACTCCACACAATTGCGCTCTACGTTACTTTACTCTGTATCATCCTACACCACTCTACACCAATGCACTTTACGCCACTCTACTCTACACCCCTGCACTCTTCACACGCCTCTGAACTCTACACAACTCTACTCTGCACCACTGCACTCTATGCCACTGCATTCTACTCTGTTACTCTACATCGAAACACTATACGCCAATACACTCCACGCCACCACACTCTGTGCCACTACACTCTAGGCCACTGTAACCTGCTGTGCACCACTACACTCTATGACACCACTCTACGCAATTTTACTCTAATGCCTCTCTAATCTACTCTGCGCCACTCTATTCTAGGCCAATGCACTCTACCCTACTCTACTATGCACCACTGTGCTCTTCACCATTGCACTCTGCACCACTCCAGTCTAGCCCTTTCTACTCTACTCTGCATCACTCCACTCTTTGCCACTCTACTCTGCAACACTGCCCTCTAGGCCACTAAACTCTACACCAATGCACTCTGAACCACTACTCTTTGCCACTGGATTCAATGCCACTTCACTCTAACCTGTACCACTCCACTCTTTGCCACTTCACTCTACTCTGAAACAATCTACTCTAGGTCACAGCACTCTTCTCCACTTTGCGCAACTTAACTCTATGCCACTGTACTTGACGCCACTCTACTATTAACTACTGCACTCTACTCCAGTGCACTCAACACCATTTTATTCAAAGCCAATGTACTCTATGCCACTGTTCTGTACTCCAACTACTGTGCACTTCACTCTACACCACTGTACTGTACTCTGCAATACTGCACTCTATGCCACTGCACTGTACGCCACTCTCCACCATTGTGATATGTCACTGCACTGTATGCCACTCTATTCTACTCTGAGCCACTGTACTCTCTGCCACTCTACTCTTCACCTCTCTACTCTGTGCCCCTCTACTCTTCGCCACTGCACTTTATGCCACTGTTCGCTGCTCCACTCAACTCTACGCCACTCTGTTGGACTCTACACCAATGCACTCTAAGCCACTACACTCGCCGCTACTACTTTCTGAATCACTCCATGCCATTCTATCTGATTCTGCACCACTGCAGTCCACGCCACTGCCTTCTACACCACTCTACTCTGCGCCACTGCATTCCACACCTCACCACTCCAGTCTGAAACAATCTACTCTATGCCACTGCACTCTACTCTGAAGCACTTTACACCACTGTACTGTATGGCACTCTACATCACTGCACTCTATGCTACTTTACTCAAAAGCAATGCCATTCCAGTCTCCTACACTACTCGACTCTATGCTACTCTACTCCGCTCTATGCCACTCTACTCTACAATACTCTACTTCACTCTAAGCAACACCCTCTACGCCTCCAGTCTGCTCTACGCCACTCCATGACACAATGCCGTTCTACAACACTCTGCTCCACTCTGACACTATACTCCACACAACCCTACTACTCTCTATTCCCTTGCACTCTACCCCACTCTACTCCCTCCACGATACTCCACGCCACTCCACAGCACTCCATGTCAGTCCACTCCACTATACTTTACGAAATTCCACACCACGACCTATTGACTTTATAATTGCTTGTTTAAAAACAATATGCAAATAAAAATGCCCCCAGCACAGCAGCAGGAGCTTTCCAGATGCTTTGTATAGCCAGGAGAAGCAGCGCTTACCTTTTGGTCGCGCTATGTGCGATTTGTGCTTCTCCACGGGTGAACTACTAGACTTCCAAAGACCTCCGCCCCATCAAGCCCCACCCCGCCCCCCTTTCTCTCAGTTGGGATTCCAGCCTTATGGAAGTCCACCGGGGGCGCTGGAGGGTTCCATCATAAGAAAGCGAAGCTTGGATGTCTGAACAAATCGCGACAGGCTGATTCCCTGTCTTATTGAACGGGCACAAAGGCTGCAGCAACATGGTGATCATAGGCACGTGTTTGTAAAGGCTGTGGGACTTGGGCCTACCGATAATTTATAAGTGCCCAAGGGTTGGGCTAGGATAGTTCACATTATTTAGTAACTGAACGTGTGCGAGGCACATGTATGCTAGGGGCCTGCTGTCAGAAAGACAAGACACAAGGTGTGAAAGAGTAACGCTTTTGGATTGCTGATCAGAGACATATAAAGCTTCAATTCAAAGCCATCTCTCCCGTTGCTGATGCTCTTAGCACCCAAACATTATAAAATTCAAGGCATAACATTTATCTGCTGGAATAAAGCCCTTTTTAAATGCACCAAGTATACCCCTTGCTTTAAAATGTAATTTTAACTCATTCATAAGTCAGCTCCTTAATACACAGAAACATGCACATGATTTACATTAGTAAATTAACTTAACTGTTCTATTCACGTTTTCATTTGGGATAATGTCTAGTTTCTTTTTTAAGAGTGCTCATACAGTCAGAAGGCCTCTTCGGGGCACTAATAATAAAAAGAGCCATAAAAACTCTTAGTTCCCTGCATTTGGTTTACATATGAATCAAATCAAATAAGCTTTATTCGTTTTTTTTAAATTAAAACCATGAAAGCAACAGAGAAAATTACATACATACGAAAATGACTCAGCAGTTCATTGTAAAGTTAAAGAAAAGCTAACTATTTAAAACAAACTAAAATATTTTAACTAATCGACTGTTCAAAATAATAACCCAAAATACACAAAGTCCCCCTTTTTCATCTGATATTATAATTTGGTGCTCGGGGGCCAGGATAAAAGTCATGCAGGTCCCAGATACAGATGGGACCGTCTCCAACTGTGGGCTGGGTAGATCGTAAATAGGTGGCAATGTTCCTGTATTTAAATTTAATTAGTATCAGGTCCCCCGGAATGTCCTTGGGCAGCAAACCTAGCCACTCCACCCTCCTGACCCTCAGGATCCCGCCATCTAGGGCAGGTGGTAACGGTCTATTGTTTTTGAGCCAGAAGATGGCTTTATTCAGTAGGTCCTGGTGTGATTCACGTTTGCCTGGACTGAGTGCAGGGACCCCAGAGAGAACGGTGACATACGGGGCGGCTTCGGGGGGTAGATCAATTCGATGCCTTCTTTCTCGAACTCTGTGAGGGGTATGTCCGGGATTAAATGTAGCGTTACGGCCACTTGGAATGCATGTTGTCGTGTGGGAATCAGAAGTTTGAGCTTTCCTGGGAGCAGTGTTCATCGGCTTTCCATGGGAGTTAGTGACAGTGGAGCATGTAGGTGTAATAGTATTTTCAGTTGGTGGATTGGACCTTGTTACAATTTTTTCAATCCTGATCAGCCTGTCCCCCAACTCATTAATTTTCGCGACCAACGGTGATAAAGCAGCGTTTAGCAATTGATCGATTTTGGCTAGTAGGGTTGATTGGAAGGGGGGTGCATAATCATTTGTTTGAGTCCCGGCCTTATCCGACACAAGTGAGGTTAGGTTGGGGGGGGGATAATAATAAGGGACTACAGCACATTTGGTCGGTATTCGCTTGAGAGAGGAATGTTTCGGGGGATGAAGGTATATCCAGGGGAGTACAGATTATTTGACCAGTGTCTCTGCCCGCTATAGGGGGAGTTGGAGCATCTGGGACATACTTTGTGCCACACAGGGCATTTAGCTCTTCCCAGATGGACATATTAGTCTTGGGAGCAAAACCCCGGAGACAACAGCAACAGGGTCAAAGTCAGTACAGATTACAAATGAGACGTCTCAGTACCTCCTCTGTTGATGACACCAAAAGGGGTGGCCCGGCCCGTCCTCCTCTGGCCTCTGAGGGCCACAGAGGGCCCGCCCTTTGCCCGGGCTTAGCCCCGGGCGCTGACCCGCGCGCGGTCCCGCGACGCGGGAGGAGTCCCCTTCTCTTATGCGCCTCCGTGCGCTGTGGCCTGACGCTGCACCCGGCGTCCCCGGGAAGAAGCAGGGGACGCTGGGAAATGTAGTTTTTCAGCCGCTCCTGCGGCGCTCAAAGCGGTAGTAAATACCGCGGGTCCCGTGCCTCTGGACCTCCGCGGTGGACAGCAGCAATCCCCGGCAGTATGGTGAGACCCCCCGCTCCTCTGCAGGAGTCCCCTTCTCTTATGCGCCTCCGTGCGCTGTGGCCTGACGGTGCACCCGGCGTCCCCGGGAAGAAGCAGGGGACGCTGGGAAATGTAGTTTTTCAGCCGCTCCTGCGGCGCTCAAAGCGGTAGTAAATACCGGGGGTCCCGTGCCTCTGGACCTCCGCGGTGGACAGCAGCAATCCCCGGCAGTATGGTGAGACCCCCCGCTCCTCTGCAGGAGTCCCCTTCTCTTATGCGCCTCCGTGCGCTGTGGCCTGACGCTGCACCCGGCGTCCCCGGGAAGAAGCAGGGGACGCTGGGAAATGTAGTTTTTCAGCCGCTCCTGCGGCGCTCAAAGCGGTAGTAAATACCGCGGGTCCCGTGCCTCTGGACCTCCGCGGTGGACAGCAGCAATCCCCGGCAGTATGGTGAGACCCCCCGCTCCTCTGCAGGAGTCCCCTTCTCTTATGCGCCTCCGTGCGCTGTGGCCTGACGCTGCACCCGGCGTCCCCGGGAAGAAGCAGGGGACGCTGGGAAATGTAGTTTTTCAGCCGCTCCTGCGGCGCTCAAAGCGGTAGTAAATACCGCGGGTCCCGTGCCACTGGACCTCCGCGGTGGACAGCAGCAATCCCCGGCAGTATGGTGAGACCCCCCGCTCCTCTGCAGGAGTCCCCTTCTCTTATGCACCTCCGTGCGCTGTGGCCTGACGCTGCACCCGGCGTCCCCGGGAAGAAGCAGGGGACCCTGGGAAATGTAGTTTTTTAGCCGCTCCTGCGGCGCTCAAAGCGGTAGTAAATACCGCGGGTCCCGTGCCTCTGGACCTCCGCGGTGGACAGCAGCAATCCCCGGCAGTATGGTGAGACCCCCCGCTCCTCTGCAGGAGTCCCCTTCTCTTATGCGCCTCCGTGTGCTGTGGCCTGACGCTGCACCCGGCGTCCCCGGGAAGAAGCAGGGGACGCTGGGAAATGTAGTTTTTCAGCCGCTCCTGCGGCGCTCAAAGCGGTAGTAAATACCGCGGGTCCCGTGCCTCTGGACCTCCGCGGTGGACAGCAGCAATCCCCGGCAGTATGGTGAGACCCCCCGCTCCTCTGCAGGAGTCCCCTTCTCTTATGCGCCTCCGTGCGCTGTGGCCTGACGCTGCACCCGGCGTCCCCGGGAAGAAGCAGGGGACGCTGGGAAATGTAGTTTTTCAGCCGCTCCTGCGGCGCTCAAAGCGGTAGTAAATACCGCGGGTCCCGTGCCTCTGGACCTCCGCGGTGGACAGCAGCAATCCCCAGCAGTATGGTGAGACCCCCCGCTCCTCTGCAGGAGTCCCCTTCTCTTATGCGCCTCCGTGCGCTGTGGCCTGACGCTGCACCCGGCGTCCCCGGGAAGAAGCAGGGGACGCTGGGAAATGTAGTTTTTCAGCCGCTCCTGCGGCGCTCAAAGCGGTAGTAAATACCGCGGGTCCCGTGCCTCTGGACCTCCGCGGTGGACAGCAGCAATCCCCGGCAGTATGGTGAGACCCCCCCTTACATATGAAAATATGCACTGCATATTGCACTGTATATTGTGGTTGGTGATCCACAAAATTAATAAATATGTTGCTTATTTATTGTTGTGCATTTTGCGGGCATGCTCGTCATCTCACATCCACACACAACTGCTACTATGACTTGGGCCCCACCAAATATTTGGTGACTCTGGCTCCTGTGATGGTGATCTTTAACTATGAAGCATAGAAGGGGGCCAAACTTTGGACATTTTGCAATGTTCACACTTTACTCAAAGTACAAAATCCCTGAATCTGCTCACCTATAGCTGTGTGGTTAAACATTCTCAAGAAGAAATTTAATTGATCAAAAATTTGCTCGGCCCTAGGTGAGAAATTAAAATTCCAGTAATGAAGTTGTGAAGTTAATTTACCTTACCCCGGGGTGAAATTTCGTTCAACACAAGTACTTGGGAGAGACTTTTACATAAAATTGTATTTTTTCCGGGGGCGTGGCTTGGACGGCAGGGTAAATGGCCGCCTAGTCTGTCTTTACGCCGCACAGGAGCCCGAAACTCGCTGAAAACAGTGAGGGGCAGAGCGCGAAATTATGCCAAATCGGTGAATTTGGTGACGCAAGGCTTGGTGCAGCTACTGAGCCGCTCGGCGCCACTTTTCGCCTGAGGGAACGCCCGCTGTATGTCTGCTGGACCGGGAGACGCGATGCCAACCGCCATTTTATGGCCGCAGACCCCAATCCACTTTAAGACGATCTGCAACCCTCCCTACTGATCTGGTTTCACCCCATGAAGCCAGCGAGGTAAGCGCATTGTAATACAAGGAGACGCGGCACCTACCTTTGATTCCCGGTCCTTTGCGCAACGTGAAGGGTGTCCCGATTGCAATCTAGAGGCGCCTGACCCCAAAATGGCGTGGCGGCTGAGAAGCGCTGCCTTACCTGCTCCGATTCTGCCCTCTGCGCTCCATTGCAGCGAGTTTGCCACTCTCTTAGCCCATTCTCAACTGGACTCTTACTTGCTGTCTACAATAACGCTACCTGCAGCCTGCCTGAGCGACCATGACCAGCCCATGACGCTTGACTTTAAGATGGCGGAGTGTCAGGTAGCGCTAAACAGATTCAACTTCTAGAATCCACTGCCAAAGACCTCAGACGCCAGACCGCTGAATTGGAAGATCGAAACCGGAGAGGCAATATACGCAACTTTGGAGTGACAGAAAACGCAGAAAAAGATGCGGAGTCTTGTGTGTCCTTCCTGGAGGCCTGGATTCCTACGGTCACTGGGATCAAGTTCCAACATGGTCTGGAGTTGGATAGAGCCCATAGGATACCGACCTTCTTACAACGAACATCAAGAGGTCCCCGACCCCTCATATGCAAACCCCTTCGGTACCAGCATACAGAAACCACCCTACAGTATGCAAGAAAGAACCAACATATAGTCTGGGAAGGAAACCACATTATCTTTACGCAGGACTACTCCAAGGAGACTGTGGAGCTGAGAAAGGGGTTCCTATCGCTGCGAGAGAAACTACGAGCTAAAAGCATCAAATTCTCCTTTGCAGGTCCAGTGAAATTCAGGATCGTTGACCGCGGGCGAACACATTTTTTCTCCAGCCCACACGACCTGGTTGGTTACCTCGACGAGTCACCGCCACAGGAAATGGATTTTTCAGGAGGAGCCTCCAACAAAAGGAAAACAGAGTCTCATGACACGGATAGT
The DNA here is from genome assembly GCF_964261635.1 of Lissotriton helveticus. Lineage (NCBI taxonomy): Eukaryota > Metazoa > Chordata > Amphibia > Caudata > Salamandridae > Lissotriton > Lissotriton helveticus. Next base: position 1,380,717,752 of record NC_136057.1, read on the forward strand.
CAGGATCAATAAAATTCCAGTTGAGTACAAGGATCATGTTCCTCATGGACTGTAAGTCAGAAGGAACAACTTCAGTACAAATGCACGACTAAGTTTCGGACGTCTGGTATGCTGCCTTACTTGAAATGCCTACCTCTTGCCGATCTTATCAACACTGCCTGTTCTGCATCTTGTGTCGTGCTCCTCACAGACTCCTTCGCAGAAAGGGACTTTTCCAGCACGCTCACATGCTAAGTATCAGCTTATTGGTTTATTGTTCTACTGTTGTGCCTAAAGCTACCTATATTGCTAATAATGCCAGCTCTGTTTATTCAGCCCACTTTGTCAACTGTCTGTAGGGTTCGTCTCCACGCAGGGATTGTTCAGAGGTTAAGGGTAGAATCCTACAGCTTGAGATACTCTGATAGTCTCGTAAAACGAAAACTTAATTGTCATTATCCCTCTAAGGCTAAGCCCTATACACCTACGAAGTGAAGGTTTCCCCCATTTCATCAACACACAATTCTTAATTGCGTTTATTGATCTCCCAAAACAGGGGCTATTGTTAGAGCACCCAATGTCTGGACCTCCTAGTTGATAAATGTTCATATTCACATTTACGTTTTCATTAGCACGCAGATCTCGATTACAGCTACTGTTCTCCCAAGAAGGGACTACTGTTAGAGCATCCAATGTCTAGACCTTCTAGATGACAAATGTTTGTATTCACCTTGTCCGAAGTCTATAATGAAGTCACAATTGTGACCTGTTTGGCGGCAGTCTTTGAAGGAGAGAGACGTCCTGGAGTCCCCGGGCTAGTAGTAGTTGGCCGGTGGTGTGTGGACATTTTGGCACACACGTGAGATGAATTACTGAGATGATTGGCTCATGCCCAGCAAGACTTCACGTTAAGAATTTGCCGTTGGTTTTGGTCCTTGTGAACAATTTCCAGCTGCCCCTGGATTTAAAAAAAAAAAAAAATTAAAAAAAAAAAAATTGTGGATTATCACCCTGTCCTGAAGAGGCCAGATTTCTTGGAAGGCCGAAACGCGACCGCGTCGACACTTTCATACTGGAGGAGTGTTTATGATTACAAATAATTTGGGAACTTGTAGCCTTTGTGACACAGTTTTTGGATTAAGGTTCGGCAATTTGGGTTTTCGAACCATCTGTGCCATATTACCTCCAAGTGCACCTCCTAGAGTGAATGGGAGGGCACTCAGCCTTTGCTGAAATATTTTGTAGGGTGTAAATCGTACAAGTCTTTGTGTTGTTGTATTATGATTTTGTTCTTTGGTCAATTTATTGTGTATGTGTTGTATATAGGTGTATATATAGTGTTGTATATGATGGTATATGTTGTACAAAAAGCTTGTGTATAGAATTATTTGTTGATGTTTGTTACAAAGAAAAAAAGAACAAAGAGATATGAGTTTAGTGATTACAAAAAAATAAAAAATGTGTAATCAAGTCCCTGTGTATGAGTGATGGGGTGGTATAAATTGGATTTTTTCCTAAATGTACTAAATGGCATAGAAATAGGTGAATTAATTGTCTCCTATTTATATAAGTTACAGTAGATCTATTCCTCCTTTTTCCATTGTTTTTTACTTGTATATTGCTAATAATGCCAGCTCTGTTTATTCAGCCCACTTTGTCAACTGTCTGTAGGGTTCATCTCCACGCAGGGATTGTTCAGAGGTTAAGGGTAGAATCCTACAGCTTGAGATACTCTGATAGTCTCGTAAAACGAAAACTTAATTGTCATTATCCCTCTAAGGCTAAGCCTACGAAGTGAAGGTTTCCCCCATTTCATCAACACACAATTCTTAATTGCGTTTATTGATCTCCCAAAACAGGGGCTATTGTTAGAGTACCCAATGTCTGGACCTCCTAGTTGATAAATGTTCATATTCACATTTACGTTTTCATTAGCACGCAGATCTCGATTACAGATACTGTTCTCCCAAGAAGGAACTACTGTTAGAGCATCCAATGTCTAGACCTTCTAGATGACAAATGTTTGTATTCACCTTGTCCGAAGTCTATAATGAAGTCACAATTGTGACGTCTTTTTCTTACAATTATGATAGGAATAATTGTATTATATCTAACGATTCACTAAATACAGTTATCTTCGAATATCCAAAATGGAGAGGTATTTAGTGACCACACTGTTCCATTTACTGTTATTGTTACTCCTGTGTTGAGCTTAGACAGTACTGCCGTCGCAGCTCTTAAGTTCAAGTTCTAGGGTGGGAGGGGGGGGGGGGGGGCGGGGGGTAGGGTCGGGGGTATGGGGGGATGGGGGTTGGTATGGGGGAGGGGGGAAGGGGCTCGACAAAGGGTCGGTAAATCTGGATGTTTTGGTATTATTTCATTATTTTCATTGTGCTATGCTCTTTTCTATTCTTACTTTTCTCCTCTTTTCTCTTTTCTTCGTACTCTACACTCAATATTCTACACTCTCCACGACCACCATGGATTTCTTCCTGACACTATCACCTGACAAGGTTTCCACTCCACATGGTATTTGTTCCACATGGTATCCACTCCATATACCCTACCTGCGTGAAAGGAAGCAAGAACACTTGATTCTGTTGCATCGGAGGGGCTTACCCAGCCCTCTAACGCAGGCCATCATATTTACTTCTCCAACAGGGTCCCACGTCTGCAGGCTCAGGGCTCACGATCTGCACCATATCCCCTACCACACCAGTAGCTATCATTATTCCAGATAGGGACTTAGCGGCTAGACTAAATATTGTCTCGCTGAATGTTAAGGGACTCAATCACCCCTTTAAACGCCAACATTTTTTAGATTATCTTGTTAAAACTAAAGGTGACATAATTCTCCTACAGGAGACTAAGCTATCTCAGGAAGATGCGGAGTGTTTTTAAACAACACTGGACTTCTCACACGCTATGCTCCCCGGCTGTTCACAAAAAAGGAGGGGGGATCACTCTCATTTCCAAAAAATCAAATTTAGCCCTGATCTCTCACTCCAACGATAATGAGGGCAGACTAAGCATAGCTCACTTTCAAAGAGATGAGGACCACATACACTTGGTAAATATCTATGGCCCTAATGCAGATATCCCTGAATTCTGGGAACACGTCTCAAAAGAACTGGAGAATATCCCCCAGGAGGAACTCTTGGTGGTGGGCGGGGATTTCAATCTGCCACTTGATCCCTTATTAGACAGGCAGTCTAAATGTGTGTACCATTCGTCACGCTCTCACGAAGCATTGTTACGACTATGTTCTAAATTCCACCTGCACGACACGTGGCGACTCCAACACCCTGATGGACGTGATTATACCTTTTACTCCCCACCACACAAATCTTACTCGAGAATCGATTATTTACTAGTCTCAAGCTCCTTTACTCACCTTATTGACGAAACAGGTATCGCCCCTATCTTAGTCTCGGACCATTCCTGTATCCACATGAAACTAGCAGGCTCCCACACCCTTATCCCCCCGAAGCGGTGGCGGCTTAATGAGGAGATCCTACTGATCCCTGAAAATAAGAGACTGATAGAGCTCGCCATACAAGAATACTTTGAAATAAACTCCCGACCAGAATCAGATATATAAACAGCCTGGGACGCCTTTAATGCCACAATAAGGGGTACACTCATAGGAATCAGGGCTCGCATGAACAAGGACCTAAATACTGAATTAGACTCCCTAGAAAAAGAAATCAAACATCTGGAAGCTTACCACACTTCCAATTTATATGATAAGCCTACCATTGACCACCTGACCAATCTGAAATACAAATACAACGCCATCCTAAGCAAACGCGCAGGTGTATGGATCAATAAGTTTAAAGCGCAGAAGCTCTGCGAGGGTAACAAGGCCGGAAAACTCCTGGCGTCATACCTTAAACATAAGAGGAAACAATTCCACATCACCTCCATTAAAGATCAGGCTAATACCAGCCATACCAAACAGAAAGATATCCTCCACACCTTCCAATCCTTCTATGAGGATCTCTATAAGAACAAAAACCAATTTAACCTGGACGAGTGCACTAAATATTTAAACTCAATCCATTTACCTTGTGTTTCGGAGGAAGACAAAAATAAATTAGGGGCCCCATTCACAATCAAGGACATTTCGACTGCAGTCAGAACACAAAAAAATAATAAGGCGCCAGGGCCAGATGGCTTCACGGCTAAATTTCATAAGGCTTTTGAGGACCTCCTCAATCCTGTACTCCTTAACCTGTTCCAATCTTTTTCACGAAAAGGCAATGTCACCCCCACGATGAGTGAGGCAACGATAATAGTTATACCGAAAGATGGGAAGGACCCTTTATTACCAAAACATTATAGACCGATTTCCCTTATAAACTTAGATTGCAAAATATATGCAAAGACATTAGCTTGTAGACTAAATTCCATTTTACCAACCTTATTCAGTAGCTCTCAGGTGGGGTTCTTAAAACACCGATTGTCAAATTATAACACGAGACTCCTTTGCCCTGTGCTGGAAAAATCAAAAATTTCTGACGCCCCCACGGTAGCAATTACACTTGACGCGGAAAAGGCATTCGATTGAGTGTCGTGGCCTTTTCTGCGCCAATGCATGCAAGTTTTTAACCTGGGAGACGAATACATTGAAATGGTCATGGCGCTATATTCCCACCCAACCGCAAGAATCGCCATAAACAGTTCCCTCTCTGAACCCTTTCAACTTGAACAGGGGACTAGACAGGGCTGCCCCCTATCGCCCGCTCTATTCCTACTGGCCTTGGAGCCACTCCTCTGTGAGATAAAACAAAATAGTGATATTAGTGGGATTGCATTCGGTGACGAGAGAGTAAAACTTGCGGCCTAGGCAGACGACATCTTGCTGGTCACAGAACAGCCAGACATCTCTATAGCAGCACTGATGAAATCTATTGACTCCTACTCCCTGCACTCGCGTTATAAGCTAAACCGAGACAAATCCGAAGTTAAACCTCTAAACATCTTCACCAATAGGGAGGCGTTAGGCACTTCTGGGCTCTGTTGGCAAAACAGTTACATCAAATACCTGGGAATTGAATTTGGCAGCTCCACTATTGAGACTCTCCAACATAATGAATCCCTGACCCTGGAGAAAATCAAAAAGCAGCTAGATGGTTGGTCACCTCGATTTATTACTTGGTGGGGCAGACTGGAGACCATCAAGATGATGATCGCGCCGCTGGTAAACTACCTTGTCACTATGCTCTTACTGATATTATCTCAAGAATTCCACCATAAACTGGAAAAGGCTCTTACGAGCTTCATCTGGAAGGGAAAGAAGGCAAGAATTAGCCTTCAGAAGCTTAGACTAGATAAGGCCCTGGGTGGAGTCAACCTCCCGGACTTTAAGAGGTACCAAATAGCCTTCTTAGCCAAACAAGGATCCTATTGGCTGCCCCCCGTGGGCTACTCACCTGTGTGGCTGGATATAGAAAAAGCCCTCCTGGGAGATATTCATCCCATCTCGGTCCTATCAATGAGGGAGAACAAAATCCCTTGCTCGAAATCTTTATTTATTAATATTAAGCGGGCCCTACTTAAAATCGATAAACTGCTTGACACAACAATAAGGCGCTCTAGATGGGAATCGATCTGGAAGAACCCTATCATCACATATAAAGGCAAGTCCCTGTATAACCATTCCTGGATTCGGAGTGGTATCCTCTTCCCTCACCAACTCTACGATGGTGCCTACCCCCTTCCCTTTGCAGGACTCCAATCGAAATTTGGGATCAATGACTCCGATTTACAGCCATCACAAAAGCGGGATTGTCCCCCACACCCCCAGACCTTCTTACATACTTCTCCAGCCTGAATAAGTTAAGTCACCAGGATGTACAAACTGCTAAGCCCACAATCTTCCAGACTGAACGAAAGCTCCACACAGTTTTGGTCCTCTCTCGCCTCTTTTCACATCTCTGAGCCGGAGTGGTCCATGGCATGGAAATCATGTATGAGTCATAAAAAAGCCCTACCTTATCACAAACCAAATACTGGCTCATGCACAGAGTTTTCTGGACGCCCGCTCGCCTCTTTGCCCACAAAATCAGCTCCGACGCCTTCTGCTGAAACTGCAAGCGTGCGGAGGGAGACTTAAACCATCTTATCCTCTAATGCGACTGCGTCTCAACATATTGGGACAGAGTATTTGGTTTTATCCGTAAAGTATTCAATATCTTGCCCACCAAAGAACTCCCTTACCTTGTCTTCGGTTTTGTTAAAGAAACACAGCTTCCTGAACCAGATAGAGCCCTGCTAGATCTCCTTCTCATGGCGGCTGTTAAGGTGATACTAAACAACTGGAAGGACACCAAAACGGCTAGTTATGCTTGCTGGTTGAACTGGGTGATTAACCTCCGAGGGGCAGACAACATTACTCTCCAAAACACGCCCTGGCGGCCCGCACGAAGAAAAATGTGGAACACGCTCGATAACTATTTCAGCGCCCATAAGCCTCCGTGAACTCTCCAGGGTCCTTGGACACTCACATACTGCTAACACAACACATCTCGTGTCATGCTGAAACGGTCAGACCCTTTTTGTTGTACCATGGTGCACCACCCTCTCTTTGTTCTCCTTCTCTCTTTCTATTCTTTCCTTCTCTTCCTTTTCCTTTCTCCTTGGCCTTCGCCTTAGTAAGGTCTAACAACGATAGATGTGATGTCCGGATAGTACCCGGACACAAATGAAGTAACAATGTCCACCATAATAACACCATTGTAATGTGTCGTGATTATCAGGATTATAATATTATGATTTTACCTATGTTTTGATTGTATTTCTACCTGCACACGGAGTATATGCACATCGTAATTTGTTTGTACTGAAATATCCAATAAAACTTTTTGAAATCAAAACAAATTGTATTTTTTCCTTGAGAATTCTCCAGCAAAAAACCTGTGTGGGATTTTTTCACCACTTGAAAAAACTCCTAAAGTTAGTTGCCAGAAGTAAACTTTGCACAACCCTAGCTTTTAGTTGATAAACACACACGCACGCAAACACTTAGACAGAACCTCCGCTACCTTTTGGCTAGGTTTGTGCTATAGAAAAAAACATTTACTAACACAAACATACACCACAGAAGTCTCAGGCCGGATGCCTGGCTCTGCCTCAGCTTGAGACATTCTGTCGAGCCCAGAACGAGCCAAATCTTCCCTACTCTCTCGCACCTAATTCTCAAAGGCCATGACCGTCCAACCCCCACCTGAGTAGAAGATGAGGTGTCAGCAAACAGCACTGTGCAGCACGTCTTTCAGAATGTTTTTATTACAACCTGGGGGAATTCAGATGGGCTCATTGGGAGTATGCCATTGAGTGCTGAGAAGAATGCACTTTACTTCACAGCTTATTTACGATCAGCTCGTCAGCCCCCTGTCCCAACCCCAGCAAGTAATCAAAAAATTAAAACAATGTGATCAATTATTGCCCCAGCGCCAGCAGCTAATCAAAAAATGTATAAAGCCCAACCAGCCATCTGAACTGCCGTCCGTGTGCAGCTGAGCTCTGCGCCTTCACCTCTTTCTCTGTGAAGGCATTTAACTCTGTGAGGGAGTTTCTTTATTTTGATAGCACCGGTTGTTTGCTGTTATTGAGTGTTTACCTCTCCTAATGTCAGTCTTTAAGTATGGGGGTGTCAGTGATAACAAAATTAAAGAAATACTCTGACTTCCCTTAAGTGAGTAGTTTTGTTTCAACTTCAATTAATAATGGAATGTGTTTTTTAATTTAACACTACTAATTTAGCTCCCGAACGAAACACAAAACATTGCCATTTTGTGTTGAATGGGAGAGAGAAGAGGATACCCATCCTGAGGCTGAATATCAGAATGTGTATATAGTAGGGAAACTTGATTTCAAATCCTGGCTTAGTCACATGACCAAATTGTTTGATCCTAAGCAAAGCACTTTACTTCTTTACTTTGCCTCATTATTCCCAAGCATCAAATCTGAGACCACCTTCAAGAATTTATCTGCCTCATATAAGGGGTAATAATCAATTATGTTGCTCCACATACAGTATCGGCCATGCACATGACAAACTAACATCTCTTGTGTTACTCACTACAGTGCTGTCAGGGTATTATAGGTGGGGGAAAAGTTAACGCTTTAAAACCACTGATGGATAATGCAGCGATATATTCTGATGCACCATAGTGACACACACACATCCAAGAAATAACCTGTTTCCTATTTGTCAATTTATTTATTTATTTATTTATTTTATTTTTTTATTTATTTATTGTTTCCTATTTGAAAGAGTCTTATCACATTTGTACTTGCCATTTCCTGTATCATTTACATAGCAAACCATTTAAAGGCTCAGGAACATTTTAAGTAAAGGTCTCCACTGCTCCTTGAAGCTTATGCTTGCATTATACGAAATAACTAAAAAAAAAAATCTAAACGTAAATTATGAATAAGAGCTGCAGCATATCACCGTGCCACCAGCCCACAATCTTTCTCGGTCTGATCGTAGCCTGATTTAGCTGTCTGCCAGAGCTCGAAATCTGCACCACATTTTCAGTCCGTACTGAGTGATATTTAACAACGTATTATTGCTGCTGCCCCTCACTGAACCGTCTTCTGAGAAACAATAGCCTACTCATTTTTCATGTGATCTTATTATGGCCACCGAACATAAAACAAAGAGAGAGCATTCCAGGGGCTTACTACTATTTTTATTCGCTTAGCTTGTGGTGCACGTGCCATGTAACCAAAAACGTGGGGAATAAAAATATGGCACTGCACTATACGCCACTCTGCTCTGTAGCATTCTACTCTATGCCACCGTTCTCTACTCTACTTCACTGTACTCTACTTCACTTTACCCTGCACCACTCCAAGCCACGGCACTCTATGCCACTCCACTCAGCACCACTGCACTCTAAGCCAAAGTACTCTACGCACCTGTACTCTACACCACTGCACTCTACGCCACTGCATTCTATCCCACTCTACACCACTGCACTCTACGCCACTGCATTCTATCCCACTCTACACCACTGCACTTTACGCTACGCTAGTCTACTCTGCACCACTCTATTCTACACCACAGCATTCTACAATTTCGTGACACTCCACTCTACGACACTCCACTCTTCTGAACAGCAGCCATGCTGGTGAACAACATGGCTATCAATAGTTCTTGCATAGACGTGTGGTATTTGCTTTGCCAATACTTGCTTTTTATCGGAAATTGTTGGGCACTAGTCTCGTATGGTATACTGCTCAGTTCTTTAAATGGAAATATAAGATGTTTCTTCAAAATAAATATTTGACTACTAGTACTAAATATAGAGTGCATATACTCACTATATGTTAAATGTTATGTTGTGCTATATGTTATATTTATTTGTACTGCGCACAGCTACTCAACAGAGTTTCCTGGCGCGTGCATTGGAAAAGGAAGCTAAAGCCAAGCAGTAACTAGAAAAGAAGGGTTTTTAATTTTTTCTTAAAGATTATAGGATCCTGGATGCCTTGCAATGCCAATGGCAGTGCGTTCCAGGCCAAGCCAGCTTTCCTAACAAAAGAGCCCCCGCCAAGCCTTTGGCAGTTGAACCTAGGGGTCTGCATCAGTAATTGAGAGAAGGAACGCAGCTGTCTCCCTGGGTTATATTTAGAGTACGTGTTTGCTCCTATTAAGAGTATGTGTTTGCTTCTATTACATTTATTGCACAAGGGCTGAGAAGTACAGGTACTCTACTTTTCAAAATAAAGAAGTGCAGATAATCAGTACTGGACAGTACCTGTCCATTTAAAGCACAAAACCCACCTGCTTACTGAACTTTTGAAAGATCTGTCTTGTGCTCAGCTACCAAAGGTGCACTTCCCTTTCTCACCTGATTAATCCTATGTGGGCTTAAGATCGCTTCTCCTGTCCCCACGCAGCAGAGCTAACGCTGCAGAGGGAACGCCCTGATCATCGCCGCCAGCTGCGAGTGAGCCGGTCCTGTGGCCACGCCCACTCGCTCGAGGCCACGCCCCATTCGTCTTCTTAAGCAGAGCTGATCACGAGCTCTTGTCAGATCACTACTCCTGAGGCACAGCCGGGAGCGCTTTTTTATAACTTGAAACTCTGTTGATTTTAAAAACTTTGTTGTGTTATACTGTGTCACTGCCACTTCCCTTTCTCACCTGATTAATCCTATGTGGGCTTAAGATCGCTTCTCCTGTCCCCACGCAGCAGAGCTAACGCTGCAGAGGGAACACCCTGATCATCGCCGCCAGCTGCGAGTGAGCCGGTCCTGTGGCCACGCCCACTCGCTCGAGGCCACGCCTCATTCGCCTTTTTAAACATGTGCATCCCACATACGCGCAGCGGACGGGCGCAGCGGGCGCGCCGTCAGCGTGCCGAAGGCGCGCCCAAGGCAAGCCCGTCTGGGCCCGTCCGGGCCCGGACGGACCCAGGCCCAGGGACTCTGCCGGAAACCCTTCACCGAATGCACGCGCTGCAACCCAGTTACGCAAGCCCCATCCAAACCAGGTCTTCAACTGGCCCTCCTCAACTGTCGCTCCCTCCCTAAACACGCATATGAAATCAATCTGATGATACAAGACCAAGGCATAGATGCACTATTTCTCACGGAAACCTGGCTTACTGACAGTTCTGATTCAGATATTGTCATCGCCCTCCCCCCAGGTTACCTCATTCAAACTCTGCATAGACCCAGAGGGAGAGGAGGCGGTCTGGCCATTATCTACAGAGAACATCTTATCTGTAGAACAAACGATGCCAATATTGAAGACTCTGAAAGCTGCTATTTTTCCCTCCAAACCTCCCCGACGCACTCCCTTTCGGGAATACTAATTTACCGCCCTCCGGGTAATCCCGGGAAATTCCTGAATGCTGTCACCGAAACGGTATCACAACTAGCCTCCTCCGCTTCGAACTTTCTCCTTGTAGGTGATCTTAACCTTCATTTCACAGACCCCTCTGATCGGACTGCGTCCGACCTTCTCCTGGACCTAATGTCATTCAACATCCGGTTGGTTAACAACGAACCCACCCACGACAAGGGACATCTTCTAGACCCTGTTCTCACCAATATCGCCAATATCACCACCTGCCATCCTTGGCCCCTGCCATGGACTGACCATTTTCTTATCCCCATCTTTTGGGATTCTCCCACCGTCCCCCTCCAACCCATGAAAATCAAGGTCATGGATAGACGTTGGCACAAACTCGTACCATCCGAATGGGCCACCACTCTCTCAAATTCTATTCCAACGCTCTCAACTGACCCTGTCACGGCCGATAAACAATTCAGCTCCTGGATCACAGCCTCTTTGGACACACTCCTCCCCAAAACAGCTACCCTCAAACAGACCAAACGAATGCCTTCTGCTCCGTGGTACACCCCAGAGCTGAAATCGCTACGTCAAGAATGTAAGAGAACTGAGCGATCCTGGAGAAAGGAGAAATCCGAAACAAACAAGGATGCCTATCGCTCCTCCCTACTAACCTACAAAATCTCCATTGGCAAAGCAAAAAGTCTATTCTTTCAGGAAAGAATTGAAAAGTCCGCCTGCTCTAGTAAAGAATCTTTTACCATCTTGAAGGAACTTCTTAAGGTCCCAGACCCCGGCCCTAGAAACCCCCCAGACCCCAAAGCAGACCAGGAAAAATGCCAGCAGCTAGCTAGCTTTTTCCAAGAAAAGATTCAAAAAATCCTCGATTCAATCCCCCCTACAAAACCGACCCACGGAAAACGACCCCCCCCGACACTTCCATCTCCCCACGCCTATCCTCCTGGGGACAATTAACCATCGAAGAAGTCGGAAATACGCTAAAAACCATCAAAAGCGGCTCGCCTAGGGACCCCACCCCGCTACCAACCCTCAAGGAAGTGGCTCCCATAATAATCCCTCCCCTCACTCAGCTGATCAACGCCTCTCTCCAACAGGGAGTCGTCCCCCCTAGCTGGAAAGCGGCTGTTGTTAAAGCGCTTCTTAAGAAACCCTCCTTGGACCCGATGAAATTGGCCAACTACAGACCAATCTCCCTTCTCCCCGGGACCAGCAAGATTGCTGAGAAACTGGTAAATAAGATACTTTCCCAGTTTCTGGAATCCAATAACCGGTTAAAAAACTCACAGACAGGTTTCCGCCCAGGGCAGGGCACTGACATCACCCTCCTGGCAGCGGTGGAAGAGGCCAGAACACTCTTAGACGAAGGAGGATCAGTGGCAGTGATCCTCCTCGACCTGAGCGCGGCCTTCGACACCGTCAACCACCAACTCCTGATTAAAAGGCTCAAAAGGGTCGGTGTTGAAGGCTCCGCTCTTTCCTGGCTTTCTTCCTTTCTGGCCCAACGTTCCTTCCAGATCTGGGAGAATAACACCTGCTCCTCCGTAATACCCCTCCAATGTGGGGTGCCTCAGGGCTCCTCCCTGAGCCCCACATTGTTTAACATCTACATGTCCCCATTGGAGGAGGTTGTCACCCCATTCGGAGTGAGCATCATCAGTTATGCGGATGACACACAACTTGTTGTCTCCATATCCCACCCTAGCCAACAACCTGCGGACTTATTCAACTGCCTGTCGCGAATACAAGGATGGATGAACAGTTCAGCCTTAAAACTGAATGGTTCAAAGACGGACATCCTCCTCCTTGGTCAGAAAGGGCTCACCTTCCCCCAGAATATCTGGCCACCCTGTCTAGGCCCACCCTCAGACCCAAAACAGGAAGTTAAAAGCCTGGGTGTATGGATTGAAACTGACCTATCATTCCCCACACAGGCAAAAAAAGTAGGTGGGACTTGCTTCGGGCTTTTGAAATCTATGAGAAAGATCTTGCCCTTACTTCCTCCCACCTCACAAAAGCTACTAGTCCAAGGCCTAATACTTTCCAGGCTGGATTATAGCAACTCAATCTACTTGGGCGCACCCGAGGCAACTCTGAATAAATTACAGAGAATCCAAAATGTCGCTGCCCGGATCCTCACTAACACTCCTGCCAGAGCCTCAGCCAAACCAGCATTGATTCTCCTTCACTGGCTCCCAGTGAGGAAACGAGTGATATTTAAAGCCCTCTGCCTGGCGCACAAACTACTGCAGAACCAAGGCCCCCCCATTCTAAGAAAATTTATCAAACCGTACAAATCCTCAAGATCGCTCCGATCGGACAAGGAGGCTTTTATCATCCTCCCCAGATTCAAGAAAGCTCGCTCGGGTGGAAGATGCTTCTCGGTCCACACCGCACGCCTCTGGAATGCTCTCCCCCGAGACCTGAGAACAGAACAGAACTATTTACGTTTTAGGAAACGCCTGAAAACTCACCTGTTCCCTTAACTTAATTCTCCCCATCTATGTCTGCTTTCCTCCCTCCACCCCCTTTCCGTTTGCCCCCGGACCCGCAGATGTAGGGATCCTAGCGCTGGGATACCTCCGGGTGACTACGCGCTCTACAAAATTTTTTTTTTTTAATAATACTAATGGTGGCTTGAGTCAGTCAGTGAGTCTAGCCAGTGCCCGGCACCAAAATAAAAATGGACCACATTTATGAACTTGACAGTAAAAAAAAGTGGCCCATATTTTTAAATCAAGCTACTCTCTACTTTTTAAGACATGCCTGGATGGTCCTTGAGGGGGGGGGAACTATATGGATTGTGCATGCTACTTTCAGTGAACAGTGAGAATAACTACCTTCCTTTCCGGTCAAAAACGTAAAAACATTGACAAATCCCTGCTCTTCTACCCACGAAGTGTGATGGTGTATCCACGCTGCATGCAATAAGATAGCAGCATCCACAGCCTGCACAGTGCTCCTTGCTACTGCCGCCTACTCTTTATTTAAAAATGTTTACAACACAATCCCACACACTGCTATGAAACCTGCCCACACACTGGCCTGTTCGACTGGCCCATCTGACACTGCCAATATACTAGACCAGGCTCCCCTCTACCAAGCAATGGGTCCCTCCAGCTGAGAGGCCAAGGATAACACGGCGTCTGAGGTGACCGTCCTTTAGTCCAATGTGGAGTGACCCTCCATACCCTGGTAAAGAGGCAAGGAATGGCATTGTATCAAAAGAAAAATACAGCCCTCTCCCTAATACAAAGTTATGCTTCAATCAGAGAGGCCAATAATTGGATGGGCTCAGGGGCAAATCGTTCCTCTGTCTCAAATGAAATGTGATCCGTTCAGCAACACGGTCTAGGATTGGATAGTAAGAACAGACTCATCTTTCTTTAAGGCAAGATTATATCTCCTTCGGAGACAGGGCCGGCTTTAAGGGAGTGCGACTGGTGCGGCAGGGATATTTGCCGCAGACAGGCCACGGAAAAAACGGTCATGTCGACTAAGTCTGTCAATGTCTGCAGTCTTTCAAGGTAGCAGCTGGGTGGACACACACACTGCAGCCCGCGGCTTCACCGACGTGGCTTAAAGCGCGTGGTGGACCTGGTGGTCCACCACGCGCTTCACCTCTCAAAAGAGAGATGTTCCATCAGCAGATCGTTGTACGCCAGTGTGGCTGCTGTTCAATATGGCCAAAAGTTAGTGGTGGGGTGGGGTAGATTTTAATGAGGTAGATTGGGGAAGAGTGGAATGTAGATTGGAGTAGTTTGGAGTGGGGTACATTGGAGTAGAGTGGAGTGAGGTAGATTGGGTAGAGTGGGTTAGAATGGGGTAGATTGGGATTGAGTGAGGTGGACTGGGCTGGGGTAGATTGGGGTCGATTGTAGTGGTGTAGAATGGAATAGATTGGAGAGGAGCTGAGTGGGATAGATTGAAGTGTGGTGGGTAGAATGGAATAGATTGGAGTGGGGTAGATTGGTGTGATAGATTGGAGTGGGGTAGATTGACTTGGAATAGATTGGGTAGAGTGGAGTGGGATATAGTGGAGTGTGGTGGGGTGGAGTGGGGTAGAGTGGAGTGTGGTGGATTGGGGTGGAGTGAAGTGTGGATTATTGACAACGTTTTTTTTATTGATTCTTTACAGCAGTCGATTTAACTCTTGCATTTTTTCAATGGTTTCTTCCTTATATTTGCCCTTCTCCTTGCCAACTTGCTGAGATTTGGATTTGCACTCCAAGAACTTTTTGCGATCCTTTTCCAACTTGAGTCTGGTGATCACCACCTTGCTACGGTGAATTTCAACATGGACAGTTGTTCCATTGGCCTTTTCACGCTCTACACGCTCAATGTAGATTACATACTTTTTTCTGTTAACCTGAACTACTTTGCCAATCTGCTGACCTTTGTAGTGTCCCCGTACGACCTGGACCTCATCATCCTTGCAGATTTGCATAGAACGGACATTGTACTTTTGCCTCAACTCCATGGACAGAGGAGAGGACATTATCTTCCTGCGCACATGGGAAGGCGCATTGAAGTATCTCTTGCGGTTCTTGCTGCGGTCAGAGGTTACAAAGGGACTGAACATCATGATGGCCAGCTGCACAACCGACAATGGCCGCCGGAAAAGGGCAAAGTGTGGATTATTGAGATAGATTGGAGTGCAGTGGAGAGGGGTAGATTGAGAAAGAGCAGGGACGGCTCCTTCGCTATGGCGGAGGAGTGTCGCCTCCCCACTGCTTTTGAGCAGTGCAAAGAAGAAGCATAAAATGATAAGTTATTATCATTTTATGCTTCGTGCTGCTTTGGAGGCAGGCGGGTCTGCTCTGCTGTCCGAGCAGCGGAGGATTGGTTTACCCACTCCTAAGTGCGCAATGTCTGTTTGGTTTGCCCTCTCGGGCCGCCCAAACCAGTCATGCGCACTTTCCCCATTCTCCATGCAGGCTGCATATACCTGGTTGAGCGTCCAACCAGGACTCTCAAAACCAGTCACGACGCTGCATTGCAGCGTTGGGATTAGTCGGGGGAGCCTGGGTGCCTACCAATCACAACAACTTATTGCAGCATTGTGATTGGTTAGTCGGCCCTTGCTGTGCTTCCGTCCAGAGAAGGGTAGAAGCGAAGACGCGGGACCCAGTGCAACAGTACGTTTTTAAAGATTTTTTTTTTTAGATGCGCGAGCCTCGCATGACCCCCCTCCCCACTGCGTGACCCGCCCGCCCAGCCACCCATGAGTCATGCCGGCCACCACTGAGAAAGAGTGGGGTGGATTGGGGTAGAATGGGGTGGAGGGTATTGTGTAGGTTGGATTGGAGTGGATTGGGGTAGATTAGAGTGGAGTGGAGTGTGGTAAATTGGGGTGGAGTGGGGTAGATTGGAGTAAACTGGAGTGAGTTGGATTGGAATGGAGTGGGGAAGTTTGGAGTGAAGTGGGGTAGATTAGGGTAGACTGGGATAGATTGGACTGTAGCGGGGTAGATTGAACTGAAATGGGGTAAACTTGAGTGGGGGTGGTGTGGGGTAGATTGGGGTTGGAGTGTAGTAATCTGAAGTGGAGAAGATTGGGATGGGGTAGGTTGGGGTGGGATAAAATAGATCAGAGTGGGGTGGAGTGGGTTAGATTGAATTGGAGTGGGGTAGATTTGAGTGGAGTGTGGTAAAATGGAGTGGGGTAAATTCAGTGGATTGGAGTTAAGTTGAGTGGAGTGGGGTAGATTGTGATGGATTGGAGTAGGGTAGATTGGGGTAGAATGGTGTGGGGTAGAGTGGAGTGGAGTTGGATAAAGTGGAGTGAAGTAGTTTGGGACGACTGGAGTGGGGTAGATTGTAGTGGGGTAGATTGGGTGGATTAGGCCAGATTGTGTTTGGGTGGAGTGGGGTAGATTGGGGTGGGGTGGGGTGGATTGTAGTGGATTTGGATAGATTGGAGTAAAGTGGACATTAGAGCAGAGTAGATTAGGAATGAGTATAGTGGGGTGCAGTGGAGTAGAGTTTAGAGGAGTGGGGTAGATTAGGGTAGAATGGTGTGGTGTAGAGTGAAGTGGAGTTGGATAAAGTGGAGTGAGGTCGTTTGGGGACGACTGGAGTGGGTTAGATTGGGTGGATTAGTGGAATGGGGTAGATTGGAGTGGAGTAAGGTAGATTGGAGTGGATTAGGCCAGATTGTGTTTGGGTGGAGAGGGGCAGATTGGGGTGGTGTGGGGTGGATTGTAGTGGAGTTGGATAGATTGGAATAAATTGGAGATTGGAGCGGAGTAGATTAAGAATGAGTATAGGGGGTGCAATGGGGTAGAGTTGAGTGGAGTGGGGTAGATTAGGGTGGAGTGGGGTACATTTAAGTGGTGTAGATTGAGTGGATTAGAACAGGTTAGCTTGAAATGGAGTGGGGTAGATCAGGGTAAACTGGATTCGGGTAGAGTGGAGTGGGGGGGTAGATGGGGTAGTTTGGAGAGGGATAGATTGGCATGGGCTAGATTGTGGTAGATTAAAGTGGAATTGGTTAGATTGGAGTGGAGCGGGGTAGATTGGGATAGATTGGAGTGCAGTAGAGTAGGGTAGAGTGGGGTGGGGTGGGGTAGATTTAGGTGGGGTGGATTAGGATAGATGGGCAAAGATTAGAGTGGAGTAGATTGGGGGTAGAACGGAGTGGAGTGGGTGTAGATTGGGTGGAGTGGGGTGGGATAGATTGTAGTGGGATAGACTGGGGTTAAGTTGATTGGGCTAGACTGGAAAGTGGAGACTGCGGTAGATTGCAGTGGGTAGAGTGGAGTAGATTGGAGTGAAGTAAATTGGAATGGAGTAGATTGGGGTGGTGTGGGGTAGATTGGAGCGGAGTGGGGTAGATTGGGATGGAGTGGGTTGGATTGGGGTAGATGAGTGGAGTGGGGTAGATGGGAGAGGAGTGGGTTAGATTTGAGTGGGATGGTTTCAGGTAGATTGGTGTAGATTGGTATCAAAGAGAGTAGAGTGGGGTAGATTGGAGTGAGGTTGATTGGGTGAAGTGGGGTAGAATAAAGTGGAGTAGATTAGGGTCAATTGTAGTGAAGTGGAGTAGGGTAGACTGGAGTGGAGTGGGATAGATTAGAGTAGGGTCAAATGGGCAGATTGGAGTGGAGGGGCGTAGAGTAGAGCAGCTTGTTGTGTTGTGGAGTGAGTGGGGTGGGGTTGAGTGGTGTATTGTAAAGTATCTTAGAGTGGAGGGGAGTAAACTGTAGTGGCATGTAGTAGAATGTCGTAGAATGGAGTGGCATGGCATTGAGTTGAAGGGCATAGATTGGAGGGGAGTATTGTAGAATGGAGTGGCTTAGTGTGGCGTTTGCTTGGTGTGGTAGCGCACTGCCATTACAGAAAACACATTTTCAGTTGAAATGATCATTACATTTGTACATGCATATAATTTCACTGCTCTTCAGAATTGCAAAAAAATATGCTTCATTTGTACTTTAGTAATTCTGATATATTCTAAAACATCAGCACAGTTCAATTTAGTTGTGTGCTAGAAAAAATAATATCCTACACCCTCTCCTCTCTCATGGCTACTCAGCAGGATTGCCACATAAATTCTCTCACTTTGAAGTCATCGAAAGAAAAGTAAACACCAAGCTCCCTCAGAAGAAAGAGCATGACATTTGACCTCTGTCTTTTAACACACAGCAAATGTGACCGGATAAGAACAAGATTTAAAGGCCTTTTTACAGAGTACTCAGAAGACCGCAGTAAACTAGGAATGGTCTTGGTAGAGATGAACTCAAGCTGGACAGCCTAAAACAAATAAAGCCAGCAGATAGAAAGCAAGCAACTGAGAGCTACAAACCACAAAGCCAATAGTAAGCAATGGATGAAATGCATTCCCAGGAAAGCTCTCCAAATGCCCACAAGAAGTCGTAAGCATACCAGACAGCTGCAATGTCTGGTAGCTCCGGCCTAAAAAATGATTAAAAGCAATTTAATCTGAATAATTGGAGCCAAGGGACGCTGCTGCCTGCAGGACTTTAATGAAGACAGCTCCATCAGCCCCTCTGAAGAATGGTGCCCTGGGCCCAGCTCGTAAATGTCAAAAGCCGACCCCAGTGTCAGTAAAATTAAGGAACCAATTTGCACCCAATGGCTCAGGGCCATCACAACTTGGGGGGGGGGGGGTTGCGCATTACTCTTTTGACGCAAAATTGCTGAGAATTATGCCCATTTTTATATTTATGAGTAATTTGTCTCAAAAACCTAACCACAGTGCTGCTGGCTGCTGCTATTTGTGTTCTGTTGCATTTAGAGCAATTTTTATTTATTTATTTATTTTTACTGCAAAATGCATCCTCAGGTCTATTTTGGACCCAAGGGTGCATGTTGCGATAAGAAAATAGTGCTAAATACTAGGTTATATTCCTCATGTAATTCTGCATAATCTCATATAATTTTGCTGTAATTTCACATAATTGGGTTTGTTGGCATAGAAACATCCCTCTCATGGTGATGGACGGGCTCCCCTGCCCTGAGTGCCCCAGCAGTAATGATGTCTGGATCCATATTACTGATTTTTGTTGTCATGGATGAACATGGACCATGCATGTGCACCATGACATAGACCTGCCTCACAGATTTTGATTTTTTTGGACCAGGAGGGGTATCCAAAGTCTATCCTCATACTGGTGAAAGGCTACTGCTTTTGTTAGGCATTAAGCAGCACAAGCGGTTGGTGGCAGCCTACCATATAGTGATCAGTAGGAGTGAACAGGAACATTTTACCTGTGTCACTGGAGTGAAGCCTGCAGGCTTGCAGGCTCACTCATATAAAGTTCTGCTGCTGGGTGCTCAACTCACCCCTGGCCTACTTCAGTTTGGTGTGGAGTGCTGTGCAGTGTGTGTATGGTGCACATATGCTGGAAGTATATGTACCTATGAATAGCACAATAAAGTTATAATGCAGTGCTGTGCAGTGCATGTACATTACATGAATGTGAAGGGTGTGTGCATGTCCATTAATAGTACAATCCATAAAGGATGTAGTGCCGTGCAGCGCGTGTATGCTAGAAGTATGTTCTGGGTATACTTGTGCCTGTGAAAGGTAAAAATACTTGGAAGACACCCTGGGTTCCATTTTGGGAGACCCTGGGCTGATTGGAGGAACATGGGGGTAGGAGGTAGAGGATTCCCCCAGACAGATTTGTGGATTGCTGCATTCCTTGTGCTGGGTGGAACACATTGGACAAAGGGAGAGCCAGGCTCTTTAGTACACTTAAAAGGGTGCTCTTTGATTCAGAGAGAGGTCACTGGAAACAGGGCCGGACTGGCTGTAGCAGGCACTGGGCGTTTCCTCGGTGGGCCACCAAGGTGGGGGCCAGTTTTGGGTCCCTGGGGGGCTGTATTTGTTACCGGGACCGGCAATATCGGCCCCTTGTAACAAATTTGTCCGGAACCTGCCCTAACAAACAGCTCGGCTGCGCCACCCCCCTCCCCCCAGGGAGGTGCCTAGCAGTTTGCAAGGGCTGGATTCATTTCCCAGTCCAGCCGTGACTGGGAAGGGGCCTGGGCTAATAAGAGAATCGTAAGGAGTAGGGCTGAGGCCCTGGTGTAATCTGTAGATAGCAAAACCAAAGGGGATGATGGACGGAGTGTTGAACATTGCAAGCACTCACCCCCAGTCAACTGATCTGGGTTTAATCCATCATCATTCTTTAGCTTACTGGTTCCTCTGAAGGGTTTAGAATTATGACAGGAAGAAATGGTGCTCAAGCACGTACGCAATGGAGTTTGAAATGTGAACAGATGAATACGGTGCCGCCAGGTCAGGGGTAACAAACCCAAGCAAAAACAACCCCTGCAAGTGTGTTGGTCAGAGCCACCACTGTACAATTGAACTAAGTCCTGTGCACACGTTTTTTGCATAATTGGTTTTAGTGTGAAAACCACTCATCAAAGTACTTTCAGTAGAGAAATATGAAGGTCGACATCAGAAGTATCTTTACGGAGATTTTTTATTATCAAATATTGCTTGGTCAAAACAAAGAGAAAACTAGCCGACACGTGTTTCGTCACAAGGAATTAAACTTGTGACTCTTAAGGGCTGTGGTGAAAGAACAGTCTGTAGCTCGGGAGTCGGTATGCCAGTGATAATTCCAACCCGGTAGTCGATACAGGTGCATCTAATTACACAAATGGTTCATCAAAAGAAAGGGATAGAAGGGGAAGGCAAACGTTGCCTGTTCCCGGTGTTTTCGTGGTAAATGAAAAACACCAAACGAGCAGAAGGGTACGTCCCTGTGGTGGGGAGACCTCAGCTCCCTAGTCTGTCGGGCGATATTGAAGTCTGGATTTCCGGGTAGTCTTTAGCTCACTCCGCCACCCCAGTTCAGACATGGCCATATGCAAATCAGTCTGACCCTATGCCTCATGGGAACAGTCCAGCCAGAACTGCCAAGCCATGTCTTCCCTGGAACGGAAACAAGAATCCTGGGTCCGGTTTCGGCTAATCAGCCATCATCAGCCAGGCTAGCATGAATCCAGTGGCAAAGTGAGCAAGGGACCCCTACTGGGCATACCCTTCCAACTTAGGGCGAACAAAGCAAAACCAAAGGGGATTATGGATGGAGTGTTGAACATTGCAAGCACTCACCCCCAGTCAACTGATCTGGGTTTAATCCATCATCATTTTTTGCTAAGTTCGCCCTAAGTTGTCAGGGTATGCCCAGACCTGGGTCCCTTGCTCACTTTTCCACTGGATTCAAGATAGCCTAGCTGATGAGGGTTATGAACTCGAAACCAGTCCCAGGGTGCTTGTTTCCGGTCCAGGGAAGACATGGCTTGGCAGTTCAGGCTGGTCTGTTCCCATGAGGCACATGGTCAGACTGATTTGCATACGACCATGTCTGAACTGGGATGGCGGAGTGAGCTAAAGAATGATGATGGATTAAACCCAGATCAGTTGACTGGGGGTGAGTGCTTGCAATGTTTAACACTCCGTCCATCATCCCCTTGGGTTTTGCTCAGTTCGCCCTAAGTTGGCAGGTTACGCCCAGACCAGGGTCCCTTGCTCACTTTGCCACTGGATTCAAGATAGCCTGGCTGATGAGGGTTATGAACTCGTGCTTGTTTCCGGTCCAGGGAAGACATGGCTTGGCAGTTCGGGCTGGACTGTTCCCATGAGGCACATGGTCAGACTGATTTGCATACAACCATGTCTGAACTGGGGTGGCGGAGTGAGCTAAAGAATGATAATGGATTAAACCCAGATCAGTTGACTGGGGGTGGGTGCTCGCAATGTTTAACACTCCGTATATCATCCCCTTTGGTTTTGCTAAGTTCGCCCTAAATTGGCAAGGTATGCCCAAACGTGGGTCCCTGGCTCACTTTGCCACTGGATTCAAGATAGCCTGGCTGATGATGGTTATGAACCCGAAACGGGTTCCAGGATGCTTGTTTCCGGTCCAGGGAAGACAAGGTTTGGCATTTCGGGCTGGACTGTTCCCATGAGGCACAGGGTCAGACTGATTTGCATTCGGCCATGTCTGAACTGGGGTGGCAGAGTGAGCTAAAGAATGATGATGGATTAAACCCAGATCAGTTGACTGGGGGTAAGTGCTTGCAATGTTTAACACTCCGTCCATCATCCCCTTTGGTTTTGCTAGGTAATCTTTAGATGCACATATCACTTTGGCTGACATTCGGGTGTGAACCTCTAGTCACTCCCATGGTCTGTGTTAAGGGGCTATAAGATTTGGAGTTGTTCCTACTGTGACGGACTGCTTTCTGGAGCATGGGCAGGGCAGAGGAGAGGGGACTTCAAAAGGAAGTGGATGACCAACATACACTTCAAAGACTCAGAGGCTTATTTACAAGCCTGGTGCGCTGCCGAAACGTCACTTTTAATGCTGCTACAGTGGCACACACTGTAGAACCATATCTACAAGGCCATGTAAAGCCACCCTGCGTGGCTTTTTATGGCCTTGTAGATATGGTGTGAGACAACACAGCGCAAGTCACTGCATTGCCTCACACCTCGATAGGGAAACATATCATGGGCGTTACAGTGGGTGTTCCCACATAACACACATGGCATTTGACACATTCCCATATTTACAACATGCGGTAAACCTGGGATTGCGTCAAAAGCCTATGCCTCCCGAGGGGTGGTGTGACAGTTGTTTTTTTTGGTGAAGGAAGGGGTCCCATCCTGCACAAAAACAACCTAATTTCAACACAGGCACCCTTGCACCATGGTGCAACAGTGCCTGCGTAGGTGCTAGGCCGCCATTTGTGCACCGGCGCAATATAAGAGGACGGGAATGTGCCATATCTCATAGATACAGTGCATTCCTGCTCTTTTCTTTTGATGTAGGGCAGTGCAGCAGCAAGACTTGTGGCAATGCCCTATGCCAAAAATAATTTAATGAGTCCCTGGGACTCTAAATCAAATTTGGTGTCTAGAAATGGAGTATAAGAAGGGGAGTTCGAGGCCCCCAACATTTTCAACTGCCAGTTAGGCTGTGCGAGGAGAATAAGATCTGCAATACTTCTGCCTGTGACCAGCTCTGGAGGCCAAGGCTTGCCACTCTCCCAGTAAGGTGAGGGCACATCACCCAGGGACTTCAAGTCCACCTGCCGTTGGAGCCTGGCGCATCAGCACCTGCCTGCATGCCAAGACCAGTATGCCCTGTGAGGAAGATGAGAGCTTTGGAGGGAGGGCGGTCCAGTAGGGGTTCCTGGCGATGGGATCCCTGTAGCAACGCGTGAAGAGATGGCTGCTGCACTAATCGGGTAGTTGCCTGTGTGCAGGGAAAAGTAGGCGATCCCCCATATGCCCAGAGGAGGGCCACCATGAAGTTAGTCGTGAATGTTGCTGCGTGATCGGATCATCACAACCCCACATGCGGGTTGGGGCCTATGTGAATATCACTGCTGTGCTGATCAGGCCATAGCCTCTGCACAGAGGGAGAAAAGTGAACCTGCATACCAGGGGTAGCCATTTGAACATGGCTCCTTGCGTGCTTTGGTTAGGACCATCAGAGGTGGAAGGAGTCCACCATTGTGACCCAAGTGGGCTCATGCCGCAACTGCGGACCAGTGCCAGGAGCATCGCAGCCCCCTCCTTAACTATGTAGAGGATCCCAAGAAACGTACTTGCATCAGTGGTGCATCAAGAACCTCCCTGGCCACTGCAGAACTGTGTGTGAGGAACTCCTGGCTACCTGACTGCAGCCCTCCTGGGCTGCTTGTGAAAGATTTACTAGAGGCAGCTGCTGCAGCTTAAGCGCCTGCAAAGGGGGCACGTTCAGAGACTGGTCGCTCAGATCCTGCTGGTGCAGGTAAGACTGATTTATAGGCCAGACGTCTCCGGGGGAACTTGCCTGCCAGATAGCGCTTTGTTGCTGGAACGTTTTTGATTTTTAATAAAGAGTCGGATTGGGACTCCTGGGACTTGGACTACTAGTGGGGCTTAACCTGAATGTTGCCTTTAGTGAATGTGGAATAATTACTACTGCTAGAGAGAGGGTAGTGGGACTCGGGGACCCGCATATAAAACACCAGAGCCCTGAACTCAGGGGACTGCATGTATTGTTTGTGAATGTCATATTTTACTTTATGTTCATATATAAATGCTCCTTTTTTCATAAAATCAAGTATTTGATTGGACAATCCTTTATTGCTGCTGCTGAATGTATTTTGAATTGTGAGCCTGTGTTCACCTCCTGTGTCTACCTCCCCCGAAAAGCCTTGGGCTGCTCAACCTGCGCTACCAGTGAGAATCAAGTGCTGAAGGGGTATTTTGCCCAGTTTCTCAGGGTCCATAGTAGGGCAGACCCTGGGCCATCAGGAGTCAAAGGCCTCAAATCCCACTGTTGAACTCAGTGGCTCCTGCTCCTTGCGTGTCCCTCTGAATGGATGCAGCATGTGGCTACTAGACAATCAGATGTGATTCAACTCCAGTAAATGTAGAAGTGTTAATTCATTCTTCAGATGAGGGGCCCACAAGCAGTAACCTCCTTATAGTCCAAGAGAGCAGCAATAACTGCTTTACTTAGAACAAACACTCTATAACACCCGAAACATTCTAACACTAGAACCCACAATACCATTACCCTAGAACCAAACATGTATTGATAAATGCATTGGCAATTACCACTAAGCATATTACATTATTCCCCCATCTCCGATTTTTTTCTTTTTTGAACACAGAAAAATAACTTTTCCTTTTAAAACTTTTTCTTTAAAAATAGCACATCTTGCATTTTGGCCTGCAGTCTTGTCATTCGAGATTACCTGGCAACAACATCACTCTTATAACCTACACCAAAAAAGAGTCATCATCCTTCCTCAAGGAGGATTTATCTTCTAAATCAGTTCTATGCCTCTTGCTAGTACAAACAGAATTATCCTCAAACACATCACAATTCTGGACAGCACAATCAATGTTCATCTACATTTTGCTCATGTTCTCCTGACTTTGGTTTTGAACCATACTCTTCATTGTTCTTCCTCACGTCAGTAGTCAGCATTGAATCAGAATAATATAGTTCAGAAGAATATTTCCTCTTGTTCATTGGAAATAGGTTCCACACTATTTTTGCTCCACGACCATCTACCACAAAGGAGAACAGAAGCTTTGCTAGTCTTCACCACGTTAAACAATATTGAAAACGTAGTTTCTCCTTTCATCACGTTAGATGGCTTGTTTATCAAAACCCAGCTCCCTTCTCCAATTTCCATATTTTTCCTGTTATCAACCATTCCTTCTGCTCTTCCTGTTTCTGTGCCTCCCTTTCCTTCAATCTATCTACCCAATTGGCTGTTATCGACTTATTGGTTTGACATTTCTGCTTGAGCCAAACTGGTAATAGCTAATAGTTGAATTCTAGCTTCCCTACCCCTCAAAGCTGAAAAGGAAAACACCTGTAGTTGTATAAGGTGTAGTTTAATAGGACCAAGTCTTCTGTTTGAGAAAATTTAAAACATCAAAACTTGCCGGCATGGCAGTGTGGATGCGGTCTTTCAAAAATCGATTTGCCCTTTCTACAAGACCGTTTGCAGCAAGGCTATACAAAGCCACTTGCAAATGACTGATGTCACACATTTTCAGGAAATTATTCATTTCTGTAATGACAAATTGGATGCCATTGTAAGGACAATCTCTTTCGTAGGTTCCTGTAAAAGGAAACCCCCCTTTAAAAAACGAAATAACATTTGTTGTGTTAGTTATTTTGACAAAAGAAAAATAGAACCATTTAGAAACGTAGTCAATTAACACAATAAGATAATTATTAACCCTGGGCAAAGCACTACGCTACGCTCGCGTAGTTTGCGAAGTTTCCGCTACTTTACCTATGTGAATTGCATGTAGCACAGTGCAAACACACGTAGCGTAGTGCAGCGGTCATTTTTAGCTTGCTCGCGGTCCTCAACGTCAAGTTGGCTACTACGAGCAAGCAAAATGACATCCTGGCGAGACTTTTTCTTCGTTCGCGATCAGCAACATCAAGTTGCCGATTGCGAGCGTGGAAAATAAACCTTACGGCGAGATTCTCAATGCGGGGAGGTCAGGTTGCGAGTGGTCGTGTATGCTCGTGACCGCTCGCGGTGAGAAACTACCAGTCCACGTTGAGAAAGTTGCCGCTCAAGTAAAAATCTACTCGAGCGTCAGAAAACTACAGCTCGCACTTTGCAAGATGCCGTTTTCAATGATTGCACAGTGCCGGATGCTTGTCCGCACTGTGCAACCATTGAAAATGGCATCTTGCACAGTGCGAACAGGCTACTACGCAGTTTGTGTAGTGCTACGCATAGCTCGCGTAGTGCGAAGTGCACTTCGCGTAGCTATGCGTAGCGCTACTTCACGAACTACGCCCAGGGTTAATAATTATTAGCTCCAGGAATCAGATGGAAAGGACTCGGAATTTACATTGTTACTTTCTCCCATACTACTTCATGAAGAGGAACTGGAAAAAGGGGCTTGTTAAACATTTTCCAGCATTTGTTTGACAAAATGCACTGTGGACACAACCAAATCACTCACATTAAGGATCAAGATGGCTCACAAAAATTCCATACCAAAGAGATTCTTGAGGATTTAAAAGAATTGTTATAGGAAGCTATATATTAAAATTCCTGGAACTCCTTAACTCCCTTCTTACGACTTCAGTTTCCGGAGAAGACAGGGCTCACCTGAATGATCCAATAGAAATGGAGGTGATTGTTATGGCAATAAAAGCTATTCGTTCTGGAAAGACACCAGGCCCCAATAGCTTCTCCATTGCTTTTTATAAAACCTTTATATTCTCGGTCATCAAGTACCTAAAAATACCCTTGATCTTTTTGCTCTTCATGTCCCGGTCTCTGGCAGTCAATACGCTGTGTTGTCCCACCCCCTGGTGAACCAATTATTGATCGAGAACAGTTGCACCGCCAAGTAATATAAATAGTTATCTGAGAGTCCCAGACCTCCTTCAAATGGCGATTTACGCAGTGAGTGAAACGCTACTCTATGTCAGCACACTCCCACACAAATCTGGTCATTTTTGCAGTTAAGGAGCAAAACCATTTGTGGGGGATGAGGTATGGATAATTGCTCAGCATGTACAGGTAGTGTGGCAAACACATCATTTTAAAGAGGGCCGTGCACCCCATGGGATTCAGGGGGAATTTGGCCCACCGATTGAAGTCGCGATCAAGCCGCAGATCCAGATCCTGGATGTTAAGGGGCAAGGCCAGGCCCTGCATGGGAGACACGTAGACCCCCAGATATTTAAACGAGTTATGCCAAGAGGGAATGTTCGGACACCAAACCCGCCCTAGAGCATCACTCCTGATGACTACTAGGAAGGATTTGCCCTCATTAACTTCGAGCCCAGACACCTCACCATAGAGCTGGAGAAGTTTAAGGCACCAAGGGCCGGATCACTGTGGATTACTCAGGAACAGGAGCATGTTGTCCGCATATTACAATACGCGATCCTCGAGACCAACTCTCCATTGCCAGCCCCACACTGCACTGTATGACCCGCGCCAGAGGCTCCATCACTAGAGCAAATACCAGTGGGGACAGGGGTCACCCCTAGCGCATGTCACATTCAGTGGGGAATACTGCAGACAGAACCCCATTCATTCTGACCTGAGTAGTCAGGCATGGTAGAGGAGCCGAACCATGCTGCAAAACCATCCCCTAAACCATCCCAACGAAGAACCCCCTTCAGGAAGCCCCATTACACTGTGTTGAACGCCTTGGAGAAGTCTATCAACAGGAAAGCCAGATTACCCTCAAGGTCAGTCACACGGGAGAGTGCCACCTGAACCCTCCTGGCATGTGCTGCGGCCCAGCATAAATCTGCACTAGTCTGGGTGGATTAGATAGACAAGGTTTTACACTGCTGCATGGCCAGCACTTTGTCATAAATCATGATGCCTGCGTTGATCAATGAAATCGGCCAGTAAGAGGAACACTGGTCTCTAGGGAGCCCATCCTTGGGCAGGACCACAATGGTAGCTCTGTCCAGTTCCGGCGGAAAAAAAACCCTGCTGCAGAGCTACTACATAGAGGTTCAGAAGATGGGGAAATAGGGTCCCTCAGAAGCATTTATAATATTCGATGGGTTACCAGTCGGGCCAGACATCTTGCCAGACTGCAATCTTGACACAGTGGCACATACCTCCTCAAGCTAAGGCCTGGTCCAAATCTTGGGCCAAGGCACCTGGCACAGTCGGTTGAGGTATACTATTTAGAAGAGGATTGGCTATTTCCTCGGGCGGAGGAGGACAGCTTGAGTGCAACTGCCGGTAGCGATCCGTGAAATTCGCGGCAATCACAAAGTTCTCCTCCCGGTGACAACATGAGGAGTCGTGAATCACAGGAACCACTTTGTCATATACTCTGCGGGTCGCCAGCCAATAAAGTAGTTTACCTGATTGTTGCCTGAGACATATACTCTCTGCATGGAGGCCTTCTAGCATTGTCTGGCGTTCTCTAGGGAAACCTGCCGCATTTCCTTATGGGCCAAAGCCAAAAGACAACGGGACTGCTTGTTGTCTTGATGCCGAAGAGTGGCCTCCACTTGGAGGATCTGAGCTTCCAAATTGGTCAGGCGCACTGCTCAACGCACCTCGGCCTGGCGAACATAGCCACTGATTCGGCCTCTCATGGATGGTTTACTAGCAGGCCATAGTGTCGCTGCTGACTCCACAGATCCTGCTTTAAGCTCAAAATATTGAGGTACTTCCTCTTCAATGACCGCCTCAGATCATGAATCCAGCAAGTACCAGGCTCTAAACCTCCAGAACGGGCGATACATAGCAGATTGGGTTCCCCACGATAGTAACAGGGGGCATGATCAGAGATCCTACGCGGAAGTATATGTATTGACTGAATCAAGAGCAGACCAGTTGCTGGAAGCCACATCAGATCTATATGGAAATCCACCGCATGTGCAGTGGATTGATGGGTATAAGCCCACAGACCGGGGTGCCAGGAGCGCCTCACGTCACATAGGCCCAGTGAGTCGGCCCAGGAGGATAGACAAGCTGATCGGGAGTGCCTGGTTGGATATGGAGCAGAAGAGGCGTAAAGGACAGGATCTGGAAGCGCATTGAAGCCTCCTCCAATTATCATGACACCCTGGGGGAGAGTCAGAATAAAGGATCTCAAGGTATGCAGGTAAGGCTGCAGCAGGGGGGGCGGAGTATAGCAAGATATGAAGTTGTAATGTCACGCCTCAAGGCGGCCCTCAACAGCCACATAACAACCCTGCGGGTCCGTGTGGTGTGCAGTAAGCGCCATGGGAAGAGCCTTGTGGGGCAGTATGGCAACCGCCCTGGAACCACACGCAAACCCCGAGTGGTACACCCTATCGCATCCGAAATGACCTAGGAAGGGACACCTTGTACCCAACAGGTGAGTCTCCTGCGAGAAGACGACCACTGGTTTGTAATGCTTAATGTATCTCAGCACTGCGGACCGTTTAATCAGGTCCTGAAGGCCGTTCATGTTCCAGGAGAGCACCGTAACTTTTGGGGACGTGCGGGTGCACGTGGTCTCGTGTGGACTACCATGTCTCGTATATTCTTTCCTCTCTTGTGGGAGAACATTGGTTTGGGTAGGTTCAGATGGCCGCAGTTCAGTAAGCACAAGTGTTTATTGACAATCTTTGGCCATCCACCATGGAAAAATCCTTGGCCATCCATCATGGGCCCAGCACCGATCCCCAAAACAGAGATCAAAAGCCTTGGAATCTGTTTTGACCAGAATCTCACCTTTAAAGCACAGGCAAGGAAAACTACTGCCCTATGCTACGGCCTATTGAGAATCATTCGTAAAATCCTTCTCCTTCTGCCGCCGAGTGCAAAAAGATTAGTGATTCAGGCCGTGATTTTGTCCAGATTGGATTACGGAAATGCTCTATATTTAGGTGCACCAAAGGAGGTGATTTTAAAACTGCAGGTCGTACAGAACTGCGCGGCGTGGGTGCTTACTGACACCCCCAACCGATGCTCAGCTAGACCTTCATTACACTCTCTCCACTGGCTTCCAGTGCAGGAGAGAATACACTTTAAGGCTCTTTGTATAGCCCATAAGGCACTGAATGAAGGAAGGCCCATTATAAATGCTATGATCCGCCCCCACAGGGCAAATAGGAAACTCCGCTCTAATGAGCTCCACCTTGCGATGGTCCCTAGGATCAAGAAGGCGAGAAGTGGCGGAAGGCTTTTTTCGTGAAATGCCTCCAAACTCTGGAATGATCTCCCGTTACACCTACGGAGGGAACCAAACCATCTAAAGTTCTGGAAACAACTTTAGACCTGGCTCTTCCCCTAAAATAAGCGCCCCTATTGACGTTCACAGCTCTGGGATGCCTCCGGGTAGCCAGCGCTACACAAGTGCCAATACAATGCAATACAATACAATCTTGGTGACTTGATTGGAGCCAATATTAAAAGTAGTGATGCATACTGGTCTCTGTTGTGATTCCTTGCTAGTTTGAAGGCTTTTTCCACTATTTTAGGTGGATAGTTCATTTTCTCTAGTTTCTTTTGTAGGTCTGCCGCTTGTTCCTTTAAAGTCACTGACCTCGGTGCAGTTTCTCCTTAGGCGTAAGAATTGTCTATATGGTAGATTATTCCGTAGATGTCACGGATGAAAGCTGTCATAGAGTAGAAGAACATTTTTTGAAGTGGTTTTGATATGTGACGTGGTTCTTAGTGTATCCTCATTAGGGAAAATGTTCAAGTCCAAAAACACCAGTTCCGTGTTTGAGATGGTGCTTGTAAACTTCAGGTAATCATTTTGGCAGTTTAGCCATGTCATGAATCTGTTGGCAGTTGCTGCGTCTCCCTTCCATATGACTAGCATATCACCTATGTACCGTTTCCATACCTTGATGTGTTCTTGGAAAGGGTTGCTCGCATGTAGGATTTTGTGTGTTTCAAGATGGTAGACGTAGAGACCAGCTATACTAGGGACGAAAGTACTGCCCATACTGGTCCCGTGCTTCTAGAAGTATAATGTGTCCTTATCTTCAATGAAGATTTTTTGTTAGTGCCAAGTTATAGCAATCCATAACAATGTTGTGGGGGTGTTTGATATTCTAAGTTTATCCCAAATAGGACGTCCTCTATGATGTTCAGGGTTTCATCACGGGGAAGGCTTGTGTAGAGACTCTCCACGTCTAATGGGGATTCAGCCATGAGAGAGTGGATCTCTACACATGTGAAGTTTATGTATCCGCATCAACCCATCAAGACTTGAATACTGATGGAGAATCGTCGGACACAGTGTCCAATAGTTCGGGCTCCAGCCGGAACAGCTATCCTAAGTACCAAGGAAGGAGAGGCCAAGGCAGACGAACACATTACAGAGGACAACAGGGATGGGGCCTGTACCAAGGGCCACCATTAAACCCACCTTATCCATATGGCCCACCTGTGACTCAGCCCCCACCGGGACCTTACCATCATTGGAACATTCCACAACAGGAATTTCCCTACTACGATCAGCCCCCTTTTTAGGGTCACGGCCTGGACCACGAAGGGGAAGAAACCAGAAAGTGAGCCAAGACAATTGGACAACGAGAGAAGACGAAGCAGCGGGAGTTTACACCAGGAGCATGACAGGTGCCTTGAACAACCCACTGTCCACCAGCAAAAAGACCACCTAGTGGTGAATTTAACAGACCTGATACTGACATCAGCACAAATAAGCATCCTGGAAAAAGGTTTGGGATTTGTACCGACTGAGAACCTGGACAAATTCAAACTCTGCAAAGAAATGAAAAAACTCATGAGAAAACTTCAACTCAAGGTGTCACGGTGTTAGTAGCAAATGAGACGGTGCAGCCACTAACCTCGGAAGATAGTCAGCAGGAACTATGGTAAGCAGAAAGAACCCCCTACTCCTCTGGGTGCAACCCCACACAGAGTGAAGCAAACACTTCTATGTACAAATGCTCCCAGGGGAAAAAGGGAAGTGGATAAAATAATAAACGCAGCGGACCATCCGATTCCTCCTAGTCCTACTTCTGTTACCATGCATGCAACTTCAGGGCAGGAGCGTGGGGGTTCCATGGAGGCAACGGTATAGGGAAATGAGACAAGAAACCAGGGGTCAGGCAAGTAAAAATAGGAAACCAATCATACCATACATCAGGAGAGAACTATCTTACTCACAAGCTCCACATTGCATATACTGTTAAATGGTTTGTCATAGAAAGGATATATCCTGATGTCTCAGTCCTTTCTTTAGAGTGAAAATCAGCAGCGCAGATTTAATAGTGCCGAAACAGGAATCCAGCGCAACAGAAATAAACAAGCAGTTTCATTCGCCACCTGTTTGTCCAAAGAACCAAAATCAGCAAAAGGAAAAAAACTCTTATCCTTAAAGGGACGGAATCCAGAGGAAGCGCTCCTCCGCAGTACCCCCTGGAAGCAAAACCTAAATACCTGACTTTTAACGCACGCGGAATGGATTTGATGTCTTGTAACGAAGACCAAACTCCGCCCCAGTTCAATCACTGGAGAGGCATCCGGTAGCCTCAGCAACTCGAGGGCAGGAACAGTCAAGCCTCCTTCTGACTCACAAAGGCAGCCTGACAACGGGAAGCCCTGAGACTCTGCTCTCCGGTGGGGAACACCTTCCGCTGGCCAGAGCTCAGGGACGTGATGACTTATGGTGGTGCCAGCGTGCAAAATGGGAGCACGGGGCCACGAGAGACGACAGCCTGGAAACAGAAATCCAAGAACACTGCACACCAACGGAAACGGCTTCCTCTGACTGGCGCTCGAGAAGCAAAGGGAAAGTTTGTCAAGCCCCGATCCTCGGATGAGGAGAGACTTTGTAGCTTCTGTGTGGGCCGAAGCGCTGGCTTCTACTTCCGGTATGGCGCACAGTAGGCTTCTGGGACATGTAGTGCCTAATGATTCGCTCACTCCCTAGTGGCCCTTCACTCACAATACTTCCATACTCAATCATTCTATTACTGGAAGAAGAAAGGGGAAACGTGCCAAGCACCTTGTGCCCTTTCCTCCGGCACGTGATCGTACACAAGGTTTCTTTCAGTGGGAAACAACAGCCCTACAGACAAGAGGACGATATGGACCTGAGGGTTAAATCAACCTTCACACTGTGGAAAATGTGTAATATTTTACTTGGCATAAGCTGCTGCCATTTTGGCTGTGATATCCATTTAGGTTTCCTTCATAATTCTCCCATCCTCTGCTGCTCGTCTTTTTCCCAGCCTGTGCAGTCTATTTTAGTTGACTTCCTGACTCAGCTAAAAGCAATCTGCATGCTAAGAGTTTGTAGCTGTCAGAATTCCTGGTCTCAGACTCAACTGTCAATAATTTTCTGGTGTTGTAAACAGTTCTGTTCGCTCTCTCACTTTGCTGACTAAGTGATCTTTCATCTGCCCATGTTTGTCAGTAACTATTCCTGTGTAGGTCTGTACCATCTATTTGTATCCACATGCTTGCCAGTGCAGAAAAAGCTGTAAATAAGGCCTGTGTTCTGTGACTTCAATGTACTACCTCCTGCAGCACTTGAGAGTACTGTGTGGATGTGGTCCCACTCATGAGTGATTAATAAACTTGTTATTTATTCCCTACTCCAGTGCTGATCTCTACTTTGTTGGTTTTTGAACCCGTGAACAAAAGGGTGACCCTGCAATAGTGTACCCCTAAAAAAAGGGGTACATTTCCTCAAATGGCGCCCAACATGGGGCCCAATTGTTGACGCAATAATTACAAAAAGGGGGTGGTGATGGACAGAGTATCTGAGTTAATCAGAACACTCCTACCCAGTCAACAGATCAGGGCTTGATCCATCACCGTTTTTTAGCTCACTGCACCATCCCAGTTCAGAACCTGGCTATATGCAAATTAGTCTGTCCCTGGCCCAGTGCATCATGGGAACAGGGCAGACCAAACTACCAAGCCAATTCTTCACTGGAAAGGAAACAAGCTTCCGGGGACCGGTTTCTGGCATTACAGCCGTCTTCGGCCCGGCTTGCTTGAATCCTGATGGTGCAATGAGCAAGGGACTCATGTCTGAGCATACCCTTCCACACTCATGGTGGCCAAAATAATTACAAAAAGGGGGTGGTGATGGACAGAGTATCTGAGTTAATCAGAACACTCCTACCCAGTCAACAGATCAGGGCTTGATCCATCACCGTTTTTTAGCTCACTGCACCATCCCAGTTCAGAACCTGGCTATATGCAAATTAGTCTGTCCCTGGCCCAGTGCATCATGGGAACAGGGCAGACCAAACTACCAAGCCAATTCTTCACTGGAAAGGAAACAAGCTTCCGGGGACCGGTTTCTGGCATTACAGCCGTCTTCGGCCGGCTTGCTTGAATCCTGATGGTGCAATGAGCAAGGGACTCATGTCTGAGCATACCCTTCCACACTCATGGTGGCCAAAATAATTACAAAAAGGGGGTGGTGATGGACAGAGTATCTGAGTTAATCAGAACACTCCTACCCAGTCAACAGATCAGGGCTTGATCCATCACCGTTTTTTAGCTCACTGCACCATCCCTGTTCAGAACCTGGCTATATGCAAATTAGTCTGTCCCTGGCCCAGTGCATCATGGGAACAGGGCAGACCAAACTAAAACTAGCCCTGATCTCTTGACTGGGTGAGAGTATTCTGCTTAATTCAGAGACTCTGTCCATCACCACCCCTTGTTGTAAATATTTTTGTCCACCCTAAGCGTGGAAGGGTATACTCAGATGTGAGTCCCTTGCTCATTGCACCATCAGGATTCAAGCAAGCCGGGCCGAAGACGGCTGAAATGCCAGAAACCGGTCCCCGGAAGCTTGTTTCCTTCCCAGTGTAAGAATTGGCTTTTGTAGTCTGGTCTGCCCTGTTCCCATGATGCACTGGGCCAGGGACAGACTAATTTGCATACAGCCAGGTTCTGAAACTGGGATGGTGCAATGAGCTAAAAAACGGTGTTGGATCTAGCCCTGATCTCTTGACTGGGTGAGAGTATTCTGCTTAATTCAGAGACTCTGTCCATCACCACCCCTTGTTGTAAATATTTTTGTCCACCCTAAGCGTGGAAGGGTATACTCAGATGTGAGTCCCTTGCTCATTGCACCATCAGGATTCAAGCAAGCCGGGCCGAAGACGGCTGAAATGCCAGAAACCGGTCCCCGGAAGCTTGTTTCCTTCCCAGTGTAAGAATTGGCTTTTGTAGTCTGGTCTGCCCTGTTCCCATGATGCACTGGGCCAGGGACAGACTAATTTGCATACAGCCAGGTTCTGAAACTGGGATGGTGCAATGAGCTAAAAAACGGTGTTGGATCTAGCCCTGATCTCTTGACTGGGTGAGAGTATTCTGCTTATTTCAGAGACTCTGTCCATCACCACCCCTTGTTGTAAATATTTTTGTCCACCCTAAGCGTGGAAGGGTATACTCAGATGTGAGTCCCTTGCTCATTGCACCATCAGGATTCAAGCAAGCCGGGCCGAAGACGGCTGAAATGCCAGAAACCGGTCCCCGGAAGCTTGTTTCCTTCCCAGTGTAAGAATTGGCTTTTGTAGTCTGGTCTGCCCTGTTCCCATGATGCACTGGGCCAGGGACAGACTAATTTGCATACAGCCAGGTTCTGAAACTGGGATGGTGCAATGAGCTAAAAAACGGTGTTGGATCTAGCCCTGATCTCTTGACTGGGTGAAAGTATTCTGCTTAATTCAGAGACTCTGTCCATCACCACCCCTTGTTGTAAATATTTTTGTCCACCCTAAGCGTGGAAGGGTATACTCAGATGTGAGTCCCTTGCTCATTGCACCATCAGGATTCAAGCAAGCCGGGCCGAAGACGGCTGAAATGCCAGAAACCGGTCCCCGGAAGCTTGTTTCCTTCCCAGTGTAAGAATTGGCTTTTGTAGTCTGGTCTGCCCTGTTCCCATGATGCACTGGGCCAGGGACAGACTAATTTGCATACAGCCAGGTTCTGAAACTGGGATGGTGCAATGAGCTAAAAAACGGTGTTGGATCTAGCCCTGATCTCTTGACTGGGTGAGAGTATTCTGCTTAATTCAGAGACTCTGTCCATCACCACCCCTTGTTGTAAATATTTTTGTCCACCCTAAGCGTGGAAGGGTATACTCAGATGTGAGTCCCTTGCTCATTGCACCATCAGGATTCAAGCAAGCCGGGCCGAAGACGGCTGAAATGCCAGAAACCGGTCCCCGGAAGCTTGTTTCCTTCCCAGTGTAAGAATTGGCTTTTGTAGTCTGGTCTGCCCTGTTCCCATGATGCACTGGGCCAGGGACAGACTAATTTGCATACAGCCAGGTTCTGAAACTGGGATGGTGCAATGAGCTAAAAACAGTGTTGGATCTAGCCCTGATCTCTTGACTGGGTGAGAGTATTCTGCTTAATTCAGAGACTCTGTCCATCACCACCCCTTGTTGTAAATATTTTTGTCCACCCTAAGCGTGGAAGGGTATACTCAGATGTGAGTCCCTTGCTCATTGCACCATCAGGATTCAAGCAAGCCGGGCCGAAGACGGCTGAAATGCCAGAAACCGGTCCCCGGAAGCTTGTTTCCTTCCCAGTTTAAGAATTGGCTTTTGTAGTCTGGTCTGCCCTGTTCCCATGATGCACTGGGCCAGGGACAGACTAATTTGCATACAGCCAGGTTCTGAAACTGGGATGGTGCAATGAGCTAAAAAACGGTGTTGGATCTAGCCCTGATCTCTTGACTGGGTGAGAGTATTCTGCTTAAATCAGAGACTCTGTCCATCACCACCCCTTGTTGTAAATACAATTGTTGACGCAGCCGTCTGAAGGAGTGGTCTTGACGGAGGATTGGAATTTTGCTGAGGAGGCGCACTGCACGAGGAGACCTTTGTCTTTGCAGGCCGGCGTGACTTTTCCGGTTTTCCCGATTTGACCAACAAGGGGGTGGCCGGTCTCTCTGGGGTTTTGTTTGGCACGATTTTGGAGAGACCATTAGGTCGACCGGAGATCAGCAGGTGGGAGTTGTAGTCTTCTTTTGGTAAGGTCGCTAAAGCGGCACTCTTGATTTGTTAAGCCTGGGCTTTTTGTTTGAATTTGTTATTTAATTTTTGCAAAAATTAAAGTCAGGTAATGTGGAGATTGTTCTCCTTTTTAAATATTTTGAAGTAGTAATACTTTACAATCCATTTTTGAAGCATGCCTGTTCTCAGCACACTCCGTAGGTGGTGTTGCTGTTCTGGTGGTGCCAAACAAAGTTTGGAAAGAAGTCATCAGGCTCCCCCACAGGGGACACC
This sequence comes from Lissotriton helveticus, assembly GCF_964261635.1. Classification (NCBI taxonomy): domain Eukaryota; kingdom Metazoa; phylum Chordata; class Amphibia; order Caudata; family Salamandridae; genus Lissotriton; species Lissotriton helveticus. The sequence continues at coordinate 1,380,755,292 of NC_136057.1, forward strand.
TAATAAAGTAATAAATACAATATGGTATTTCTTCCATAAAGTACAGTACACTGTGGAACAAATACACAAAGAAAGATTCTGATGTACAATGGCCTGTGAATGGGTCATTTGATTTTAAAAAGGTTCAATATGTAAAGTAGTGTTTATTTGAAAGTAAAAATAGACAGGATATGTTTGATTGTGTTCGAATGTGGGAGAAAGAAGTATGAGGGAGAGTGAAAAGAGCAGAAGTTATAGCAGAAAAAGAACAACAAAAACCTATATATCAAAAAGAGCTAAAATAAAAAAAATAACAAAAAGAAGGAAAAAGTAAAAAAAGACGATCTGGAAGGTCGATCACAGGTAAATGGCAAGTATCCTATTAGGCGCCCTATTCATCCCATACTTAATAAACCTCAGGATGACTGCATCCTATTATATCATCCCCGACCCCCGTATAAATTCCCCACTCCAAGTGCCCCTGAGGATGAGGTTTTTGATAAGGAGCATTTGTCTTCTGAAGAAAAAGATAAAGATAAGCAAATTGGGCGGCAGACTCGCTCTACTTTATCTAGGGAAGAGAAAGATAACTTGTGGGATATTGCTAGAGAGGAAGCACGTCGGATTACTACAGCAAAGGCCCTCACAGTTACAGTTCAGACTTATTTTTTTTGTTGGAAAATTCCCTTTGGAGGTAATATATGGTTGGTGGCATAGTTCTAATGCAACAGAACCAGATGATATAAGTATTGATTATAAACAGTTAGGAGATGGGTCCTTCCTTTTTTCAAACCTACCTGATACGATTAGACAGGTTGTCCAATTACGAGATGACACATTGAGCTTGCGAAAGGAGCAAGAATTAGCTAGGAAAAAGAAATTTGCAGAAGCAGTTCAATCTCAGGCAAAGAAAGTAGATGCTTTTGTGGATGCGAATAAACCTAGTAGTAGAGAGTCTGCTTTAAACCTATGCATGAAGCTGCACCCCTGTATGTTCCTCCGAAGGGTGCATGAACCAATAATGATCCAACTTCGGATGATGCAAAGGGATATTTTATAGAATTGGGTTTACCCTCCTTGGAGTAGAGCTGATGTGATGTGATGGCTCTTAAAGCTGCTTTGCCCGACCCCCGGAAAAAAACCCTGCCTCCTTCTATGAGGAGGTTGAAGGAGCCTTTAGCTCCTGCACTATGACCTTGCCAGATATCAATATGTTCTTTGGGCTTATTTTGCCCCCTGATATGTGTAGAACAATACGTAAAATAGATGACAAATGTGGCATATGGCGACACCTAGTTGGAATTAGAAAGAATAGATACGGAAAGGGAGCCTGCGCAGAAACCTCTGAAGGAGATATTAGATATTCCTAAAGCTATTGTGACTAAGTTAAAGACTCTCATACCCCCTAAGAAAAGAGATTGGATCACGTTAGCGTCCTGTAAACCTGTAAACAGAAAAAGGATGAGTTAGTTTCTGACTTCTTTTCAAGGTTGGAGGAAACATTCCATGATTTTAGTGGTCAGTCATTGGCCGATGATACGAGTAGGCATTTTTTTGTTGATAAATTTGTCGCTTGTATGCTACCAGAAATAGTTAGTCGCTTAATGGCCAGCGAGAGTTCTTGGACCAGGTCTTCCCCAGTTTCCCTTTTGACTATGGCCCAAAATTATGAGCAACAGGAATAGGAAGCAAAAGGTAGGGAGGAGAAGGTGGGTAAGGAATTAAAGACAAAAGTTATGTTGGCTCAAGTATATGGTCCACCATTTAGGGGAGGTGGAAGAGGCGTATGCGCAATGTATACACCTGGAGTGCTCCCTCTTCCTCGAGCAAATGTATCCCCTGATACTGAGCATTGGCGTTTTGAGTGCCCCCTTTTGCGAGGTCAGCAGTATCAGCAGGGAAGAGGAAGTATGAGCGGACGCCCAAGGAATTCAGGAAACAGGGAAGTTATCCAGTATTATGGGTGTCTTTCATAGATTCACATGCCTGAATCATTCCCCGTCGTCGAGATGGGAGTCCCCGGTATATAAATAAGCAATGTCCTATAGACATATATAGAGAAAAGTGGCCTAAAGGCCCCACATTAGTAACATATCTAGGTCCTTTTGTGAAAAGGACCAAAGTCCAGAGAAGAGCCAATCAGCTGCCACCTCCCTCTAGAACTTTCCTGTCAGGAGCCTCAGTCCCTCAGATTTTCTACCGCACGTTGTGCTAAGGGAGTCTCCCCCTGAGTTCTGCTCAGGTTTATTTATTCAAAGCTTTTCTCTTATAATTTTGGGATTTCTCTTCTAGTGAAAGCTGTACATTATGGCTGACACTCCTAAGAAAGGTCTCTTCAGAGCTTGTAGCTCGTGTGGGAAAAAAAGAGTCCACATAGATGACCAACACAAGGACTGCCTATACTGCCTGTACCCTGACCATACAGCTAAGGACTGCAAGGAATGTCGAACATTTTCTACAAAAACCCTTAAAGACAGAGAGGGACGCCTTTTGATTTGGCTCCAAAGACTCAAGGACAGAGATAATTTGGACTCATCTGAGGGAAGTGAAGGCTCTTCAGTCTCCTCAAAGATGTCTCTTAAAAGGCCAAGGATAGCTTCCCCTGGCCCTCTGGACGTTCCTCAAAAGAAGACACCAAAAAAGTCTTCAGAGGCTATGTTGAAATCAGCTTCTAACAAGGAGGTTCACACCTTCAAGAAGCCGGCGCCGTCGACGACGACGACCTCGTCGACGACATCATCAGCGTTCAGGAAAGCTGTGTCTCCTGTTTATGTCTCCACGTCGTCGACGACAGCATCGTCGTCATTTTCTTCATCGACGACGACTACACCATCGTCGTCAGCGGGTAAGGTTTTATCGTCGACGATTGTTATCAAAAAATCATCGTCGAAGATCTCGTCGACGATTACCTCGTCATCGTCAGCGTCGACGAAAAAATCTTCACCGTCGACATCGGTACTGTCGATGAAGGCCCGATCGACGAAGGCCTCGTCGTCGAAGACACAGTCGACGAAGACACAGTCGACGAAGACACCGTCGACGATGGCACCGTTGACTAGGACATCGTCGGCGAAAACACCATCGACGAAGACACCGTCGACGAAGGCACCGACGATGACAACACCGTCGACGAAGGCACCGACGACGGCTGCTTCAATGCCAGCGACGACGTCAATCCCGTCGACGACGAATCTTCAGAATGTTACAGCTGTTGACACTGCTTCGTCGACACTCGTTGCGTCGACGGGCTCATTGCCGTTGAGTGATTCCGGACTTCAAGCACCGCCTGTACGTCTCAAGATCACAAAAAAGACGCTAACACCGGAGTTGACTTCTCCAAGCTGTGTGCAGCGCTTACCACCGGCATGTCTCCTTCAGGATGAGGATTCTGACTTGGAAGATATGTTCCAAGCTAATATCCCCTCAGAACTAAATGTTAAATGCCAAAGTTCGGATGAGGAGGATGTTCAGGAGCACATAGCTCAACCACAGATTACGCCCATGGTCTGTTTACCAGCTTCCTTGGTTACTGATCTAAGATTCCTCATTCAGGACTACAAACAGAGATTCCCAGAATCTCCAGCTCCTACGGCTTCCACGGCAGTGCCATCGCCAAGACCACGGCCGCCGCCCTTGGTTATCCAACAAGAAAGACTGGATATGCCTGCTCCTCAATCTTCGGATGAAGAAGAGGAGGAAGAGCAGCAAGAGGAAGGTGAAGTGCAAGATGATCAATCTGTCCATGAAGACTGGGACGATTACGTTACACGATCCTCAGCATCTCCTGTGCCCGTCACTTCAGATTCTCCACCGGTGGACATTGGTGGTTTCCACAATGTGGTAGAGAGGGCTGCTAAACGCTTCCAGATTACGATGGAATCACAGGAGCAGGAGTGCTTCCTGTATGATTTTAAAGAACCTCTTAAGAAGATGACAAGGTCGATTCCAATTATTGATTATTTGTGGACTCTGGGAGTTCAATTGATGCAAAATCCTGCCTCAGTTTCACCAGTAGTCCCTCGCCTGGACAAGAAATACAAGGCTCCAGCATCGGCACCAGCATGTTTGACAGGGCATCCTAAGCCTGATTCAGTGGTGACGCAGACGGCACAGAAAAGCTCTAGGAATCCCTCATCTTCATTATCGGCGCCACCAGATAAGGAGGGAAGGAAATTAGACAGCATAGGAAAGAGGTTCACAACAATGTCAGCGATGACAGTCAAAGCGGCAAATACCCTAGCACTTCTGGGACGCTATAATAGACAACTGTGGGCAGACATAGCCCCATACCTGTCTGAACTGCCGGATGCCTCGAAGGAGGAAGTTAAAGCGATACTGCTTGAGGGTCAAACCTCTGGTTCAGAGATGATTGACTGTGCAATGGATGTGGCAATGATAGGATTCCGCCAGTTAGCCGGGGCAGCGGTGTTAAGGCGGCAAGGATGGCTAAAAGTGACCTCATTCAGACCTGAGGTATAGTCCAAGATTTTGGATATGCCATATGACGGCCAATTTCTGTTTGGTTCAAAGATTGATGAGGCACTTCAAAATATTAAGAAAGACACGGACACTGCAAGAGCGCTGGGCACGCTCCAGTTTAGGAATCAGTCCTTTCGAGGAAATAGAGGAAGAGGACACTCCACATACAGAGGTGGATATCAAAACAGGTCATCCTACTCTTCCAATCAGAGTAGACCTCAATACCAACAGCGACAACAGCAGCAGGGCCGACAGTCCTCATTTGAAAAGTCATCCTTTCGGAGCAGAGGTCAAAAGAGGAACAACGGAGGACGTCAATGACTTGTTTACCCAGCCAGTCCAGGCCTCATTTCAATCATTAAGAATTGGAGGAAAACTGACCCACTTTCTAAAAAATTGGATGAAAATCACTACGGACCGTTGGGTCCTTCAATTGATACAATTTGGCCATTCCTTGGAGTTCGAAAGCACTCCTCCGCAAAATCCTCCTCGTTCAATGTCCCACAAGAATTTACGACTACTTCTTCGAGAACTTTCTGTTATGCTAAAGAAAGGAGCGATAGAGAAGGTACCACCATTACAGAAGGGGAAGGGATTTTATTCCTGTTTCTTTCTAATTCAGAAAAAAGAGAAGAAATGGAGGCCGATATTAGACCTCAGAGCATTGAACAAATTCTTGAGGAAGCAGTCGTTTCACATGATCTCGTTACAAGAAGTCCTGTATCTTCTGGAGGAGGGGGATTTCATGACGTCACTGAATTTACAGGACGCATACTTTCATATCCCAATTCACAAAAATCACAGAAAGTACCTGAGGTTTGCAGTAGCGGGCAGACATTTCCAGTTCCGTGTACTTCCTTTTGGTCTCAAATCGGCACCCCGAATCTTCACCAAATGTCTCGCCCCAGTGGCGGCGTACCTCAGGCAGCGCGGTCACCAAGTCTTCCCGTACCTGGACGACTGGCTTATAAAAGCACCATCCTTCTCAGACGCTTCCAGATCCTCCAACGCCTGTCTCAGTCTCTTCGAACGCCTGGGTCTGACACTCAACCAAGAGAAGTCAACCCTGTAGCCTTCTCGAAACATCACCTTTCTGGGAGCATCCTTGGACACATGTTCTGTGAGAGCTTTCCCATCGCAGGGGAGAAAGCGCAAACTCCTTTCTCTAGCCTCGACAGTGGCCTCGAAGAGAATGTTAACGGTCCGTCTCTTCAAATCTCTCTTGGGAATGATGTCGTCGTGCATCCTACTGATACCACATTGCCGTCTGCGGATGCGTCCTCTCCAAGAGGCTCTGTCCAAACAGCGGTTGCAATGCATGGGGTCTTTCGACGACCGCATAAGGGTGACAGCACAAATGGTCAAGGCTTTGCGCTGGTGGATGGCGCTAAAGAACCTATCTCAAGGACTGACATTCCTTCTTCCCGCAGCTCTTCATGTCATCACGACGGACACCTTCTTGGAAGGTTGGGGGGCCTTTCTGCAGGAGTTGCAGATAAGTGGCAAATGGTCAGTGGAAGAGAAGAAACTCCACATCAACCTTCTTGAACTGAGAGCAGTTTTCTTGGCCCTGCAGTCATTCCTACCAAGGATCAAAACCTCCCTAGTGCTCGTCAGGACCGACAACACTACGACGATGCACTATATCAACAAACAGGGAGGGACGCGCTTGCTGACACTCTCTCGCGAGTCGCAAAAAATCTGGAATTGGCTCATACACAACAATGTAGCCGTAAAGGCGAAATATGTCCCAGGCACAGACAATGTGCTCGCCGACGCGTTGAGTAGGCTGAAGATATCGTCACACGAGTGGGAGCTAGATCAACAGGTTGTCGACCAGATCTTTTCCAGATGGGGCACGCCACAAATCGATCTCTTTGCGACGAGAGTGAACGCGAAATGCCCACACTTCGCAAGTTGGCATCCCCAGTCAGTGTCTCTAGGGAATACATTTTCCATCGCATGGCGCAACGTCTTTGCGTACGCCTTTCCGCCATTCCCGATGCTTCCCAGAGTCTAACGGCTAGGGTACTCGACCTCGGACCAGGGGATCTGGGTTCGAGTCTCGGTATCGACGCCAAAACCTCCTGTGATTCTGGGCAAATCACTTAATCTCCCCGTGCCTAAAATGAATGTGTGTCCGTCCTCATGTAACGTAACTGGTGCTATGTAAAGCGCTCTGATACCTGATTCGGTTCGGGTCTAGTTCGCGCTATATAAAACTCTGCAAAAAAAAAAAAAGCGAGGCAACATTGGTTCACCGAACTCAACCGTCTGTCCCGGAAGCAGCCGATCCACCTGCGGCAGTATCCATCTCTTCTCACGATGAACGGCGGACAGGTTCAACATCCGGATCTGAAATCTCTCAGGTTAGCCGCCTGGCTCCTGAGTTCAGAGAGTTTCGGAATCTGAATATTCCGCAAGATTGTAGAGATATTCTGGCCAGAGCAAGGGCGGATAGTACGAACAAAACGTACTCCCTGAAGTGGAAGCGCTTTTGTGTTTGGTGCGCAGATCAAGGAATTCGGCCTTTATCCACTTCACCGGAACAAATCTTACCTTATTTATTACATCTGGCACAGTCGGGCCTGGCCCACTCCTCCATCAAAGTACATTTGGCAGCAAATTTCTTGTTATAAAAGGACTGTAACGGGACCATCTCTCTGGTCAAACAGGTTGGTTAAGCAATTTCTAAAGGGCTTATACAGATCGTTTCCACCTGTAAGGATGTTGCCACCTACCTGGCAGTTGAATGTGGTTCTTAATCAGCTCATGAAGCACCCGTTTGAGCCAGTGCACAGAGCCGACCTAAAGTATATCTCGTGGAAGACAGCACTTCTAGCGCTCACATCTGCAAGGAGGGTGAGTGAGCTGCAGGTGTTTTCAATCCAGGATCCTTTTCTACAGTTTAAAAATGACAGAGTAATCCTGAGAACCAACCCTAGGTTTATTCCAAAGGTACCGTCGGATTTCCACCTAAATAAACCGGTGGTCCTGCGTTCCTTCTTTCTGAATCCAAGCACAGCAGCTGAAAGATCTCTACATTCTTTAGATCTCAAGCGATGCTTGAAATTTTATATTGACAAAACGAAAACTTTCAGAAAATCTAATCAGCTATTCGTAGCTTACAGCAGACCTAGGAAGGGTCTACCGTATACCAAGCAGAGCATCCCCCGATGGATTTCTGCAGCCATTGCTTTCTGCCATGACCAAGCTGGACGGCCATTGCATTCCAAAGTGAGAGCGCACTCCACGAGAGCTATGTCTACTTCTATGGCACTCTTTGCAGGGGTGCCGGTTATTGACATTTGCAGGGCGGCAACATGGAAGTCGCCGCATACCTTCACTAGGCACTACTGCCTGGATACGGAGCTGATGAAGGATGCAGCAGTGGGACGAGCAGTGCTTCGCCATCTATTTCAGTAAGGTGAGCCTTCCTCCGTCCCTCCATCCTACTCTGGTATGCACATTTCTCTACTAATGCTTATTTTTGATGGATTTTAATGGTTTATAATTGCATGATATATGGTATATGATGACTGGAATATGCTATTCCATCAGAAATGTGCTCTTGGCATTGCTTGCTCCTCTGATTCAGGCATGTGAATCTATGAAAGACACCCATAATACTGGATAGGAAATGTGTTACGTACCTGTAACTGCAGTTATCCAGTATTGGTGTCTTTCATAGATTCACATGCAACCCTCCCGCCTTCCCTGGAAGGACTCACCTTATTCTCTCAGTAACACGCATACTTAGCCTAGTGCGTACGAAAATCTGAGGGACTGAGGCTCCTGACAGGAAGGTTCTAGAGGGAGGTGGCAGCTGATTGGCTCTTCTCTGGACTTTGGTCCTTTTCACAAAAGGACCTAGATATGTTACTAATGTGAGTCCTTTAGGCCTACTTTTCTCTATATATGTCTATATGACATTGCTTATTTATATACCGGGGACTCCCATCTCGACGACGGGGAATGATTCAGGCATGTGAATCTATGAAAGACACCCATAATACTGGATAACTTCCCTGTTTCCTGAATTCCTTGGGCGTCCGCTCATACTTCCTCTTCCCTGCTGATACGACGGGGAATGATTCAGGCATGTGAATCTATGAAAGACACCAATACTGGATAACTGCAGTTACAGGTAAGTAACGCATTTCGTACAGAAGCTCACCCCAGATGTGAATTAGTTGAACAAGGACCAATATCAAATGTCTGATTATTCTGCTGATGCTCTTGCAGATTCCGGTTATGCATAGGGATGCCTAGGATGGGGTAAGGGACTGGTTGAGGTGCCAGTCGATCAAATGGGTCCTTATGTTGATGCAAGTGTCTTGGGATCTACTGATCGGTGTCTGCTTGACACGGGGGTGCCTGTAGTACTCTGTCTAAAATTGGTTCCTAGGGCTCTCCTGTCCGGCACAATGATAACATCAATAGGATTCGATGGGACACCTACACCTAGCTCACTTTCACAGTCACTTGAATTCAGACTTGACAAATTCACTGCAGCATGTCCATTTTTTGCTTTTCCCTACCACACCTGACAATATTGTGGTATCGATATGCTTATAATATTTTCGTGCCACAATATGTTGTTCTCCGGAAGGTGTGCGTGTTATTTTAAATAACAATTATTCAATGGTTGAGAGATCTTGTCTTATCAATGAGGATGCCGCTCTGGCGTCCTTACCTAGTGTGGAGAAGGAACACTGTTATTGTTCCTATTTCTTGCCTCCCATTATCACAAAGTCTCTAGAAAGAAATTACAATTTTGTAGACAGCAGGTTACCTATGTAGGTCACTTCCTGTCTAAGGAGGGACATGCACCCACATCAGATCGCATTCAGACTATTCCAGATACTCCTGTACCCCGCACTCAGAAGGATGTTTGTGCACTGATTGGCCTCACTTCTTTTTGTAGGCAATTTTTCACATATTATTAAACCTTTGTTGGCCCTTTTTGACTGAAGACACTCCGATGCCTTTCCCATGGACTACTGAATGTCAGAATGCCTTCCAACAGTCACACCAAGCTCTTTGTTCTGCACCAGTATTAGGAACTCCATACTACACTCACTAACAAGAGCATGTGAGCTTAGTACAGACTTACTTGTCAATATTTTTACTGACGGCCAGTACACAGGTAGGGTGGCATATAATTCTGGTCGCTTATAGAAAGAAAGGGGTTCCCTCACCTCACATGGGACACAGAGAGTGCATGGAGAATTAATGCATAATCTTCTTATTGCCCTAACCTATCCTAAGAAAGTAGCAATTGTTAAATGTAGTGCACACTAGAAAGTGACTGATAAAATAGGAACAGGTAAATGCATTTGCGGATCACACAGCCCGTGAGACCGCAATACAGCGAAGTACCACCTCCATGTATGTGGTGAAGTCACAAACTGAACGTTGGCATGATGCCAGGCAGGAAGTGCTGGACATGCAACAATCTGCCTCTGCTGATGAACTAGATCAATGGTCTAAGGAGGGAGCACTGGATGATGAGGGCTGTTTGAGGAATAAAGATATGACCAAATGGAAGTTACACACGGCCTACTTATATCCCTTGATTCACCTGCCACATGGGCTGGCACATGTTGGTGAATCCTCTATAGCAAAACAACTTATTCAAGTTTGGGATCATCCTGATATTGCCTGCACTGCTAAAAAGATAGTCCAGTCTTGTCTGGTCTGTCTCCAGTATAATCTTGGAAAGTGAACGCAAACTCCAATAGGAGGATTTGCAACACCAACTGCACCTTTTGAGATCCTGCAAATGGAAAATGGGCCTCATTTCATTGGGCAAGTTGTAGAATATGTCAAGAAAGGGTTGGAGATTAAGCAGAAATGTCATGCCTCTTTTTACCCACAGTCAGCAGGCCTGGGAGAGAGTTGCAACTCCACCTGAAATTGAAATTGGCTAACATACAGGCTTCCACGTCTTTCAAATGGCCTGATGCCCTGCCCCTAGCACTACTTTTTTTTTTTTAAGTTTTTTTATTGTTATTGTTAACACAACAAACACAGGTGTCTTAGCCTACATCCACAAAGTGGTCGGCTGCCAGGTAAATAAGCAAATCACATGAGGCGAAAGAAAATAGCATCATGGTACACAGCAAGTCGCCTACAACCACAACGGGCCGGCCGCGTTAAGCAATCATTTAAAGATTACTGCAATGTAACATGTAACATTTGAACATGAACTAATGGTGAGCCTACATTTACATTCTGTTGACATAGGCAAGAAGGAAAAAAAAGAAATAAATGAGAAAAAGAAAAAGAGAGAAGAAAAAACACAGGTGGTCAATGGTCACTACACTCTCAGACGGGACAATGCTAGCAGGTATAGAAATGAGGTTCTACAAGGAGGAACACACGGGGGGACATCCGCCAGGTACTAGGGCAAGAGGGCACCCACACGTTACAGGAGCTCAACAACCAACACCAGCAACAGCAACAGCAACAGCAACTCATGCGATTGTGTGTGCTAATACATATCCAGGAAGGAGGAGTAATACATATAGCGCTATTAAGCAATGCTTTAAGGATTTGCCCTCACAACGGATGATCTGCCGAGCCCGTTGCACCAGTGTCTGCTGCTCTGGCTGAGAGGTAGGATGTCAGAGGTGACCAAATGTCGCGAGGTCTAGAGGAGGTAGGCAGCAATTCAGCATAATTGGAGAGGGTGCCTGTGAACAGGGGGGTGCGCCAGGGCTGCGTGATGGCCCGACATTGTTCTCCCTCTTTATTAATGGGGTGGTAGACCATTTGAGGGAGGACAATGCCGATGCCCCGGTCCTGGCAGGGGAAAAAACACCAACCCTCCTCTTCGCAGATGACACCCTCCTGATGTCCAAAACCCCGTCTGGTCTCCAGAAATTGTTAGACAGATTTAGTCTGTTTTGTGGCGAACATGGTCTAATAATTAACACCTCTAAAACAAAATTGATGGTAATGCCTCCTTCCATAAAAGCAAAGAGAAGCAACATCACTCTTAACGGGTTGCCGTTGGAGATGGTGGAGGAATTTGACTACTTGGGAGTCAAGATTAACAGCAAAATGAAATGGGACTCCCATGTCGCCAAAATGCTCCTCAACCTTAAAAGAACATCTGGAGCTATTCTAAGGAACCAGCGTTTGTCTGTTAGTAGGCCCATAGCCCCAGCACTTGCTGTTTATGACGGAAAGGCGTTGGCCTCTGCAATTTATGGCTCTGAACTTTGGGGAAGTGAGAAAGTGGATGATCTGGTTAGAGCTGAGAACAAGTTTGTAAGAGATTTAGTTTCCCTCCCTATCTCGACCCCATTGAAGCCACTCTTCCTTGATATGGGCAAACGCTCTATCTCGGATATAGTCCGGCTCCGCCCCTTGCTGTTCTGGGTGCGCCTGAGAAGGACACCAGAATTGGCAAAATATGCCCTGGTGCTGGACGTATTGATCTCGTTGAATGGTGCCAACAAAATACAGTGGCTTACTAAATTGAGGAAGCTGGTTATGAATTTGGGGTTGGCGGAATCTTGGTCCTCACAGTCACCACCCCCTAAGGGGGCTGTTCAGAAAATCTATTGGGAGTGGGTTCTTGCTGAGGATTTCAAGAGTATAAGGTGGGGAGCCTTAACTCCCAAATTTTTGGAACACAAGCCCATGAGGAAGCTGGAACCATTTCTGGACTTTATTCAAGTTCCAAAAGATAGATCTCTTTTTTTGAAACTGAGGTATGGGACACTTCCCCTTAACACATTTATGGAGGGCTGGAAAGGATCACGAGTTTTTCTCCCTACCTGCCCAAACTGTCCACGCGTGCCAGAATCCTTATCCCACTTCTTGTTTGCCTGCAAAGCATACCAAAGTCCAAGATCAAGATGGCTAAAACCAGTATGCAGGGAATTGGGAGTTAGAGACTTTAGGAACGCCCTACGTATCCTTTCTTCAGACACAACATCTCTGTTTATTGTTTGTGGGGTTGCAAAATATTTATCAAGTGGTTGGTTGATTCGTAGTAGGCTGATAGATTCAAACAAAGTTGTAATTTTGCCTGTTTAGAAATCCCATATGTACTCTTTGCACTTTACCCCCTATTATCAGGGTTTTTTATATAGTAAATACTGTGTATATAGATCTTTTTTAACGCTTTTATAGTTTTTATATTTGTGTAATGGACAAACTCTTTTAATGTATGTGTGTCTTTTATGTATGACATGTTATGTACTTTTATGATATGTAAAATATCGAATAAAGTAATTCAACAACATAATTGGAGAGCTGTTCCTGACAAAAGATCATGTCGTCCAACCATTCCTTAAACATGGGCGCCCTCCCTCTGCCCCAGCGGCAAGCCACCCGTCTCTTTGCCATCAATAACGCTAGCGCTATGTACTTAACGAAATGGTGGTGGAACGGGTTTTACATAGCCAAGTAGTGCCAACAGCGGTGTATTTTTCAAAGTGTATCTCAGTCATCTGATGCAGAGCTGCAAAGACTTCTTCCCAGAAGGTCCGGACTACCGGGCAGTTCCAAACTAAGTGTAACATGTCTGCATTGGTCGCATGGCATCTATCACAGGCATCCGAGTCTCGTAGCCGATACCGGTGCATTTTGGCCGGTGTGTAGTACAACCTATGGAGGTATTTGTAGTGTACAACGCGCAATCTGCTGCTAGCCGATGTGCGCTCAGTCTGGAGGCAACAAAACTCTCATTGGTCGTCAGTGAGTTCAATCCCTAATTCCTCACTCCACCGCGTTCGGGACTGTGGAGGTGATACAACCTGCTGCTCTTGGATAGTACGATACAACAAGGAGACCAGTTTTGTAGGCGTTTCGCGTTGCAGGAGTAAGTGGAGGGGTGCAAGCGTGGGGGGCTCTGCTGGGAAATTAGCATGCAAGGCTCGGATCCCATGTTGGAGTCGCAAATATAGAAAGCTGTCCAGCGGCGTGCAGGTCAGATTGTGAAAGAGGCTGTCCGATGCACAGAAATGGCCATCTTCATACAGGTCGCCCCAAGTGGCAAGAGCAGCCCTCTCCTTAAGTTTATGAAAAATCGTCTCCTGCAGTAATGGCATAGCAGGGTGATAGGCCAATGGTAAAAGTGGGGAATAGAACAAATCCACCCCCAAGAGCTTCTCAATGCGTCGCCACGCCGTGATCGTGGCATTTACAGTGTTCCAAGTGCGTTCCCGAGCCTGTAAGTCAGCAAATAGTACCCCTTCTATTGGGATCGGGTGCGCAAGCCAATGTTTGGCTGCTAGTTGCGGCATGAATCGGGGGCGCCTTATCCAATAGTATAGATAATGGGCCTGAGCACTTATATAGTACAATTCTAGGTCCGGAATGGCAAAGCCACCCGCGACATAAGGCCTGGTGAGAATCGTCCACTGTAGGCGAGCTTGCTTTCCCCCCCACACCAATCTAATCAATTCAGTTTTCAATAATGCGAAGAAGTGTCGCCCTGGGTGGTACGGGATGTTAAGGAACAGGTAGAGTAGTTGTGGAAGTATGACAATTTTAATCAAAGACGCCCGTCCAGCCAATGACGGGGAGTTTTATCCAACGGGATACTTTGTCGGTGCAACCCCATAATTAAGTCTCATAAGTTCTTCTTTGTCCCGTGTGATGCCAATCCCCAGGTAACGGAACTCGTCATCACACCACTCCAGTGGGTAGTCTAAAGGGAAGCGTGGCCTCGAGTCCGTGAGGGGAAAGAGACATGATTTTCCCCAATTCATCTGGACTCCAGATATACCGCCAAAAACAACAAGCTCTCGGAGGAGCACATTGAGGTTGGAACAGGGATCTCGAACGTAAAGAGTGATGTCGTCGGCATACATAGATATAAGCATCTGCCGCAGAGGACAACGTAGAGCCATGTCGTTATGCCGTTGCCTCAGTCCCGCTGCCAGCGGTTCAGTGACCAGCGCAAATAAAAGGGGCCACAGGGGGTATCCCTGTCGGATGCCTCGGGCAATCGGGAATGGCATGGATATGTGCCCATTGATCAGCACCCTAGCGCCTGGTTGGCAATATAGGAGCTTAATCCATGAAATAAATAGAGGGGGAAGCCCATCCGTTTCATGACACCAAATATGTAATCCCATTCGACAGTGTCAAAAGCTTTGGTGGCGTCAAGAAAGACTGCCGCCAAAGGGAGGTCAGGGGAAACAGTATCTAAAACAGTGAAAAGCGTGCGTAGGTTATGAGAGGTGGACCTCCCCGGGACAAACCCAGATTGATCCGGCAATATTAAGTGGTCAAGCAATAAAGTCAGTCTGTTGGCAATGAGCTTCGCCAATATTTTTGCATCGCAATTGAGCAAGGAGAGGGGACGATAAGAGCCGCACAGGTGAGGCAGTTTTTCGGGTTTCAAGAGGGAGACAATGAGCGCTTCTCTCATGGATGGCGGAAGGATACCACGTCTAGGGATTCTTCAAAAAACCTCGCGCAGAATAGGCGCCATCAGATCTATGTAGGTTTTTTAGAATTCAATCGGGATGCCCTCCAGGCCGGTGGCCTTGCCCGATTGCATGCCCATAATGGCTTCCCGGACCTCGTCTAGTTCGATTGGCGCACATAAGAATTCGCGGTGCACATCGCTAAGGCATCCCAAGGCAACGTCACCAAGATAGGAATCCAAATCCAGATCCCGTTGGCCAAAGCTCGTATAAAGGGTGGCGTAGTGGTTGGTGAATTCATCTAGGATGGTGGCGGTATCCCAGCATCTCGTACCGTCTGATTTTTCTAATTCTATAATATAGTTGGAGTGTCGTGGATGTCTGATCACATCTGCAAGAGCTTTGCCGGGTCATTCCCCCTCCCCATATCTACGCGCCACCCAGTGTTTTCCACGAAAGCGCACTTGCCTGCGTGCTTCTGCCATGTATTCCATTAGTGTCTCTCTAAATTTACCCTGTGTGTCTCCATCTGGATGTCTAGCCAAGTGAGCTTCAAGCCTACGGAGTTCCTGCTCTAGTCTATGAAGGGAGTATGTGATGCTTTTTAAAACTCCCTCTCCCTTAGATATGCAAACTCCTCTAATGGTAACTTTGAATGCCTCCCAAATCGTTTCTACACTCTGCACAGATCCCTTATTGTTCTCGAAAAATTCCCTGATCTCATCCTCCAGTTCCGTTCGGAAGACCTCATCAAGCAGCATACGTGTGTTTAGTCGCCATGCGCTGCGCGGGCATTCAAAGGTTGCGGAGGAGAGTGTGAGCAAGACAGGTGCGTGGTCAGAGTATGTCCTGGCTAAGTGATGTACCGTACTAATCAGAGGGCCTAGGCCCCGAGATAAAAGCCAGTAGTCCAGCCGCGCCCAAGAGGCGGCGTGAGCAGTGAAGTGTGTGCCCTCGCGTCGGTGCGGATAGACGTGTCGCCAAGCATCTAGCATTATCAGAAATGATATCGTGGAGCGTCGTGGCTGCTTTGGTGCGGTGATGTGGCGCGGGATTAGATCTGTCAGCAGCAGGAGCATAGGTGACATTAAAATCCCCCCCCCAGATAACATTGGTCGAGCCAATCTCCCTCACCTTGTCCCATAGGTAAGAGAAAAATTCAGGGGAATCTGTGTTGGGGCCATAACAGCACACAAGCGTCACCGAGTCAAGTCCCAGTCGCCCCCAGGTGAGGCAGAACCTCCCCTGTTCGTCACTGAGGGAGCCTACCGCAGCAAAATGCACATTATTCTTAATCAATATGGCGGTGCCCCTGGCATAGGTAGAATAAGATGAAAAGACCCTGTACATTGACCAGCGGGAAGCGAAGGCAGGGGCCCGTAAGGGGCTGAGATGGGTTTCCTGCAGCATCGCTATGTGGATGTGGTGGCGGTCCTGATAAGCTATGATCTGCCTTCTCTTTCGAGGGCCCCCCAATCCTCGGATATTCCATGTAAGGACGTTCAGCGGTGTCCCCCTATGAGTCATCATGTGTGTGAGAAATTAAATGGAGCATGTCCAGCCAGACAAAAGCGCAGTGTGCAAGAATAAAATGAAAACCACCATGTGCAATGTAGAATGCATAAAGCCACTCAATAAGTGCTGTCTTAGAAACAAGAAGTACGTGGAGTGGCACAACCAACCATTCACTACAACATTCACGCAGTCCCATTCCCCCCCTTCCCCTCCCACCCACTGAAGCATCCCAAACATGCCAGTACCATACACCCTCCCACCAGTAACCCTCCCACCCCCCCAAACAAGAAGAACAACAACAATATGGGTCGCACTAAGCTCATGTAGCGGACCAGATCGGGGTAATGCCCTTAGGGGGCCGTCTAAGGTGGCAACACAACCTCACCCCCGTCATACAAGCCAGAAGCTGAGGCTTTCGACCAAGTAGACAGAGGTGCCAGGCGTTAAGTAATGTGGCACATACCGGATCAATCAAAGCACCCCCACATAAAAACGCAATGTGACCAGCACCAGCAGGGCGTCCGTAAGAAGGTCCGCAGCCGGACGAGGAACAATTGTTCTAGCAAGAGAAGTCTGCGTTTCAAGGTGACCGTGAAACTAGCCCTCCCCACCCTCACATCTAGGGGGAAGTTTATATCAAACCAGACATATAGGATCAGAACAGCTCTCACATCATCTTATACTGCAGTTCCAGTTCAAAGTTGCTCCCAGCCCAGATTAACAAAGTACATGGGTCTTACTACTGTTCCATATCCGCTTCAGCCATCGGGGAATCTCTGGGAGTGTCTGCAGCTTCATCATGTCTGGCCGATCTCTTCAGGTGTTTCAAAAATTCTTCCACTTGCTGTGGCTTCGTAAAGAACCACTGCTTCCCTTGACGAGTAACTCGCAGTCTTGCCGGGTATAAAAGTGCATAATCAACCTGTGCTTTCCGCAGTTTAGCCTTGACATCTAAAAACTTCCGGCGTTCCTCCTGCACCATAGGAGTGAAATCAGGATATATGGAAAATGTGACTCCGTTATAGGCCAGCTCTCGCTTGCTGCGTGCCGCTCGCAATGCCACATCCCAGTCTCTGTAGTTTAGGAGACGTGCTATTATAGGACGAGGAGTGTCACCGGGCTTGGGCCGGGGTGCCAGCGAGCGGTGTGCCCGCTCGACAATAAATTGGGCAGAGAAAGCGTCAGCACCCACCGCCTCCAGGAGCAACTTCTCCACATAGTCCTCAATACGTCCAGTGTTGGTGGACTCTGGAATGCCAATAAGGCGGATGGCAATGGTGCAGAGAAGATTGTCCATGCGAGACAGCTGGGATGTGTGGAATGTGTGGGTGGCGGAGACATCCTCCGAGTCAGAGATGCGTCTTTCTGCTTCTTTAAGCCTCTCCTCATGCCCATCTAACTTGTGGGCGATGGCGGCAATCCATGACGACAGCCTGTCCACCTTATCCACAATGGTGGCAAATCCTTGCCTAACCTCTCGGAGGATTTCTTGTACTTCGGGAGCTGGGGCGGGCGCCGCCGCTCCATCCACAGTGTGTCCAGATTGTGCCCGATCACCTTGGCTAGGTCGGGGCGCTTTCTTGGTAGTGTCGAAAGTAAGCTTGGGTTGGTGCGTGTCCGGTTTTCCCATCGCGCCAAACGGGTATGATAGGGATCTCTGTTCCTTAGATCTCACAGCGCACAGGCACAACAAGGGTATATGTGGAGGCAATGGAAGTGTTAGGTCGCAGAGTGGCTGAGTTCGTCGTGCTGATCAGGTAGGTGCGCTCACTTCAGGGACTCCTTGCAGAAATCCAGATCCCCCTGGAAGGCGGTCGCTGCTCCCCCATTCCTCACTCCAGTGAGCACCGTCAGGCCACCGGATTCCACTGTAAGTGGGGATAATAAATGCCACTTCCTCACTCCACAACCCAGTGAGCACTATCAGGCCTCCCAGTACCACCACAATCTGGGGTCTAAAATGGCGCCGGGTGTTCCACTCTCTCAATCTAGCGCCTCAATCGTCTGGGCGCGGTCAGAGGGCCACAACTTCAGCTCGCGGCACTGCAGCGCTCTTCTCAGGTCGGGGCTGGAGATGGGGGCGCCGCATTCCTCATGGCACCTGGGGGTCAAGCGACACCGCCGCGTGGGCCGGCAATGCCGCGAAGGCCGCAGCGAGGCCGGGGCCAGCGACGGTCACAGGCACGCACTCACCCCAACATACACCTGGAGATGGCCTCGCTCAGGATCACTTCAGTTGTGCGGCGGTCTGCAGTGGTAGCGTCGCGGGCAGCAGGGCCCGATCTTCGCGGGCCGCGGCTCAGAGATGCGGCCCAGTCAGCCACACCGCAACTCCGGCGTGAGGTAGCTTCTGTGACGCTGCAGCGTTCCTCTCAGGTCGGGGTTGGAGATGGGGGCACCGCGCCACTCAGCGGCTCCCTGGGACAAGCGGCACTGCCGCGTTGGCCGGCAACTCCGCCATGGCCGCAGCAAGGCCGGGGCCGGCAACGGTCCCAAGCGTGTCCTCACCCCAACGCTTTCCAGGGGGGTCGGCCCCGCACAGGCTCACCTCCGTTGTGTGGCGGCCAACAGCGGCAACGGCACGGGCAGCAGGTTCCGGCCCCCGCGGTCCAGAAATGCGTCCGATGCAGCCCAGCCAGCCGCGCCGCAGCCTCGGCGCAGGGTAGTTTCTGAGGCCGGGCCACCAGCACCGGGAGTTTCGCTATCAGGCGGGGCCACCTCTCGTCGCAGATTCCCGGGGCAGCGAGCGGGCAAGAAGAGCGAGATTCGGTCCGTAGGTGCTGCACCATGAACACTATTGATTGGGGGTGTCAGAGTTCACCAGTTTGGCCAAGAACAGGATGAATTAAAGGATAAATTACGCTGGACGGCAGGAGCTCGCTACAGAGCGGCCATCTGCTAGTGCGCCACCTAGCGCCCCCCCTAGCACTACTTTCTATCAGATCAATACCACATACACGATCTGGCCTTACGTCATATGAGGTTGTGTTAGGCAGGCCTATAAATATTTGGGGAATCCCTAAGCCTTGCCCTATATATGATGTACCCCATGTGTTGATGAGTAACTATTTGTCCCAGTTAACTGACAGCTTGTCTTCTATTTATGAGCAGGTACGGGAAATTCTTCCAGTGTTGCAGATGTCTACGAGAGGACGAAGCAGCTTCCTTGCATCACGTCACACTTATTTTTTTTTGTGGAACTAAGGCATACTACTTCCTACATCCAGGCTGGCCTGGTACATGTTTCATAGCCTTCCTTCTACCACCTGTGTTTTTAGCTCCCCCAACCTACCATCGAGATTTGCAATTGTTCAATCACTATGCTGGTAGTAGGGGAAAACATGCAATCGATGTCTCTGTAGTCGGCCAGACAGATGCTTTGTTCCCTCTGTATTTTCACTTGTACTACTTGTCTACTATTTAAAACAAATGTCCAAAATGTAAATGCCCGTTTTGTAGTAGTTCAAGAAGTCAGCAACATGATACGAATTGATATGTATAACATTTATCGTACCCCTTTTAAAGCATAAGAAAATATCAGCTGATGCCAAAAGGGCCATCTGTGGAAAACGTGTAATATTTTACTTGGAATAAACTGCAGCCATTTTGGCTGTGGTATCCATTTAGGTTTCCTTCATAATTCTCCCATCCTCTGCTGCTCGTCTTTTTCCCTGCATGTGCTGTCTATTTTAGTTGTCTTCCTGACTCAGCTAAAAGCAATGTGCATGCTAAGAGTTTGTTGCTACCAGAACGCCTGGTCTCAGACTCAACTGTCAATCATTTTCTGCTGTTGTAAACAGTTCTGTTCCCCCTCCTACTTTGCTGACTAAGTAATCTCCCATCTGCCCATATTTGTCGGTAACTATTCCTGTGTAGACCTGTACCTTCTGTTGAAAGTCTGCAAGCGGTGCCAGACTCGCCGTGAGGGCAACGGCTCTGCTCTCAGCACACCCACCTGCTCACCTGCAGACTCCTCAGTGCCGTGAGGGCAACGGCCGGAGCAACCACATCGGACCACAGCTCACAGGTGCCCCAGGAACGGAGGCGCACCCGGGACGTCACTCGCTGCGACAGGAGGCGTCACTAAAGACCGGAGCGCCGAGCGCTCTGTGGGGGGCATTTTGAAAGACTGCATGCGGTGCCAGACTCTCCGTGAGGGCAACGGCTCTGCTCTCAGCACACCCACCTGCTCACCTGCAGACTCCTCAGTGCCGTGAGGGCAACGGCCGGAGCAACCACATCGGATCACAGCTCCCAGGTGCCCCAGGGACGGAGGCGCACCCGGGACGTCACTGGCTGCGACAGGAGGTGCCACTAAAGACCGGAGCGCCAAGCGCTCTGTGGGGGGCATTTTGAAAGTCTGCAAGCGGTGCCAGACTCGCCGTGAGGGCAACGGCTCTGCTCTCAGCACACCCACCTGCTCACCTGCAGACTCCTCAGTGCCGTGAGGGCAACAGCCGGAGCAACCACATCGGACCACAGCTCCTAGGTGCCCCAGGGACGGAGGCGCACCCGGGACGTCACTGGCTGCGACAGGAGGCTCCACTAAAGACCAGAACACCTCCCGCCCCGCGGGACACGCGCGGGCAGCGCCGGGAGAAGCCCGGGACAAGGGCGGGACCGTCTACGGCCATCAGCGGCAGGAAGAGGCTGGGCTGGGCCCCCCCTCTAACAACTGATCATCATCATACCCTGGACTAAAAGGTACTGTTTAAACTGGGGATATTGACCAATTAAAGACCATATTACCGAGTTTGGTCACTCCATTTCTCGTGTTACCTAAGGTCACATAAACCCACCTCAATAGATCTGATGTTGGCGAAAGCTCTGGGTGCTGTCACCACAGAAATAGAGAGGACAGAGAGACGTTTATCCAATACCCCAAATCTAGACATAGAACCAATGACCCATAATTTCACTGTTTATACAGAGGTAACACCATTAGATCCCCCTACCACTCCAATCGCAGATTTTGAGTCTAGTATAGAGTCACCGAGGGTACCCACCAGGAAGCAACCGGGTAGAAGTAATAAAACAAGATCAACGCCCAAAGCGTAACGTCAGGCCAGAAGGAAAACACAACCTCAAGCCCCTACCTCTTTGGAAGAACCTAGGCCTGATGACACTGCTGGGGTCCTCCCTGACCATACTAGCGAACAGCCAGGGTGGGTATCAACACTGGTGAATAACTTACACACGCATGTGAGGGTCATTATCAAGGAGGAACTTAGTACTTTAATGGATATGATAGAGGGGTTAGCTGCAAGGGTGGACCATTTCCTAAAAACCAAAGAGCAAAATACAGCTGTTTCCAATACAGGAACCAGCCCATTTTGTCTGGCTAATGGGGCTACTAATCGGGCTGACCCCGTCACAAGCGTCGTAGACAAACCCCCTATAACAACCCAGGCCATTGTTCACCAAGATAGGAGGGTAAACGACCCCGTATCCCCTGTGGTACAGACAAGACTAATGAATGTTAGCCAATCATTGCCTGGAAATAACAGGCAAGCCCAGAAAACCCGAAGATTGAGTGCCCAAGGAAATGGTTTAGCCCTGCCCTCCAAAACTAAAACTTATGTTCCGCCAACTATTAACCTCCCACCGGCCTCATCCCAATATGGTGTGGTGCTTGCTCGGGTTCCGGCTATAAGAGATGGCCTGCTGGAAAGCCACCAAGAGCTGAAAACCACATGTATTTATTGGTTAGTGAATAACACCACCCAGGGGTATGAATTCTCAGAAGAAATCCTAACTACTAGAAGAGTGGGCTGAATAGGCGATAGAAGTAAGGACGTATCAGGAGATTGCATAATAATCAATTTTAGGAATACCCATACAGCACATAGTATTTTAGCTAATGAGTACAGGAGGAATATGAGTAACATCCTTCCCCTTCATCTAAGTTACTTTTATCCCCCTAATAGATTTCGTAATCAGAACTATGTTCAGAGGAGGGGTAGGAGCCTTCCACCTATACACAATAGATTAACATCGTGAGGCCAATACTGGACAACTGATCTCTGTTTTAATGTCCCGACGGGTAATAGATATAGCCCACTAGATGGGGTGGACTGACTAAATACAGTATCCCCCCGTAATAAGGAGAACACCCCCTCTCTACCCCAGGCTAAAGGGACAAAGCATAGTAGTGCGCACTCTAGTAAAAGGGAGGTATCTGCTAGTAGAAGCATGAGCGGCTCCCCTAGCAATAGTGATACTATCCCTAGAGGAGTTTCTGCCCAGCGGGACTCACCAGATTCTCTGTCACTCATTAGGTCACAAGAAGAGGCAAATACCGGCTTGACAACTCACACATCGGTGCCTCCTCTTATCACGCCACCCAGATCCCCCTCTCAAGATAGACAAATAACTAAGGTCTTGTCATGGAATGTGGCAGGCATTAAAAATAAACTGGGTGATCCAGATTGGGGGGCTTTTATAAACCTACATGAGGTATGTATGTTCCAAGAGACTTGGGCTTGTGAAGAGACAACTAACCCAGGCTATGCCATCTTTAATATCCCGGCAACAAAAGGTAGTGTAGGGAGACCGTCTGGTGGGCTTATGACCTGGATAGGGATCCACCTGGGATGTAAGGTGGTACAAATTGAATCAGGGTCCATTGACATTCTCTGTGTTCAATTACAGTTTCCATATAACCCTACTGTTATTTTAATTAATATATATTCCAGACCAACCCCCAGGGGTAAAGAATCTACCACGGTTGAGAGGCTATCTAATTTTGTATGCTCTATAGACCCAAATCAGGTGATTATAGTTGGTGGGGACTTAAATTGCCAATTTGAGCCTCTCAAGGGCTTGTCCCTGGAGAACATTGGGGACGAGGACCTCACTTTGGCAATCCTGGAAACCAGATGCCCACTAGTTAAACATTGGTCTCCCCTAGCGATTCAGCTGAACTGCTTGGTTTTAAGACATTATTTAAGAGCATTCAATGGGAGATCAAGCTCAGATTCATCCACTGATTATACCTTTTATAGCAAGAAGCGTGGGTCTATGCTTGACTACATTCTAATAAATTCAAACTCCTGGGATAGGATGATTGATTTTAAAATTATTTTACGACCGGACAGCGATCATCATGCTCTAATAATGGAAATAAAGGTCACCAGTTTACAAAATACCTCTATAGAAGGTCCAAACAATCTTGGTCTAACTGTTTCCAACTGTAGGAGGAAAGTCCGTTGGACTAAGTTCCTCCAGTCACAAGATAGGATGAGTAATCTATATGAAGTGCTCATTCCTGTGTTGGAAGAGGCGTCAGCTTTGTATCAAAGCAATGCGGTCCTAGATTTGGGAGCTGTAGATAAAAACTACAGCAAATTAATGAAGTCATCATTGACTTTTTTTCCCTAAAGTTTCCCCCAGATCAAATAGGCCGCCCAGCCATCCCTGGTACAACAGCGAATGCCGAAGGGCATAAAAAGGCTCTTTTGGATTCTATTAAAAGTAAAAACCATTCCCTTATTAATATCTTAAGGAAGTCATACAAGCAAATGATTCAAAAGGCGAAACAGAGCTGGGAAAGGGGGGACTGGGACTTACTCAAAACGGCATTGGGAGACAGGGATATGAGGACGTTCTGGAGCATTGTCAATACAGGTGCCCCCATGGCCAACACAGCAATTGAAACAAACCTGAACGAAGAGGTATGGCGGGTGTACTTCAAAACCCTCTACACTAATGAAAACCCTGGTTCAGTACCCTCAGAGATGGGGTCACCTCCAAAGATAACTCTACCAGAGGAGAATAGTGTTAGCATCTGGCCTGTGATGCAAACCCTGGTACTACCACCTGTCCGTTTATAACCCTAAAGGAGATCGAAGGTGCCCTATTACAAATAGCCCCAGGTAAAGCCCCCGGCCTGGATAAGATCCCCGGGGACTTATACAAGAGCGAACCATCCATCTGGGCCCCGTATTTCTTTGGTCTTTTTAATGCCATAATCCAGGGTATGAAGATTTCACACAGCTGGCTGGGAGCGGAGATTATTCCAATCTTCAAAAAAGGATCTCCACTATTGCCAACAAATTATAGACCCATAAGTCTAATAGACATATCCCAGAAACTATTTGCTAGGGTCTTGCTAGCCAGGCTACAGACCTGGATGGAAGAAAACAGGGTCCTGTCCCCTCTCCAGACGGGGTTCAGAGAAAACATCTCAACTCTGGACCAGGTTCTTAGGCTTCAGCTTTTATATTGGAAGACAGTTTGCCTACAGGGGGGAAGTCTATATCTGATATTTGTAGACTTGAGGTCGGCTTTCGACCTGGTGCCACGAGGAAAGCTATGGACAGTTCTCTCAGAAATGGGGGTCCCTGCATATCTCATCAATCTCTTTAGGAGATTGCATGATGACAACTATGCCCAAATTAGATTTGAGAAGGACGGCCAACTCACTGCCCCAATCCCCGTTAACCGTGGGGTACCCCAGGGGTGCGTCTTAGTGCCAACATTATTTAGCCTCTATATCAATGGGCTGATTAATGAACTCGCAATGGTAAAAGATCTAGATGCACCCAAGATAGCGTCCCGTCATGTTTCAGCAATGATGTTTGCTGACGACACCCTCCTGGTTTCAAAATCACCCATGGGGATTCAGAGGGTCTTGGACAAATTTGAACTTTTCTGTACAGAAAGAGGGCTAGATATTAACTTACAGAAAACTAAATATATGGCGTTCAATAGCCCAAAAAGTTCTCGTTCCAATCCCCAATTAAATGGGAGACCCCTAGAAAGAGTATCATCTTTTATTTATCTGCGCTTTACCATCGCTGAAAACATGAAATGGGAAGCTCACATAAATAAGAGCACACTAAAACTAGCACAATCAACTGGTGGTATACTAAAGGCCTATAGTAAATCAAGCAAGGGAGCGGTTAGCCCAGCCCTAGAAATCTTCAATGCCCAAGCTAGAGGGGGAGTACTCTATGGTGCAGAGTTGTGGGGTCACGCTAAATTAGACGCCCTTCTAAAGGTAGAAAATACATTTTTGAGGCAGTTGTATAGACTCCCAATGAGTACCCCTCTGATCCCAATACGACTAGACTCAGGACTTATGGCGATAACAGACACTTCAAGCCTTAGACCAATTTTATACTGGCGGCGCATCTGGACTACCCCCGAACTAGAGCCATATAGGGAGGAGCTAGCGGAGGTTATGTCAGCTAGGGGTACAGCAAACCTTCCCTGGTTCGCACATATAAAATCTGTCCTAACCAACCTGGGCTTGGGCAACTGCTGGTCGGACCCAGAACACGCTTGCCCCCAAACCCCAAGAAATGTTATTAAATCCCGGTTTGTAGAATATAGAAGTGCACAACTCTACTCTTGCCCCAGGACGGGCAAATTAACCATGGCTTTCTTGGATGTCAAGGACGTTGCCCGTTTTGAGCCAATACTGGACATTATTTCACCGGCAGAGGCAAGAAAGATTTTTCTACAATTTAGGTTTGGGGTCCTTCCACTCGTTCCTATACAGTAAAATGGAGTAAGGATAGTGAGGCACAGTGCCCTGCTTGTGGTTTCCCAGCTGAAACAGTTCTACATGTGTTCTTTGCTTGCCCTGGCTACCACAAGGCTCGAAAGCAATGGCTGGTACAGATCTGTAGAAATATTGGCTCCAGGAATCATCTGGAAGCTTTTCGGATTCTGAAATCAGACCTCAGTACCCCAATTGTGTTTTCAGTCTCTAGATTTTTGTTTTCCATGTGGTGTACTAGAAGGGCCCTACTAAAAATTACCCAATGAGGATCAGGGCATGTGGCAATTATTTTACCAGAACCTTTTACAATTGTCTTTTTAAACCATGATTAAGCTGCTATAATGTGCTTTTAACTTTTTCCAGATTAGTAGTTTTTAATTATTTATTCACTTTTATTATGCAACTCCAGATTATATAGTATAATTCATCTGTCTTAATACAGTCTATCTATTGTAAAGGATAACTGAGCTGTTAAACTATTGTTGTACCTCCATTTTGATATTAAGAATCAATTATATTACTGTCATGTTTATTTTAGCGTTGCACTTTTTAAGGTCGTAATGACCGAAATAAAGTTTTTCTGAATGAATGTATCCACATGCTTACCAGTGCAGAAAAAGCTGTATATAAGGCCTGTGTTCTGTGACTTCAATGTTCTACCTCTTCCAGCACTTGAGAGTGTTATGTGGATGTGGGCCCACTCATGAGTGATTAATAAACTTGTTATTTATTCCCTACTCCAGTGCTGATCTCTACTTTGTTGGTTTTTGAACCCGTTGACATAAGGGTGACCCTGCACCAGTGTACCCCTAAAACAAGGGGTACATTTCCTCAATTGGCGCCCAACGTTGGGCCCCATTGGTGACGCGGCCGTCCGAAGGAGTGGTCTTGACGGAGGATTGGAATTTTGCTGAGGAGGCGCACTGCACGAGGAGACCTTTGTCTTTGCAGGCCGGCGTGACTTTTCCGGTTTTTCCGATTTGACCAACCAGGTGGTGGCCAGTCTCAACTGGGGTTTTGTTTGGCACGATTTTGGAGAGACCATTAGGTCGACCGGAGATCAGCAGGTGGGAGTTGTAGACTTCTTTTGGTAAGGTCGCTAAAGCGGCACTTTTGATTTGTTAAGCCCGGGCTTTTTGTTTGAATTTGTTATTTAATTTTTGCAAAAATTAAAGGCAGATAATGTGTAGATTTTTCTCCTTTTAAAATATTTTGCTGATCTCTACTTTGTTGGTTTTTGAACCTGTGGACAAAAGGGTGACCCTGGACCAGTGTACCCCTAAAAAAAGGGGTACAGTTCCACAACACAACCGGACACCTTGTTGCCCATTGAGTTACTCACTTTAAAAAAAAGCAGTAATGAGAGAGATCTAGGACACCCTGGCACCAAACATGTCTTTCATACTACAAAAAGAGAAGAGAAGCAAGCCATTAAAGAACTGGCTAACAACATCGATTTGACTATAAAACCATCTGACAAAGGAGGTGCGATTGTGGTCCAGACAACGGAGGCACACGACCATGAGTGCCGAGGTATTTTGCAGGACCAGAGAAATTACGAGGTGTTACAGCAAGACCCTACTGAATCGCTCAGAATCCAGATTGCGAACATGGTGGAAGAAGCTCTCAAGCATGACTGGATCTCGAAGAAGGAAGGAGAATTTCTCACCAACGAGTTACTAAGGATCCCTCTATTTCTATACCATCCCAAAGATTCATAAAAATCTGGATAAGCCACCAGGCCGCCCAATAGTATCGGGCGTAGGATTCATACTGGAGCCCTGGTCCAAATTTGCAGATGCCTTTCTCCACCCTCTAGTACAGAAGACCAACACATATTCAAAAGACACCAAAGACGTGCTGCGTCTTCTGCAAGAAGTTGAGATTGATCCAACTAAGGAACTAATGATGGGATTAGACGTGGAAAGTCTCTACACAAGCCTTCCCCATGATGAAACCCTGAACATCATAGAGGACGTGCAATTTAGGATAGATTGGGAATATCAAATACCCTGCAACATTGTAATGGATAGCTGTAACTTGGCACTAATGAGAATCTTCTTTGAATATAAGGGCACATTATACCTCCAGAAGCACGGGACCAGTATGGGCCGTACTTTTGCCCCTCATATAGCTGGTCTCTACGTCTACTATCTTGAAACACACAAAATCCTACATGCGAGCAACCCTTTCCAAGAACACATCAAGGTATGGAAACGGTACATAGATGGCGTGCTAGACATATGGAAGGGAGACGCAGCAACTGCCATCAGATTCATGACCTGGCTTAACTGCCAAAATGATTACCTGAAGTTTACAAGCACCATCTCAAACACGGAACTGGTGTTTTTGGACTTGAACATTTTCCCTAATGAAGGTACACTAAGAACCATAACACATTTCAAAACCATTTAAAAAAATTGTCTTCCACTCTGACAGCTTTCATTCACGACATCTGCGGGATAATCTCCCATATGGACAGTTCCTACGCCTAAGGAGAAACTGCACCGAGGTCAGTGACTTCAAGGAACAAGCGGCAGACCTGCGAAAGAAACTAGAGAAACTGAACTATCCACCAGAAATAGTGGAAAAGGCCTTCAAACGAGCAAGTAATAGCAACAGGGACGCATTGTTAGAACCAGCACCCAAGAAACAACAAGAAGAGAGACCAATATTCATTACTACTTTTAATATTGGCTCAATCAAGTCACCAAGATTGTCAATAAACACTGGCGCTTACTGAACTGCACCCATCTGAACCTACCCAAACCAATGTTCTCCCACAAGAGAGGAAAGAATTTACGAGACATGGTAGTCCACACAAGACATCGTGCACCCGCACAAACTGAGGTTACGAGCACCATGTTCCTGCCAGTAAGGGGTCACCACCATTGCGGTTTTGCAGTGTATGCCATTTGACCCAAAAAAGCAAAGAGTGGGAACAATACTGCTTTACCAACTGTAATAGTAAGAATGATCACAGCAAGCCATTTTGGATAACCATTTTTTAATAAGCATATCAGTCATACATAGAAGGTGCCACCACACTAGGACCCCTGATGGGCATGTAAGTTGCCACATTTACATACCCTGCGGAACGCTTTATTTATTTATGTGCTCCTTCAGTGTACAAACTTGGTGACAATGTTCTCCCTAGGGGTACTAACACATTTGGCATATAGGCGTCACAATTAGGTGGATGCGCTCTTATTTCAAAGTGATCAACCCCTTATTTTGCAAGATCTATGCAATAGACATGCGGCAGAACAACCTTTTACTACTACCCTACTCCAGCAGCTTAGACATGCCATAAGAGTGTTTGAAAGCGGTTTATTGCATTTGACTGCACTCCCATGATAAGGTGACCCACTGGTAGCACCTATATGCCCTTCAGGTCTACGTTATTACAGGTAGATGGAGCAACTAATTTTTAACAGCTCTACGCCACACGAAACCATCATCATTTTGTGATCACATGTAGCATTGAATTTAGTAAGGGTCCAATGCTATTGATAAACTCTTACACCGATGATGATTAATAAATATTTGTTGACGCAGAAGCTTCCGTGTTTCAGGGATTCTGGTTTCGGATTACAGGTGGCCATTCTGTGTAAGTTTACATTCTAGCAGAGGCAAGGGCCGTCACATTGCAACAAGACGGAAGTAGCCGATTCCACAGGAAGAGTGTGCCTTCACGGGCAGCCATTTTGGGTTATTTTTACATTCTAGCTCTTTTTATCCATTGCACGCGTAAAAGCGGAAGCAAGGCAATACTTAAACTGGCTCCAAACATTCACTCCTCGTTCATCGGATCCACAGAGAGGTAATGTCCAGAGTGAGCGAGCAGTTTTGACGTAGTAAGTACGCCATAGCCGGCCCCCTTAGACAACGAGCATTTTTCTCAGATTTTCCCTGTTCAGATACGGAAAAGATTTCAATAACTACTTTTCCATTTCCTGCAGTGTTTGACTACAAGCGCTCCTCCCTTCCTATGATAATAGCTCATGGGCTATAGTGTGGTAATAATAGTGTATGTTTAATTTGTTTTTCCACATTTTTTACTTGTAGTGGCATCACAATGCATTTCACCCGCATTTTACGATCATGGCTGTGGTTAACTTAATCTAGGATAGGGGTGGGCGGAAGTCGCGGAAGGGACTATCGCGGAGAGGCACGGAGATTGAAGCAATCTCCGTGCCTCTCTGCGATATTTCCGTTTCGCGAGGCCTCCCGCTTCCCGCCTGCCTGCCTCCCGCCTGCCGCCCGCCCGCATTATTAAATTAAATTAAAAGGCTAAATAAAACTTTAAAGCAAACTTACCTTATTGCGCCATATCTTCCCGATCCCAGCTTCATTTTTGTAAATGCGCTGTAGCCTGCGCAGTCCTGCGCATGCGCAGTTTACAAAAATTAAGCTGGGATCGGGAAGATGCGGCGCAATAAGGTAAGTTTGCTTTAAAGTTTTATTTAGCCTTTTAATTTAATTTAACCCCTCCGCTGCGCCGAACGTTCCGTGCTGGTGCGGAACGTTCTATTGCGCGGGCGGGGCCGGAACGTTCAGCGGACGTGCGCAGCACTACCGAGGTAGTGCACGCGACGTCCGCTGAACGTGCCCCGCATGGAAGGGGTTAATAATGTGGGCGGGCGGCAGGCAGGAGGCAGGCGGGTGGGAGGCGGGTGGGCGACCAACTTCCGTTCCGCCGTGGAATGGGCGGAAATTTGCCCCGTTTTTCCACCTTCTTTGCGGAAGGTGCAAATTTCCGCCCATTCCGTGGGCGGAACGGAAATGTCCGCCCACCCCTAATTTAGGATATAGACCAACATACGGAATTTGTAGAGTGTGTGTTTTATGTTTCATGTTGTGAAGTTAAGCATTGTTTTGTGTGTCAATTTAATGGAAAGCACGGTACCCACCCTTAGCTGTGCACTAAGTGAAAAATATATCACTCCTGTAAAACCTTCACTTATACGGTGATGTGATCCAGTAATTATTTAAGTACTGCATTTAACAAAATGATTAATTTAATCAACAATACCTATCAGGTACAGTATGGAATACATGTTATTTGTGTGCATTATTCCTGCTTGATTGATGTAGCAGTACACATTATTGTTTATTCTAAGAGTGGTGTAGGGATCATTCCTTTGGTCCAGATGAGAAGCCAAGGGATTGGCTTCGAAACATAGAGAGTAGAGAGGTGGTAGCCCATCACAGCATACAATCTCCACTCCCCCTTTTCAACAATACCAGCTAGAAGGAGTATTAAATATTAGTTTTTCACATAGCCTGGTATTTTTTTTACTTCACTATTCTCACGTGGACCCTTCCACTCTTACATTACACATAGTTATGGGCTCCCGGTTTTATGGTATTTATTTTTTCAACATTTCTGCCTATATTTATCCATTTTTATTTTTTGATAATTTACCCATTTTTATTTTGTGTTTTCTGCATAAATGAATGCATAAATGAAGCTGCAATGGGTATTTTTCCACATTTATTTAACTGATAAATGTATACTCTCATTTGAATATTGAAAAGGTTTAAGCAGTATACAGTGCAATAGAGTTACCTGAAAACACTTATGCTGTAGTATAGCGTAAATAACCGTAGATCTGCACTTAATTAAGCTTAATTAGGAAATCTATTGTCTTTTTTCATCGCTCCTACCTCTCAATCTGTACACCTACTGACCTAGGACTCATGACTGACAGTAGAAAAAAATCATTCAAAGAAGGCATATTTTCCATATTTTTCTGTATTTAAAAATACAGACAGGAAAATAGATAGTTTTCTGTCTGTATTTATCTGTAACGATCAGGAAAAACAGAAAACTAGGAGCCTTACACATAGTGTATTCACTCCTAACTGCTCCCGCATCTTCGTTGATCGTAGCACACCCCATACCGCAGCGGTAAGAACCAAATGCCACCAAGGGACCTTTTGGTGGGTGAGGGTTATTTTAACAACACATTGTGTTTCCCTATATGTCGGTAGGGAACACACATTTCATGAACAGTGGTAAATATACCTTGGAAGGATATTATCATTTGTTATGTTCAAGGTGGAATCTTTTTGGTTTTTCATTCCACTCTTTCAGGCTCCAGGTCCTCTTGATCATCCCTCCTGCCTGCCATTACCTGAGTTGTCACACAGGCCCACTCATGCAGTTCCAACATCTTTCAATGAGCCTTGCCATGCCTTCCTTGGACCAGAAACAACCTTCCGAGGACCGGTTTCTGGCATTACAGCCGTCTTCAGCCCGGCTTGCTTGAATCCAGTGGCAAAGTGAGCAAGGGACTCATGTCTGAGCATACCCTGCCACACTTGTGGCGGCCAAAGACGGTACAAAAGGGGGTGGTGATGGACGGAGCATTGGAAGCTTGTTTCCGGTCCAGGGAAGGCATGGCTTGGCAGTTCGGGCTGGACTGTTCCCATGAGGCACAGGGTCAGACTGATTTGCATATAGCCATGTCTGAACTGGGGTGGCAGAGTGGGCTAAAGAACGGTGATGGATCAAACCCAGATCTTTTAACTGGGTGTGAGTGTTTGATTGGTTCAGATGCTCCGTCCATCACCACCCCCCCTTTTGTACTACTATATAAAAGTGGCATTTTCAAACACACAATTTAAAAAACATTTTTGCTAAAAGAAGTGTTATTAAATTCTGAATTCAGAGAGCCTTAACTTTATTTCTCTATCTTGTCTCAATGGGAAGGTATATTTAAAGGATGTTATAAATAAACTCCCATTCCATCCTAAGGGGAAAGATAGCCTTTCAATAGTGAAAAACGAAATTGGCAGTATTTCACAATCAAGGCATGTCACACACACCAGTACATGTCCTACATTTCACATACACTGCACGCTGCCCGGGAGGGGGGTGGGTGTACCTTGGGCTTACCATAGGGGTGCCTTACATGTAGAAAAAGGGATGGTCAGTGCCTGGGAAGTGAGTGCACTTGCCAAGTCGACATGGCAGTTAAGAACTGCGAACAGACGCTGCAGTGGCAGGTCTGAGTTACCTTTTCAGACCTACTTATGTTGGTGGCACTATCAATGCTGCAGGGCCAGTAGTAGCATTTGGTTTACAGGCCCTGACAAGCTGCAGTGCACTTTACTATGGGCTTACAAGTAAATTAAATATTCCAATCATGGAGAACCAATTGTAACAACAATTTACACAGGGAGCACTTGCATTTTGACACTGATCAGCAGTGGCAAAGTGCCCGAAGCATGTAAGCCAGAAAAACTAAATCCAGCACAGCATCAAAAATACAGGAAGTAGAGGCAAAAAGTCAGAGGAAACCATGCCACACATGCCAAGTCTAACACCTCTGTAGAAGGGTAGCCGAGAAGTATTGGGGCTCTCTCTTATGGAAACTGTTCTCTGGAAAGTGCAGGGATAGACTCCTGAGACTGACTGAGCCAGAAGCTGAGTCTTATTACCTCATGAAGGGTATCCACTTCACCCATGCCCTCCCCCCTGAAGAATAAAGAATCAAATTCAGGGAGACTGAAAAATCCCCTAGTCAGTCATGGGTGGATTTTTGGGACTTTTCAGTGAAAACACTAGGTGGTTAGTTAAAAGGTAACAATGTGCATGCTTATGATGAACTTTACAATTTAATTATGAAGGAACATCTGTTAAGTAATTGTGTGCAGGAAAAGTTGCATCAGAAGGTAAGAACCCAGGGTTCGCAGATTCACAGATACACCAGTTAGTAGTAATAAAAGAAGGGACTGATGAAGGCCCGCAAAAAGGCAGGGTATTTAAATGTTCATTAATAAACGCCAGGTCTTTAGTTAAACACAAATTGGAATTTGCGCTCTTTGTTGATACCCATAAAATAGACATAATATTTATCACAGAAACCTGGGCGAATGAAACCTCTGGCCCAGATTCAATTCAAACTATACCATTAGGATACAGGTTGATAGAAGCTGAAGAGAAGAGGTGGGCTAGCTATCATCACCAGGGGACTAAATGGACATAAAGCACACACCAGTCACAAATGACACAATTTGCAAAAATGTTTCCTTCCAAATCGAGTTAACCAAAAATTACTCTTTAAGAGGAACATTACTGTATCGCCCTCTGGGGCCAAGGGAATCTTTTCTATCAAAGATAAGTACACTGAAATAGCACAGCATCAAGATGTCGGATTATTTAGTGTTGGGTGATTTCAATTTTCATCTAGACAATCTGGAGGACATGATACAATCCAACTGGCGTAGATCATGGAAACCCTAGGGCTGCACCAGAGAGTTGAGGGTCCCACTCACTCAGCAGGACATACATTGGATGGGGTATTTTTGAATAATATCATCTGAAACTAACAAACATTCTTCCTTTGGTGTGGTCAGACCATAAGGCTGTGTTTTTCTTAATCATTTTGTCACAGCCACACAAATCACTGGTAGGTGCACCTTCACGTACCCAAAAAATCAGAGTGTGGGGAAGAATTGACACGCACACCTTGCACGGACCCTGCAAAATACATTACCTATGATTAGTGAAGATCCTAACCAAGACATTGAGACAGCCACACAGAGGTACACAATACCAGTAAAAAAGGCTATGGACACTCTAGCACCCGGAACAGTGTGCAAAAATCATCGCAGTACCCCATAGGAGGGGCGGGTTTTCTGTGTGCTTGAGGACTCAGAAACAGTTATGTAGAAAGCAGGAGCGACTGTGGAGATCCAAATATGATCCTCATGACAGAGAGGTTTACAAAAGAACAATTGCAGAATATAAAAACTCATACAAAGAGAAAAAATAAAGTATTTCACAAATAAAATTCACCAAGGGGAAAACTCAGCTAAGGAACTTTTTAGCACAGTAAAAAAAACTATCAAAGATGTTCACACAAATTGGCAACATTGGTAATAGTATTTTCTGTGACACTCTTGCAAAATTTTTTCAAAACACAATTCTGGACAGGTTCACACCATCGAAAGAAGAGCAGGTTCTGAAACTGTTGGATTCGATCAAATCATGATCCCTATTATATACTTGCCCTCCAAACATTGTTCACTTAGTGCCTAGGATTTTTGGAGCCCTGTTGAAAAAAATCTTAACTAAAGTTATTGGCACGGTACATATCCCCTTTGAATGGAAGTTAGCATCAATCCTTCCTCTGTTGAAAAAAGCGATCTTGACCGTCGGGAACCTAGTAGGCCTACATCCACACTCCTCTTTCCGGCTAAACTGCTGGGAAAAGCTCTGAATAATGAACTCATGTTCTACATTGACAGCAGTAATGTACTGGATCCCTCCCAATATGGATTTAGGAAGGTACACAGCTCAGAAACGGCTCTGCTCACCCCTTCAGAAGAACTAAGATGGGTCATGGATAATAGAGGCCAGGCCATATTGATACTGCTTGATCTCTCAGCGACCTTTGACACGGTCCCCCACACGGTCACCCATACCATCCTGATTGACAGATTGGCAGAGCTAAGAATAAGAGGTGCAGCTCTGAACCTACTAAAAGCCTTCCTAGCAAACAGAACAAACCATGTAGGAATGGGTGAATTTACCTTAAAGAAATTTTGCTTGCCTTGTGGGGTACCTCAGAGCTCTTCACTGAGCCCCACCCTTTTTAACCTGTATGTTGCCCCCCCTGGTTGAACTGATAAAGACCTTGGGGTTTCTCGGTGGTGTCCTACGCAGACGATACCCAAATTGTGGTATCAATTTATTAAAATCATGTGGAAGTTGCACATAGGTTCAACTCCTGCATGACCAAAATAGATCAATGGATGTAAGCAAACTGCTTTAAGCTAAATGAGGGGAAAACAGAGGTCCTATTGTTCGGGAAAGATAAATCCATCTGGTCACCATTTTGGTGGCCCCAGAATATGGGACATTTACCATCTTTGATGATAAACTCAACTTTGAAAATCAACTAAATGCAGTCACATCTTCTGTGTTTTATACACTGAAAAAATAAGTAAGATCTGTACTTACATCCCCCATGATCTTCAAAAAACAGTAGTCACCACTCTAGTTCTTGCCAAGATTGACTATGGAAACGCCCTTTTTATCGGCATCCAAAAAAAGTCGATGCAAAACTTCAAATGCTGTAAAACACTGTGGCTCGACTCTTAACAGGAATCCAAAAACATTAGTCAGCGGCCCAGGCTTTGCTTAAATTGCATTGGCTCCCTATAGCCAGACGTTGGATTTTAAAACTCTTTGAATTACTTTTAAAGCACTTCACAACATTGGACCACGTTACTTTTGCTCGAAATTTGTCTGGTACTCTCCAAAGAGAAAGCTCACATCTTCAGATGCGATGCTACTAACACCTTCAAGAACAAATCGTGCAACTTGGGATGGCAAGAGCTTTTTGCCAAGAGCCACCAAGCTATGGAATGGCCTGCCAATTAATGTAAGAAAATTTTCAGATTTCTTAGCTTTTCAGAAATTAATAAAGACCTGGCTATTCACACAATAGGTACTTTAGTCAATTTCCCCCCTCTCTGATTCTGAACAATTAGGCAGCAGCAGCGCCGAAACACCTCTGGGCATTCAAGCTCTTTACTAAATTAATTCAAATCAAAATCAAATCAATACTTGGTGGATCTGCGGCAAGTCTCTCCTCGAGAATTAGGGAAGAAGGCTGATCATTGGGTGAGAACCAGAGTGTCCAAAACAAGACCAAAAGAACGATGCTCAAAACCCCACTCAAGAAAAGAAAGTGGACCATTCTGGAGAAAAAGATAAAAGTAAGGAGTCCTCTGTAGTCCCCTAAAAACCTGACCAGGAGGGTGAGCCCCCGAGAAAGCTCACAAAACAAAACTGGGTACTAGGGTAAGAACTGGCACCCTAATAAGACTTGGGGCCAGATGTAGGTAATAATTTTTTTACCACCTCTTAAATACCGTATCACACCGACTCGGTATTTCCGAGTAGGAAAATGAGATGTAGATAAAAATTCCGGTAACAATTACCGACTCGGATTCTGTCGGTAATCGTAATCGGTATTTACCGACTCGGAATATACCTACACGGTAAAATCCGAGACGGAAAAACACAAACTTATCCACCGGTGCCATGGCCCATAGGAATGAATGGCAACTCCCGACCCGGAAAAATACCGAGTCGGTAAAAACCGACCCGGTATTTACCGTGTCGGTAATATCCGTCGAAGAATTTGAAACTGACAAACATGTGATCCTGTGAACCAATCAGGTACTCCAACCACACCCAAATCCAAAGCCACAGGGGAACTAACCAATCAAATCCAAGCACCACACCCCAGTACCTGGGACAGGCCACGCCCATGCAGGTGCAGAAACCAACAGTCAGGAGAGCAGGAGGACAGAGTGTGGAGCAGCCTTTCCTGAGTCAAACAACACTGCAAGATGGAGAGCCAGGAGGCACAGAGAGATGCTGCAGAGCGCAAAAGGAAGCAGAAGTTCAGCCAGGAAGAACTGCAGGTGCTAATTTCCGAGATTGTAAGACATTATGGCAAAATTTTTGGGAAGCAAACTCTGCATGTTGCAGAATCTATCAAACGCAGCACCTGGTTGGACATACAAGGCAAGGTAAATGCCATTGGAGTCACCCACCGTGACCTTGAGGACCTTAAAAAACGGTGGTATGACATCCGCATTATCACCAAGAAAAAACTTGCTGCCCACCGCAAGGAAAGTGCTGCAACAGGGGGAGGAAGAAACAGAGCCCCCAGACTCACCGACATTGAGGAGATGGTGGCATCCACCCTTGAGAAGGAATGCATTCACGGCATCGGAGACGCTGACAGCTCAGCAAGAGGAGCAAAGAAACCAGGTAAGATGCAAGTACATTATCATTTACCCATTTACCTATTCCCCTCACAGGACAAATCAGACTCCACAACAGGTTTAACTAATGTCCCGCAATGCATCCTGGGAAATGTAGTCATGTGTAGATACCTCAGAGCAGTCAGCGTGCATTGCAGCAAGGGGAGCAACAGACAACTAGCATAGGCAAATGAGAGACAGCCAAAAGTGCAATAGAAGTGTATTTTATCTCATGACACAGGTGAACAACTTCACTGACACAATGTCCATGTCTGTCCACAGGAGAGTCAATGCGCAGCACAGCAGAGGTTAGAGAGAAGAGGAGGGAAGGAGCCGGACCGAGCACATCACACGGAGGGAAGGACCAAGAGCAGGCAGCCCCGATACCTGAGGAGGCAACAGCAGGAAATCCACAATCCCCTCTCCTATTCGGTAGTCAGGACACAGGAGCGGCTGAACAATCACCCACCCCCACAACACCATCCCCAGTGCTGGGAAGAGTAAGGTGCCATGATGTGCCCCCTCGCAGAATACTGCAAACATCATCGGAGGAGGAGGTGGAGGGTGACACACAGGACAGAGGCAACACCGAGCAGCAGCCCAGTCCCAGAGTCACGCGGGCCAGTGT
Organism: Lissotriton helveticus; assembly: GCF_964261635.1. Lineage (NCBI taxonomy): Eukaryota > Metazoa > Chordata > Amphibia > Caudata > Salamandridae > Lissotriton > Lissotriton helveticus. The sequence goes on from NC_136057.1 coordinate 1,380,793,591, forward strand.
CCGAGGGCGACGGCCACGGGAGGTAGAGGATGTGCGTCAAGTTCAGGGTGTCTTCTGCGGACTGGCGGCCACCATGGTGAAAGTGCAGCGCCTGCAGGCAAAAGCGATGATGGGGGTTCAGAGGCAGGCACGCACAACAAATAAAAAACTGGAAGCAGTAGGCAAGGGCATAGGGGAAATGGCAGAAAGCATGCAATCTATGGCGTCAGGAATATCTGATATTACACAGTGCATGACTGTCCTGTGTGACAAATTGGACAGGGACCATTTAGAGAGACGCAAGGCCCGTGTGGATGTGCGACAGCAAACCAAGGCCCTGAACAGGTTTGCCACTGCTACCACTGTGCTGTGCAGATGGTCAGTGACGATGCAGGATGCCATAGTGCAGTGCTGCAACAATTTAACTGAAGGTATGGGCAGGATGACCTCTGCTATGGAGCTCGTGCTCGCGCATCAGACTGGCACTGGAGGCGACACTTGTGCTGCGGAAAGCGAGGGGTCCACCAGCAGGAGTGGTGCAAGCACTCCTGTGCAAGACTTACGGAGGAGTGGCAGGCGTCGGGGAAGTGTGACAGGCCACAGTGAGAACATTGATTCACAGCCACAGCAGCCCCGCCCTGTGGCCCGTGGCCACAAACAATGACTTTGCCCTCCACCCGAGGCTGTAGTCACGGTGGTGTTAACCGTGACAACACACTCATGGAGTGTTTGATATAGTGAGCCCAATGTGAGCTATCAATGCTGTGGCGTAGTGAATATTAAACTACTTACACAAAGTTACATTCATGCCTGTGTCTCTTTACTCACTCAGAAATATTGTTGTGTAACCTCTTCCCGTCTCAGTCTCCCATCTGTAGCTGCTGCTGCCACCGTAGCTTGGGGCTCTGCCTCCTCTGGGTCGTCATCGATGTCCTCATGATATGTGAGCTCCACCTCTGTGCCTTGCTTGGTGGCGAGATTATGTAACATTGCACAGGTCGCTATTATTTTGCAGCAGATGATTGGGGTGTACTGCCGTGCACCTCCACTCTTGTGGGGGCAGCGAAACCTGCTCTTAAGGAGTCCAAATGTGCGCTCAACAACGTTTCGTGTAGATCTGTGAGCCACGTTGTATCGCCTTTCACTCCTGGTGGATGGGTTGAGGTAGGGAATGAGCACAAAGGACCGCAGGGCATATGGACTGTCGCCTAGGGGGAGAAAGATAGACATTAATTGCAAGTACATGAGACGTAGATCTGATGTGAGTGTCAGGGTGTCATTGTGATTTACCTAGCAGGTATCCATTTCCAAATTCTCCGGCAAGTAGGCGTGTGTATATTCCACTATTCTGGAATATATAAGAATCATGGGTACTTCCGGGGAACTTGGCTACGATGTCAGTGATGAGGTTCCCTGCATTACATATGACCTGGACGTTGATGGAGTGCGTCGATTTGCGATTCCTGTAAATGTGCTCTGTGGCTGCAGGTGGACAGAGTGGGACGTGGGTGCCATCGATGCAGCCTATCACGTGAGGGAAGTGTGCCAGTTGATAAAAGTCTGTCTTGGTTTTTGCTAATTCTGCCGGTGTTACAGGGAATGAAATATAATGCCCCATCCTCTGCATCATGGCGTCAAGAAACCTCCTGAAGAAGCGGGACAGGCAGCCCTGGGACACGCCACCCACTACAGCTATCACACTCTGGTAGCTCCCTGAGGCCAGCAGGTGTAAGCTACATAGAACCTGGACATGAGGTGGGATGGCATGGGCCCTGGGTGTTGGGTGGTCCAGGAGTGGGTGTAGGTCCCTGATCAATTGCTTGATGGTGTCTGGGTGTAGCCTGTACCTCTGCAGTATTTCAGGCTCTGTCAGTTGGAACAGTGTTATCCTCTGCCTGTACACTTGTTCCTCCCTTAGCCATTCTCTCTCTCCTGCTGCCTGTAGTCTCTGCCGTCTTGCTATGATGTAAAAAGCCGCCATCATGGGTCCTGAGGTGCATTTTGGGACTTTTTTTTTTATAGCCCTCCCTTGGTTACCACCTGCTTTCATTCCATGGTAAATACCGACTAAAAAATACCGTTTTTCTGCAGATTCGGTATTTTTGGGCTTACCTACATCTCCAAGGCCAATTTTTACCGTTTCTTATTTTCCGAGTCGGAAAATACGAACTCGGTATTTATGTCATTATTACTGAGTCGGTATGTTTCCGACTCGGGTTTTCAAAAATCGGAAATTAATGGCCTCCTACATCTCATTTCCTGGATTCCGGTCGGTAACGGCCGATTTTACCGGTTTTCGGCCGTTACCGACCGGTAAACGCCTACCTACATCTGGCCCTCGGTGCGTAAACTGTAACAAGACAGGGCACCTAGCCAATTAACCTTGCTGTTCTAAACACAAAACCCCTAGTGTAACTCCAGGGATTGCTAGTGTAGCCTCTGAGGGTGTTTTCTTAGTTGAGGAGGTACTCTTAGCCTTTTACTGGGAAGTGGGCCCAAAGGTGAGCTGACAATTCAAGAAGGGAGTACATACTTACACCACCTACTGGTGAATGGAATCCCAGCCACTTCCCTGAGAGACACTTGTTCCAGTCACACTTTTGAGCATGACATGGTGGTTCTCTAAAACCAGTAAATCCCAGGTGAGACAATAGGAATAAGGGCTAACCCAGGGGAGGTGACTGTTAGGCCTGTGGCTTTAGTTCCCCTAGAAGTTGCTGGGTGCCTTAGTTGGAGAAACGTGGTAGTCAGTAAAGACCTCCCCCTTGACTGTCTCCTTACGCCCACTTTTTTCTCCTAGCAAGACAATGGAAAAGGGGATGGCCAAACATATTTACCATCTACCAGTATTCTTGACAAGACAGCCAGTTTGGACTGTTACCGTGTAATGGTAAAGCGATGATAATTGTATGTATTAAAATATAATAAAATACTTTGAAATTAAAGGAAATGACCACCTAGAGGTTGGTCTGAGCCAAAGTGAGGTACTGGCAAAGTGCCAATCCTCACCCAAAGATGCTGGGGACTGAACTTGCCGCTAGTGCAGGTCAGCGAGAAAGTGTAGGAAAGGTTGCCAAATTTTGGCCAAAGTTCCAGTGAGCCAAGGAGATTCTACAACAGTAGGGAAGAACTCCAAAGTCGGCACTGGTGAAGTTCTACCTGACCCACAAGAAATGCTGACTATTCAGGCCAAGCAGCTGCTCAGCTTGAAGTGGGGGCTCCTCAGCTCACAGAAAATAGGGTGGAAGAAGGGTGTTTACTACAGAAAGTAGTAACACCCCATCGAAAGTGGTAGACAGGCAGCCTGAACCCCCAGAAGCCTGGGAGTTGATTCCTTCACCTGTTAGGGAAGAGCTAAAGGTGTGGTACTGGGCAATGACTGCTGTCAGTGGTCTCGGCTGGGTGTTAGCCTTTATGGCTGCACTGTCCTTGGCATGGTGGTCTGACCCCATGTCAAATAGGAAGCTAGGCCCCCTGATCTGGTCATGGTTTGGTTGTTCACATTGTGGGGAACCTCTCTGGGTAAGCAGGGTGTTTCCCTGGCTAAGTTAGAGTTAGCAGAGGTGGACACCCGTGATCGCAAACTAAAAGGATTGGGTGGGGACACTGAAAAAATAAACAAAGGGCATTTTACATTGAGGCCTGAAACTGTGGCATTAGGTCAGTTCCTCAGAAGGGATGACCTAGACTGAAGGATGTAAGGCTGAGTAGACTCTGCAGCAATCTTGCCAGCTTCCTTACTCTTCCTCGCCTGACAACCTAGGAACTCTCTCCCAGGTTTGGCTGAGTCTCCTGGCCTTTCTGTTTTATATTTGGAATTGGGTACTTGTTGCACCCCCCCCCCCCCACACACACACGTTTTGCCTGGTTTTGTGATGCATCTTTGGCAGAAGTGTACTGGGTCCCTGCTAACCAGTTTCCCAGTACCAGTGTTCTTTCCCGAAAACTGTACCACAATTGGCACAACGTTAGCAGCCCCTGTAAGTTGCTAGTAAATGTTACCCCTGGTACCTGGGGCATTGGGACTGAAGAGGGGACCCCTCCCCAAGATCAGTCAAACTGCCATTTCAGTCTGCGTGTCTTGTGCAGAGAAAACTAGAAAGTCGATGTGGCACACAAAGCTCTGTGCCATGCCTGAAGACACTGCATGCAGTATAGGTAAGACACCCCTACTGTAGGCCTTACAGCCCTAAGGCAGGGTGCACCATACTACATGTGAGGGCCTAACTGCATAAGCAGATATGCCCCTGTACTGAGCACCCAGAAGACATCTCAGAGATGCCCCCTAAAAACGTACCAACTGCCGGGTGGGCTAACTGACTGTTTTTAGCCAGCCTAACACCAGAGACGGATGCCAGGCCAGAAACCAGGCCAGCTCTGGTAGGGGATGTCTCCCAATCCCTCCCACAAGATAACCTGAAGATTAGCCTGTCAAAGCAATGGAGCTTCAAAGCAGCCCATCCGCCCATTGGTATGTGGCTCTGGTTTCTTTCGTAGGAGAGGATGCCAACCCCCCTGTCCTGCTCCACTTTTGGCATGAGGACAGGTGGGAAAATTAGTTAGAATAGAAGGGGTGCCCAAATCCACATTCAGTCTGCACCACACCTAGGGTGGGGCAGTTGATGTGGACCCCTTTTGTCCAATTCCTCCACATTTTTTGGGAGAGAATTAACCAACCAGGGTCAGGGTTATGCCACTTCCCAATGTAAGTGGTCATATGAGGGTGTAGTCACCCTAAAGGTAAGTAGCCTATTGGCTACTACCTGGCACTCCCTCTAACGCCTCCAATTTCATTAATTTGGGGAGACCCTGGCACCAGATATGCAGATTTTTGCTGACCTAAGAAGAAGAAGGACCGTAGAGGTGCGAAAGCAGAGAAGAGTAGAAGAAGCTGACGTGGCCCCATGCCTGCTGGCCGGTCTGCTTCCCTCATCATGAGTTACATCAAAGTCGACTAATCCTGCAGCTGTGAATCCAAAAGCCTGGGAGGACTGCCTGCCTTCGAACAAGAACCAAGAATCTCTCGTGGAGTAGTGGAGTTGCTCCCCTGAATCTTGCAGGAACCCAAGAATGCTGCTATGGCCTCCGGTTTGCCAAAAACCGACACTGGAAAGCACCACTGCACCCATCGCTCCAAGCCTGAGTTGAAGTGGCCTAACACTGCCAGTGTGTTCCCCTAGGCCAGCAGAGACAAAGCGCACCTTAGACTTGCCCACTGTGGACTTCCCAACGTGACCTGTAGCCTCTTTGTGCAGGCCCCCTCAACCATGACCACTCCTGATGACAAAAAGCCGACGCAGAAGGACACCTGTTGCCCTTGGAGAAGAGAACCGAAGGTGCCCACACATCCCTGGACATTTGAGCCCCCTCGCTGGTTCAGCTTGACTCATCCCCCACTCGAAGCCTGCTGCCTTTTTGTGAATGGACCAATCTTCCTTTTAAGTGAATGGGGCACCTAACGCTGTAATGCACCTCTGCACCTGGACACCCCGTAGTATCCTGAAGTGAGCTGTTGGTGCTGCCTTGGACCTGGCTCCATACTCACCTTAAGTCCAGAAGATTGGTCCCATAAGTCACAGCTAAGTACATGGATGCTGCGTGTGTTTTTCCTGCTTAGCTTAACATTAAGTAAAAGACCTTTCAATTATGATTTAAAGTATTGAAAATTACTCCTGATGCTGAAGAACACACCTCTGCACCTGGGCGCCCAAGTGCGTCTCAAGGTGACCCGTTGGTGTTGCCTTGGACTTTGCCCCATACTCACCTCAAGTCCTGGGGAAGGGCCCCTAAGTCGGTGTTAAGTAACCGTATGCAGTGTATGGTTACTCCACAGCTTAACGTCGCTGCAAAGTGCATTAATCACGATTGAAAGTATCAAACAGCTGTTTACTTCAAACCTTCTATTTTAAACAGTACTTACCTGAACGATTTTTCTGTGATGCCTAAACATATATAAAGATATTGGCTATTTTTATACATTGGTGTGGAGCTCCTCCTTGAGTCGTGTTGTCATTTATTAATCATTGTGTGTATTTTCAATTGTCTTACACTCCTCTGTGTTAAGCCTAAGGCTGCTCGACTACACTACTCCTAACAGAGCACTTTGGGATTGAATAGCAAGGCTCTGTCCACTTTTGAGGGAACCTTTGGACTCTTTGCACGGTATTTCAAGTTATTGATAAATCACATAAAGAGCCAGCTTCCTACAGTAACTTTTTCAGCGAGATTAACCTGGTCCCTGTATCCAGCCCCGCACTTCGTTGTGGTCGGCCTGAACATGTAACTTTGTCCCACTCTAGTGTAACGAGATACCTACAGTTGCGATTTCTGCTACTTGGTTCTATTTTTACTTAAACATCTAAAATTGCATATCTCAAGTTCTACTGATTGGATTTTTGTTGCTTTCATCTCACTTTATTTATTAAATGTAACTCCAATTTTCTAAATTGGTGTGTGATATCTCCTGTGCTGTGTTTCCACTTTATTACTCTTTGTTTGCTGCATAATTACTTAACACAGTGCCTCTAAGTTAAGCCTGACTGCTATTGTGCCAAGGGTCAAGAGGGTTAAGCACAGGTTGATTTTGGTGACTTTTGTAGTTCAACTTGACAAGGATTGTGGTTGTTGTTTGAGAAGGGTTTTCACCAGTCTCAATCAGAAACCCGATTTTTCACAAGAACTTTTTCTCAGATGTTGGTTAGAGCAGTAAAGTTTTGCTGTTGGGTCTCAATTGCAACTCCTGATTGTGTAGGAAGATATTTTGTTCATGGTGTTCATGTAGTTGCATTGATATGTCTTTTTCAAAACATTTGCAGGGAAACAAAACATTTAAAAATGGACTATAATTTGACATGACCGCCATCCTCCAATTTTTTCAAGAGTGGAGTGATGACTAGATAATTTGATAGGCTTGGAACAAACGTTTCTGGCAGAGACGTCTACCTGCAGAATATTCGCCTTTTGAATATTCTTCAGGTGTCAGACTGGTTCCAGAAACTTTTTTGTAGTACCTCTGCGTGCCCAGGGACGTAACAAACGCCCCCGCAGCCCCCGCGGTGCAGGGGGGCCCCACTATCTTCAGTAAATGAAGGGGTCCCCGGTCCCCTCGGCTCTTCTGAGAGGTGTGAGAGAGGCTTGCTTTGCTCTAAAGCAAGCCTCTCTCCCTCCAAAGCAGGTGCAGGCTGTCTGCAGCCTGCTCTGAGCCCCTCCCGCTGACTGAAGAGAAACAAAGTATCAACATACATTGTTTCTCTTCAGTCAGAGCAAGGCGGAGAGGAGATGGGTGCAAGGCAGAGGAGAGAATGGTGCAAGGTAGAGAGGAGAAAGGTGCAAGGCAGAGAGGAGATGGGTGCAAGGCAGAGAGGAGATGGGTGCAAGGCGGAGGGGTGAAGGGTGCAAGGCGGAGGGGAGAAGGGTGCAAGGCAGAGCGGAGAAGGGTGCAAGGCGGAGGGGAGAAGGGTGCAAGGCGGAGGGGAGAAGGGTGCAAGGCAGAGGAGAGAAGGGTGCAAGGCGGAGGGGAGAAGGGTGCAAGGCGGAGAGGAGAAGGGTGCAACGTGAGGGGAGAAGGGAGCAAGGTAGAGAGGAGAAGGGTGCAAAGCAGAGGGGAGAAGGGTGCAAGGTAGAGAGGAGAAGGGTGCAAGGCAGAGGGGAGAAGGGTGCAAGGCAGAGAGGAGAAGGGTGCAAGGCGGAGGGGAATACAAAGGTCATCTAGATCCACTTGAACTGTATTTTCTACAAACAAGTTACTAGGAACACAAAGCATGGATAGCACATCCAACACAGCAAATAATGGTGGAATAGACAATCAATCTAATGGCAAACAGAAAAAGACCCTGATGATGAGTTCAGAACGAAAACACAGGAACAAAAAACGTGAATCTCGAAATAAGCAGAAGAGCAATCCTAATACGTCACCCCAGATCCTGAGAAAAATCAAAGAGCTCCAAACACAAATGGGCAACATGTCGCAGGACTTACTAAGCACCCTTCAAGCGATAGATAAACTACGTGATATTACGGAAAATACCCACACCAAAGTCGAGCACATACGAGAACTAATATATAAATCTCAAAGAAAGAGCAATATGATGGCGATGCCATTATCAAATAGACAAAATCGACCCGATAGGAATCAGAAATATTTAACAGAAGAAGAAACACTATTGTTACTTCGGGAATATGACCCTACTGACCACAGTAGAGGGGAGGAAATTAAAACAGTCCCGATAGATGCCAACAGAATACCCAGACTGAAGAAGAGGAAACCCAACCTTAACAATCTACAAGTCCAGCTAATCACCGGCTCGCAAAGTCTGAACCCAAGCAGAACAGAGAAAACACTGAAATGCCTACTGCTCAACTGTCGGTCGGCAGCTAAACATGCTTCTGACATAGCCGATCTCATCATTAACCAGGACATAGACATAACAATCCTTACTGAAGCATGGCTATCAGAATCTTCATCCCCAGTCATGGATCTACTGGTGCCCCCTCATTATAATATTGTGAGACTTGATAGGCTAAGAAAGACAGGGGGTGGTATATCCTGCATTCACCGATCAGATTTAGAAGTTGGCCAAATACAATCCGACCCACCAGAATCATGCGAATACCTAGGTCTCAATATAAAATCGGCTAACAATCAAAGATGCAACCTGCATGCCCTTTATCACCCACCAGGTAATAATATGTCCTTCATAGACCAGCAAATGGAGATCATCACGGCTAACTCCAACTCTGACGCAAATAACATATTTTTAGGGGATTTTAATCTACACTGGAACGACAACAATGACAAACAGGTTAACGTTCTTAAAGACTTTCTATCAGAACTAAACCTCTCCCAAGCATGCACACAGCCCAACAGACTCGAAAGGAGCCACGCTGGACTGGATAATTTAAAAAAAAGATAATACCTCAGTCATCTCAATAGAGCCTTGCGACTGGTCAGATGACCATGCCATATCCTTCCTGATACCCACATGGAAGAAGATAAAGACCACACAACCTATTAAAATCAAAAGATGGATGAGAGATACCAGAGACTCGAATATGGAACTACTAATTGAAAGCTGCGAGAAAGACCTAAAACTACCTTACAACCTGCAGAATGTGAATGACCTAACAAACCACTACACTACCTCAGTAACGAAAATAGTCAACAACACCATACCACTAAAACTGAAAAGAGTTACAGAGAAGGTTAAAAACCCTTGGTTCAATGGGACATTGAATGAAGACAGGCGTAAACTGAGACTTGCGGAAAGAAAATGGAGAAAACACCCACCATCCCCTGAACTGAAATCCCTCAGAAAAATCAGAAACAAATGCAACAAAAAGATCCTTAAACTCCAAAAAGGAATTTATTAGATCAGAACTGGATAATGCCAAAAGCAGACCACGGTAACTATTTGAGATCATAAAACAATAATCAAATAAGCTGGCCAAATCTTCCCAAGAAGTCACAAAAACGCAACTAAGTTGCGAAGAATTCTCAGCCTTTTTCACAGACTAAGCCAACAAGCTGAAAAGAGAACTCAGGAATGCAGCAGACATCCCTGAATATCATACGCCATCATTGAACAATACCACATTGAAAAGTGTGGATAATTTGAAAAAAAACAAGGCACAATGGGACACCTTCAAACTATTGGACCAGAATATCATTGCCAAAACGCTATCAGACATCAATCACTATAACGTCCCACTACCATCAAAATGCCTAAAAGAAATTAGTGATATCGTGATTCCAATATGGACAGAAATCATAAACGCCTCTCTATCCCAGGGAAGCCTTTCAGAATGCCTAAAAACAGGTCAAGTAGTCCCGATCATCAAAAAGCCTACAGTGTACCCAGCAGATCCAAACAACTACCGCCCAGTGACCAATATTCCTCTTCTGGCCAAACTAATAGAGAAATGTGTGCACAATCAACTAAGCCAACACATCGACAATTTCTCACTATTGGATGACTGCCAATCGTGATTCAGAACAGGACATAGCACGGAAACGGCAATCTTACACATTGTCGATGATGCACTTCAGGCACTATATCACAATCGAACTTGTCTGCTTATCCTCCTTGACCTGTCATCTGCATTTGACACTGTAAATCATGAAAAACTACTGAACAGGCTCCAGGACAGGATGGGGATATCTCGTAAGGTGCTGAAATGGTTTGAATACTTCCTACAGAATAGAACGCAAAGATTCCTGGTCAACCAATCACTCTCACCTTCATGCCCTAACACAATTGGAGACCCACAAGGATCTACATTATCTCCATCACTGTTTAACCTGTATATCGAACCCCTAACAGAAATTCTCTGAAATTCCAAAATATCTTACCACATGTACGCGGATGACACGCAGATATACATAAAGATCGCGTCCCTGTAAGACATCAACTTAATGAATGAGGCCCTAAATAGGATGCTAGAGTGGATAACTATCAATCATCTGAAGCTAAACGCACATAAAACAGAATTCTTTCTAATCTCACCACAAAAGAATCTCTCAGAAGTGAAGGAATGGTTCAAAATGATCACAGCGTTAAGCTGCACTCCTACTCTAGTTAACCATGCGAAATCACTAGGAATCACACTGGACGAGAACCTAGACATGAAAGCCCACATCAAATCAATGGCTAAAAGTGCCCGTTTTCATCTGAACTACTTAAGAAAAATGAAACCATTCTTATCTGAGGCGGATCTAAAACTAGCAGTGCAATCAGTGGTTATTTCGAGGATTGAATATGGATGTACAACGTTAGCAGGTCTACAAAAAATGTCCACGGCACCATTAAAAGCATGCCTCAATGCAGCGGCAAGACTTATTACAGGACCGAGGAAATTCGACCATATCTCCCCACACCTGAAAGCATTAAACTGGCTACCTTACGAAGCCAGAATTCAGCTACAAATGGCATGTATTACCCACAAAGCGCTTCATTACAATACACCTAGATACCTTGCCCAAAAAATTCATCTTCAGGAAGAAAAAAACCTATGATAGATCGTTCTCAAGAGCTGCCCCCAGAATTTGGAACTCACTCCCCCCGAATATTAGAAAAATTACAAACACAACAACATTTAAGAGGGAAACTAAAATCTTTCTAATGAGTAAGTTCCTTCCATAGGCAAGACAGTTTGTTGCCAAATCCTTGACATAGAGGTGACTAAGATATAAAAACAAGGGAAGTAAAGAGAAAATTCACCAGCGTCATAAGGATACCAGCGGTCAATGCAATACTAACACTGGGACTGGAGAATATAGTAGGCACAAGAAAAGACACTTAAAAACAATCATATACGGGAAGACCTCATATATAATTATTCCCTAAACCTACCTCAGGACATTGTATAGTCAATTTTAACCCTGTACTGTATTTTTTTATCTTTTTATTTATGTTATCTTACTTTATTATTTTTTTCTTCATTAACCCTTTGTGGAAGTATTTCTAAGTAAAGTTTTTACTGTGATCGCATTATAATTTACAAGACTTGTGCCTAATCTACCTCATGTAATGTTAAGCGCTCTGATACCCAAGGGTCTTGTTCGCGCTATAGAAAACTTTTCAATAAATCAATAAATAAATAATAAATAAAGGGTGCAAGGCAGAGGAGAGAAGGGTGCAAGGCAGAGAGGAGAAGGGTGCAAGGTGGAGAGGAGAAGGGTGCAAGGCGGAGGGGAGAAGGGTGCAAGGCAGAGGGGAGAACGGTGCAAGGTAGAGAGGAGAAGGGTGCAAGCAGAGGGGAGAAGAGTGCAAGGGGGAAGGAAGAAGAGTGCAAGGCAGATGGGAGAAGGGTGCAAGGTAGAGGGAAAAAGGGTGCAAGGCAGAGAGAAGAAGAGTGCAAGGTAGAGGGGAGAAGTGTGCAAGGCAGAGAGGAGATGGGTGCAAGGCAGAGAGGAGATGGGTGCGAGGCAGAGAGGAGAAGGGTGCAAGGCGGAGGGGGGAAGGGTGCAAGGCAGATGGGCGAAGGGTGCAAGGTAGAGAGGAGAAGGGTGCAAGGCAGAGAGGAGAAAGGGCAAGGCAGAGGGGAGAAGGGTGCAAGGCAGAGGAGAAAAGGGTGCAAGGTAGAGAGGAGAAGGGTGCAAGGCAAAGGGGAGGGGAGAAGAGTGCAAGGCGGAGGGGAGAAGGGTGCAAGGCAGAGGGGAGAAGGGTGCAAGGTAAAGAGGAGAAGGGTGCAAGGTGGAGGGGAGAAGGGTGCAAGGTGGAGGGGAGAAGGGTGCAAGGCAGAGGGGAGAAGGGTGCAAGGCAGAGGGAAGAAGGGTGCAAGGCAGAGGGGAGAAGGGTGCAATGCAGAGAGGAGAAGGGCGCAAGGCAGAGAGGAGAAGGGTACAAGGTAGAGAAGGGTGCAAGGCGGAGGGGAGAAGGGTGCAAGGCAGAGGGGAGAAGGGTGCAGCGGGGAGGGGGGAAGGGTGCAAGGCAGAGGGAAGAAGGGTGCAAGGCGGAGGGGAGAAGGGTGCAAGGCGGAGGGGAGAAGGGTGCAAGGCAGAGGGGAGACGGGTGCAAGGCAGAGAGGAGAAAGGTGCAAGGTGGAGGGGAAAAGGGTGCGAGGCAGAGGGGAGAAGGGTGCAAGGTAGAGAGGAGAAGGGTGCAAGGCAGAGGGGAGAAGGGTGCAAGGCAGAGGGGTGAAGGGTGCAAGGCAGAGAGGAGAAGGGTGCAAGGCAGAGGGAAGAAGGGTGCAAGGCAGAGGGGAGAAGGGTGCAAAGCAGAAGGGAGAAGGGTGCAAGGCAGAGGGTAGAAGGGTGCAAGGCATAGGGGAGAAGGGTGCAAAGCAGAGGGGAGAAGGGTGCAAGGCAGAGGGTAGAAGGGTGCAAGGCATAGGGGAGAAGGGTGCAAGGCAGAGGGGAGAATGGTGCAAGGTAGGAAAGGGTGCGAGGCGGAGGTGGAGTAGGGTGCAAGGCAGAGGGGAGAAGGGTGCAAGGCAGAGGGGAGAAGGGTGCACGGCAGAGGGGAGAAGGGTGCAAGGCAGAGGGGAGAAGGGTGCTAGGCAGAGGGGAGAAGGGTGCAAGGCAGAGAGAGGGGAGAAGGGTGCAAGGCAGAGAGGAGAAGGGTGCAAAGCAGAGGGGAGAAGGGTGCAAGGCAGAGGGGAGAAGGGTGCAAGGCAGAGGGGGGAAGGGTGCAAGGCAGAGAGGAGAAGGGTGCAAGGCAGAGGGGAGAAGGGTGCAAGGCAGAGGGGAGAAGGGTGCAAGGCAGAGGGGAGAAGGGTGCATGGTAGAGAGGAGAAGGGTGCAAGGCAGAGGGGAGAAGGGTGCAAGGCAGTGGGGAGAAGGGTGCAAGGTGGAGAAGGGTGCAAGGCGGAGGGGGAGAAGGGTGCAAGGCAGAGGAGAGAAGGGTGCAAGGCAGAGAGGAGAAGGGTGCAAGGCAGAGGGGAGAAGGGTGCAAGGCAGAGAGGAGAAGGGTGCAAGGCAGAGGGGAGAAGGGTGCAAGGCAGGAAGGAGAAGGGTGCAAGGCAGAGGGAAGAAGGGTGCAAGGCAGAATGGAGAAGGGTGCAAGGCAGAGGGGAGAATGGTGCAAGGCAGAGAGGAGAATGGTGCAAGGTAGAAAAGGGTACAACGCGGAGGGCGAGAAGGGTGCAAGGCAGAGGGGAGAAGGGTGCAAGGCAAGGGGGAGAAGGGTGCAAGGCAGAGGGGAGAATGGTGCAAGGCAGAGGGGAGAATGGTGCAAGGCAGAGGGGAGAATGGTGCAAGTTAGAAAAGGGTGCAAGGCGGAGGGGGAGAAGGGTGCAAGGGGGAGGGCGAGAAGGGTGCAAGGCAGAGGGGAGAAGGGTGCAAGGGGGATGGTGATGAAGTTAAAAATGTGACCTCCCCGGAAACATTTCTGCGGACGCCCATGGCAACGTACACTACTTTGTGAGAGAGAGTGGGCGAGAGTGGAGAGAGAGTGGAGTGAGAGAGAGAGTGGAGAGAGACAGTGGAGAGAGACAGTGGAGACCGAGAGAGAATAGAGAGAGAGAGTAGAGAGAGAGGGTAGAGAGAGAGTGGAGAGAGAGACCGTGGAGAGAGAGTGGAGAGAGAGTGGAGAGAGGGAGTGGAGGGAGACAGTGGAGAGAGAGTGGAGAGAGAGAGAGTAGAGAGAGAGTGGAGAGAGTGGAGGGGGAGAGTGGAGAGACAGTGGAGAGAGAGTAGAGAGAGACAGTGAAGTGAGAGAGGGGAGAGAGACAGTGGAGAGAGAGTGGAGAGAGTAGGGAGAGTAGAGAGAGTGGATAGAGACAGTGAAGAGAGAGAGTGGAGAGAGAGTAGAGAGAGAGAGAGTGGAGAGAGAGTGGAGATAGACAGTGGAGAGAGAGACAGTGGAGAGAGCGTGTAGAGAGGGTGGAGAGAGTGGCGAGAGAGAGAGAGTGGAGAGAGACAGTGGAGAGAGAGAGAGTGGAGAGAGAGCGTGGAGAGAGAGAGTAGAGGGAAAGAGAGTGGAGAGAGAGAGAGAGTGGAGAGAGAGAGAGTGGAGAGATTGGAGAGAGAGAGTAGAGAGAGGGGAGAGATTGGAGAGAGAGAGTAGAGAGAGAGAGGGGAAAGATAGAGGGTGGAGAGATAGAGAGTGGAGAGAGAGAGTGGAGAGAGTGGAGAGAGAAAGGAGAGATAGTGGAGAGAGAATGGAGAGAGAGAGGAGAGAGAGGAGAGAGAGAGTGGAGAGAGAGAATAGAGAGAGAGAGTAGAGAGAGAGAAGGGAGTGAGAGAGTGGAGAGAGAGTGGAGGGAGACAGTGGAGAGAGAGTGGAGAGAGAGAGAGAGCGAGAGAGAGAGAGAGAGAGAGAGTAGAGAGAGAAAGTGGAGAGAGAGACAGTGGAGAGAGAGACAGTGGAGACAGAGTGGACAGAGTTGAGAGAGAGAATGGAGAGAGAGAGATAGAGTGGAGAGAGAGTAGAGACTGGCTGATTCAGAGACTGAATACTGACTGACCGAGAGACTGACTGAAAGAGAAACTGACTGAAAGAGAGAGAGAGACTGACTGACTGAGAGAGAGAGACTGACAGAAAGAGAGAGATAGAGAGACTGACAGAGAGAGACCGACTGACTGACAGACTGACAGAGAGAGAGACTGACAGACTGACTGACTGAGAGAGACTGACTGACTGAGAGAGACTGAATGACAGAGAGAGAGAGACTGACTGACTGAGAGAGAGAGACTGACTCACTGAGAGAGAGAGAGAGAGAGAGAGAGAGAGAGACTGTGATGGAATTGGGGTCACAGTGTGTATGGAGCTATGCAATGCCTCTTAAGATTGCTATTGTCTACTAATAAGAATGTATTATCAAAATGTTCTCTTTGTAGTTACATCTGCTTTTGAAATACTGCATTTTCGCATTGTCTAATGTTTTAACACGGAAACAAGAAGGAGCAGGGGATGCACTTTTGTCAAAACTGAACGATGAGTGGGCTTGATGTTGTATATCATGACAGGAGTCTGCATCAGGAAACCCACCTAAAATTGAGCAAACCTCCCCGGCGTACTGATGGCAGGGACCCAGTAATGAATGGACCACCACCTATGATAGCCTGCTGGCAGACTAAGCCCAACCTTTGACTCCACCATCCAGTATTACTTGTAAAGGCTGGATTGGTGACAGTGGCGTAACAATAGCCCTGCATCCCCTGCAGTATGGCGGGTCGCTGGCCTGAGATCTCTAGACTGGCACGGAGCATGGGAGGGGGGCCCCCTCCATGTAGTTTGCAGGGGGCCCCCTCAAGTTTCATTACGCCACTGTGCGTGCCGGAAGGTTGCGCACACATAATGTAGTACAAGGTTCGATCATTAGATTGAATGATTTGGTTTTTCGAGCCATGCTAAGAACATTCTCCACTTCTATCGATTAGAAAGAAGTTTAACTGTTCATTGATGGGGAACTGTGGACTTTGACAAACTCTGGTTCGATCAGGCTAGATACAGGTAAGTATGTGGGCTGATCGAACCAGTAATTCTGTTGTGAGTTTTGAATTGGATTTACGCATCCGCATGTTGAAATTTCCCAGTAGCAAGATTTTCTGAGAGAGTGATTATAGGTACAAAGGCATTTCGACCATCTTAGTCAGGAATATGGTGATAAGCTGAGTACTGGTAAATTGCTGCATTAATGAATGAGCTGTCTGTATGTGACTAGACAGTGGGCAGCTATGCATTTAAAGTCGTTCAGGTATTTCTGTACAGGAAACAGATGATTTTTGGTCTAGGCAAACAAACGTTGCTGAATTGTCATACATATCTCTGTTTTTGAACTGCTAACCAGGCTCACCTTCAGGTGTGGACCAGCATTTGTTTTGTATTTGATAGTGGTTGTGATTTCAGGATATTGTGGTAATTTTTTTTAGGAGTCCCAAGGTGGACAGGTGTCACTGGGCTGACTGTAACAATCAGAGCCTTTTACCACTGCCGCCCTGAGGCTTTGTACAGCCTTGAGCCAAAACTGAACACTTTAGCACTTGGCCACCACGGGGTAGCAAAGTCGAGCCGTCCAAGGCTTTCAAATGAATGTGGCGCGGGATGAAAAACTCAAAACTCAATGAAACATTCAAAGTTCAGCCAGTGTGTTTACTTAAAAAAGAAAAACATCTTTACTTAAGCACACACCAAAAATACTGTACATAATCACCCTATATTATTAGTTAATCACAGGAGTGTATTGTTCTACCCCCCCGTGTGTGAGTATGTCATTTCCGCAACGATGGAGGAAATTCAATGGTCTAGACTTTAGAGCCTTGAACTCAAGAAATTAGAAAACATTTTATTAGGGCAGAATAGTGCGGCACTTACACTGTCGTCGAGACACTGCAGGGGTAGGGGAAATATGTTGTTCATGAAGACACTGAGGGACAGGGCTAGGTGAAGTGACGTCCTAATGTCGAGTCAGATGGAGGTACTGTCCTAGCGCTAACGCCCCAGGGCTAGTGGAGGCGCTGTGCCAATGCAGAAGCTGTGGGGCAGGGCACGAGGAAGTGGTTTTCTAATGCAGACACTACGGGGGAGGGGGGAGGGTGGGCTGTTGTTCGATTGCTAGCACTGCAGGTTACGGCTGGGGTGACTTGCTCTGCTCTCTGCCTCGCCCCACTGTCCACGCGAGGACTCCCCGTCACTGTCAGACGCTAGGCAGCGCTGGCTGACATTTGCCGCATGATTTTACCCCAAGGCAGGCAGCCCGAAATTGCCTCTGCCGTGCGTTTTAATAAGCAACTGTCTCAACTGCAATCGAAGCGCCATCCAGAAGCTGAGCACGTGACCCAAAGCGCGTGTAAGCACTTCCTCGACCGGACATGGAATCATAGCGCTCCAGGGCAACACCAGTGGAACGAATGCGCTATAAATTATGTAATGCACTTGCGAGAATAAAGTAATCATGTGCGTGAATGGCACCAGAAAGCGTCAGATGAAAAAAAAAGTCATTTTAACAACACAAAACTCGAGTCAAAGAGGCATTAGAGCTTTGGTTCTTAACCTGGGCTCTACATGCCCCTGGGTGGCCACGATGCGTACTCAGGGGTACCACAATTGATTAGACTATTACACACTGTTTGCAGAATTATAAAGTATATATAAATACAAAAGGAATATGTTAAAACCCTCTGTAATGTGCCGGAATTTGAAATGAGAGGCTAAAAATTAAGTTGGCATCGTTAGCCTGATTTGTGGGAACAGGGCAAGTACAGCAAACAGAATTTAGTTTGGACGACTACAGGCCTCAACTGACGCACTGGTATGCACCAACAAAAAAAGAGAAAGCATTTGGAGCAAAAAAGGCAAAGTGACATGCTACAGTCTAGCATATCACTTTGTCTTTTAGAAATAAAACCAATTTTTGAAAAGGTCTAACCTTCCTAAGAAACGTAACGTATATTATTGCATTGCAACATTTATATAGCGCTTACTACCCCTATGTTGGGTGCTGAAAGCGCTTGCCTACATGGGTAGCATACTACACCATGCGGGATATCTGGTTGGAAGTGTGTTGTCTTTGTTTGCATACTGTGTGAGAAATGGTACTGTGTTGTGTGTGATGATCACTGAGATGCGGTTTTCGTGTTATGAGACGCAGCACTTAGTAGTGTGATAAACGAAGAAGAGTGGGAGACAGATACACAGTTTATGGTTTTTTGTAAACTGGCAAATTTGACCAGCTCTGCCTATCCCTTTATGGAATTTTTTATGCTCATAGTCCAATTAGCTGGTTTCTGCTTTGGGTTGTCCATTCCGAGATTTAAAAAAAAAACAGTTTATGGCCCTGAATAGGCATAGTTTAAAGGGAGAAATGATGGAGAGATCTGCAGGAATGGACTTTAAGAATATCACCCCATGTCTGATTGTCATTGTGAGATGTCAAGAAGCGGGGGAATGGTATGTAGCTTGTTGGGAGCTGCATGGTGGACTAAATACAAATCCTCTGTTGGCCAGTGGAATGTGGCTGATCTCTTCAGTTATTCCATGCTTGTTCGGTTGGTGAGGGTTGGTTTATTTGCTGTGGACTGGTATAGTACTGGGTGATGGACATGACTCTTAGCAGTTTTGTTTCATGTGAGTGTAAGAGTGCTAAGCAGTTTATTATGCAGCCTGTATGTACTACAATTGACTGCCCAACTGCTGAGTGTTATGATATTAGTATTAGTGTGGGTTCCATATTAGATTGGATTGCAATTGCATTATAAAGCACTTACTGCTTCTAATGCGTTGTTGTAGCACTTTACACCGGGCAGCGCACTGCTCCGTAACCTAAGGTTAGTAGTTGATTTTTTGGGGGGGGGGGTTATTGCTAGTTATATTAATTAGTCTTCCATTCTTTAGGAAACCATGCCATGCATTTACTCTAGCTTCTATATGGTAGATTAAATTGACATGGTGTGACATCTCAATTTTTGTATATTTTTTGGTAGGAAATTAAAAAAAAATAATAATATGTTCATTTTCATATATACTATTCTGTATTTTTGTGTATTATTTTGCGGTTAAGATCCATAGCTATGCATAAATCACCACGGTGGCAGAATCACATAATTCCAGTGGCCCTGCAAATAGGGCACAAAGGTCGGATGACTGAGTCATGTGCAAAGACAACATTTGAGGGCACATGCATCACAGTAGGAAATTGTGAATCCTTAATAGCGATTATTAAGGAATCACTATTAGGGAGTCGCAATTACCTATACGAGTAGGTTTCGCAAAATAAAATTGGATTCCTACATAATCCTTGATTTGACGTAACTGTCACGAAAGAGGGTTTTTTATCACAAAGGGTAAGAACTGGGTGCTGTGCCGTTGGTGCGTGCAATGTGTGTTGGAAATGTTCGGTAGGTTGTGGTGCAACTGGCGAGTGGATGAGACCCTGTAACCACTCTAGAGTATGTCTGCAAACAGTAAAATATACAAGAATGCCTTATGCACACACGTTAGAAATCTTAAACAGTAGTGTCTAAATCAGATACACACAATTGAATTAGGCAAAAGACAATAGTAGGAACAGTGTGTTCGCGACTCTTCAGGGCTGCGATGAGCAGAATGAAAGAAATAAGGTTGCTCCACCGGTGATAATTCCGCCCCGGCGGGGCTCGTGACCATTTGCGCGGAAAGTCTTGGGAGATTGCAAAGAAAAGAGTAGGTTGTGCCGTTTATATTTCCAGCAAGGATGAGGCCCCATCGATAAACGGTGTACGTCGCGATTCTCTGTATCGGAGATCGCACTTGGGGAGTGTTCGATTAAGCTGTAAGCCCGGGAAGTGTTGCCAATATTCAAAATTTGAAGCGGATAACTCCAATCAGGTGCGTGTTTCGTCAGACGTGCAGCATGTGTACACTCCAAAAACTCCCGGGTCACTGTGTTCCAAATCCTGGACTTGGAACACGGTGACCTGGGAGTTTTGGAGTACAGCTTAATCGAATACTCCCCAAGTGCGATCTCCGATACAGAGAATCGCGACGTACACCGTTTATCGACGGAGCCTCATCCTTGCTGGAAATATAAACAATACGCTTGCCTCTGTGGGGTTACATCCGAGGAACAAAGTATTCAGAGAGTGGAGCACCAAGAATATCCCTGAGCAAGGGACAGGACCTACGAGAGATCCACCAGGAAAGAAGATGCAGATGTACAGGGAGCCGGCTGAGGGCACCCTCAGAGACAATGTCAGTCATAGAAAGGGCCAGGTTGCCTGCCAGGTGCCCGCAAGAGACTCCGCTGATTTCATAGTCAGGAAGACTGCCACTGCTCCTCACAACGAAACAAGTAAGGAGCTGCCTGCCATCTACCCCACACACATACCCAGCGCCACTAGTGCTCCCCAGAGACAAGAGGGAAGGAAAGACCTAGAGTGACCTGAATGCAAGAAGGACAGCATCTACACCCTACCGGCACTAGCATCGCCCTGCAGTGGGCCAGAGACTATTCAGGATCTGCCCCCAACGCTACCTTAACCTCTTCGATGTGTTGAACGGTTCACGGCCGTCCGACGTCAAAGTGGGCGTGTGCGGAGGACGGCTGGGGGCCGTCCGAACCGTGCACGCGTCATTTTATTCAGCACCGCGGCAGAATGTCCGCCGTGGCGAAGAGGATAAGACTGTGTCACACATCGGCCCATTATAGGCATAAGAAGAGTCGCACATTCCTCAGTGGCAATCCGCACCACGTCAAATGAAAGGTGACCCTCGTCTCTGATGACGATCCTGAATTACACCCGGAATACCTTGTTGAAGAGAAGAAAGGTACTGAAGAGGCTGCAGACTGGTTCAATCAAAGCACACCTACCTCCACTGTCATCCACGAAATGGTTGGCGCACATGCATGGTCTCCCAGTCGTACAGACAGGACCGAACCTGCGAGTGGTCCAACACAGGAGAAGATGTGCAGTCCAGCGAATTCGACGGAGCTGACAGGAGGTCCTAGTGAGTAGAAATGACAACACTTGGCAGGACGCCACACTGCAAGCAAGAACGAGGAAGGAAGAAGAGTGTGTGACCCAACCTGTTACACTGAAGGACAGGACTACCACAGATGAGCAAGAGCACAAGATCACAGAGTAAAGAGACCGAGGACTCATGCCCCTACTGGAGACTGCCCCCGCAGATATAAGCCAGCTACCGAGGCGGAGCGACGTCCCTCGTGACAGCACAGCGGGAGAATCAAATGTAAGCCGTCTGCAAGTGCAAACTGTGTCTCTACCCCACGCTTCCCAGTGCAAACGTCAGTTCCTAATCTTCAGCTGCTTGAAACAGATGGCATCCCTGCTCGCAACCGCACATGCCAAGGGAGAAGAACAGCACCAGCAAAGACACCAGGCTATGTGACCTCAAAGTGTCTCAGTCACCCTTAATCCATGCAAATCATAACCACCGGTCATCCAGGTCATCAAATGGCAACCACACCATCATTGCCAAGTGCATCAATCAATCCAACAAAGGAGCAACTCATCACCAGGGTGGAGCCTTACAACCACAAAGCCCCAAGAGACCAACGCACTCCTGGCAATGTGTGTAACCAAGTGTGCAGAGACTATCTGATAGCCGACCCACACATGGGTCCAGTTGGTAAGCACACCGACCATTTATCATCCACCCTTGTGGTTTGCACAAAGGTCTTATCCATGATTCTGTCAGCGATCCTGCAGCGGCCCACAAGCAGCCCTGCACAGTCTACACTGTCCCATGGCAACCTAGCGACAAGGGCCTTAAGGACATTCCTGCACGAAGGTATCCTGGTATGAGGGATGGTCTGGAAGCTGTTCCACCGACGGGTACAGGGTGGCAACGGGGCATCAAAGGAAGATGCCCAAAACATTGTCTTCACCATCACAAGACTTGTCCGTCGCGGAGTCAGGATGCCCAAGAGTAAGCTCTGCAGCTGGACTCCACGGATGTCCCTGATGCACTAAATTTGGAACTGTTGACACCAACCGCATCACAGCGAGAACACGCTGGACTGACCTTCAGTACGAGAGTGGACCCTGACCCAACTGACATGTTGTCAGAGGATCCAGACTAACTTTACACAGTGTTTGTGCCCAGTGGTACCTTGTTAAATTATGGATGTGCATGGAGATGCCTGGGTGCTTCCTACTGCACCTGTCCACTGCTGTCCTGTGGACTGTCTCTCGAGGCTGTGAGACTAAGTTTTGTTTTCGTTCATTCCCACAGATTGGACTTTGTTTTGTTTTTCAATAAAGTTTGGGAGGAATGTAGCGTCCTGCTGGACACGTTCTAGTGTCTCAACAGGTACTAGTCTACCAGCCACTCCTTTGAGAGCTGGCCATACACCCACCCCACACCTATCCAACACAGGTGTCACCGGTCAGGTGACTGCCAATAAAAGAGCCTGAGTGCATGTGCTCCAGGCCAGTTCCATACCCAGTAACTATGGGCTTATTTTAATTTCGGCGGATGGGTATCTCGTCTGCCGTATTATGATCTCAATAGGACATAATGGGATCGTAATACGGCAAAATAGATTACTTCCCTCCGCCAAGATCTAAATCAGGCCTTATGTATCTGTGTGGTCCTTTCTGTTGAATGCGGGCCTAGGGCCCAAGACACCACAGACCCGAACTAACAGACGTTTTGAAAAATCATATACCCTGTCCAAGCACTTAATAGCAAGCTCTGAAGGGGCTTCACTACCAACCCAGCTTCAAAACCATCCACTGCCCTGAGCACCACCTTCTCTGCTGATTGGGAATCTGTGGGTGAGAGGAGAGGAGGCCTTACACCTAGGTTAAAGGGTGGAACGAAGATGCCACGTGAAAGGTTTTTGGTTTCGCAGTACAAAAAGATCTTTAGTTGACAAGTGGCTCGAGCCCCGAGTGAGTCGCCCAGCCATACACGGAGCTAGTGCTACAGTAGGGCAACTGCAGACAGTCACCGCCTGTACCCCATAACCAAACAACAGTATATCGCAATAAGAGGCCTCAGAAATGCCTTACTGTGATGGGAAGACGCGGTGGAATAGCAACGTGTCGCTCTGCCCGGGGCTCCGACAATCCTTGCACCGGATCTGAACATACAAAGATGCCTTTTATCTCCTAAAACGAGGAACCCTACTCTCATATCTGGCATAGGATAACTAGAGCAAAGGTTCCTCATTACATCCTCCTTACGAACCACCACACTAGGGAATTCCTCACACTACATCACCCACGCCTATTCGGGTCCGGACTTTGAAGAGAAGACTGAATAGACCCTCCGCCAGGAAACCCCATCGCCTCAGCCTTTAGTCTGCCCACGAGAACCTGCGGGGCGAAGAGGCCAAGGAAAAGGCTTGACTATACAAAAACCGTCCCTTTATTCTGGTGTAGCATCTGCTGCAGCGCCCCCTGCAGGCGGGATTCGCTTGGCTCCCCGGGGTTGAAGATTTAGATTTCTCGCTTTCATGAGTTCGACATTAGCAAGTGAGACAGCGCTTGCATGAGCTGGGAGCGAGCTTCCCGGGCGTGCGTGAATCACGCGCGCAGAGCCGACTGCGTGGGCGGCGGCGGCGACGGCAAGGAGTGGGCACCCAGCCCCTCATCTCTGCGTTGCCATAGTGACAGGGCATGGCCAGTTGCTGGTGGGGTGAGCGGTGGATTTCAGATTTTCAAAGGCATTCATGGGATGTTTGGCAACACACTGCTTACAGCTGGGGGGACGGGGTGTTTAGAGGTGCAGGAAAAAGTAGGCAGTGCTTGGACGGGTCCCTGCAGGGTGTGAAATGGAAGGAGGCAATCCATATGCATTTTAAGGCATATTTAATGTCGGTCTCTGGGAGGGGTTCCTGCAGAGCCTCACAGCAGAGGAGACAACACCCTCCACCAGTTATTTAAAATGGAGAAAAAAACACAAGTGTAGGTACTGATCAGATTTAACGGAGGGGCGGGTGTAAGGGTGAGGTTGGGAGACAAGCATTTAATTTAATTTGATATTCTCTTGTTGTGAAACTGTGGGCAATAGCGCAGCAATAGTTCTGCCATCTATAGAGTATTCTCTTGTCTTTGCATGTGTTAAAGGCATATAATTGCACAGATATTGCTATGTACGCATATTTTATGTCCGCCGAAGACCAGTGTATGCCCAGGACATTTGACAAACCATGGACTTTGTTATTTAATAAAATATTCTATCTGATTGCTACAGGGATGTAGCTTGGTCGGTTATTTAATAAAATATTCTATCTGATTGCCACAGGGGTGTAGCTTGGTCAGAGAGATTATATACATGAAATAGGGGTGCAGTCCATAGGTCTGCAGTCATGCCACCTAACAGCGACAGGATGTGACAGCTGGATTGGAAAGTGGCGGTTTCTCAATAAACGAACTCCAAAGGCTAGGCTGCGGGCTGATCTCTGGGAAGGGTGGGCTGCAACATGGGTGTGTCTGTGAAAGAATGCGCCTATGTAACACCCTTCTTCCTCAGATCTGTCTAGAAGGGCCTTGCAGTTCTGCAGGTAAAGAGGTCGGGGGGTCTAAGCCCCAGCCAGCAGACCCGTGGCTGGTAGAGTGCACCCTGAGCACACAAGCAGCTGCTCCAAAGCACAGGCGGCATGGGGCAGGATGTGGTGTAATGGCCAGAGCTTCCAACTTTGGAGCTGGGGGACCAGGTTCCAGTCTCGGCCTCAGCATAACATCCTGTGAGTCTGAAAAAATCACTTATTGTCCCCATGCCTAAATAAAAAAAATATGAATATGTCCTTGTGTAATGTAACTGGTGCTCATGTAAACCGCTCCAATACCTTCAGCTCGAATTCATGTTGTATAAAATTGCAAAAAAAACACAAGGCAGGTAGACAGAGTGTGCATGCAACAGCTTGCAAATCCGTACTCAGCTCAACATAATCCGTCAGTGGGATGTAGTATTTGTCAGCAAAATGGCCATACAGGGGGAAACATCCTTTACAACGCAACTTTTACCACGCAGTGCCTTTACGATGCAACTTTTACAACGCAAAACATTACAACGCATTGCGCTGGGGGGCTCTCTAGGATAGGGAATAGGTTTAATGTACTATCCAACACCTTCCCTACTATCCACGGGGACTGGAGTTGGAATAGTAAATTAAACTATTCACTATCCAGCGCCCCAAAGCACTATGCGTTGTAATGGTATGTGTTGTAAAACTTGCGATGTAAAGGTAGGCGTTGTAAACGTATGCGTTGTAACGTCATACATCCCCATACAGGCCATGGCTAACCAGGTGCAGACACTACTCAATGATTCTAGTACATGAAGACACTGCTCTCTGTTTGTTGATTGGGAAACGGCCGGAATAACACGGGCAGAGCCACGAATGCCATTACAACGAAAGCAGTACCATACCACGCTTGCCTTAACCCCTTCCATGCTGGTGACGGAACCGCTCCGTCACTAGCCTTGGTCGCGCGGTGCTGGTGATGGAGAGGTTCCGTCACGGCCCGCTCGGCGCGCCTGTGCGGCGCTGATGTTGCGCCTGCGCGGTGCCTTCTATTGAACGGGCGGGGCCGTGACGGAACCGCTCCGTCACAAACACAGGGCGCCCGAGGCTCGTGACGGACCGGTTCCATTACGAGCATGGGAGCGCCGCGCGGCCCCCCTAGCGCTGCGGCGGAATTGCCGCCACAGCAAAGGGGTTAACCACACTTATACCATAACCATGCATATGCGTGGTTAAGGCATATGCGTGGTCAGATACCGAGATGGGCAGGCTCAGGAACAAGAAAGATCAGGATAGGCCGCAGTGCTGTAAGTGACGCTGTGTCTCCGTTTAGTGAGTTGGAGGAGTAGTTTTTAAGGTTTGTTGGTAGTTTTTAGGACTCAGGGTTAGGGAGTTGGGTTGTTTCAGGGCTAGGGGGGGACTGTTTTAAAGCTGGGGATGGTCAGATTGCTTTTAGGGCTCGGGCAGGGCAGTTTTTAGGGCTTGGGGGTCAGGGTAGTTTTACGGCTGGGGGTCGGTACTTTTTAAGGCTCAAGGGGGAGGTCGTGCAGTTTTTAGGGCTCAGGGGGCAGGGTACTTTTAAGGGCTTGAGGGGGTTGGGATACTTTTTAGGGCTCAAAGGGATCAGAGAAGTTTTCAGGGATCAGACTCAGGGAGCGGGTGGGTAGTTTTTATGGCTGGGGTTCGAGCAGTTTTATTGGATTAGTGGTTGGGTTCGTTTTTAGGGATTTGGGAGTAGTCGCAGTACTTTTTAGGTCTCGGGGGGTCGGGGTTGTTGTTAAGGCTAAAGGCAGGTGGCATAGGGTGGGATCTTTACCACACATCTTTATACCAGTCATACCTTTACCACAAAATTGCGTGGTAGAGGCATGCATGATAAAGGCATGGGTGGTAAAGGAATGTATTGTTCAGAGGCATTAATGGTTTAGGCAGCTTAGTAGAGGCACACGTGGTTTAGCCATGCGCGCCTTTGTTATACAACCTTGCCGATTGCATCTCAAGCTCTGTTGCCGATCAAAGGCTGCAGAAAACCAATGAGGCTACTGATGGTTTAATCAGAACCCGGGAGGAGCTAACAACTGCACTGCTGCTGGGCCCCTGTGAGTACCAGTTCTCTCCTTGGCTAGGGAGACACTCCGGTACTCAAGCTAAGAAAAATAAAAAGTGCCAGTACTCAGTGCCGGTGAGTACCAGCCCTTTTAAGTACTGTCAACCACTGCATGTAATGCAGGCCGCTATCAGGGCTGGACTGGCTACCGGGCTTTCCTTAATAAAATGCAAAACAAATGTTTAAAAAAGTATGCTTTAAAGCTATTTGTTTTGCATTGTTCATTTAGAAGTGCCGGCAGCTCCCCAGTAACAAAATCAGCCCACTCAACAGTGAACCTGGACCCACCCTGCCACCCAAGCAAAAAATGCCTCGTAGCCAGTCCGGCCCTGCTCACTATGAGGTGTGCATGCACAGCCTCACAGTAGAGGAGACAACGTCCTCCAATGAATTTAGTGCAGTCTCTAAGAGCGGTCCTTATTGACCTTGACAGTAGATGTGTTAGTCCCATTACAGAGACCTCATGCCTCACTGTGCATTAGTAAAATCAAAGTGGATGATGGACGGAGTGTTGAACATTGCAAGCACTCACACCGAGTCAACTGATCTAGGTTTAATCCATCGTCATTCTTTAGCTCACTCCGCTACCCCAGTTCAGACATGGCCATATGGAAATCAGTCTGACCCTGTGACTCATGGGAACAGTCCAGCCCGAACTGCCAAGCCAAGTCTTCCCTGGACCTGAAACAAGCATCCTGGGATTGGTTTCGGATTCATAACCCTCATCAGCCAGACTATCTTGAATCCGGTGGCCAAGTGAGCAAGGGTCCCACGTCTGGGCATACCCTGCCAACTTAGGGTGAAATTAGCAAAACCAGGTCAAGACTGATTTGCATATGGCTGGGTCCAAACTGGGGTGGCATAGTGGGCAAAAGAACGATGCATTTAACCCAGATCTTTTTACTGGGGAGAAAGTTTGCATTGTCAGCATTCCTTCCATCATTTGTTTGCTGTAACGCTTTTCGCCCTAAGTGGGATGGGTATGCCCATACGTGGGTCTCTTGCTCTCTGTGCCACTGGGTTCAAGCTAGCCTGGCTGAAGAAGGGCGCCATACCCTGAAACCGGTTCCAGGATGCTTGCTTTAGGTCCCGGGAGGACCTGGCCTGGCAGTTCAGTCTGGACTGTTCCCATGGGGCACAGGGTCAAGACTGATTTGCATATGGCTGGGACCAAACTGGGGTGGCGTAGTGAGCAAACAAACAATGGATTTAACCCAGATCTTTTGACTGGGGGGAGAATGTTTGCATTGTCAGCATTCCGTCCATCATTTGTTTGCTGTATCACTGTGCATTAGGCAGTGTTTGGGGGGTTGGGGTGGGTACTGCACCCTGCAGGTTGTCCCATTGCAGAGCGCCAGGTGGTCACCTCCATTGTACAGCCTTGAAGGGTCATTCACTGGTTGTCAAGCAGTCATTGAGGGGTTTTGGTGGTTCCCAAAAAACACTCCCTCAGGATCATGGGGAGCAAAAGGAGTAGGGATGCGGCCATGTCCTCCACCGCATCTTATGAAATCTTTTGATGAAGAGGGACTGCAACATCCCACAGAGTACATGTGCAGGGCTATCCACAGTACTTGTGCATCTCTGGGGTCTCTGAAGAATCTCACAGTACTAGGCCTATGCCCCCCTTATCTTATTGCAGTCTGTGTTAGGGGTCCTTGAAGGACCTCACATGACATAGACAGTTTCTCCTCTCGTATTTTACTGTAGTGTGTTTTTGGGGTCTTGCTGGATCTTACACTAAAGGGATATTATTTTCCCCTGTACCTCTTACAGTCTTTGGGTGGATGGTCGTGGGTTAGGGGAGAGGTTGGGGAGCAGTGCAAGTCCAGCCGAATGTCATGTAGCAGATGGGAGCAAGGGATGGCAGTGTCTTCCACTTGATCGTATACAATACATTCTTTAAGACACGATGCACTGAAGGATATCAAAGAACTATCTGGGGGCCTCTGCAGGAGGCAGGACTCAAGTTGAGTTCCTTTACTTGGGGCTGGTACACCTTTAACGACCTCTGTACACCCCTGACTAGCATCGTCTTGTCCTATCGTAGTACTGTCCTTCCTGCCCTGAGGGGGGAGAACTTGTCTGCCAAGCAAATGCTGGTAATATTCAACCGTTTTAAATATTCCTGTCATCAAATCTTTGTGTTTCTTCTGTCTGATGTCCTAAGACACAGAAATATGCTTGGGCATGAGCCTAGTGCTCGCTGTGCCAGAAGACTCGAGCATCACAGGCCGAAGAGTGATTTTTATATTCGGCCGCAGCTTCACTGGAGTGTTTGGGGAGTTACACCCCTAAAATATTTTATTATGTAGTAAATAGTTATTTTTCTTTTTTGAACGTTTTTTATTAGCATTTCAAAGATCACACATAAACGTCTGAATGCCTCATAGCCCCCACCCCACAATATAACATTATATAGTACAAAAATCGGTACAAAGCATTTAGTGGGAAATATCACCAGTCGGTTACATTTATGTACCTTAGATTGACTTTATATAATGACCCTCACCCGATCTTACTGCAAGTGGCCTACTTTTCTGTAAATTCTTGATGGCATGCATCCATTTGTCGTGTCAAGGGGTCCCTCGTTCTGCTTTGGTGTTCCAGTAGCTCTGTTGTATAGTCATCGGTATTTTGTTCTACAACCCCCTCTCTACTCTTGCCCACCCTCCACATCATTCATGTCTTTACTTGCTAATCATGTTTGGTATTGAGACCGACAATCCCTAAGGTGAATCTGTGGTGGTTGGAGTTTATTGAAGGCGTCCGACTACACATTGCAGTATGTCATGTCTGAATGCCATTCCACTAAGTTTGGAATGGGACCCCTTGCCCAGTGCATCGCTCCTCTACGCTTATCCAACAGTACCCCAATAGCTGTTAGTCTCCTCACCGATTTTTCTATGTTTTTATCATAGCCCAGCAGGGCCAACATCGGGTCTATTTTTATGGTGAGGCTTGTTATAGAATTCAGCTTCAGGGAGATTCCCTCCCAGTATTGAAATATTCCTGGGCAATACCAGACAGCATGCATAAACCCGGCATCTTGCC
This sequence comes from Lissotriton helveticus, assembly GCF_964261635.1. Classification (NCBI taxonomy): domain Eukaryota; kingdom Metazoa; phylum Chordata; class Amphibia; order Caudata; family Salamandridae; genus Lissotriton; species Lissotriton helveticus. The sequence goes on from NC_136057.1 coordinate 1,380,823,085, forward strand.
CGCTGCATCGCAAGCAGTTCGAAGAGTCCCTTGGGCCAATCTTTCTGATGTGTAGAAAACACGGTTTATATATTTAAAGTGTATTAGTCGGTGTCTCCCATTTAAGGATGTAAACAAAGAGTATCCCACTTTGTATATATCTAACACGGGGGCACTTGTCGCCTCAAGTGGCGCTCCGCCTTACTAAAGGCAGGGAAGGAAAGGACTCCTTTTCTTTATATAACCCTCACACTCTCTAATAGTGTCATGCTTCATCATCGGGTTCACCTTGACTCCTAAAGGTCAGGGTGGGCTTGACCGTATTTCAGGTAATACTTAAAAGAAGTATACCAGGGGGCATAAAGATTAAAAATCCTCCAACCTACTCCAAGGTATCCCTTTATTGATGAAGTTGTTGGGGATATCAAAAGTTTAAAGAAATAAGTAGGGTATTGCGGATATAATGGTCCTATGATCCTAATCAACATGTTTCAGTCCTACTCTATTGCACCAATGGGTCCGGGGCTGTCACCAGGGTGATCAATCTCACCTCCCTGGTATGTAAGCTCAAGAAACTTTCATAATTATACAAATTAGATGCAAGTACCTGACTGCATTCGAGGGCCAAGTGTATACTTGCCCTTTATTTTGTTGTTTATGTTCTTTTTTGTAGGTCCAGCCCACTGGTGTCAGGCCTCTTATTCCGCGAGAACTCGCGGCTGCGGGGGTTGTCCTGTAGTCAAACTTACTTCAAGGGTCCTACCCCTCCGTTGCACCTGTTCGGTCCTACGTCTCTCGGCTCTGTGCACCGGAGGGGTAGCACCCTTTATGTAAGTTTGACTACATGGCCACCCCTGCAGCCGCAAGTTTTCATGACATAAGAGGCTGTACACCAACGGGTTGGACCTACAAAAAACCCCACAAAATAACAAAATAAAGTAATAGTAATAGTGCCCATTGTGAAAGTCAGTCAAAAATCTGGTTGTGTTCATTTTCTCTAACTTGGTCAGTTCTTTAGGTTGTAGTAGGTGGTAGTAACGTAGTCCGTGGTATTTTCTCACATTCAACAGCTGTTTTCTCTAAATGTAACGTGGAATAGCCACGTTGTACTAATCTGTTAGTCAGGCTTTCTGCTTTTTTCTTTGTAGATGTTTTAATCACAGCAGTTCCTAGCATGCTTTTGAACTCCGCCTTGGGGATGTTTCGTATTGTTTTGGGAGGATGACAGTTGTCTGCCCTGAGAATTGAATTATCCGAGGTGGGTTTGCGGCAAACCTTGGTGTGTAATTTCCCATCCTGTGCATGTATAGTAATGTCTAAGAAATCAATTTCTGAAGTAGATGTAAGATGTTGTTTGAATATTCCATCTATTCACGTTGGTCCCTCGTAGGAACTCATTGAGAGGTTCTTGTGGACCCTGCCACATGCACAAAATATCATCGATATATCGCCCCAGTACAGAATGTGAGGGGTGTATTCTGAGAACGTTTCATCCCATAGCCAATACTTTTCCACTTCCCCCATTTAACTTTTACACCTGTGCCATCACGCCTTGTCTTTTCCAGCTCTCTGATCAATTACAACATCCACACGCATGCTGTCCCCTCTCATACGCTACCCCCGTCTTTGACCTGACTACACGTTCTGATGCCCAACTATAATCGCTCCTGGAGCAGGGGTATCACTCCACACCCTGTTCTCATGCTCTTTACTTTATTTCCCATGACAGATCACATGACCTCAAACAAGATTCTTGGTAAGTGTGGCTCCCCTATCTACTGTTTCTATTGATTATTATGGCTTACAATGAATTGCAACTCTTAATAGCGACCTGTACAATCAGTGATTAGGGGTTCACTCAGTACTTTTTCAAAAATACTCCTCCTTTTCCTTCCAAAAATATAGGTGATAAGGAATGTGATTGTAATCTTTATAACTGTATCACTTTGTGTGTTAAATTAAATGAGTTTCTCTCTCCTATCAACATGATCTAATGCAATAGTTAATGCAGACGTCTAAATATGTCACATCCGCTTTCAATTACAATGTTGTATTATCATATTTGTGTATACGTTGAGAAATTAGAGATATATAGGTCTTTTGGATTTTATAAAAGAATGTTATTTCCATTTCATTTGGAATTGGTTGACACCTTCTGTATCTAATTGTACTTTGTTTCTCATTTCTCTATCCCTCTCCCTCTTTTTATTCTCACCATGGGCACCGCACACCATCGCACTTATTATTCTCCCACATGTGCATTGCATGATGCTCCAATGCTTGCATTTATGATATATACTACTAAGTCATATAATAGTGCTGCATCAGCTGGATCTACCGTCTTTGATGTTAATTATGCAGCTGCTCAATGCCTCTATTCAAGAGGCTATTGTCCCAATGTTGATCCAGGCCAGCCATTTAATTTTAGGCCTATTTCTCTACTTCCAATTTATTCTAAAATTCTGGGAAGGCATATAAACCTGCAATTAACTCAGTTTGTCGAATCTTGTCGAACTTTCTACACCCCTCTCAATCCAGCTTTAGAGCCGGTTACTCAACCGAGACAACTCTCCTTGGAGTATCAGAAATATTACGACAGCGTTTTGATTCCGGGGACACCGTGGCCCATATATTGCTCGATTTGAGCGCCGCATTTGACATGGTGTCCCATACTGTATTAATCAATTCCCTGCAGTCTCTTGGCATATCTGGTTCAGCACTCCTCTGTCTTTCATCTTTTTTAGCTAAGCGGACATTCCAAGTCTTTTCATCTAGAGCCACTTCCAAAAACTACTCTTCTACTTATGGAGTACCCCAAGGTTGCATTATAAGTCATCTTCTGTTCAATTAGTATGTAAAACCTTTGGCGACAATCGCTGAGGAGGCTGGGTTGTCCCTTTTCTCTTCCGCGGACGAAACCCAAATCATCTTTTCCCTTTCTACGGAAGGAATGTCTGGACCTTCAGTTCTTCAAACCGGTTTGAGTAATATTGCATCTTGGATGCAAGCCAATTTACTTAAGCTTAATGGCGACAAAAATGAAATCCTACTTTTGTGAAAAAAAATAAATCTCTGGGGCCCCCAGCATTGGCCAATTGTAATGGGTGCTTTACCCCAACCCACTGATCAAGTCCGCAATTTGGGAGTCATCATTGATGACAAACTATCTATGAAGCAGCAGTCAGTGAAGGTGGCAGCCACATGTTTCACTGTTTCAAAATGGTTGAAAAAAATCATCTGGATGCTCCCACCCCTACTCAAAAGACCGTAGTGCAGGAACTTGTGACCTCAAGAATGGACTAAGAGAACATCCTTTATTTGGGGGTAAACAAGGATGTTACACGGAGGCTTCTGGTGGTTCAAAACTCTGCAGCCAGACTGCTCTGCCAGACTCCAAAACAACTCCCACTTCTAGTTTCTTGAGAGATCTTCATTGGCTTAGGTCAAAAACCGTGTTAAGTTTAAAGCCCTGAGTAACATGTATAAAATCAAGGTCGGCTCTGCCCCTAAATACCTGCAAGACCTAGTCCATCCCTACCAACCTTCTTGTCTATTACGATCAACCACTCAGGGAAAATTCTTGGTTCCCAAGATTAAACTTACAAGAATGGGAGGTCGTTTGTGTGCTTACCTTGGCCCATCCCTGTGGAATTCTCTTCCCATCGCGCTTCGAAATGAAACTTCGTACATGAATTTTCGCAAACTTTTAAAAACCTGATTGTTCAACCAATAATTCGTGATTTGTTTTTTAATTTTCTTTTTTTTCCCTTCTTTTCTGCTCCTTCAGGCTTGGCATTGGGAAACCATTGTTGGGTAGCTGTGCGCCATACAAAATTAATTTAACATAACATAACATGTCTCACTTTGTATACCAGCCTTGAAAAAGCCTTGGCCAGCTGGCCGCTAGGCGAAACACTGTAGTTTGAAAAATACAATCAATACCAATAAACACAGCACTAAATGTTTTAAAGAAGTTTATTTGCTGTTAGAATTACTATCCTCGAGATCCTTACTGACCAATCAAGACACAGACCTCTCTTCAAAACCAATTGCTCTAGCATAAACAGTGGCTCTTGGGTGTAGCCACTTGAGAGACAAGTGCTGTCTACAGAATTGGGTATTGACTCTTTTGTCGTGGACCCTGGCATCATCCACCCATTACGTCACGTCACAAACCAACCATGGATGTCACTTAGAGTTCGGTTATCTCCCAACCTTTGATGTTTCGATTCTAGTTCCGTTATTTCTCTTTCTAGGAGCGTTAGTCTGCCCCGTAGAGATTTCAGTTCCCCCAATTTTTCGATACAACCACCCCTCTGATTTAAACTTGAATGCTTCCCAAACTGTGACAAAATGTCTTGAACGAGCCGATATTATCTGCAAAAAAATCACGTATTATTTGACCCAGGAATATATGACGTTACAACGCAAATAATACAATGCATGCTTTTACCGCACAGTTTTTACATCGCAACTACCATTACATCGCATGATTTTACAATGCATGCCATTACAACCCATATTTTGAAACTACCATTACAACGCATTCCATTACAAAGCACACCATTACAATGCATACCTTACAACAAATAATACTTTTAGTGCAGCAGTAGGGTAAGTGTTGGACAGTGTTCAGGTAAAAATTACTATTCCCACTCCAGTGAGTAAAACAGTAGGGAAAGTGTAGAGGTAACAATAATATTCCCATGTACTCCAAAACCCTTACCCACCCTAAAACTAAAAAATCTCCATCACTTACCTTATAATGCATTGTAATGGCATGCATTGTAATGGTATGTGTTGTAAGGCATGCATTGTAGTGACATGCGTTGTAATTGCACCCAGGCCCTCGTCACCAGCCGACTGGACTACGGCAACGCCCTCTACGCCGGAACCACCGCCAAGCTCCAGAAGAGACTCCAGCGGATCCAGAACACCTCAGCCAGACTCATCCTCGACATCCCACGACACAGCCACATCTCCGGACATCTGAGAGACCTGCATTGGCTCCCCATCAACAAGAGAATCACCTTCCGTCTCCTCACCCACGCACACAAAGCCCTACACGATCAAGGCCCGAGCTACCTCAACAACCGCATCAACTTCTACGCTCCCAAACGCCATCTCCGATCAACCAGTCACGCCCTCGCCGCCGTCCCCCGCATCCGAAGAACGACAACAGGAGGAAGGTCCTTCTCCTACTTGGCCGCCAAGACCTGGAACTCCCTCCCGATCGACCTGCGCCTGACCCAAGACCACCTCTCCTTCAGGAAGAAGCTCAAGATCTGGCTGTTCGAGCAGTAGCAGCACCCCCCCCCCCCCCCAAGCGCCTTGAGACCCTCCGGGTGAGTAGTGCACTCTATAAATGTCTATGATTGATTGATTGATTGGCATGCGTTGTAATGGCATGCGATGTAAAGGCAGTTGCGTTGTAATGTCTGCATTGGTAAGGCAGTATGTTGTAATGACTGCGTTGTATTGGATGTTTCTTTAAATGCATCCATTCTTTAAATGCGGAGTCTAACAATGAGTACAGTGGGAATCGCCAAGTGTAGGCTGAGGTTTGACATTGACGTAGCTCTGAATTCAATATCACTGTTGAGTGATCTGAGTAGGTGCAAGGTAGTGGCTCATATTTGGTAACTCTGGGAACTAGGCTTCTAGAGATTAACCAATAATCTATCTGAGTATGTATGTCATGCAATGTTGAGTAGTGAGTGTATCCTTCCCCCATACCTTAGCGGTGTGTGTTTCCATATGTCCACTCGTCCTGAGTGTCCCATTATGTCTTGGATGGATTTCGCATCCGCAGTCGGCCTGCGGGTCGGGCCTTTTGATCCATAGTGAGCAGGGTCCAGGACACAATTAAAGTCACCCCCCCAAATCTGGGGAAGGTCACTCTCCTGATGTAAGCAAACGCTAAGTGTGTGATAAAACTGCGGGTCATCATAATTAGGGCAGTTGAGTCCCATCAACAGACACGCTAAGTATTCCTTGTAGCAACGGGCCACCACAAATCTGCAGCCGGGTCATTGCACACTTTTTGCAGTTTTACACCTGCCTTGTTATCAACCCAAATGAGTACCCCTATTGCATGTGAAGTAAATCCTGACACATCAAATTTGCCCTGTAATCTGTCCTGCATCAAAGCATCACTATTGGGTGTCAGGTGCGTCTCCTATAAAATCGCTACTTCCACTTTGTGACATTTGAGATATGCAACTACCTTTCATATTTTTCTGTGGTCATTTGACCCTCTAACTTTCCATGTGAGGAATCTGATCTGTTATTCATTCCTTCCCCCGTACCCTCCAGTATATCAGTACCTTGTGTGTTGTGCGGACACAAGCAGCCAGACTATCAACATACATACTTTACTAAACAACACTAACCAAACAATTACACGCCCGCAATGAGTCCCACCTATGCTATACATTCCCAAACTTTAGCATCGCTACAACCTCCCCTCTCCCTTTCTTCCATATGTCCCTCCCTGAAACCAAAAAAACTGCAAACTACATATGGTGGTAGATACATGGGTGTGGATGTTGGCCGGCCTTTAATCTTGTGTTAAATCAATATAGTTCGATTTGCCCATTTTAGGGTGATTATTAGGGGTCAGTGTGTACTTATCTAGTTCTCTCCTGTTAGATAGAGTTCGCCCACTACCCCCTCTCCACTGTCCATAAGCATGTCCTTGAGAGATCTCTCTGTGTTTTTTTTATACAGTCTTACCAGCGGTCCAAGTATGGGGCTGAGCAGGAGGATCTAATCCTCTCTTCCTCCCCAGAGTTGTCTTTGTTGCAGTCGTCTCTCGGCAGGGAGAGGGTAGTGGTGTACAAGAGATATTTACAACATATACCATGTCGCTTCCCCCATTTTTCCTTGTCCTCAGTATTGGTGGTAGGGCATTAAAACAGTTCAGGTCGTAACCACCATCTCATTGTTCCTCAAGGTCCAGTGTGTCTTCGTCCTCATTGAAAGCATTTTTGGGGAGCCCCTTCTTGTCGCTTTATCCTCTTCTCTTCTTTTAAAACATTTTTTTTAAATTAATTTTTACAAGACATAATGTGGTTTACTTGAATCCTTGCACAAAGTGGACGCAGGGGGCAGTTACTCGCCACCCTTACGCGTCCTGTAGCCTTACTTTTAACCGCTGGTGACGGCCCAGTTATTAAAATTTAATTTACCCTCGGGTACTGGGACCACCACCAAGCCGTTTTAAATCACAACTCACTCAACCTCACTCACTGCACTCTAGGCAATATATCAGCTCCGCTGTAATCAGGCGTCGTAGCACACCCGGGACATACTAGGTGTCACTGGGTGGGCCCGATGATGAAGCATGCCACCAACTAGGTTGGTGGGTGAGGGCTTCATGAATACACCAACAAGGTGCCCGTGACAGAACTAATTAGAGTACTGCAACACTTTGGTCAACTTAAGCTAGTCCTCTTTGATTAATCACATATAAACCCTCGGGGACTCGGACTAGCTATCTAGTCCTCTCTCTCCATCTTGTTACACGCTTAATGTACTGCACCATTCCTCTTTTAATTATATCTCCCAGCCCCTTCACATTCCAGGAGAGAAGTCTCAGACCCGGGCGGTTACCTATACCAAACACTTCTGTCATAATTGTTTACTTTCCTTCTCCCTATTGCCCTCGAACTTGGTTGCATCCTACCCATGAGATGTGGTGGGTCACCCATGTCGCTTTTTCCTGTAACTGGTTTATCCTGTACAAAACACTGTTTTCTTCCTGTCAAACAACTAAGTCCCCTGTTGACTGAACCAAACTCACTAGATACCATACCCTCTCTCGCCCTCCCTTCCATGAACAATATCACAATTTTTCAGTAAATAGAGAATACCCTCCCTGCCTCCCTGCAATTCAGGCTTGACACTGTCCGAGTCCCCAACTATGCAGAGTTCCTGTTGCCTGTCCCATTCTGTGTCATCGAGTTGGGATTTCCGGGCTATTCCCCTGTGGCCACCGTATCCCCATTTTATCGCTGGGGAGCCAGATAGTTCTAGTCCAGAATAAGTTAATGTCCATGTGCCTTTATCTCTCTTTTAGTGTTTCCCTCTATCGTGATACATGGCTCACCTGGTAATTTTTGACTCAACGGGACCCAACTCAACTCATTACCCTGGACCCTGTAGACTATTGTTCTTCTTCTGGATTCTGACCATTGCCGGTGATTCGTTGAGCCTGCTCCTTGGGTTCCTGTAGCAAGAGTCTCTGTCTCTCCCGCTGGCCTCCTGGGTTTCTGCTTCCCACCATCCTCCATCCCTCCAGCCACTCCCTTGCCAGCTACGGTGTCTCAAAGAACCATGCTTTGCCTTCTGCCTCCACCCTCAATTTCACAGGGAATATCATGAAATATTTCATTTCGCGACTACGCAATTCCTGCTTGATCTCATTGAAGGACCTTCGCTGTCTCTGGACCTTGACAGTAAAGTCAGGGAAGAAGGTTATCTCGCTGTTCTCGATGCAGACAGGTGATCCTCTCCTTGCTGTCTGAAGAATGGCATCCCTGTCTCGAAAGTTAAATATTCGGGCCAGTATAGGTATGGGTGGGGATCCTGGTTTGGGCCTCCCTCCTGGGAACCCTTTCTGCCAAGAAGAATTTTGAGAGGCCTCGCGGTTGTATTTGCGTAAGTATGAGGTTCTCCGCGAATAGGTCTGTTGCTGGTCCTTTTGCCTGTTCCGGTACTCCAATAATCCGAATGCTGTTACGGCGCGGCCTTACCTCGTATTCATCCAAGTTTGCTTCTAGATCACAGCAGGTAGTCAGTCTGGAGTCCCATTACTGTGGTCTCTATCATGGTTACTTTATCCCTTGTTTTCCCCAGATGCGCTCTGAGTACTGACACTTCATTTGTGTCCAGTCTTTGTTCTAGGGATGTGCACACTGTCATGATTGCTTTCATAATGTTCTTTAGTGAGGGTTCGTCAGTTTCTGAGTTCGGTCGATCAGGTGGAGGGCGCAAGGGGGTCTTTCTGCTTCTGGCGCGTGGCTTCTGTTAGTCGTAAATTTGTCGAGTTTAGTCTGGTGCCGACTTTTCGGTCCTCTCCCCCTTCATTTCTGGTGGGTGAGTGGATTGTGTTAGCTCTAGGAGTTTTTTAGGAGTATGGGGGATATTCCCCGCCGCCTGCCCATGGGGGGTCCTCTCCACTTGGCCTGTCGGGTTTCTCCCACTCTCCAAACTCTCTCTCTAGATTTCAATCTTTTCCAGAGAGTTTCTTTGAGAAGGCGTGATCTCCTTCTGACCCGGGTGTCACACTGTCCCAACCACGGTGGGGCCTATTGCTCTGGTTACTCCTTTAAATAGTTAATTTACCATGACCGAGAGTGACCCTTGTTTTATCTTTGAGTCTGCACACCCTCGATCTTTGGCAAGCGAGTCGTGCTGCTCCTGATTCTGTGGGGAGAGTTCAGCTTTTTCCCTCTTCGTAGGAGCCCTAAATTGCCTTTAATAGTTTCTTACTTACGTCGCGGACCTCTAATTGTTTAAGATGCCTCCAGACTGCCGCTGTTTGTAGCAATTGTCCTCTTGGGGGGTATATATTTTGTCACCCTCATGTTCTCGCTGCTCGGGTGTGGCTGTTACAGGTCCAAGAGTGCTTTTCCGGGGCCCCCTTTGGCTGGTGTTGGTTTCACAGCCCTGGGAGCGACGTTGTGTTGGGTGTGAGCTGGCTCGCAATCATCAGTGTCCTTGTGTACGGATTTATAAATTGCTCCCCACTCCTCGTTTCTCAGGCCTCTCTTGAGGCTCCGCGCAGCTGTGGCAGTTGTATTCCCCACTCTCGCCTCTTTGGGCCACATTGCTTCCCTTTCCTCCGGGGGGGGAGGGCCTCACACTACATCCGGTGAGCCGCTCCTTTCGCTTACGTCCTATATCCTTTGCCCCTTCACTCCCACGCCCTGTTGTCTCGGCGCTACGCCTGGCCGGGGACCTATTACCCTGTCGGGGACAAGAGTACCGGCTTCTTGGCATCCGTAGCAGTCACGGTTTCCTAATTCTTCTCCCGTGTCTCGCACTGCCGGATCCTCTCTTCCCTGGTGTCGGCTCTGGGGGCCTTCCTACTAAGGTTGTTTTATTTTGTCACCATGTCATCTGAGGAAGGGCTTTGGGGGAGGACTAGGTTTCGTTTTTGGCAAGTCGCTCTCCTCACGCCTTGCGGTTTCTCCTCCCCGCCCCCTTTCCGGGGCCGATGCTTCGCCATTACTCTTCATGCAAGCTCCCGGTTCCACTGGTTGGAAATGCCGACGTCCGGGAACAGCTCAGGATCGGTCACTGTAAGAACTGGGACCACCAGTTCTCCGGGGAGGGGTAGCTTGGCTCGAGCAGGAAGGCAACCAGGGGCTTACGTGTAAAGTAGCTACTCAACACACTCATCCACTGAGACAATAAGTGGGCGCAGTAATGGAGACCACACCAGTACTTTTGATTAAAAATCAATACCTTTTATATAGAGTTCAAGTCAGGGTAATCAATTCATCAACATTTCCTAAGAGAGTTCATTAAAACCCTGTCATCATGTGAGCAAAAATAGCAAATCATCAAATAACTCAGCCTGTTGCAATAACCTCTTCAGCAGGAAAAGGGGGTACTCTTATGAACCATGAACTGGCAATTCAGGAATCAATCATGAACATTTCATCTTGTAATATAAACAGCTCGATACAGGTAACCATTTCATTGACGTAGTGAGGGGGGGGGTAGGTCAATCAGCAATAGAGCACATACCCCTAGATACTCTAAAAAGCCCGCACCTGCAAGAAATTTAGTGCAAGTCATGCAATCCACAGTTCACTTAGCAGGCATATGACATATCATCAGGCATGCACAGTTAATCTGGAATGAGCCTGTCTTCAGGCATGCACAGTTAATCTGGAATGAGTAACCTTGATGCTTAACCAATGCCTCCCAGTCATTAGAGGCTCATTGGGGCCAACGGGGCCCAATCTCAGTTCTCCCCGGGGGAGGGGCGAACTCGGGGCCTTGTCCGGCCTTCCGCCCTCCTCCCCTGGGGTTACCTGTTGTTTTCGGCCCTCCGGGCCCTTGCGTGGACTCTGCGGCGGGGGGAGGGGTTCTAGCCCTCCCGGGGCCTCACTCGGCCCAGCGCGGTGCAGGGACAGCTGAGGAGCACCGGCGCCAGGGGCGATGCAGGACCAGCGTTTGGGGGCAGATCGGAGGTGGCTCTCACGCTCCGCGGACCCCTCCGCGACGAGTCGGGGATTCCCCGGGTGCCGGGCCTCAGTGCAGAAGGCCTGGTCTGGGCGGCCAATGGCTGCGCGGCTTTGGCGGGGGGCGTGGCCGATGACGAGGCCGGAGTCCCCCGTCATGTGCTGCAGGCTTGGGAGGCTTCAGGCCTAGTGCGGCCTGGTGTAATCAGTGCGGCGGCCCTCTCCTGGCATACGGGGGCCGCCGAGGGAGGCTCGATGTCGGCGCAGGACCCACTGGGGCACGGAGAGGCAGGTTGACTTCTGCCCAGCGCGGCCCGTGGAGGATTCCGGCGGCCCTCTCCTGACACACGGGGGCCTCCGAAGGGGACGCAATGCTGGCGCTGACGCCGCGGCCACCAGTGGGGATTCCTAGGCGCTACAGGAGGGCGCAAACGGCTCCGGGCCGTGGCGGTGAGTCACCCTGGCCAGCGCGCTCAATTCTGAAAGCGCTAGGGGGCAGTTTCAGTCAGCGCTCACACGGGGCATCAGCGTGAGGGCAGTCAAGCGCTTGAGGGGCACTTTACAGCAGTTCTTGACAGGCAGGCAGTCTCTGACACAGCGCTTGAAAAGGGGACAAATTACAGCGCTTTTCAAGTTATGTAGCAAGTAATGCAGGCAGGATGGAAAGTAGAGCAAGTCAGTCAGGGGGAGGCAGGCAGGGCAAAATGGGCCCAGATGGAGGCAGGGTGTGCGCAGGGCAGCACAGTCCAGTACCTGATCGATCCCCCAGCAGTCTCTGTGTGAAGGGCAAGTAGTCTTCACGGCGCTTGGATGGTTCTGCGCCCTTATGTGATGGTTTCTTGAAGAGGGGGGGGCTTGAGTTGGAGGCTGGATACATTTCCTCAGGTCACTGAAGATGGACCCTGGGATTCCCTACCGCTGGGCCAGATCAGGGGTCTTGTCTAGGATACCTCACTCAGCTTAAGAGGCATCACCTAAATCCTGTCACTCCCAGTGGCATAAGTTCCTGACTAGGTCCTCCCGCCTAAAACTCCTGCGTGGGTTCCCCAGTTTAGTGATGCCCCAACAGACTAAAAAAAGTTCCCTCCCTTGCTTAAGTATGCCCAGGTCAGGTGACCACTCTCTAAGGCGGCAAAAATAAGCTCCGCCTTTCTTCTGGAAGGTTCCAGGAGCTTCCCCACTCTACCTAGGGCCAGGGAATGGCAGGCTGGCATTGCAACAATGTATGGGGATCCAGCCAGCTCCTGGCAACTAGGGTGCTACACTAAAAGACCACGCTGCAGTAGCAGGGGCCAGTGGCAGCCATGTTTGTAGTAGAGAGCACCTGCACCCTAACATGGATTAGCCATAAAAAGGTGCCCGGAGACCTAAGGGCCAATAAAAAGAAGGTGGGAAAAATGAGGCAAGGGCGAAAAAAATAAGGAAAGACCACCCTAGGGCTGACAGGTCTAACATGCGTCCTCCCCAGTCGAAGGTGGAGAGAGCTACCCAACCTCTAGGGAGTTCTCGTCACTAAGGCGGAAAAACCGGGAGAGACCGTCAGCATTGGCGTGGTCAACTCCGGGCCGATGTTCCACCCTAAAGTCCATCCCCTGTAGGGAAATCGACCACCTTAGCAACTTGAGATTTTCGCCTCTCATCTGCATGAGCCAGCGAAGGGGACGGTGGTCGGTTTGAATTAGGAAGTGAGAGTCAAAAAGGTATGGCCTCAGCTTCTTCAAGGCCCAGACCACAGCGAAGGCTTCTCGCTCGATGGTACTCCATCGCTGTTCCCGAGGGAGGAGTCTTCTAGAGATGAAGGCCGCAGGTTGGTCTTGGCCATCATCATTGAGTTGCGATAGCACGGCGCCTACGCCATCCTCTGAGGCATCCGTCTGTACGATGAATTCTTTTTGGAAGTCCGGAGTGGCCAGCACCGGAGCGGTGCACATCGCGCGCTTCAGTGTTTCAAATGCCTTCTGGCAAGCAGCCGTCCAGATCACTTTACGTGGCGGCTTTTTGGACGTCAACTCGGTCAAGGGGGCCACGATGGTGCCATATCCCTTGACGAAACTGCGGTAGTAGCCAGTGAGGCCGAGGAAAGCTCGGACCTCCGTCTGAGTCTTGGGGGGCTCCCAGGCCATGATAGTCTCAATTTTGGCCTGGAGGGGCTGCACCTTACCCCCGCCCACCAGGTGTCCCAGGTAGACGACAGATCCCTGTCCAATCTGGCACTTTCTAGCCTTGATGGTGAGGCCAGCACGTTATAAAGCCCGCAGCACCTCCTGGAGATGCTACAGATGGTCCTCCCAGGTGCTACTGAAGACAGCTATGTCATCCAGGTACGCCGCTGAGAAGGACTCCAGGTCAGATAGCACCTGGTTCACCAACCGCTGGAAGGTGGCCGGAGCATTCTTGAGCCCGAAGGGCATCACTCGGAATTGGAAGTGGCCCTCGGGGGTGGAGAACGCTGTCTTCTCCTTCGCTCCATCGGCCATGGCAATCTGCCAGTACCCGGATGTCAAGTCGACGGTGCTGAGGTACGTGGCTGCTCCCAGCCGGTCAACCAGCTCGTCTGCCCGTGGGATCGGGTGAGCATCTGTCTTGGTGACAGAGTTCAACCCCCGATAGTCCACACAGAACCGAAGTTCGGGTGTGGTGCCCGGCGAAGCCGCTTTCGGCACCAACATGACCGGACTAGCCCACGGGCTGCTGGAGGGTTCGATTACCCCCAGCTCCAGCATTTTGGTCACCTCACCCTGGATGCTGTTCTTCACTTTCTCGGACAGCCGGTAAGACTTGGTTTTTACTGGCGGACTGTCCCCTGTGTCCACACCATGGGTACACATATGTGTAATTCAAGGCGTGAGGGAGAACAACGAGGCGTGCTGCGCCAATACCTGGCGGCAGTCCCTCTGTTGCTCTGGGGTCAAGGATGGGGAGAGGACAACTCCCTCCACTGAACCATCCTTTTCCTGAGCCTCTAGAAGGTCCGGAAGAGGCTCACTCTCCTCCTCGCTCCCATCCGTCACCATGAGGCGAGCAAGCTCCGATCGCTCATGGTGAGGCTTCAGGCGGTTGACGTGGAGCACCCGATGAGGCTGACGGGGGTTCTTCAAGTCAACGACGTAGGTGGTCTGGCCTCGACGCTCCACAATCTCGTACGGACCAGTCCACCGGTCCTGGAGGGCACTAAGCTCCCCAGGCTCCATGACCCACACCTTCTCTCCAGCGTCCAACTCCACCGTCCGAGCGTTGCGGTCATACCACTCCTTCATGACGGCTTGGCTAGCCTATAAGTTGTCTTAGGCTTCCTTCCACAGCTTGGCCATCTGGCTGCGGAACGCCAGCATATAGCTGACAACATCACGGGGAAGCTTCTTCGAAGTCTTCTCCCACCCCTCTTTGACAAGACTGAGGGGTCCCCTAACGGGATGGCCATAGAGCAGTTCGAAGGGGCTGAACCCGACTCCCTTCTGTGGTACCTCGCGGTACAAAAACAGCAGGCAAGGGAGGAGGATGTCCCATTTCAGCCTCAAGTCCTCTGGCAGGCTCCGGATCATCCCCTTCAAGGTCTTGTTGAAGCGCTCTATGAGCCCGTTAGTCTGGGGGTGGTAAGGAGTGGAGAACCGATAGGTCACTCCGCACTCCTTCCACATGGCTTGCATGTAGGCCGACATGAAATTTGTGCCCCTGTCCGACACCACGACCTTGGGGAATCCCACAGGGGTAAATATCCCCATTAGGGCCCGCGCCACCACAGGTGCAGTAACGGTCCTCAGAGGGATAGCCTCCGGGCACCGAGTGGCATGGTCCACCAACACCAAGATGAACCGGTGTCCCACAGAGGTCAGAGGGTCCTATGGCCCAACGATGTCAATACCGACCCGCTCAAAAGGGGACCCGACCACCGGGAGCGGTTCCAATGGGGCCTTTACTTTGGTCCCCGTCTTGCCACTTGCCTGGCAAGTCTTGCAGGTCTTGCTGTAGGTGTCAGAGGCAACTCTCATCCTGGGCCAGTAAAAATGTGGGACTAGCCTCGCAAAGGTCTTGTCCTGGCCCAGGTGTCCAGCCAAGGGTATCTCATGTGCCAATTCCAACAAAAAGGCCCGGTAGCTCTGGGGGACCACTAAGGCCCTCGAGGATCCATGCACCGGAACCTTTGGCTCACTATACAGGAGGCCATCCTCCCAATACACGTGATAACTGCCGGTCTCTTGGCTGACCGCTTGGGCTTCGGCCTGTCGCCGCATGCCTTCAAGCGTGGGGCACTCCTTCTGCGCCCGACAGAATTCCTCCTGGGTAGGCCCTCCTTCCACATGCCACTCGACAAGGGTCGGCAAGTCCCCCACGGGAACGACATCCACCTCCACGGACTCCGGGGGTACCTCCGCGGGCTCCCCATCCATCACACGGGGGTGTCCTCCACCACATTCTCCTCACCACGACCAGCATTGGATTGGGCCGTTGTCTCAGGCTCCAATCCGGGTTGAGCTTCTTGCCGGGCAGCCATGGACCGCGTGACTACGCAAGTCCACCCTGGTATCCCCAGCATCTCAGTGTGGGCCTTAAACTCCACTTCCTTCCAGGCGGTATGTTCCAGGTCATTACCTAGCAGACAGTCCACAGGCAAGGCAGGGCTGATCGCAACTCTCAACGGGCCTTTCACTCCTCCCCACTCAAAGGGAACTTGAGCCACGGGATAGTAGCTCATACTGCCGTCAGCCAACACGGCCGGATGGAACGCATCAGGTACTACCTGCTCAGGGGACACCAGCCGCCTCACTACGGTGGTCATGCTGGCTCCTGTGTCCCGCAGACCGTCCACCTCCTCCCCATTGACCTTCACCCTCTGCTGGTACTTAGCAGTATTCGATGGTAAGGGCATCACTGGGACCATCTCTCTATCGCCAAGTGAAACCAGGGTCAGGCCTGTTCCCCCTTCCCTATCTAGGGGCAGCTCCAACCCAAGCACTACACTCGCCACCCCGGGACTCTTGCCACCAGTGGGGGCTGGGGGTCGTTTGCGACACTGGGCATCTCCCTTGTAGTGTCCGACCTCTCCGCACTCATAGCACCGGACCACTTTTGGCTGCTGACTCTTGTCAGGGTAAGTGGGTTTTGGGGAACGGGACTGAGGTGGGGTACCTACTCCTCTCCCAAACTGCCTAGTTTGTGGGCCTCGTGAGAACTCCGTCCTTTTATCTCCCCCCTCTTTCTTCTGGGGGGCGCCCTGTCCGCCTTTTGGGCCATCTCCCCCGGGGCCCTTGTGTGACACCCGGGTGCTAACCCAAGTATCCGCCTCCTCCGCAAGCTCACGGGGATCAGTAAGCTTGCGGTCCACCAGATGTTGGCGCAGCTCCGGAAAACACTTATCCAAGAGGTGCTCTCTCAAAAAAAGATTGTACAGGCCCTCATAATCATGCACCTCACTGCCACGCACCCAACCATCCAGAGCCTTATGGGCATACTCAAAAAAATCCACCCAATTCTGCGTGGACAGCTTATGGATGCCACGGAACTTCTGGCGATACCTTTCGGGGTTGAGGCCAAAGTGTTTAATGAGCGACTCCTTCATGGGGGAATACCTAAACTGGTCTGCCTTATCCAAATACAGGAGGGTGTCCCTGACGTCGGGAGGTATGTAATGGTACAGGCCACCTCTCCAATGTTTCTCGGGCACCCCATGGGCGGTCAAGGCCACTTCATATGCCTCCAACCACCTCGCAATGTCAACCCCCTTGGTGTAGCTCGCTATCACCTCCTTAGGTAACCAGAATCTGGGCTCCTGCTGAGCCTCTGGTACACTGCCACCATTAGGACTTCCTGGTGCACCGAACTGCAATGCTCTCAGCTCCATTTCTTTCAGCTGGAGCTCGTGCGCCAATTTCCTTTCCTTCATAGCTAGTCTTTCTCTCTCCAAAGCAAGCTTCTTGTCTTCCCTTTCTCTCTCCCTCTCGTGCTCTAACTTGGCAAGCTCCCACTTCAATCTCCTCTCCTCCCTCCTGTCCTCGTACTCCTGCGACGACACACTCCCCCTAGACACATTACTCCCTGCCCTGGAACGTCTTCCTGGCAACACATTGCCGGACATATCAATGTTGAGTAGGCCTGGGTCCTCTTGAGTGTCCGCCTCCCCTTGTGTGACCTGTCCCTCCTGTTCCTCATCCTCTCTCTTCCCTGGGTGGGCCCTTACCCATGCCCTCAAGGCGGTGCGGAGCTCTTCTTTTACAGCTCTCTGCCCCATCGGCACCCCCATCCCCTGGCAAAACTCCCTTAACTGCACTACCGTGTACTTATCAAGGTCAGCCAGCTGGAACTCCATTTTGTCAGGTGGGGACCCAGGTAACTTGGAAGAAAAATCCTAGGACGTAGGCAACAATGCTGGGTCAACACAGGTCCCTACACACTTTGCAGGCTAGACAGTGGTGGGCAATCGGGTAAGCTTGTAGGCACGATAGGTGTCCAATTAATTGCAGCGCACTCTGTCCCACTGGAGGGTGCTGGGTAGCTACAGCTCCTGGATCCCACCACTGCCACCAATGTAAGAACTGGGACCACCAGTTCTCCGGGGGGGGGGGGTAGCTTGGATCAAGCAGGAAGGCAACCAGGGACTTACGTGTAAAGTAGCTACTCAACACACTCATCCACTGAGACAATAAGTGGACGCAATAATGGAGACCACACCAGTACTTTTGATTAAAAATCAATATCTTTTATATAGAGTTCAAGTCAGGGTAATCAATTCATCAACATTTCCTAAGAGAGTTCATTAAAACCCTGTCATCATGCGAGCAAAAATAGCAAATCATCAAATAACTCAGCCTGTTGCAATAACCTCTTCAGCAGGAAAAGGGGTATTCTTATGAACCATGAACTGGTAATTCAGGAATCAATCATGAACATTTCATCTTGTAAATATAAACAGCTCAATACAGGTAACCATTTCATTGACGTAGTGAGGGGGGGAGGTAGGTTAATCCGCAATAGAGCACATACCCCTAGATACTCTAAGAAGCCCGCCCCTGCAAGAAATTTAGTGCAAGGCATGCAATCCACAGTTCACTTAGCAGGCATATGACATATCATCAGGCATGCACAGTTAATCTGGAATGAGCCTGTCTACAGGCATGCACAGTTAATCTGGAATGAGTAACCTTGATGCTTAACCAATGCCTCCCAGTCATTAGAAGCTCATTGGGGCCAACGGGGCCCAGTCTCAGTTCTCCCCACACTCAGGAATTACGTTTTAAGGTTTGTGCACTACCTCCGGCTGCGTTGCAGGCTCTGGCTCCCCATTATCAGAGTAGTTGGTTGGGTTTATTGGGGGTGCTTCTTGATGAACTGAAATGCCGTCCTTGGGTCCTTTAAAAAGAGAGCCTTCCCATCCGACACAACTCGCAGTTTAGCATGGTACATCATTCTGTATTCCATTTTGACCTCTCATAGTTTTCTCTTCACTGCCATGAACTGGCGACGAGCTTCTTGGACTTGTTGTGTGAAGTGTGGGTAAATGGATAACTCCATACCCTCGAAGCGCAGTGTTTGCAGCTCACTAGCATTCTGCAGAGCCACATCCCAGCCTCTAAAATTTAGGAGTTTGACAATTATTGGGCGGGGTTGGCACCCGGGACTGGTTTTGGTGCTAGGGTGGTGTGCATGTTCCACCACAAAGATCTCCGAGAACTTGTCTCTGCCCATCATGCTTACAAGTGTGCGTTCCACAAACTGTTCCATATTCGTTATGGTGGTGGATTCTGTGACCCCTACTATGCATATGTTATCCAGTCTCTCTGTGCTTGTCCAGTCTCTCCAGCATTCTGTCCATGCGAAAAGTAAGGTCGTCTATTTTCCATCTATTTTTTTTAAGCTGCATTGCATGGGCGCTACTACTTGCGTTAGGTTTCCGTCTGTGGAGGGGTCACATGTCTCGGGGCCAGAGTCTGCGGTGCCAGCATCATTGTCTCTGGACTTAGCCCTATGCGGCTCAAACTGTAGCTTGGGCTGTGATTTGTGTACTTTCCCCTTGCTGCTGCTGGGTGTCTACGTACTGTCCTCGTGGGGTAATGCTGCGTGTGTTGTCTCAATAGCCTTTCACTTCTGTGGGTGGATTAGCCGCATCTGGTTGCAGCTCATCTGTGTTATTTGCTCATTTATCAGTTCTGTGTTATTTTACTGCAACCTGCGCTTTTTAACGTATCCGTGCCTATGTTGGTTCAGTTTAAGCCGCGCAGCGATCCAATGTTTACACATGTAGGTATTCTGCAGCCCGCCTATGTCTTTCAATGCTTATCTTGATGCAGGACTGCCTTTTGAGTAGGGGAGCAGGTAGCTCGATTAATCTAGTAAGTGTCTTTAGTATGAAGCAATGCCTTTCCTTTTCACTTTGTTGCAATTCTGTCACTCTCCTCAGTCTGTGTTTATACCTCTGTGATTGCGTTTGATCTATATAGTGGCTCCTCTTACATAGTCTGTAGCACAAGTACGCACCAAAACAATCCCGTGCTCATGAGCCACTCTATGTGCAATCTCTTCCGCGTGTCTCTGGTCCCTTCGTAGTATCTTGCACTAAGCCAACTTACATCAGGTGTTTCGGGGATGCACTAAACACCTCCCTGGCCCTCAGGTATTTCACACAGAGGTCATTCCAATCTCTGCACCACTCACGTTCTCCGATGTCCCGCAGGCTTCCACACCATGTATGACGAGAGCTCTTGCAACTATCTCCAAGGGCTCAGCTGCCCAGTCCTCGCACCTCTTGCCTCACCAATGCGGTCCAGATCCTCAGGGCAGCTCTGACATCGCAGGGGGATCTGATCGTGGTCCTCCGGCTCAGCATGCACTCCTCTCTTCAAGTCGGTTGACTTGTATAGCTGCCGAGCTGTCTCAATGCATGGGGCCTCCACCAATCAGCGGGATGGGTTTGTGCCGAGCCAGCTCACCGCAAGCTATCTATACTATGTGTTCTATGGTGGACCTCAATTTCATCATCGGCATGATCCCGGCAGATGCGGGTAGGTCGTCTGGACTTTTGCGGACCACGCAAACCTATATGGGGAAGTTTCTCATATTCTGACCTGCTGGGGATTGATGCAGCACTAGCTCATCTCAAATAGGAACCATAACTACCAGCCACTAGACAGAGTAAGGTATGGTGGTCACATTTGGACATATTTATTCATGATGAAATTGAGTTCCACCATAGAACATATGTGTAGATAGTTGTTTTTATCTCTTAGGTCCTGATGAATCGCTCCTAGACTTTGTAGAATAGCGAAGAAACATGTTGACCAACCACAGGGAAGAGCGCCATACCTAAGACATTACCTTAGCAGTGCGCCTTTCCTTTCAATTTTAATCAGGGTAGGAGACCCTCTAATTAAAGTGGTTCTTGTTGGGACTCCCAGCCCTGTTTTAAATCACGATCAAATCCCACAATGTCTCCATCTACACTCATTAGACACCTCATCCCCACAGCACCAAACAGCAACTTGCAAAAAAGATCTCCACCAAAGTGCCCCATATCGGAAGCCCGTCAGGAATTGCAGCGCAGCCCGATGATGAAGCATGACACCGTATGGGGTGTGTGAGGGCATTACATTACAAATAAATGGATTCCCATTTTTTTGGGGTGTAGTATCAACCGTGACCTGGCTCACAGATTCTAGATAATTTAGGAACAGCACAGCTTTTTCATTCACTTGTCCGCTTTTGGGCACTTGTGCTGGACCTTGAAAAAAGCCCTATTGTCCCCCCTTTTGTGACTAGAGATGGGTACAGCGCCACCGCTCCGCCAAACAGGCCGCACACAGCTGTCCTTGAGGCCTGTCTCACCACTCTGTCATTTTGTCACCTTGGGGCTCAGTTTAAGTCCAATTTTGCCAGCGGAGGCCCCCATGTGTCACATCGGGTCAATGCCAGAAGTGTGTGCTCGAAATCGCTGTGTCTAACTACAGGATTCTGCAGGATGCAGTTGCAGGATGCAGTTGGGTTGTCGGAGCTTCGTTACTCTTGGAGCCAGGCAAGCTCCGCCCCTCTTATGTAGTAAATAATTACAGGTGCTCTCAGTCAGGTATGGTGAGGTCTCTGTCGGATTTCACTCTGGATTTTTACATGCACACACAGAAAAAACACGCACATACTCTCACACTCTCGTCTCTGCCTTTAAACTTGGTTAGTTTGAAAACAATTGTGTTTTCAATACCACTAACAATCTGCGCTCCTCTCTCTTTTCACTGCCTCTAAAGCCCCGCTCGTGTCCTGCTTCTCATAATGTATTTTAACGAGCTGTGCCAGCGTGATTGTAGGGAAATCTGAAGCTTAGCCCGCATCCCCCCCCCCCCCCAATCTTTCCAACCAAGCTACGCCCCTGTTTGCATATGATTGGTCCTCTTCCGTAGGATTGGCAAACAAATGATGGAGTGTTATGCGCTCAGAGCAATAACCACTGGGTCATTTTAATTCGAAATTTCCCTCCATTACATTTTTGTTTTTCTCAGTGAGCCGCCTAAAGCAGTGCCCTAAGTGAGTGTCGATGACAAGAAGCCAAGCGCCTTTCAAATCTCGGAGAGTATGCAATTTGATTAACATGATTCTGCAGAGCTGCATCATTAAGTTGGGAGATACCCTCAGAGAAACATGCAACCTTTCTCATCACATTTTAACGCTGACTGCTTCAAAGGGAGTTTACCTCACTTGACATGCCGTGATACGGACCGCCCTATAATAGCACTTAATACAGTCCCTTGCGCATTACTAGCAGGCGCGGCCCATACAGGTAAGAGCGATGGGGCGGGGTGAGGGAGGATTTCAACAGAGGATGACCAGGGCAACTTAATTATTTATTTAAATTTCCCTGATCATCGTCCGTCAAAAAGGCCCCAAACCCCCCGCCCCCCCGAAACCAGCCCCACCGCTCTTACCTGCACGGGCCGCGGTTGGCTGGCACATTGGTCTTCATGCATACCTGTCCTTATGTCTGCGAAGTGCACCCTATACATCCCACTAACTGTCGCTCTACTGTCTCTTCCTTGAAAAAGGGATAGGATTTAAGACTCTTTGGGCACACAAAGCATTTTGAACAACTTCAGCCATTTTTAAAGCAAAAATGTGTTTGCTATCAGCTTCCGAAACTGCTTTCCTCTTTCACTTGATTCTATTGTCTAATCTAACACCTAGAGAGAAGCCGAATGGGCAGAAGATCGTTTAGCTCTTAGTCAGCCTTTTTGTGGAACTTAGGTCTGCACCATATTCACTCCACCATAGACCACGTCTGTTTTTTTATCCATTGAGTCTTGCGTTGATATCTATGACGAGTGATAGCCAGCACTGTAGCAGAGCTGAAAGGCCATAGTGATGTTAATTATGTGCTTTATAAGTGCACCAAGCATAAGCTAAATCGTGGTTAGGATTTGGGTTTATCTCTAATACATATATATAAAAAGCGAATAATAATATGTTGAAGACAGTAGGAGAGAAACTATGCTAGAATGAAAGTGGAGATGTTGAAATAGAACTTCAACCAATTCAACCCTTTGTGGAGACATCCCTTTTGTGACAGGGTAACCTGGAAACATATTTGAATTAAGAACTAAACTGGATGTACCACAGCTCACTTCCAGTTCCCTTAACCATTTTCTTCAGAATATTAAATATACAGCAGCTAGTGGGATTCCAGAAATTAGCTGTGCTCTGCAAAGCAGCATGGGCATGATCCTACATTAGGGTGTACAAGATTCAAATCCCGTCTGCCGAAGCTGGCAAAGGTCACAACTTTTGAACTTCATGAATCTAGCAATTTTAAACTTTATAATTTCAGTTTTGTTTTTAGGAGAGCCCTCTCGCTTTTGCAAAAAAATTTCACAAGCAAGATGTCAGTTTTTAGGGGAAATGTTTTAGTAAAATATTGTCCTGAAAAAATATCTAAAAAGTAAACATGAAGATTTTTTTTCTAGTACACCCTTATGTTGATAAGAAATCCACAAGTCTACCTTGTGATGATTTTCGTTTTCCATCAAAGCAATTTGCTGAAGATAAATTTGCAAAAGCTTGCCACACAATGCGAGGAAATTTGCATTAGTAAGTTCCTGCAATTTCAAGCACCGCTAGTCCCTAAATTGCCATGGGGATATTGTCACACTTCTGATTTGCTTGAATACATCTGCCCAGAACGAGTAAAAGCCTAGAGACTAACTTGAAATTGAGTGCAGAAGCACTGCGGTGCTGACAGGTGATCAGCTTTCACCACAATCTCCCTTTGCTTTTCTCAAGAGAGGCCAACATCGATTTTCTTAGAAACTGTATTTAGAGCGGAGTTTGAACATTTCCACAAACTACTGAATCTACTGAAGAGGTTTTAAAGTGTTTGGGTGTGCCTAGAGGAAGCCAGAACTCATATGCCAGCAAAAAGAAGAAGATAGAGAGAGGCTTTCAGTGTTGATCTGAGCGGATATACATTTTGCATTGTGTTTTTACATTAATTAATTTCTTATTTTATATAGTACTAGCTCGTCTCAATTCATGGTCCCAGAGTGCTTTGCACAAAGAAACAAGTAACAATAATGTGAGCATGACAAGAGCAACTTACCCAACCAGGCATGCGGCAGGAGGAAAATATGAATGTTTTGAAAGTATCTGAGCCAGTGGTGGCTGTGAACATTGAAAGTGATGGGGCAGAAAAACCTTCTTTGACTTTGGCTGAGAAGTAAGAGAAGCAAGCAAGCCTACACTCGTTTACACACATTCAGGAGAGTTCCTATGCAAAGTGAGGGCATTGTATATCATTGCAGCCCTTCAGACTGACGTTCATCTGAATTAACTAAACAAAAGAATTTGCATCATTCTGTGAAGCAAAGGGATTCTTCAACCTCAGAGAAGACGAAGGCGAACTTCCCCACTGAGCTCTTAGACCTCTTTGGCAAAGAGTCTGCGCAGCATGAAGTGAATTGCATTTACCCCTAGCTGCAAACATTATGGGCCCACAGCACCATCCACACTGCTGGGGTATTTTAATGAACATAAGAATGTAGATATGATATCAGCCTGGTAGAACTCATCAGCCGCTGGATTATGTATTCCCTAGCCTCTGTGCCTAGTATTCACCCAGAACTCCACTTTGGAGTGCCACATTGATCATCTTGAAATAAGAGGAACAACAATGGATATGTTACTTCAATGCAAGTTTTGCATTCAGTGATCATTTGTTTATATCGTAATCCTGCTGCAAATGAACCAGAGTATGTTAGACATATTTTTGTTGTAAGCACAGGGAGGTTAAGTGTTTTCCCCAGAATTACAAGCTGCTACGCCCAGGCCAGAATATGAACCTGGCTCCCCATGTTTCAAAGTGAGTAGCTATTGCCACTAGGCCACAGATTCTGTGCCATACATTAGTTATAAGATCTCTCGTAGGTTTTAAAGTATTTTCTGTGGCTTACATACACACTACATTAGACTGTGGGATAGCCACTGAATGGTAGCATAGTCATGTAATAAAATATCCTTCCATATATGGTGACTGTCACTGCAGAATTATTTGTTGTCCCCAGTTCAAGACATCATGCATCAATTATATTACACCTATATCTCATAGCCAGCTCATTGTTCCAACCAATATCATTCAATGCACCATAGGTACACCTCATAATGCAAAGCCAACTGCAGAAGCAACCATGCAAACATGTACTGTGCAGTCAGAAACGTATCTCGTCATGGCTGTCATCCACCAAGTTTAATATAACCTGATGTCCTAGGAAAATGGAGCAGAGCTGATTTATGAATTGCATATGATTCTGTACTGAAAAAGCACCAATAGAGGTATGACACATGCATTGGTTATTAAGGGTTACATCCGAAGGAAGGTGTGCCTATGTGAAAAATTGCATGATGATGGAAGTAAGTAAGTAAAATTTATTTGCACAACATGATGATGGAACATCTGAACATGTGGAGCATTGCCATTTTGACATTCTTCATCTCTTGCACCTTCCGATTTTTAGATCGGCGGTATAATCCCACCATGCATGTTTCTAAGGTGTGCCAACTTGCACTCCCGGTCACCGTACCAATGATGCCTGTGACCTGTAACCCAAAGGCAGACAAGGAGGGACATGTCCAAAGCATATGTATGAGACTGCCATCTAGGGCGTGGCATTGTGGGCAGCTTTGTGTGTATTGGTAAACATTTTGTCTAAGCAAATTGGGGTGAGGTAAGCTCTATGGACTATCATGTACTGTATCAATTTGAATTTAGCATTGCAAGATACTTTTTTGGGTTACTCCAATATTGAATTCCACTCTTTGTCCAGGAATTACATTCCTAGGTCCCCCTCCCATTCCTCATTCAGCCAGGTAAGTGGTGTTGAGGCCTGTGTCTGGATACCTCATTAGAGCCACCGGATTAGATGGCGCCTGCTGCCCATTAAATGTAGCAAGTAGACTAGTTTGTGTGCAGGAGGTTTGATACCATCTGGGGCCCAATGTCTCCTGATAAATCTAGTGATGCTTGTGTGCAATAAAAAAAGGGACCCTGGAACTCCCTGCTCATGAATGAAGTCCTTGTAGCTTAATAGTTCTCCGTCCACAAACAGCGCCCCACAGATGTCACTGCCTCCCAGGTACATTTTTGTATGAGGCGTTGTGTGATTAAGCCTGCAGGAGTGGGAGTCTCACCACCGGGATGTTTGGGGCATATGGGACCGCTCGGTTTGTGTATTGTAGGGCTCTCTTCCAGTACTCGAGGGCTACTTTGAGCAATAGCGGAGCTGCCGTTAGGATCCTAGTTTGGGGTACTAGTAGTGTGTATATAGCTACCTGGGCCAGGGCGGCTGGTGTATAGCCTATTTCGTGTAAGTTGCGTCCTGCGAGCCAGTACGACACCCATTGCAGCTGACATGCCAAGCAATATGCCTGGCCGTTGAGTGCTCCCAAGCCTCCCCTGTCTGTCGCCAGCTGCAACTTAGGGAGTCCAAACCTTCTGCAGCCTTTACCCCACACTAAGTTTATCAGTATCGTATTGAGGGCTGTAAAGTATGTAGCCGGTATCAGTATTGGGAGATTGGTAAAATAATAAAGTCGTTGTGGGAGCATAACTATTTTGAAGATTGCTACACAGCCTGCCACCGACAGAGGAAGGGATACCCAGAACTACACCTGGGTATGGAGTGTAGAAATAGTTTTTAGGAGATTACCTTCTAGTAGGTCTTGAGGGGATCTGTAGATTTGGATCCCTAGATACTTAAAAGTACGAGGGGCTGTCTGAAGTACATGCTGCCCGAATGGCATTCTTGTTATCGGAATATTGTCTTGGAAAAAGTAGGCATTGGATTTAGCTTCATTTATGGCCAGGCCCGAAATATGTTCAAGCTGCGTAAAAATATTTGTTGTGGGGTATAGGTCATTCTGTAGGTTCTTGAAGTAGAGGATTATACCATCCGCGTATATTGACAGTGTGTGTGTATTTGGATCAATAGGGATGCCCTGTTCTGCTGCGTCTCGCCGAAGATTAATTGCTAGTGGCTCGAGTGCTACCACAAAGAGTAGGGGCTATAATGGGCAGCCCTGCCTTGTACCCCTGCACACCGGGTAGGTCTGCAATATATGCACGCCTGAGCGAGCCCGTGCGGTAGGCAGAGTGTATATCAGTTTAACCCACTGCAAGAAATCAAGGGGGATACCAAATCTCGCAAGCACTGCTAGCATATACTCCCAGTTGAGGGTGTCAAAGACTTGGCCCAAGTCTAGGGAGATGCACCCAGCATTTGTTTAGTCATTGGGGGTTGCGTCCATTAGATAGGATAAGCATTGTATATTTAGAGAGGTACTTGCCCGGGCACAAAGCCACATTGGTCTGTATGTATGAGTTGAGACAAAAAGGGGAGTAATCGTCAGGCCAAGATCTTGCTTTGGATCTTATATTTTGTATTTCAAAGCGACTGTACGATATCCTGATATATCTTTAGGATTCCTGCCAGGTTTGGGGAGGGAAGTAACCAGTGCTTGCATTGATAGAGACGCTCCAACTGAGGGACCAGTTGAGCTGGGAACGTACTGTAAAAATAATCCGGGAGGCCATCTAGGCCTCATGTTTTGTTGCTTGGAAGCTCTCTGATTTCTTCCTTGATCTCAGCTTTGGCTATTGGGCCTGCCAGCTCTTTCTGGTCCATCTGAGATAGTCGTGGGTAGGTGAGGACCCTAAGGAATATTTCTGTCATGTCTGCACTTACTGCTGCAGAAGCCCGATACAGCCCCTTGTAGTTGTGCCTAAAGGCTGAGATGATTTAGCTTTGTGTTGTTACTGTCAGACCGTCTGCTGTGGTGACTTCATGTACTGGCGAGGATCGTGGAGTGTCTCATGATAGCCATACTAGAAGTGTACCAGTTTTGTCCGACTCTGTGTGTCGTTGATGTGTATAGGATTGGTAGTCTATTACTCAGAGCCAATCAAGAAGTTCCGTGTGTGTGATGCGTGCATCCTGAAGGGCAGCAGCACAGTTGGGGTCCCATGCTGCATCGTGTTCTAAGGTCCCTAGTTTGTCTTCGACATTATTTAGTCCCTGGTGTACTGTTTGTCATGCTCCTACAGTCATACTGATAGCAGTGCCTCGGATGACTGTTTTGAATGCTTCCCACTCTGCTAGATATGAAGTGGCGGTGTTAGCGTTTTTAGTAAAGTAATTACTGATGGCGTCTGTCATAGCGCTATGGAACACTGCGTCCTCTAGTACTTGGGGTCACAGTCTGCAGGTTGGGATCGGTGTAGGGATCTTCCCCCAGGACAGTGCAAGTTCTATGGGGTTGTGGTCCGATAACATTTTACCCAAGTATGTTGTGTGCATGACTTGGGTGACAAGGGTGTCGGAGCAGAACACTGGGCCGAGTCTAGTGTGTAACATGTGTGGTGGGGAGTAGAAGAATTATTCACGGAGGCCTGCATTTTTAATGCACCAGGCATCCAATAGGGACCAAGCTTGTGCCCAACTTCGGAGGGCATTGGCCTGCTT
The DNA here is from genome assembly GCF_964261635.1 of Lissotriton helveticus. Taxonomy (NCBI): domain Eukaryota; kingdom Metazoa; phylum Chordata; class Amphibia; order Caudata; family Salamandridae; genus Lissotriton; species Lissotriton helveticus. Next base: position 1,380,851,241 of record NC_136057.1, read on the forward strand.
GATGGGGGCTGATCCCTGTAGTGACAGATGTGAGCGGTCTTAGCAAATATCGAGGACTACATTATAATCTCCACCTAGGATCCACATGTATCCTGCCCAGTCAGCTAGTACTGGATTTAACCCTTTCAGGAACTTGTCCTGGTCATGGTTTTGGGAATAGATGATGCCTAGCACTACATGTATCCCATCTAGTTTACTGTGTAGTAAAATATACCTGCCAATAATATCAATACACCTTTCTAAGAGGGCAAATGGCATACCATTACGGACGCAGACAGCTGCTCCTCTTGCAACTGCCGAGTATGATGTATTAAAGATCTGGCCTCTCCATTTCCGCTGCAGTTTAGCCGCTTCAGAATTGGTGAGTTGTGTCTCCTGTAGGAGGACTATCTGTGCTTTTCTCCTATTGTGTTGGGCTTATACTCTATGTCTCTGATGAACTGAGCCCATGCCCCTGACATTCCAGGTGACTATATTGTAGTTCCCTGGAGCAGCCATGTAAGCGTGTGCATTGATAGATTGCCGTACTGCATCTCGGAAAGGTAGGATCCTAAGTGGCGAGCCAAGCCTAAAACTGTTCCCCATATAACCAAATACTAGGTCCAGCAGAGTAACTGTGCTGTACCAAACTGGAAACCAGATGTATAACCGTTCAGACATCAACCAGTTTGCTTTCGCAGTAGGGGTCATGGGTGCTGAGTCTTACAGGTCCCGCGTGACCTTGGTTATTCTTGCTGCGGTAGCGTTGAGCTGGGCCAGACAGCATTCTTAATAAGGCGTGGACAGTGGTGTACAGCAGGGACTATCCTACCATTCCCGCATCCACCAGTGGCATCGGGGTCTTCACTTGTAGGGTGTTATCTTTATCCTTTTACCCCAAATAGTCATTTAATAACTGCGCGGTGATTATGGGCAACAATGTTAAGCTGCTTTCAGAGTCCTGGTGTTGGCAGTTTCTTCTGAGGACTCAGCAGAAGAGATGGGGTCCTGTTCCTTGAAGGCCGCCGCTGTGATCAGGGCCGAATTTCGGTCCTCGAGGACTTGTTCAGGTGTTGGATCTTTTGCTGGTGGTTTCCGGGCAGGTTTAGTGTTGCGCATTGTCCCTGCTTGCGTTGTACTTGAATCCTGGGAGGTATTCTGCGTAGATGTCTAGGTTGCACGTGATGGGAAAGTGTCCTCCATCCAGTAGTGTGCTTCCTCCGGGCTGTCAAAGAAATACGACTGATGTTCGTGCATAACTTTAAAGTGAGTTTTGTTTTTGCAGCCTGGTAAGAAGCCCTCTGACACTGAACCATTAGTGTGAAATCCGGGTACAGAGAAATTAGTCGATTTTCATACAAAAGAGGGACTTTTTCCCTGGCATTTCGGAGCAGCGTGTCTCGGTCCTTATAATTAAGTATCTGAGCTACCACCGGTCTCGGAGGTGCCCCCGGAAATGATTTTTCGTAGGGACTCTGTGTGCTCTTTCTACACAGAAGAAGTCCGTTAGTCCCTCTGGGGCCACCACCTCGCGCAGCCATTTCTCAGCAAACTTTGTTGCATTGAGACCCTCACAATGTTCTGGTAGGCTTATGATGTGGATATTATTCCTCCGTGAGCGTCCTCCAGCATCTTCTATTCTGTCCTGTAGACACTTGGCGTTGAAGTTGTGTTATTTGGTACGTATGCTTTTTGTGCTGGGGTGCAATTTCAGTTATGAGGAATTTGTTGGTTTTCGCTGCATCTGCTAATTTTGTATGGTTGGCCTTTAGGAGGGTAAAGTCAGTGGTTAAGGTTCCTAGTTGCTGTTTGATTGCCCCTATCTCCTGTCTAGTTTGAGGTCTAGTTTGTGAGGTCTAGTTTGTCCGGCGTTGGTGCCATTTTTGTGGGAGGGGCATGCTCTGCTACAGGCATAGAGGTGGGATTCTCATGGTCTCCGTGCTGTAGTCTGTCAGCTGCCATTGGTTCCACTTGTTTGCCCCTTGTGCGGCCCATATCTTCGTGTGGGATGCCGCAGCTCCATCCCCCAGTCCCACTTTAGTGCCAAAACACCCAGGAGAAGGAGCCCAGGACAACTACAAAATGAGTCGTGAGTGGGCACCAAAGGGACTTCTTTATCGTCCAGGGGTCAGGGAGAAGTGATTGTGTGGGTGCTCTTCAATACTGGGTCAGATTTCCAATTGCATAGCTGCCTGCTCAGTAGAGGCGGGGGGAAGCTGCTGCATGTTCCTGCTATTAGCCACAGATGCCCTTTGTATCTTGTGATTACCTACTCCCAGGGGCCATGCAAATGGGCCTCCGAAGTTACTGCGGTTCCTGGGACCCCCCACACGCAAAAGGGGAGCAGGTTCTATACTGCAGCAGTGTGGGCTGTTATGAATTTCTTGGGTCAGGCCCCGGCATCTTTAGCAGCTCCCAGACAGGGGAAAGGTTTAGGGATCCATGCAGGCGTTAACCCCTCACGTCTTCTGTGCTCCCAGGCGCAGATAGTTTTCAGCCCAGCAGGGACTCACAGCCAGGCTGGCCCACTGCACCGCCAGCTGTTGCTAACTTCACAGCCAATCAGGGTTCTTTTGGCCACCGGCCACCTCTCACCCAGCCCCACAGTCAATCTTCATGCACCCGTTGAGGATCGAGGGCACCTCCCACATCCGACCACCCCAGGGCCCGGCAGCGACTGTCAGAATCTCCCGGGCCGAGCGCGAGCTGGAGGCAGCGAGGATCGCAGCAGTAGGTAGGCTTCAGCTCTCATTCCCAATCGCGTGCAGGTACCAGCGCAGATTTTCCCCATGACTCCTCCTTAGGGCCGTGGGACCAGCACTACCGTTTCTTGGCTCGGCCTGTGCAAGCAGTTCCTTTCCTTGGCTCTTGGGTGCGGCAGCAGGCCTGTGTTCTTGCACCTACACGCTACTCCCTGTCCCAGCCAGTTCAGCTCCCTGGTTCATGGGGCCCTGGTACCTACAGTCTTACCGTGGGGAAGGGGGTCGTAAATGATGACTTTGCGGTCCGCCGGGGTGGCCGACTTGCTGCCTTCGCGCCTAGTCGCGCTCTGTCTCAGTGTTCTCGGGGGTCGCTCAGCCGGATCCGGCTAAATAGCTAGGCCACGCCTCGGGTCTTCCTCAAGTCTGCTCATAGTCCACTTGCACCTGCACCAAGGGATGGCACCAGGCCGGTGCCGATCAGTGAGGTCTCCCCTGCAACCTTGTTCGCACAGTGTGGGGTGGGGTGGGGTGGCTCGGGCCGCTTCTGTGCACTGCTCCCAGGTTCCGGCCGGGTCTGATCAGTACCCCCCGGTTTGCAGCACTGTGGCAGCAACACTTTTACCGCGGCAAGGGATCATCTTCCACCGGCTGCTTGGCTTTCCAGCACAGCCTGCTTGTTCTTTCACCGCCCAGCCATGTTCCTGTGCAAAGGTCGCAGGGCTGCTTCACAGTTTCTGGCTAATCGGCAAGGCCGAGCCGCGTGGCTCTTCCGTTTCACCACATCCACCCCAAAATTTAGCTCATGGGGAGACGAAACTGAGACATCAACACCGCAGCCTTACTTGACCATTGCAGGATGAGCACGAGCGGCTGATGCCCCCGCCGCGCCGGTGATAAGTGCAGGATTTAGCGGCCTGGGCCTGGAGCTCTGTCACTGCACGGGCCCATGCTCGGCAGTTGGCCACGCCCCCTTCCCCAGGCTGTTTGCACATAATCCTGCAGGTAATGAGGAGGTCTGCGAATCCTAGTAGAGTGAAAACCTCCCGCCCCGTCACAGGGACCTAGGCCATTTGCCCTGAAAGCCAGGTCATATCAGCATCACTCGTGAACATGAACCTGTTCAGGCCTACCCGCGGCTCAACACACTCACGCATTACCACATCACTGTCACCAACTCCCCCTTTTTGGTACAAAGCCACGTAGCGTTTGTTCCACTTGCTGCCATTATCCAACAGCATGTAGCTGCAAAAGCTTTTTTGGCTTTAACAACCCATTGCATAGTCTCCCATTCCTTATTTTGACCCAGTCCCCAGCATTCACCTCCTTGTTACCTGCCATGACCTCCTTACCACCTATTTTCTTGCGACGCAATCTCATAAGCCATGCTGGAGTGGACTTTGTTTCTGGTTTCCACCCACGCATTTTCTCAAAAGGAGAAATCACGGTCACACAGTGTGCTGTGGTGCGATGGGCCCATACCATGTCATCCACCATCATTCTGACATCTTTCCCACTCTGGAGAGCAACAGAAGTGGTACCCTTCACTAAGCAATTGGCTCGTTCCGCCATGCCATTGGCCTGGGGGTTATGAAGTGCAGTGCGACAATGGATGATACCACAACTATCTAGACATTTCTCATTTCATGTGAAACATGTTGGGGACCATTATCTGTGATAAGGACCCGAAGTAACCCCTTTTCCAGAAACAAACCTTTCAAAGTGTCCACTGTTCTTCTGGTGGTGATATCAGGCATAAACTAGACAACTAACCACTTGTAGTGTATGTCCACCAACACCATGGCACTATTCATTCCAGCATCCAACAGGTGCATAGGTCTGATAAAATCTAAACGTACCTTGCTCCAAGATAAACCAGGGTCTTCAATGTGTCCTTGTGTTGCATGGACACTGGTCTTAAGTCTTTTTTCACTCTCCTTACTCACCTCATAATCCACCACACGAGACGTGATCTGATCATCCATACTGGGCCACCAAAAATTTTCCCTTACGCGTTTCTTAGTCATAGTTTGTCCTAAATGACCCTCATCTCATGGGGAGCCGACGCGTCGATTGGGAAAGCTGCATTTGACCCTGCCAGCACTACGACTCCCAGGGGGCCAGGAGAGGCTCGCACCTGAGACTGCTTTGCATTGCCCCCAGCACCTTCATAACAGCTTGCCGCTCCCGCTTCGCGGGAGCCGCCACACCAATTGGGAAAGCTGCATTTGACCCTGCCAGCACTACGAGTCCCAGGGGGCCAGGAGAGGCTCGCACCTGAGACTGCTTTGCACTGCCCGCAGCACCTTCATTACGGCTTGCCACTCCCGCTTTGCGGGAGCCGCCGCTCCGATTGGGAAAGCTGCATTTGACCCTGCCAGCACTACGAGTCCTAGGGGGCCAGGAGAGGCTCGCACCTGAGACTGCTTTGTACTGCCCTCAGCATTATTTTTTGGTATTTAACTATTTGCTTTCCCCGATACACGGGACGTGTGCGGGCGCGCGGCGGGCAAAGCCCGAGCCAAGGGCAGGCCCGTCAGGGGCCGGAAGAGGCTGGGCTGGGCCCCCCCTCTGAGAACTGACTCCCGAAACACATTTCATGAGATCGGACATTTTTTGTGAGTACTTTGTGAGTGTAGTGTAGAATACAACTCCATTATTGTATTCTTAAAATGTCTAAATGCAAATTGAGTAATGTAACATCTAATCAGAAGGGGGCCCGGCAACATCACTTTTGACCTACATCTCAGGGGCTATGGGAGCTATTGAAGAACAAATCCACATGGTGGAAGAAACATTAACAAAGGGGGGGAGATGTAGATGCGGTGGAGAAAGGGGATACTACCAGTCCTATAGTGAAACGAAAGGAGGGTAACTGTAAGAGTCCGCATAATGGATGCATACAGAATGTGGACAACCAAATAATTTTAAGTGATCACAGTAAGATGGGAGAGGATCCACACCCTCCTTCTAAACGCAGTAAGATTTCTGCACGTTTGAAGGGATGTCAGGCAATTGAAGTAGCTGACCCAGAATTGGTCACTGGCCATACTGATAAGGGCGGCAAAAAGAGAAAAAGCACTAAGAAACAAACTGCGCTAAAAACCTATATGAAGAAAAATCAATATAGTGTGGGTAATAACTCTATTGCCGCGATACTGGAGGGCCAGAAAAGGATAAAGGATGGCCTCCAGAATACGATGGATTCCCTAAAATCATACGTTACTCAGGTACTGGGGGTAGTATCAGAGTGACTAATATATAAACCATTATACGTGGCACTACAGGCAATTTTAAAGAGGGGACACATAGCAGCACTGGGGGCTTGAAGGATCCTAGTATAAATACTCCCATTAATATAATGGCCAGACGAGCCCCATTGGTTGGGAAAGGGTGAAAAGAGCTCAAGGGGGACTGCACAGTCTTCTCTTTTAGCGATCCCAGATTAATTAGGGAGATCTTGAATAGGGCAGGGAACAATCGTTATGATTTTCTTGATATTAATATATTGCCTTTAGGATTTTTCTACCCACCAGCACAGACAGGAAGAAATTTTGAATTGAGACGTCCTGTTGATGCACCCTCTGGGAGGAGATTAGTTAGGGACCTTCAAGATGCACAACCCACATGCACAAACTGGTTACATCCAAATCGCTTTGAATCCTTGACACGGTTGGATGACCAGGATTGACAGTGTGATACCAATGTGAGGAAGGAAACTCATGGGAACTCTGTTATGTCTTTAGGGATGGAGGATAGCAGGGGAAATAGTGAGTTGAACACTGGTAACAGCTTACGCCTCGAAGAGACTATTCCCATGCGGGAGAAAAATAGCAGCCAGCCTGATGATGTTTTCACCGACCGACCCCCAACTATTTTGGATAAGATAGATATTACTGGTCAGACAAGGACTTCACAGGGAACATCCTTTAATGTGAAAGAGAAGGGGGACGAAGCGAGCCCTTGTAAAATTCTGAGTTGGAACATTGCAGGTCTTGCAGCCAAAGTACATGATCCTGAGTGGCTATTATTCGTGGATAAGTACGATATATTATGTTTCCAAGAAACATGGTTAGAGAGGGAAACCCATATTCAGGGCTTTAGTACATTTCATACTCCAGCAATTGATACCAATCATGGCCGTAATAAGGGGGGGTTGTGTACCTACATTTCAGTAGAGGCTGGAGTAACAAATGTTAAGATCAAATATTGGTCCGAGTTCTATCAGATCTTGACTCTGAAGTTAAGATGGCATAAGGAAGTGGTTTTAGTGAATTTCTATAATAATGTCCCGAAAAGAGATTGTCTTTAGGGAACTAAGTAATGTCTTTAAAACCATAGAGGAAAACATGACAGGAGATATGCCTCTAATATGGGTAGGGGATTTCAATTGTTCACTCTGTGCACACAGCGAACAGGGCATTTGCGGACTAGGCGAAGATAACGAGGATATTTCTTCACATTTTACTCATAATAAAAGTGGGGAGTTGCTTAACGATATATTACATCAATTTGACCTAGGCTTTGCAAATGAGTTGTGTTTAAGTCCTATACCTTTCCATTCAACTTTTAATGGGAGAGGCTGCAACTCTATTATTGACTTTGTCATATTGTCCAAGAGATATGCCTCTTGCGTCTTGGAGTGTATAACAGAGGTAATCTCAATGAGTGATCACTACCCAATTAGTCTAAAGCTTCTCGTTTTGAGAAACTATAAAAATAGAAAGAGGCAGGCTCCTTATGAGTATGGGCTACGACTAGCTACCACTAATGGTTATTCCCTAAAATGGGATAGAGTTCACCCTGAGGCTTTTTTGCGTAATTTAATTACTAAAACCCAGTCTGAAATGGAAACATGTCTTACACAGGGGAGCGCTATTGAGGATGTTTATTCTGCCTTTTTAAAGATATCAGAGGAGGCTTGTAGACTCCTAAGGAGGGAAAATAGTCGTGGAAGATTTAAACCGAAGGGTTGGTTTGATAGAGACTGTTCTAGAGCCCATACCCACCTTAAAAGGATACTGGATACTGTACCAAAATGTAAGGAGGATATTAGACAGGCGAGGATTGCCTATCGCCTTGCCCTGAAAAAACATAAAAGTCAGTTAAAGAAGGAAGCCTGGGAAGTTTTACATCAGGCATGTGTAATGAAGGACAATATCGGTTTTTGGAAAGCCATAAACTCTCCTTTTTATCAAGATAGAGAGGTAGATATCATAGACGTGGCTATTACGGGAGAAAGGTGGGTGGAATATTTTGGGGACCTCTACAAATCCAAAGGAGTTGTCGCCGATATGCGAGTAGTTAGTGAGCAGGGAGTTTTCCCCCTTGATTTGAACATCACTTTAGAGGAGGTGACAAGGGCCATCAGGGAGAGTGCGGCAGGGAAAGCACCAGGCCCGGACGGGGTTCCAGTGGATGTCTACAGATCGAATACAGATCTGTGGGCCCCACTGTTAACGATGGTACTAAATAGTAGCACTAACTTTAAACTTATCCCTTCCTGGTCAGATGCGATAGTGGTACCTATATTTAAGAAGGGGAACAGGAACGACCCTAGTTGTTGTCGGCCCATTTCTCTCTTGGACGCTCTAATGAAAATTGCTGGGAGAATAATTTTAAATAGACTTCAAATTTGGGCGACTGAGGCGGGCTTTTTAACAAATTTACAATATGGTTTTCGTTCAGGCATGGGAACTATAGAGCAGGGATTGAATTTGGCTTTAATTATAGATAAATACACCAAGGCAAAGAGAGGGAAACTTTTTCTTACTTTTGTAGATTTGAATTCAGCTTTTGATTGGGTTGACCATGGTATGTTATGGAACACTTTAGAAGATCTTAAGGTGGACCCGGTTTTAATATTGTTTATAAGGGAAATGTATAAGAACGCAGGGGCGAGGGTGCGATATGGGAAGATGGTGGAGTGTTCTGCCAAATTCCCAATCGAAAAGGGTGTCAGACAGGGGTGTATACTGGCCCCATTTCTTTTCACACTTTATATTAATAGCTTGGGCCAACACCTCAGTAGAGATCAAAATGACTACCCGACTATTGGGGGCTCCCCCTGTCCCTGTTTTACTTTACGCCGATGATGCGGTGATCATGTCAAGGACCCAAGGGGGCCTTCAAAGGGCAGTTAGCAGTTTTGTTATTTATATGAAAGAGAGGGGCCTAAGAGTGAACATAACAAAGACATTTACCATGGGCTGTGGCAAGAATGGAGGCATAACATGTAATGTTTATATCGATAACAGAAAGGTAGAAAACACTGGCACCTTTTGTTATTAAGGTATTACTTTTGATAAGAAAGGAACATGGAAATCGGCAATTAAGGCCAGAAAGTTGAATTTTAGCAGAGCTGTGGGGGCAGTCACAAATTTTGCTAAAAGGATAGGAGGAAGACCTATACAAGAGTTGCTGGAAGTTTATAAGTCAAAATGTATCTCCACTGGACTATATGGGGCAGGTTAATGGGGCATCGAAGGATCGAATATAATACAAACCTGCGAAAATGGTTTTATTCGCTACCTCCTGGGTGTCCCTACCTCTTCTGCTACCTACAACTGCCATCAGGAACTGGGACTCTCTTACATATCAGACACCATCAAGATAGCTCTGTTACTACTGTGGCATATGGTCTGGCTAACGGACGAAACAGGCTTTAATAGGGATGTAATTCGGGACTGCTTTAAACTAGATGGAGTCAAAGATATGGTGTGGCTCAATTATATAAAAAAAGATAACTAATGCTATTGGACATCTCGAATATTTTATGGACCCCGGCAGCCTGGAAGACATCTCCAGAAAAGATTTGGAAGCTCGCTGTTTGAAATATTTTGAAGATCAAAGATGGTGCAAAGAGAGAGAAAAACATACGGTAATGGCAAATCAACTGATTATGAGTGGCGTGGGCATTCAACAATATTTGTTGATAGTACAAGACAGCTTTAGCCATATGCTTTTGCCCCGATTTTGATTTGGTTCCTTTTTTAGAATGGTTTTATTCCCGGTGGTAAATGATTGGTCATCTTACACACTTGTATGCCCCTGCGATGATGTTTCATTACAATCAGCCCTGCACTCCACTCTATTTTGTAAAATTTTCTCAGTACCTAGAAAGAAATACCTTAGACTGATTCTTAGAAGCTGGAATATTAGATATTGTAGGGTAGCATTTCTAAGACTACAGTTGTTAGAAACATCAGCGACTATTCTGGCTGTAACAACTTATTTAAAGGCGATCATTAGGTCCCGGGCCACAATGTAATGTTTTTTCTATAGGTTTATTTCTTCTGTTTTTACCATTTGATTATGGGGATTTATTAATATTTTTGCCAAGGTTCGTATTATTACTATACTGTGATATCTTTTTATACATTTTCGATTGTGTTTTTAAAAATAGACCCTGGCATATTATTAATGAAATTTTGTCTTTTTTTATGAAATGTTTTTGTGTAATCCCATGAGCATTGTTCCTCCTTTTAGATATATACCTTGTATTTGTCTATTGGTTTTTCTTGTGATTATATATTTGACTGTTTTTAAGCATTTATTTATTTTTTATTTTCTTGTACTTTTATGATTTCTCATGCCATGAAATCGAATAAAGTTTTATTTGATTTGATTTGACCCTCATGGGCTAACACAATGATTTTGTGCTTCAAACCCTCAGGTGGAACAAACATATCATTCCCCATGAGCACATTGGAATCACATAAAGTAAATTCATTCAAAATCTACATAAACGGTCTCACAGCAGGAGCCAGCATACTTTTCCTATGCTCACCATGCTCCACCATCCACTCAACGCTTTCAAGGACTGAATCCGCATCCATGCACTCACGCCACTCCTCAGACGAGAATGTACCACCAATGCACTCTTCAACATCACTCAAAGAAGCCACTGCTTCCTCTTGTTCCCATGCAGAAACACCATGTCTATTAGCTCCCGACCATTTTAAAGACATGCAGGAAAGGCAGTCAGCTTGCATATTCTTCCAACCGGGAATGTGGGCAACACAGTACAGATACTCTTGAAGTCTCAAAGCCACCCTAGCCAGTCTAGCTGACCCCTTACCAGTTCCACCAGGAATCAAAACTTTGACCAAGGGTTTACGATGTGTTATAATGCAAAAATGTAAACCCCATGAAAATGTCCTAAAATGTTCAGCTGACCATGCTGCCACCAGAGGATCACGCTCAATAACCGAACAGTTACTCTCACACTCCGTAAGAGAACGCAAGGCAAAAGCTACCGTTTTTTCAGTAGCTGCATGTACCTGGGATAAGATTTCCCCCAATCCACATGCACTTGCATCTACAGTTAAAAAGGTTTCGAGTTCGGTGTCAAATGGTTCAAGGATACCAGCTGCCCAAATGTCTTTTCTAACCAGATCAAGCGCTCTTTTCTGACTTTCACTCCAAGCAAACGTACACCGCTTACACAGAAACATTCTGAGGTCTTTAATCTTGCTTGCAAAATTGTGGACACATTTTGCATATTACTCAATAAGACTCATAAATGACCTCAACTGGTCCTTGTCCCGAGGAACAGGTGCATACTTAATGGCCTTCAACAAATCAAATTTTGGTCGGACACCCTGTCCTGAAATAGTATGACCAAGATATTCGATTTCTGCCACAAGGAATCTGCATTTGTCCTTCCTCAAGGTAAGGCAAGCCTCCCTCAACCTACCTAACACAGACCTCAATATGTTGCTGTGTTCTTGAAGGAACCCTCCAAAATCCAGAAAATCATCTTGAAAAAACTTTACATATCCCAAACCCCTGAAAACCTCACACATGATTCTTTGAAAAACGCTTGCAGCCGAGGATAACCCGAAGAGCATTCTCATAAACTGAAACTTATCCTCCAAGGTGATAAAAGCCAGAAGATTTCTGGAGTCTTCATGTAGCCTGATCTGGTGGTAAGCACTCTTCAGGTCAAGTTTCAAAAAAATACCTACCACCCGTAAGCAACAGTAGCAGTTCATTTATATTGTGGAGCAGAAATGTGTTGGTCACCACATGTTGATTTAAACTGCGAAGGTCCACACAGAACCGGAGTTTGCCATCAATCTTCTTAGCTTTAACAACTGGAGAGACCTACTCTGAAGCTTGGAGTAAGCGTGGACATCTCTATAAGAGATCAGCTTGTTTTTGCATGGTATTCTCAAAATGTTCAAGGAAGACTTTTGAGTTGTAGGAGCCCCACTTTGTCTGAAACAATTGATTTGACAAAAGGAATAGAATACAACAGGTTGTTATCTTGATTTCCGTAGGTCTTCCATTCAGTGCAGATGACGCCACTGAGTTTATTCTAACTACACTCTTGCCATCGACTAAACCACTGTGAAGAATCACTCATTCATACAAACACACATGTACACACTGTGCCAGGAATGCATACAAGGATGTACAGATATATGCACAATCTCAGATACGGAAACACACACAAACAGGCTCAAACAAAATTGGAGTGCTGAAAACCAAACTTTCCTGGGGCAGTCATCTTTGTCATTAGTTTGCATGCAGTTTAACTGCAGGGCTCACGATTCCCAACTCCCATCTCCTAACACTGGGAAACTGCACACTAGAGCCGGGTCCAAGAACTTCTATCCAATCAGAAGCCAGAATAAGATTGGAGGTACTGAGGTAGACCTCATTTCCCTATTCAGACTTCAGACTGGGTGACAGGGTCCATGACTGACAAGTCCTAGAGCTAAAGCAGAATGTCAGATATGTATTCTGACATTGTGAGATTGGACAATAATATCCACCGCTGGACACTTGTGTAATACAGCCAGTGGAGCCCTCTTCCACTGCCAATGTGACCTTCAGCTTTTACAGTCCAAGATCCATCTGTGAGATAAATTGTTTTCATGTAAAAGCTGTAATATATCAAGCAATTAGTTGCAGAGGGACGCAGTTGGTTGGTAAGCTGGTGCCCTCTATGGATGAGCTGTAATGATCTGAACACATATAGCAATCAAAAACATAACAGTACAGCTGGTTGGGGCCATGAGTCCATATAGCAAGAGACACTAGAGAAACTGATCACCCTTCCAGCAGAAGGTTAAAATATAAATATTATGAGTATTAGGGCAAAAGGAACAGTCAGAAAATATGTGCACAGTTAGGGGTGACATTAGGCCATTCAGCATTTCTCCAGGGGGTATTTCTTTGGGCTGAATATAGTAAGGTGAAAGATGCAGCTGTGAGTGCCTTGATGGAGACAGAGTGCCATAGTGTAGGTGTGTTGCAAGAACACACTTATAGTGGGAGTCTTCTTGAATCTGTGAATGTTGAGCTGTAGTATGCTTAGCCTCTTAGATACCTCAACTAACTGGGTAGGAAATATTATATGTGAATTGTCTAAGTTATACAATGCATCACTAATGAGACAGAGATCTCCGGCTATATCTACTTATTAAACAAAGGCAGTTGCTATTGCCCTATATGGAGCCGAATTATGGAGATATGTTGATACCACATTACTGGCCTTCGCTGAAAATACATGTTTAATATCGCAGGTGATGCTTCCTCAGAGCACCCCTATGCTGCCATTAAGGTGGGACATTGGTATCAACTCAATCAAGTAAAAGGTCAAATTGCGGCCTGTATTATATTGGTGGAGACTGAAGACCACTCCTGCCCTAGCAAATTATTTCTGTGCTTAGTGGGAAATTGTAGAGTTGGACAAGGGCAGGAATGTCAAATGGGTGACAAGTTTTAAGGCATCTCTCTCTCTTCAATGGGTCTTGAAGATCTTTGGGCAAGAAGTCTCAAACTGCCTGGCCAACTAGATCTAATTTGAAGGAGGTCTTTTGGGAGTACATCTGGGCTGCAGAAGTCAGAAGAACCAATTTGGGTTTGACTACAGCAGAGTTCATGGATATCAAAAACTCAGAGGGAGTTTGAGCAGTTTTTAGATTATGTCAGTGCACCTTTGGCTAAACAGTTATATGTCAAATTTCGATATGTCACCCTCCCTGTTAAGACCTTTACTGGAAAGTGGAAATCTAATACCGATCATTCACTTACATACCCAGTTTGCCTTAAAGCAGACAAAACCCTGATGCACTCTTTCGAGCAACCTAAGAAGCGGTGGCTAATTCCTGTGTGCAGAAATCTGAGGTTTAGGCAATCTGTTGAGGCACTTAGGTTGCTGCGTGCAGATGTTTCTGAAAAACAGATTTGTGCGGTTGCCAATTTTTTTTACCATAGCTGGTGTATAGGATCATAGGTGCTGTACCTGCTTTAATAGATCACCACAGAGACACGCTTCTCCACACTGGCCCTTCTTCCCTAGGCTTAATGAGCTTTATTTTTAAGATCTCAAATTTCCTTGAATTTGTTGCTGATATAACATTGTAGTGTACCAGCATTTCTCCCTTGATTGGCGTACATGTAAATCTTTGTATATGGTCAGCTTTATTATTGTACTGTTTATTTGCTGCTAGTCTCTATGCATATTTTAATATTTTATGTTTTGGTCTGTCTTTGCACTTTTGGAATCATAGCTTATATGGATACCCGGAAATGATGGTTTGTACATGTTGAATTATATCTATTGATTTTCATGGTTCTAGCTGCTTTGATGGTTTTACAGAAATAAAGCTTATTATGATGATGATAAGTGAATGCCCATCTTGCACTTTAGGAGGAAAGGTCTCTCTAAACCTTCTAAACGGGATACTCTGTTTCCATGAACCAGGCAGTGCATGCAAGCACTAAGCAAGGAGCCATGCTCATACATAGGCAGCCTAGCACTATAGGAAGACTTGGGCGGAGCAGCTACAGTGAGGCACACCACGTAAGTACATTAAAGACAGAACTCTTGGCTTTACTGATGCTTGTTTATTTGCTATACTGCAGTATATACTCCGTGAGTAGAATTTCAGAGCAATTTGGGGGTGTGGGTTACATTTTTAAATTAAGAAATAACTTTCGTCATCCTATTTTTTTAAATCTCAAAAAGTTAGATTTGTTGTAACTCCAAAACCAACATATCACCGTTTAACTCCAGCGAGGAGTGGGTATGAAGGGTGACAAGAAACAGTATCTTACGTGTCTAACAAAGAGAAGCCAAGACAAATACAAATCACACTGCAGCTATCCATCACTACTGCGTTTATTGTCTCCCCAAAAACTTTTGGCCTTTTTTTAACAGCAGCGTTACAGCAAATCACCTCATCTTAAAGAGTGTGAAAGATGCAGTTTTTAGCATATAAGACACTAAAATTCTGTGTTGTAGGGGTGGCATTGAATGATACAATAGTGCCAACACTCCCCTAATTGCAGGTAACTTTGCTACTGAAATCTGTACATCCTTATAAAAATGCATAATATGTGCAAACCGTAATAGTTTGGGAATTGGATTTCAAAATGTCTTTTGGCACCAAGAAGCCATTGCAGGGGACCGCTAATACTACCTGGGACCCTAGTTTGTATCCTAAGCTAGGGAGAAGGCGTTATAGGAGGATTGTCACCACCTTGAGGATCATCTCTAACAAAGTTCTCACCGCAAGCGAATCCTAAAGCCAAGAACGCCCTGCTGGAGGAAGCTGACTCTACCTGGGGTCACAAAACCACCGAGATGGCACTCATAGATGAAGATTTCAGGATTTCGATTCTTTAATGTGGAGAAGACACATATGGAATAAGCTCAAATTGCTAAATTACTCAAGTGCAGAGAGGGCACTGCTGGGGGAAATAGGCTGAAGTCCTCTAGTAATGAGAAGGTACTGTTGAAGGAAGATCTCTCTGCTGTAGTTCTCTTACCACAGAGACAGTTTTGCTTTCACCCTCCAAGCTGTTGTGAAAGATTGAGCACTGTGTTACCTTACCTGGTCTTGTCCTGCCTGTGCTGCACAAGTTTAGTATTCTGCTAGCTCAAATCATGACCTGGGTTTTCGTGAGGACTCTTGGCGGTGTTTTCTATACACTGCAACATTTTAGAAGAGGAAAGTAGGAGTTTTAAAAAAAAATAATTGGGAGAATGTATTTCCCCCAATGACGTCTATTGACATAGAGGTTTATTTCAGGTAGGAGCCAGCCAAAATTAAACTATTTTTGGCATAAACAATCTGGAGTCTCCTTCCTGAATCAGGTCTATTGGCATGTATGGCTTTCTGACGCTGCTGGGCCTAGCAGGATAAGTGGGTGTTCCACTCCATGCTTTTGAGGATAGCAATGCCTTAATCCAGGGAGGTCTCATTCTATTGTGAGCCTGGTTTTCTACTGTGTCGGGCTAGCAGCCTGGCTCTTTACCAGGGTACACTGTTGCTTGGCTGGTGATATGACAGCTTCTGCAGTTCCAGTGACCCTTGGCTTGACTGGTATCTGTGCCCACTCTATATTAATCAGTGACATCACCAGATTGTCCATCGGCACAAGAAGTGACATCACTGGATTTCCGATCATACATTGGCACCGGAAGTGACATCACTGATTCACCACCAAAACTGTCTTTAAAAGAAGAAGCCAAGCAAGAGGACTCCTCTCCAACACCCATCTGCAATGGAAGTGACAACATTGGATTCCCTATCATCTATCTACACAGGAAGTGACACTACTGTATTTCCAATCATCAATCTGCACAGGAAGTGAATTTGCTGGTTTGCTGCCAAGACTGACTTTTAAAGAAGAAGCTAAGCAAGAGGACTAATTTCTATCATCAATTTGCATAGACAGTGACATCAATGGATTTCCCATCATCCAACTGCGCAAGAAGTGACATCACTGGATTTCCCATGATCCATCTGCACAGGAGGTGACATGCCTCCTTTTTCCTCCCAGGATCTGCTTAATGACGGCTGCAGTGAAGACGTGACACTGGCCATGCCAAGCACCAGAAACCCTGGTATTCCCCCCTCCCTCTGCTATCCTGCTGAAACCCTCCGTGCCCTTAACCCTTATCACAGCTCCTCACAATTCTGTCTCACTACTCCACACAACAACACAGAGGGAGCGTTTTCCTGCACTTCCTGAAAGTTTTCATGCACTTATCCACAGTCAACACTCACTGCACCCACACAACACCCACTCTCTCTTACTCTCATTGACCTGCAACCACCCACACAACACTCTGTACTTGCATGCATGCACCTCAGCACCTGTTCACTCATCAAACATGCCACTGAGATCTGGGACCTGCAACAGGACAACACCCTGGACCTACTTTTCCTTACGGAAACATGGCTGAACCTGACATTGGCACCTGACATCACCACAACCATCCTGCCACTATAAATTCAGCAGGCAAAATAGACTTCACAAGCCTGGAATCATCCATAAGAAAGCCAGCAGCTGCACCACCTTCATGGACAGAGCATCTTATAACTTGGAACACCTTTGTTCAAGGTCCACAGCACAGCTAACTAAACCCTAAGTGGCACTCTCATTTATAGACCACCAAGACCGCACACCAACTTCACCAACACAATCACAGACTTTGTTGTATCACTCGCTCTCAATTCTAGCAATTACATACTACTCATTGACCTTGCTGGAAAACTATTCCAACTACAACTCAAAATTATTCATAGAAGACATTGGAAGACTGGACCTCACCGACATGTAAATGGATCTACCCATGTCGCTGGTCATCTCTGGGATCCTACCTTTACCATCTTTGACAAAATCTGAGTCAACAAGCCCACTACAGTCTCCTGGATAGACCACACCTTCATCAAGTTCAGCATTCCCGTCCCGGTCCAATGCACAAGCACCACTGCCAGACAATCCCACTGAAACTGAAACAGCATCACTGACAAGGACTAAAACACCGGTCTCAACACCCACCAACCTGAACACAGCGACGGTCTCCACAAAGTCATCAAGAATTTTAACAATTGGATCATCTCTTAGCCCCCCTCTCAAACACAGCTATACAACAAGATCTAGACCCCAGGCCAGTTGGCAGACGGAGTACTCAGACGGATGAAACACCACCTCAAACAGCTTGAGCTTAGACAATGTAGACAGGTTATTGTTCAAATCCACTCTGAGAGGCTACCACCAAATGATCTAGACCACCAAATATGCTGCTCTGGTGGACCGCACGAATGCCAGTACCTATAGAAGCAAGGAAATATTTGCCATTGTAAAGGATTTCACCTAACCAGTGGCCACCTCCAACTCAGCCACCCCCGTGCATGACCTCTGAAGCAATCCATCCCAATTTTTCAGCAGCAAAATCACTGCCATTTACAGTGGTTCCAACCCACTAGAAGACACAATAGACCTCACCACTACCCCCGGAACTTATCCAAAAATAATGCTAACTACATGGCCCGTCATCACCCCATAAGAAACAGCCACCACAATAAAGTCCATCCACTATGGGCAGCATCGAACCCCTTCCCCCACCACACCTAATCCAGATGACGGAAACCCGTCAGCACCATGCTCACATCCATTATGAACATCTGCACTTCTTCTGTGGCCTTCCCAGATGATTAGAAACACAAAACTGTCCTCACATATCTGAAGAAACCCTTTGCGACCCTTTAATGCTTGCCAACTACAGACCGATTTCCCTTCCTCCATCCCTGGCCATGGTTTTAGAGAAAATCATCAACAGATGCTTCACCAAATACCTCAAAGACCAGGAACTCCTCAATTCCACTCCGACTAGTTTCAGACCCAACCACAGCACGACAACTGCCTTCAGCTCTGCCATGGATGACATCTGCATGACTCTGGACAGAGGAGACACGCCAGCCCTCATCCTCCCGGACTTCTCTGCAGCATTTTACACAATCTCATATCCCATCCCCTACCAATGCCTACATGACATCTGAACCCAAGTACACGCACGCCATTGGATCTGCTCCTTTCTGACTGGAAAGACTCAGTCAGTCAGCCTGACACTGCACATCGTGGATGCCTGCATCCTCATCAGCGGAGTTCTGCAAGGATCCTTCCAGAGCCTGACCCTCTTCAAAGCATACATGCTCCCTCCGGCCAGCAACATCCACTCAAACAACACCAATGCCCTATCTTACGGTGACAACACACACAACTCATTCTCTCACTCACGTAGAAGATGCACAGTATAAGTTCAGTGTCTCTATGACTGAAATCACTCACTAGATGAAGACCAACTGTCTGAAGGTAAACACCTACAAGACAGAAATCGTAATCTTCAGGCAAAGCGCTTCACTATGGAACTCCACCTGGAGGTCAACAGAGCTCGGACCAACGCCAAGAACCTCGGGATCGTCATAGACAGCTAACTAGACAAGACCGGCCAAGTCAACACTGTTACCGATTCATGCTTCCATATTCTGAAGATGCTGAGGAAAATTTTCACATTAATCCCTGTCAACACCTGGAAAACCATCATGCTTGCTTTTGTCACAGGCAAGCTGGTCTACGGGAACCCCCTCTATGCCAGGAATGAATGGTCTGCAAAAGACTGAAGACCATTCAAAACTAAGCAGTTAGAATATCTCTTAACCTCCCACGTCACACTTACATTTCATTAAGACCTGAAGGACCTTCCCTGGATCCCCATTCACAAAAGGACACAATTCAAACTTCTCACCCACACTTTCAAGGCTCTACATAATACTGGCCCAGCATTCCTCAACATTCGCAGCTGCATTCACAGACCTTTCAGAGAACTCCGCTTGTCCGAACTCCTACCTGCACACATCCCACACATCTGGAAAACCAGATCCAGCAGTCAGACCTTCCTCTACATAGCTTTTAAAGCATGGGATGACTTGCCACTACACATAAGAGCCTTCGCCTTATTTCTCGAACTCCACAAGGAGTTGAAGACCTGGTTTTCCCAGTAGTCCCACTATGCCCTAGGTTTGGCTAGACTCACATCTGCTCAGTGCCAGGATTCCTCCCACGTGATAATGCCTACTACAAATCTGCATAACAAAATGTGTGGGACTTGGAGCCCAACAGCAAGTCTGGGTTTCAATGATGCTCCTGAATGCTAGATATATAGCCTGGGTGTTCGCAGGGTTCCACTCAGAACTCTGCTTCTGCTAATGTCGGCAGCACTGCATCCGCCGCAGACATCCCAAGTGGGTAAGGCTAGTGGATGGAGGGTGGTCTGG
The DNA here is from genome assembly GCF_964261635.1 of Lissotriton helveticus. Taxonomy (NCBI): domain Eukaryota; kingdom Metazoa; phylum Chordata; class Amphibia; order Caudata; family Salamandridae; genus Lissotriton; species Lissotriton helveticus. Next base: position 1,380,871,003 of record NC_136057.1, read on the forward strand.
GGGGGGGGAGGGGTTGGGGGGTGGGGAAGCACCGACCATAATCCTTTCTAGGGGAGTTGCAGGCATGCCTGTTTCAAGACATTTCCAGAAATCGTGGCAATAATACAAGGTCAGAAATTCACAATCTGATTTTTGTATCTATAAAGAATACTAACAGTGGGCGGAGCTGGCGAAGTGCCTCTACGCGTACTCCATGGAGTTTGAAAAAACCTCTGTGGAGCTACGCATAGCTCCGCTCCCCCCTCTCAAATGCTTTAAAAATAATAAAAAGAAGGCACTTACCTGTATTTCTGCTGCCTCCCTTGCCTGGCCGCTCTCCTTCCTGCTCCTCGCCGCCTCGCGTCCTTCTTCATTGAAAAAAACACTACCTTGTACGTCTTGCGCGTGTGCAAGCGCAGTCGCAAGACGTACAACGTAGTGTTTTTTAATGAAAAGGACGCAAGAAGAGCAGGAAGGAGAGCTGCAGGCAGGGGAGGTAGCAGAAACACAGGTAAGTGCCTTCTTTTTATTATTTTTAAAGTATTTGGAAAGGGGGAGGGAGCGGCTAACTTCGCGTTCACCATGGAGTTCGTAGTAGGCAAATCTCTGTTAACTCTGCTGGTGGAACGGAGTTACCCACCTAGGGTTAAAGAATACACATGTATTATTCCATTTATATTTAAACAATTTTTGTATTTTGTTTGTTATAGTGTTGCAATAAGCCCTTATGTGCTCCAAGCGCCCCTACCCAGAAACAGTTAATGACAGCTCACAGTCTTCCATGTTTATTACACAACTTGTGAATATTTTGTGAATTCAAGAATTAATCTTTGTTTTTTAAATATATTTTTCTCTTGAAGTTCAAGTTCTGTAAATCATAGCAATTAAACAACGGAGATGTTTCAAAATTTCTACAACGTCTGCATGTTGTTTTACACAGTAGTTAAAAAGCTCACCGGATTTTACCAGACTATTTAATTTTTACACTTTGTTTAATGAACATAAATAGTAATCTAAAAATTGTTTTCCATACGTGTTCTTCTGTACTTGGACAAGAAAAGCAGGTGTCTTCATTCACAGAAAAGGGATTGTAGATACAGGATGTGGCGAAAGGTCCTGAACTGCCATCTTAGGAACTGGGAAACCAACTAAGGGGCATATTTACAAGCCCCTATCGCCACAGGAATGCCACTTTAAATGACGTTCCTGTTGCAATAAGGACTTTGCCTTATTTACATGGTGGCATTAGGCCACTTAACATGGCTTAACGCCACCTTGTAAATAAGGCCCCCATTCATGCTACACTTAGGGGCCGATTCCGATCCGGTAAAATCACCGTCCTTACGACTCGCATCCGGAGCCATTTCCGTACGACTCGTACAGACGCCGTACGACCTGACGAGTACGATCCCGACCGGGGTACCAGGACGTGAGTCGTACGGTCCACGTCAGGTAAAGCCGATTCGTATGGAAAAGCACACAATCACATACACACCGTATGGCGCGTACACCCCATGATCGCAGGGGTACGCGCGTACCCCTGCGATCATGGGGGGTGCGTGCCGTACACCCAGCGTACATGGGGTACGCACCGTACACCCAGCGTACATGGGGTACGGTGCATACCGCATGTATGCTGTGTGTACGGCACGTACCCCCCATGATCGCAGGGGTACGGCGCGTACCCCTGCTATCATGGGGGTGTACGCGCCGTACCCGGGGGGGGGGGCGTTTCGTACCTGTTTCGGGGCGAACTCTGCTTTTACGACTCTTTTCAGCTCCAGTAGGAAAAGGGTCGTACGGTGCGTACCCAACACGAATCGTACTTGCCGGGTCGGAAAAATCGGCCGCGAACCGTACAGATGTCGCGTACAGCGGGTTCCGAGGGAGAGTCGTACGGAGATTAGAGTCGTACGGTGTCTTGTACGACTCGTACGGAGTACGGCTCCTGGTACGGATCGTACTTCGTCGTTCGTACGGGGACGCTTACGGGTGCGAATCGTACGGGGAAAAACGCTCCGAACGACAATTCGGAGCGCTTTTGACCGGATCGGAATCGACCCCTCTGTGTGAAAGGTGTAGGTAATAAGTGGTACAGTAGGCGTTCCACCGCAACACCCATTGATTTTGATGTTAACCCCTAATTACAAGGGTTGCGTAAATAGGAGCCAGCGCCAAAATTAAGACCAGGGAAAACATAGTCTTAACATGGCAAAACAAGTAGAAATGCTTTATTTCTCCTCGTTTTTGCTGTTTCTATGTGTGCTGCACGGATCACTGACTAAATATCGACGGACAAAATATAGACTACCCAAAATATAGATTCCAAAATATCGACAGACAAAATATCGAATTCCTATCTACAAACAGGTAAGTACCAAAATATCAAACCCAAAATATCGTTTATATATATATATACTTTGTAAAAATATCGAATTTCTTAAAAATAATGTAAAATTAAAAAAATATTAAAAATAAATAGCTAAAATATACCTAAAAATACTTAAGTTACCTTAGAATTACAAAATAACTAATTTAACTTATAAAACAATATATATACAATCATATCTGTTAAAACATATATATATATATATATATATTAACATAATATTAATAAAAGATACACAATATTATTACCGTAGGATAGCGTAGGGGTAAAAATTACTATTCCCACTCCAGAGAGTGCAACAGTAGGGAAAGCGTTGGATATTATTAAAAATTCGATATTTTTAATAAACTATATTATGTACTTTGATATTTTGACTGTCTATATTTTTAAAATCGATATTACATTACTTACCTTCAAAACGATATTTTTGATGCCTATATTCTGTCAATTCGATATTTTGTCCATTCTATATTTATAGTCGATATTTAGGTTAGTCTGTATTTTGGAATCGATATTTTGACCATTTACCGTGCTGCACAATGTAACACCCATAGGGGTTACAAATCGCCATTCTGGATTGTTTATGTGCAGGACGGGACACCTTCCTGCACATAAACAATTATTCCCTCATCGCAGGCCGCATTATGGTGCTAGGGGGCCTGCTTTGGCGCTAGGCAGCTTATTTTAGTGCCAGCACAGGGAGAAACGCAGGGGTGAGCCGTATTATTGTAAATACGCCGCATCCCTGCGTTTCAAAATTGACGGAGCGCTGCGTTAGCAATTTTGGAGCTAACCTGCGCTCCGCCACTCACTTGTAAATATGACCCTGAAGAACCGGATTAACCCACTTACTGGGTCTCGGCGGGAGCCGCCCAAGTCTGCCATACCCTCCATACTTAGTAAAAGGAGACACAGGAGCCTTCGTCTGCAGGAGGAACCCAGATTTATTCAAATAGCCCGGGCTATGCAACAGAGTCCCAAGCTAGTCAGAGACAAAACCCAGTAGGCTGCTGCTTTACTCCGCAGCTTACAAGCCTTTTTTTTTTTTTTTTTTTTTTTAAATATTTTTATTGATCATTGCAAGAGACACATACATAAGAAATATAAGAAGAAAGACATAAGAAATTCATAAAGCGTTAAGATCTTATACAGTAGTCAATGATACAGAGGAACATATGTAAAAAAAATAAATGAATAAATAAATAAATGAATAAGTAATGATTTTGGCCAGCATTAACCAAACAATAATGTTATAAAAAAAAGTCTCCAAATTTTCTCTTTTTTCCTTAAAGGTTGAGGTCCCCTTAGTTTTGCTAGTGAAAATTCCATCAGCTGTATCTCCTTACTTAAAGCCCACCATTCCGATATGTGCGGGGGATGAGGAGAGATCCATGCCCTAGCTATGACCAGTCGTGCACAGGCAATTAAGATAGTGATGAGGTCTTTGGATATGTTACTTGTATCCTGCAAATCGAGTAAGACCAACTGTGCAGTGAGTTTCGGGCTAATTATTTGTTTAAAGGAGAGTATGTCTTCTATTTTCCCCCAAAATTCAGTCAAAGACGGGCATGAAAAAAACATATGAACTAAATCGGCAGCGTGTAATTCACATTTAGGACACTTCGTACGGCTACTGACATCATTGTTGCCTGCCCAGCTAGATATTCTCTGCGGCGTGTAGTAGAGTTGACAAATAGTTCTATAGTGCTGTAGTCTTAAGCTAGAGGACTGGACAACCTGATTGATTCGGCGTAATGAACCCGAAATTTGGTTTGGTGTTATATATTATACCCATCCTATTGGTCCATTTGATGGCAAGTTTGCTACAGTCGTCCATTTTTAGATTTATTAGACATGCGTACCCCTCACTAATAATTGATTTACTTTTGTTAGAATACAGACAATTTAAAATTTCTGATTGGCTAGCATCTTTAATTTTCATTTTTCTGACTAAAAAGTATTTCATTTGTATGTATTTAAAGTACATGGCGTCATCCAATTTATATATAGTTTTTAATAACGTGAAATCTAAAAAGCCCTCATGTCCGAAAAGGTCTCCTAATGTACGAACCCCACATCTAGCCCAGAAGATACCTGCCCCATCAGAGAAGATCCTGGGAAGGCCTGGGTTGTCCCATAAAGGTAAATTTGAATGAAAGAAAGAAAATTTCCCATAATTCATAATAGTGTTCCAAATGGCGATAATTTCTCTAGCGGTCTTAAATTTAACCCGTTTGAAAAAATTGGGATCATGGACCCTTAATAGAAAAAGGCTACTATCAGAGCCTAACATGAACTCATAATAAAAAGGTTGAGGTAGTTTAGTGGTTAGCAAACTTCGAATACGAGCAAAAAAATATAGTTTAAAGTCAGGGAACTTCAGTCCACCTTTCTCAGTGGAAAGTTTCAATGATTGAATAGATCTGCGGGCTTTCTTATAGCCCCATATGTAGCTACTGCATAACCCATCGAGTCTTTTGAAAAAGGTACTGCTAAGTCGAAGAGGGATACACCTAAATAAGTAAAGAAATTTGGGGACAATTTTCATTTTAATAAGATTGATCCGGCCGACAAGACTCAATGGGATCTTGTGCCACTTTTTGTCCACCCTAAGCGTGGAAGGGTATACTCAGATGTGAGTCCCTTGCTCATTGCACCATCAGGATTCAAGCAAGCCGGGCCGAAGACGGCTGAAATGCCAGAAACCGGTCCCCGGAAGCTTGTTTCCTTCCCAGTGTAAGAATTGGCTTTTGTAGTCTGGTCTGCCCTGTTCCCATGATGCACTGGGCCAGGGACAGACTAATTTGCATACAGCCAGGTTCTGAAACTGGGATGGTGCAATGAGCTAAAAAACGGTGTTGGATCTAGCCCTGATCTCTTGACTGGGTGAGAGTATTCTGCTTAATTCAGAGACTCTGTCCATCACCACCCCTTGTTGTAAATATTTTTGTCCACCCTAAGCGTGGAAGGGTATACTCAGATGTGAGTCCCTTGCTCATTGCACCATCAGGATTCAAGCAAGCCGGGCCGAAGACGGCTGAAATGCCAGAAACCGGTGAGGAGCAATGAGCTCCGTTACGATGCTAGCGAGGGTGGTATCTATGAACCGTAAATGACGAGATTAATAGGTGTACGCATTTTCGATACGCTACTTAGAAGGGTTCGTCTTATTTACAGGTTTCTTCGTTTTTACCCTCGGGTTCCATTTTAGATACGGCATCCATTTTGTTTCTTGCCCTCACGTTAGTCAGCGAACAGGCAAATGTCCGCCTCATGACCCTGTGATTCCCAAGACTGGGGGATGACACGGCAGAGACAGATGGCTCCGCAGCTGGGTAATCTTCCCACGTTGGCCTATTGTTTCAGCCTTGCATGCGCTCGGCTCGAATCCTTTGATCCTGGGATTGCGCTTCCGATATTACCTCCACACTCCTTCTCCTTCTGTTGTCTGACTTCCTTGCACCTGTTCCTGTCTCTTGCTCTCGTCCTTTTACAACTAGAGTGGAATGTGCATACCAGCAGGATAATGTGCTTTTACATTTGGGAACCGACACATGTTACTGTGACTATGTTCCGGGTTTCCGACACCATGAATGAAGCCCTTTTAAGTTTATTGTGGGAACTGAGTTGTAACCTTTTGTTCGTTACGTTATTGAATGCTGAAAACGTGTATAAAAGGAGCGATCCACATTTACAATTTGAAGCAGACTCTTAGAACCTACACTCTGTTGTACTTCACATGACTTTTGCATCCCTGCAGTAATAAACGCTGATCTTTGATGCCGAAGGAAGTGTCCCGTGTCTCTGTCACTTGTGCGCCGAACAGGTATCCTACGAAGGTTTCAGGTGTTGTTCCCTGGCACCGCTGGTTCTTAAAAGTCCAGTCCTTCAGTTGGCGCCCAACGTGGGGCGACATCAGCGGTACCGGTCCAAACCCTGACGATTGCGAGGAACTTCGTGTGAAATCTCCGAGGAAAAGGTGCACCCCGCTTCATCGATCCTGTTGTCGAAATAAGTGGTCCAAAGATTTTTCCCGCGAAGATTCCCGCCTCCTGACGGCTGCAACGGATCGATGCTCTGACTGTCGACCTGTTTTGGTGCCTGGCGTAGTCCTTTGTATGGCGAGACGATAGACGGGCCTTCCTGGTGACGCCATCGAGCTCTCAGTTAAGTATTTGTGGGTCGCTCCCAGTCCTTAGTTGTTGGTGCTTAGTTGTTTGCATGGTTCCATTGCATTTGTGGTGCTTAGTTGTTGGTCCTTAGTTGTTATTTGACAGTTGCAATTGCCAAAAACCGAGGGTTTTGTCTTTCACGAAGATTTAGTACTTTGGTAACCCTTGAAGTTTGATACTTGGTTAGTGTGCATGATGCCTAGCCGTAGTGGTTTCATTGGTTTCTTCAAATGTTGCAACAAGGATTCCCGGTTGGAGGACTCGTGTCCGATACCTCCAGTTGGAACTCCGATATATGAGCTCTATAGTCGACATGGTGTGGGCCCTATTATATATAATGACTGTTGGGTCCGTTACACGAGAAAGGATGGTATCCTTAGTTGGCCACCACACGGAAGTTTTGAAATGGAGATTTTAGATAATCTAAAAACTAAATTATTTAAGAAGAAAGCTAGGCCAGCTATGTTTGATTCCCTTCGGTTGTGGCGTAAAGAGGCCAAACAGAAAGAAATCAAACAGCTTAAAAAGAATCGTAAAGAAGGTATCGTCCCGATAATGCAAGTTGTACAACAATGTCAGCGAGATAAAGAAGAAAAAGAAATAGAAGTTTCCACTAGACTACATCACATGAGGATAGACAAATGTTATCCGGTATTATCAACTAGTCTTGATAAGACAGAAGAGGACTCGAAGGAGGATCCTCTGTTAGCGTATTTGATGAAATCGCCACCTCCTTATGCACAGGGTGCTACAGCCCCTGTAGTTCCTCCTGTAGTTCCTCCTGTAGTTCCAGTGGCTGCTGGTCAGCCTGTTGTTGGTCCTGCGTTTGTCCTACCACCTGATCCTATCCCTACTGCTCCTTTGCCAGTACCTCCTCAGTCAATTGTTCCTGTTACCTCAGCCGTCCCGGCTACCTCTGCTGTCCCTACGTTCACTTCTAATGTTGTTGCTCCTGTTCTTTTTTCTCCTTCTGTTCGTAATCGTATCCCTAATACTGTCGCTACTCTTTACTCCCCACTTTCTGGATCGTTACTTCGATCCGAAGTCTCTGAAACTCCTCAGAGGCGCAGTCAAATCCCTGGTGGAAGGGAGAGTGCCACGTTGGTAACTATGGCGCGTAGATGGATAAGACACCCTGCTAACTACCCGCCGCGCGTGGTCTTTGATACGTTTTCTCAGTTTAATGAGCCCACTCAGAGATTTGTGTTTGAAGAAATGTGTAACTTTTTGAGAGAAGAATGGTATAATGATGATTTAGATAATGTACCGCCCGATATGACTGAACTTCAGAGTCAATTTTCAAACGGCATGATTGTAGGTGGAGATGTACGACGTGCATTAGAGCGATTATTAGCCTTACGGTGCACAGTGTTTTCTCGAGTGTCGTTTGATGACGATTCCGATACTCAGAAAACAAACTCTGGTCAGTATCCTATGAGAGAGGTTCCGCCAGTATACATGCCAGGTGATCCGCAAGCTAATCCTGTGATTCTGCCATACTTTCAGAGAGTTTGGATACACCTCCCATGGAAGCGATCAGAAGTTTTGTAGGTGAAACAATCTTTACCTGATCCACGCAAGAATCCGGCAGGTTATTATAAGGAGTTGTCTCAACTGGTAGACGCTACTATTATGAATCTTGCGGACATCAACATGCTGTTTGGCAATGTCGTACCACAACCGATTTGGGCAAAAATTCGCCAAGAGAATCATTTAGTTGAGTTGGGTGGTGACTGGGCTACACTGGTAGCGGCAGATGGACGACAAGTTGGTGGGGCTAAGCCTGAGCCGTTGATTACGGATCTGCCTCAGAAAATTATTACGCTTATGAAAACGCTCATGCCAGCGATGAAGGTAAATTGGGATAAATTATCAGCTTGTAAGCAAAAGAAAGACGAGAGTGTCTCCGATTTCTTTACTAGATTTGAGGAGGCATTTGTCGATCATAGTGGTCAGGACATGAGCACCGAAGGTGGTCAACGGTTATTTGTTGATAAGTTTGTGTTAAATTTGTTGCCTGAGCTGTGCAACAAATTGAAGAATTCAGAAAGTGCATGGGCTGTTTCAACCACTGCACAGATATTAGCTACGGCTCAATATTATGAGAATAGGGAAAAAGAAGAAAGTGATCGTTCAGATAAGAAAACGAAGGAGCTCAAAACAAAGGTTTTGTTACAGCAGGCATATCCTCCACGTTCGAATCAAAATGATTCGCAACAGCAGTATCGACCACGAGACCAGTCCACTAGAATGCAGTCACGATCTGACTTCTCCGACTTTAGATCTACGCTTGGGTATAATCAGTGTGCATATTGTAGGAGAGAGGGCCATATAAAATATGATTGTCCAGCTTTGCGTGACCGGCTTAACGGTGTGTCGGCACGAGGGGGTCGTGGTGGTCCTCAACAAGCACCCCGAGGTAGAGGCCGCGGTGCCCCTCAAAATCAAAATCATGAGCGCCCTCATACCCCATCAGACGCGAATAATTATTTTGACCAACGAAATGTGAGGTCTGATAAATCAGCACAGTATCATGTGGACGATTATTACGTCGAACATGAGATTGATGCAGGTAACCACTACTAGGACAGCCACCGACAGAGAGAGGGAGTAGTATCAGTTCCGGTTGATCAGAGTGGGCCTTACGTCGCAGTTGCTACATCTGGCGTAGTTGAGCCTTTTCTGTTAGACACTGGTGCGACGAAAAGTTCCATCATGCACTCGAAACTCCCTGGCGCACCTTTGTCCGGCTTAACAAATGTTTCCATTGGATTCTCTGGCGCCCCTGTTAGCAATCCTGTCTCTAGCCCTTTGTCCCTTACGATTGGTCCTCATGAGCTAGAGGCCCCATTGATTTTATCTACTGGTTGTGGTGAGAATCTTTTGGGCTTGGATTTGTTAAAACGGTTATATGCGACTTTGTACTGCTCTCCTGCGGGAGTGGAGCTTACATTAGGTCAGAGAGTGATCTCTCCTATGTACTTATCAATTGATAAGTTCCCACCGGAATTGAGTTCCCTTCCTGCGTCGTTATGGGCTACGGGTCCCAACGATGTAGGCTTATTGAACATCCCACCTTATGTGGTTCAGTTGAAATCGAATGTGCGTTTCCCACGTATACCACAGTATCGTATCTCTTTTGATGGTGAGCGAGCACTATTAGCGATCATTTATGACCTGATCGAAAAGGATGTCATTGAAGAAACTCGAGGCAATGTGTGTAATAGTCCTGTGTTACCGATTTTGAAACGCACAGATCCAACTAAACCTCCTGTGTACCGCTTAGTAATTGATTTGCGAGAAGTAAATAAAATCGTGATTCCCCAGTTTCCTGTGGTGCCTGACATCACGGCTTTGTTGACCCTGATTCCGGCTTCTGCCTCCTGGTTCACGGTAATTGATCTAAAGAATGCTTTCTTTAGTATTCCGATCGCTGAGGAAAGCAGAGACCTATTAGGATTTTCACTAGGTGGTCGCAGTTTTAGATTTAAACGCGCACCACAGGGCTACTGTGAGAGTCCATCGATCTATAGCCAAGCACTTAAAAGTCAGCTTGATGCGTTTGTGTTGCCGACAGGCGCAGCCTTAGTTCAATACGTTGCCGACCTATTAGTGGCAGCTGATACAGAGGCTATTTGCAAAACCGCTACAGTATCATTGTTGCAGCACCTATGTGACTTACATCACAAGGTGTCACCTTCTAAGCTACAATATTGTTGTCAAGAAGTAACCTACTTAGGTCACTTACTGTCAAAGGATGGGAGAAGGTTGACCCCAGAGAGAATTGCAGCGATTGCTCGAATGACTGTGCCAAAGACTCAGAGAGATGTACGTGCCTTTCTAGGTATTACGTCATACTGCAGACAATGGATTCCACATTTTTCATTGTTGGCGAAACCATTGATAGCCCTTACGTGCAAGGATGTTTCATCTCCTTTGCCATGGACTGAAGAGTGTCAGAAAAGTTTTTCTGAATTGCGTGATGCGTTGTGTTCGGCTCCTGTGTTGGGTACTCCTGATTACAATAAGCCGTTCACACTTTATGTTCACGAGAGGGACGGTTGTGCGTTGAGTGTTCTGACACAACAATTTGGCGACAAACAACGTCCATGCGCATATTTTTCTTCGACCTTAGACCCAGTAGCTAGAGCCTTGCCGAGTTGTTTGAGAGCAACAGCGGCAGCTGCGGCGTCCATTCGACAGTCCGCAGGTCTGGTCATGGATAATATGCTCACGGTGATGGTCCCGCATGCAGTCGACACTCTCTTGAACCGAACGAAAACTCAACATTTGACGAGCGCAAGGTTGTCTGGATATGAGTTGACGTTATTGGCAAGTCACATACGGATAAAACGGTGTAATGTGTTGAATCCAGCAACGTTGTTGCCGATCGACATGGAATTAAGTGATGTAACACCACATGATTGCTATTTGAGAACTGAAGAGGAGACGAAGGGTCGTATTGACCTGAAAAACACTCCATTGGTAGATCCCGATGGTATTTTGTATGTGGATGGTTCATGTTCTAAGTTACCAAATGGTGATGTGACGACTGCGTATGCTGTAGTAACATTGAGTACGGTTGTGGAAACTGCGAGATTGAGTCAGAATTCGGCCCAAGCGGCTGAGTTGATCGCCTTGACGAGAGCGTGTGTGTTGTCCAGAGGGAAGCGGGTGAATGTGTTTACAGACAGCCAGTATGCTTTTGGTGTGGCGCATAGTTTTGGTCGATTGTGGAGAGAAAGAGGATTTTTGACGTCGCATGGTACGAAGATTCAGCACGGACAGCTTGTGAATGACCTTTTGGACGCACTTACATTGCCTAAAGAGGTGGCAATAATCAAATGTAGTGCGCATCGGAAGGTGACGGATGATGTTGGTCGCGGTAATGCGTTTGCGGATGAGATTGCGAAGGAGACGGCTAGAGATTTGACAAATCGAGTGTACGTTGCGAGTTCAGTAAGATGGCCAGCGGAGACTAGTATGTGTGAGGACACAGTTGAGAGTGTGGAGAAGATACAGAATGAAGCTACTGAGATGGAAAAGACTCAGTGGAAAGAGAGTACGGGAAAGTTAGACGAGAATGGATGTTGGGTTGATTTGTCGTAAAAGCAGAGATGGATGTTACCAGATGCATACGTGCTTGCTGTTGTTACTATGGCTCATGGTACATCACACATTAGTACGAAAGGCATATGTAAGTTGCTGTCGCCCGTATGGAAGAATGATGGAATTACTAAATGTGCGGAGAGAGTGGTTAAAAATTGCATGGTATGTTTGATGTATAATCCTGGCAAGGGCACCCCCACTCCACGTGGTCATTTTGCTCCTCCCACATGTCCCTTTGAAGTTATTCAGTTAGACTTTATCCACATGGAGAGATGCAATAATTTAAAGTTCGTCTTGGTTGTAGTTTGTGCGTTCTCCAGATGGATTGAGGCTTACCCCCTAAAGGATAATACTGCCCTGTCCACAGCAAAGGTCCTACTCAAAGAGTATTTCCCCAGGTATGGAATGCATCGGATTGTATGGTCAGATAACGGAAGTGAGTTTGTGGGAAGTGTAATGAAGAGTGTATGTCGTGGTCTTGGCATAAATCAGAAATTTCATAGTGCTAATCATCCTCAGTCTGCGGGTTTAGTGGAAAGATATAATGGCACTCTGAAACTGAAACTTGCCAAAATCCAGGCAACGACTGGTCTATCATGGCCCGACGCTTTGCCTTTAGCTCTCCTATCGACCAGAGCGACTGTGCACTCTCGAGTAGGGCTCAGCCCATATGAGATTGTGTTCGGCCGTCCTGCGAACATTTGGGGAGTTCCGAGGCCTAAAGAATTTGACAGACTTGAATATCCAATGTTAATTGACTATCTCTACGATCTGACTGCTAAATTGAGTTTGATTCATCAACAGGTCTTTGGGGCTCTACCGGTACAAACAGAGGGTCCTGGTCATCGGCTCCAACCAGGTGATTGGGTTCTTACCCGCAACTTTGGACGAAAACGAAATCTTGAGCCAAGGTTCGTGGGACCTTACCAGGTGTTGCTGGCAACGAGGACTGCGGTTCGGCTGGAAGGGAAAAAACATTGGGTACATGCCACCCACACCAAGAAAGTTCTGCTCCCATTGCCAGCAGATAGTTGGATCAGAAAAGGATTCTGCTCGTCTGAAACTCACGTCCCTCTAAGTTACGTGCCGTTTAGTGACGCGCAGCTTGTAGGAGATAACACAGTAAGACCCGACACCCCTGTTGAACCATCCGGAGTTAACCCTCTTTCAGCAGCATTGGAGAATTCAAGTTCTGAACAATTGCGTGGACAATCGAACACTCCTTTGCCGTCTGATCCACTGTTTGAAGAGCAGACTCGCCCCGGAAGAAGTCGATACTTTCTTCGACCGCGCTAACAGACTAATAAATTATTTTTTATTTTACGAATTTACATCACCTCTATTGTTGCCATAAAAATTGTGGACGTGTATATATATATATATATATTGTGTACCTTTTTCCTTACAGCTAGGAGGCGTATATTGAACTCAATGAACTCTTGATTAAAAACCTTTTCATCTGGGTTAACCGTAGGGCCGTGCGGGTACTTCCTCCTGTTTAGCAGGTATCTGACACTAGGTCGATTACTTTTGTCGATTTCTGGGAACTCCTGGGGATTGATAATCGCTACTCAGAACGAAGTGCGTCAAGAACGTCACGGACGGTTTTTAGAAGATGGAGTCTTCTAAGCTGTTGGAAATTGAGAAAATGGTGGCGCAAAGATCCAAACTGCACAAGACATTTCGGAAAAAATGTTTTTTGTTACAGGTTTTTATGTTGTTCCTAACTGTTTCTATGCTGCTGGTGGGTGGAGTATATTTTGGTTTTCAATCATTGCTGCCTTCTACTTTACCTACTCCTCCTTCTCTTGATTTAAATTCTGTTTCCACTATGTCTCCACATTCCTTTCATCTTCTGCCCCAACATGAACAGGTCAGACGTGCGGAATTTATGAACAATTCTTTTGTTCAACTTCTACATCAGCATCAGTTGGTGATGAACACTACCAATTGTTGGGTATGTGGGTTAATGCCACATACCATGGATAAGGGTATCCCGTATTTTGTTCTTCCTTATAGCCCCCAAGGGTCAGCTCGAGCATTCCAGACCATGTTCCGTAGTGCACTAGACTCCTACCCCCATCGAGAGCCTCGCTCTGCAAACCTTGGTCCTGGCCCGTACCACAAGTCCTTGGCAATAGCAATTGCAGATTTAAATAGAGATATTTTTGACGCAACACTTATCCCAGAGGAAGAGGTGCGAGCTTATAAGGATCTGAGTGAGGTCGAGTATAGTACATCAGTGAATGATAGGCAGTTTAAAAGCTCATCTCCAATCTGGATCGTACCTCATCTCGGTCATTTCTGTCTGCAAGGTCTTGGTCGAAATCCGAGAGCTCAGCTTGGGAAGAGTGCTTGTGTTGATACTTACGTTTTACCAATGCTCTCGTCCCCTGTCTTTCTGACTGCCAAGGGTACCTATTTTGTATGTTATGATCGCGCATATACGTGGTTACCTCATGACTTCTCGGGTACCTGCTATATCGCGAATCTTTTGCCTCCAACTTTCACTGTTGCCTCAGATTATCACAAAACCAGAGTTATGAGAGGTGTCATTAGTAAAGAAGATACTGCCAGTCAAGAAGCAGGAGATTTCTTTAAGGGTTTCCTACCGTTTTGGGGCCCTATGGTCAATAGCAGGAATCTGAGACAGTTAACTTGTGTAGTGGAAGCAACCGCTAACATAACTGCAAGTGCCCTTGGTAATCTGACAGCAGAGCTTCAAGCGGATAGGCTTATGACGCTACAGAACCGTATGGTTCTAGATGTAGTACTAGCAGACAGAGGTGGTGTGTGTAAGGTCATCCATTCGAGCTGCTGCATTTTCATACCTGATAACGCTCCAACGGTTTACCAAGCCATCTCGAAGTTGCATAAAATCTCGGAGTCCATACACGTGGACGAGGGAGATTGGACGCTTCTAGGATGGTTTTGGGGTCTGATGTCAACTTGGGGTTGGAAAATTCTGATGATTATAGGGGTTGTTGTGACGTTTCTGTTCACGTGTTGTCTCTGTGTGCAGTGTGGTCCTGCCTTATGTGGCCTTTGTGCTACAACGTGTATAAGAAGGCCATCTGTTACCGGCGAGACATTGATGAATAAGATGATGTTCCAGCAACACTTGAATGATCTGATGAATATCGAAATTGATTATGATTCCGACTAGTGCTTGCCTACATGAGGGCAAAAGGAGCGTCTGAGGAGCAATGAGCTCCGTTACGATGCTAGCGAGGGTGGTATCTATGAACCGTAAATGACGAGATTAATAGGTGTACGCATTTTCGATACGCTACTTAGAAGGGTTCGTCTTATTTACAGGTTTCTTCGTTTTTACCCTCGGGTTCCATTTTAGATACGGCATCCATTTTGTTTCTTGCCCTCACGTTAGTCAGCGAACAGGCAAATGTCCGCCTCATGACCCTGTGATTCCCAAGACTGGGGGATGACACGGCAGAGACAGATGGCTCCGCAGCTGGGTAATCTTCCCACGTTGGCCTATTGTTTTAGCCTTGCATGCGCTCGGCTCGAATCCTTTGATCCTGGGATTGCGCTTCCGATATTACCTCCACACTCCTTCTCTTTCTGTTGTCTGACTTCCTTGCACCTGTTCCTGTCTCTTGCTCTCGTCCTTTTACAACTAGAGTGGAATGTGCATACCAGCAGGATAATGTGCTTTTACAGTTGGGAACCGACACATGTTACTGTGATTATGTTCCGGGTTTCCGACACCATGAATGAAGCCCTTTTAAGTTTATTGTGGGAACTGAGTTGTAACCTTTTGTTCGTTACGTTATTGAATGCTGAAAACGTGTATAAAAGGAGCGATCCACATTTACAATTTGAAGCAGACTCTTGGAACCTACACTCTGTTGTACTTCCCATGACTTTTGCATCCCTGCAGTAATAAACTGATCTTTGACGCCGAAGGAAGTGTCCCGTGTCTCTGTCACTTGTGCGCCGAACAGGTATCCTACGAAGGTTTCAGGTGTTGTTCCCTGGCACCGCTGGTTCTTAAAAGTCCAGTCCTTCACCGGTCCCCGGAAGCTTGTTTCCTTCCCAGTGTAAGAATTGGCTTTTGTAGTCTGGTCTGCCCTGTTCCCATGATACACTGGGCCAGGGACAGACTAATTTGCATACAGCCAGGTTCTGAAACTGGGATGGTGCAATGAGGAGCTAAAAAACGGTGTTGGATCTAGCCCTGATCTCTTGACTGGGTGAGAGTATTCTGCTTAATTCAGAGACTCTGTCCATCACCACCCCTTGTTGTAAATATTTTTGTCCACCCTAAGCGTGGAAGGGTATACTCAGATGTGAGTCCCTTGCTCATTGCACCATCAGGATTCAAGCAAGCCGGGCCGAAGACGGCTGAAATGCCAGAAACCGGTCCCTGGAAGCTTGTTTCCTTCCCAGTGTAACAATTGGCTTTTGTAGTCTGGTCTGCCCTGTTCCCATGATGCACTGGGCCAGGGACAGACTAATTTGCATACAGCCAGGTTCTGAAACTGGGATGGTGCAATGAGCTAAAAAACGGTGTTGGATCTAGCCCTGATCTCTTGACTGGGTGAGAGTATTCTGCTTAATTCAGAGACTCTGTCCATCACCACCCCTTGTTGTAAATACTTTTTAAAAGACAGTGCTACTTCTTTCAAGAGTGGGCTGTAGTTGAGAGCGATTAAGTCTCCAAGATGAGCTGACATTTTTATTCCAAGATATGTAGTCCTGGATGCTCAGCCTGCATGAGTGTGATGGGGAAACATCCTGTTCAACGCAACTTTTACCACGCAGTGCCTTTGCGACGCAACTATTACAACGCATGTCATTACAACGCATTGCGCTGGGGGGCGCTCTAGGATAGGGAATGGATTTAATTTACTATCCAACGCCTTCCCTACTATCCACGGGGACTGGAGTTGGAATAGTAAATTAAACTATTCACTATCCAGCACCCCTTAACGATATGCGTTGTAACAGCATGCGTTGTAAAAACTGCGATGTAAAGGCGTGCATGGTAAAAGCATGCGTTGTAATGTCATACATCCGTGTGATGTCATAGAATGTTGGGTGTGTGTGCATGCTTTGAATGAGTGACCAGTTGGATTGAATGGGGCTGAGCAGCAGGATGCTGCTCCCGATGGGGCACCCTGTACCAACTTACTTGAACCATTAAATCTACTTAACTACATCTCTGGGTTCTGGTCTACCTATGATGATAGTACTTCTTCAGATACAAAACTATGGAACAGAGTCCCAAGCTAGTCAGAGACAACAGAGACAAAAACCAGGAGGCTACTGCTTTTCTCCGCAGCTTACAAGCCTTTTATACATTTTCATCCCACTCTTTTGGCTGTTAGTCCATTGTTCAATCAGGGCAGTGTTTGCAGTTGATAACCTGATCAAGGCGATGTTTGTAGTTGGTGACCTGGTCAAGGCTCGGCACTCAGGTCATTGTTTAATCAGCCTGATCAAAGCTTTGATGTTCAAACCATTGTCCAATCACCCTGATCAAGGCCCAGCAGTCAGACTATTGTCCAGATAACCTGATCACGGTGTCAAGGATGTTTACCAGGCAAGGAGCAGGAGATGGAAAACAAGCTTGTTTACACAGGGCGTGGGTGACTCATGGCTTTCTGTTGAACTGCAAAGAACAGGGGGTTGGGTGTGCGACAGTTTTTGGGCACAAATGTAGGCTGCAGGCAGGGTTTTGTCATGACACATAGAATTTCTCAGGCATCAGCAGAAATGACCAGGGGGGCGTGTGTGGGTGTTTGACACAAAATGGCAATGCAAAAACAATGGAGTCCTGGCACAAAATGGACGCCGACAATAAGAACACTTTTCCTCAGTCCCTCCTTTTGTCATTGAGTGGCACATACTCTAGGAAATTTCAATATTCATGAGATTATCTGTTTCTTGTTGAAGCATCATCTTCATATTTGTGTCATGAATGTTAGAGGGTGGGGGCTTGAGGGTCTGGACACACATTGTACAGAGCATTGGCACTGAAAGCACAAACAGCAGGAGACCAGGACCAGGACAGCTACTCCCAAGGCAAGGATGAGCTGGTCAGGCAAAAAGGAGCATTGGCATTGCCAGATCTGTACCGCAAGAAGTCATCCCGAAATGTCCCAAGGACAGAATTGGCAGTACCATTGACAGTGTAGGCCTCCTGCATCAACATTCATCATGCAAGACAAGACCCAGAGATGGCAAAGGGGTAAGGAAAGAATGGGACAGGGTGTATCATGGAATGCGGCATCAGTCCACAAACCCAACAGTTGGAAGTATTCATGATCATCTGATGATGATGCAACATTTGGACGAAGGTGTTATTGAAAAATTCTGCATGGCGGGGTAATTCGTGGGCTGGTAACATGTAATACTGGTGTTTTGCAGGAGTCGGGGTAGGAGTTGGTGAGGTAATAGGATGGTAGATTAGTAACAGCCAACCAAGGATAGATAGGAAGAGGGAGACAAACAGTGTCACCACGGTGGCATACTAACATATTGTTTCTGGATTCGGGTGTTTTGGACGGCAGCCATTGTGCTAAGCCAGGGACCTCTAGTGGCTGTCTGTGATTGGTGGTTGCTTCACTGGGCGCAGGTGCCAAGGGTCCTATGGCGTACCTTAGTCTGACACCCCAGCACTACTCTCAGCGGGGAAGATCACAGCCCTACAGCCTATAGGTACTTGGCGAAGTCAAGGGCAAGCCTTCCCTCAGGGGCGCAAGTTATATCTGTTGGAAGTAGGGACAGTATGGTCAGGAAACAATTGTTCTTGGTGTTGAGCAGAGTTAAGGGAGGGTTCCACCCTTCCTTTCAGTATGCTGTCACTCTCTGCTTGCGTAGATGTAGAATGCAGTCTGGCATCGCTGAATGGGACAAACGCCGGGACTGTTTCTGTTTCTGAGTCTCCTTGTCCTTCCCTCACCCACTGATCATAGGGGAGGGGCAGAGGCACACGCCTGCAATGAGACAAATTCACCCAATTCTTCCGACCTTCTACTTTCACCGCGGACGGGTGGCCAGTAACACCTGACGGGGCTGTGTCCAGTGGGGCTCGAGGCTCTTAGTCCGTTGAAAGTTTCGGATCAGGACCCATTCACCAGGTTGCATAACGTGTCCCGGGCCCTCGCTTTTGGCATGTATGGCCTCATACACCTGGTGATAAAGAGTACGAAAGGTGTTAGTTAGACTGTACAGATAATCAGTTAATATAGGGTATTCAACATCAGACAATTTCTTTGGACTTGGTATGCCCCATACATTAGCTGGTCCACTGAACACCAATTTGTATTCCCTTTGGACTGATATGGGCAGGGCCATGGGCCATAGTGACAACTGGGGGGACATGCCTGTCTGGTAACATCCATTGTCTTTCCATAGTTGTGCGGACCCAGCAACCATCAATTCCCTCCTTTGCTAATTGCTCCTTCCACACCCTTAGTTCCTCAGGAGTAGTATGGAACTGAATATCAATCACACTCTCTACTGTGTGTTCAACTATGCCCTCGTCTGTCACCCACCTAGCAGGACCTCCTACATACATTCCTTCCCTTTTCCTAAGAGCTTTTTGTCTGGCCAGCCAGGGCATTGCCTTTCCCAACATCATCTGTCCCTTTCTTATGGACCTTACATTTTATAATGGCCACCTTTCTGGGGAGTCAGGGAGTCTAACAATCGGTGAATTAGGGGGCCATGTTGAATCTTTGTCCCATGGGAAGTAAGGAAATTCCTTTCTTTCCATAACCTCCCAAAGTTGTGAGCCACCCCAAAGGCATACTGGCTGTCAGTATAAATATTAACTGTTATTCCCTTGCTTAACTCACAGGCTCTAGTGAGGGCCACTAATTCTGCTGCCTGAGCAGAGCACTGCGGAATCTGAGCTGTTTCTACTACTTGCTCCAATGTCGTGAGGTTGTAGGCGGCTGAGGTGTTACCATCTGGCCCTCTGAGACATGATCCATCCACATACAGTGTACCTTCTGGTTCTGCTATCGGGGTATCCTGTAAATCCACCCGTCCCTTCGTCTCCTCCTCTGTCCTCACTATACAGTCATGTGGGTCTAAGCGGGCATCCTGAGTATCCAGTGGGAGTAATGTGGCAGGATTTAGTACAGTGCATCTCTTGATGTTATTGTGGCTGACAAAGAGTGTCAATTCATATCCTGTGAGTCGTGCGCTAGTGAGGTACTGTGTCTTGGTGTTATTAAGGAGAGTATCTACAAAATGGGGGACCATCAGAGTCAAGGGGAGTTCATGACGATCCCCGCACTCTGATGGACCATGAGGGCGGCCGCAGCTGTTGCCCGTAGGCATCGTGCGAGAGCCCTTGCAACAGGATCTAAAGTAGCTGAAAAATAGGCACATGGCCAATGGTGTACTCCAAACATCTGGGTCAAGACAGCGCATGCACAGCTGTCTGTCTCATGTACAAAAAGAAAAAATTGTTTGCTATAATCAGGAGTACTTAGGACTGGAGCAGTACACAGAGCCCCCTTCAAATCTTGGAAGGCCTGCACATGCTCTCTAGTCCATGGAAAGGAACCGTCTGATATGTCTTTAGTGGTGAGGGCAAGAAGAGGTTTGACCATGGCCGAAAAATTGGAAATCCACTGTCTACAGTAAGAGGTTAGGCCTATGAATGCTCGCACCTGCTTTTGTGTTCATGGGGCCATCATAGCATTGATAATGGCTACACGATCAGCGGTGAGCTGCCTTCCCTCCTTCAAGAGGAGATGACCCAAATAGGTCACCTTCTCTTGACAAAACTGAAGCGTTTTCAAAGAGACTTTGTGGTTATGGAGGGCAAGGTGGCGTAACAAACAGAGAGTAGCTTCTTTACATGTTGGGGCAGAATTTGCAGCAATGAGGAGGTCATCAACATATTGTAATAGTGTGGAATTATCAGGGAGTTCCAGGGAATCTAGTTGGCTTTTGAGGGCTTGACTATAGATACTGGGACTCTCAGTGAAACCTTGAGGGGCGCGGCAAAATCTAAAGCTCCGCCCACCAAGGGAGAAACCAAAAAAATGTCTGCTGTCATGATATATAGGAATACTGAAAAAGGCGTTCTTTAGGTCAATGACAGAGAAATGTGTGGCATCAGAAGGGACCATCGTTAAGAGGGCTGTAATGTCGGGGACAACAGGGTATTGGGAGATTATTATTTTGTTAAGGGCTCTTAGGTCAATCACAAATCTGTATATTTTAGGGGAGAGAGCATCTCCATTGGTCTTTTTAAGAACGGAAATAATGGGACTGTTACAGATATTGCCACGTGTTTCCTCCACTACGCCCTTGTCCATCAATTCAGATATTATTGTCAAAAGGGCCATTTCTCCTTCCGCGGGTAGTCGATACTGCTGGAGGCGGGCGAGAAGTGCACCTGGTTGGATGCGTACCACATGAGGGGATATGTTGTGACACCCTACATCAGTGTCTGATGATGCCCAGAGGGAGGAAGGTAAAGACTGCAACTCTGGCGGGAGGGGACCAGACAGGTACATATAGGAATCTGCGGTTGGAGAAGTTGTTAGGGATACACCTCAGGGACTACATGATATGGTTGCATACAGAGCTTTCAGTAAATCCATGCCTAACAAGTTTTCACTGCAACCTGTAGTAAGGACCAAGGGAGCGTCAACATGTGCAGGGCCAATATCGAGAGGGAGGGGTTCAGAGACAGGGCTGGTCACAGGTGTTCCTGCAAAACTCACGGAGACATTCATATTGCCAGAAAGGGATGCCTCCGGGACTTACAGACGTGCAATAGAAGACCTGGTGGCCCCAGTATCCAAAAGAAAATTCTGATCGTTCCCCACAACTGACATTTGAACATACGGGCCCCTTTGATCCACTGGAATTTGCACTCTGGTATTACCCCTTTCCTGGCTGTCCTATGCTTGGTAGGACCCTGTCTCATCAACTTCGTCATAATCATCATTGCAATAAGTGCGTGTGGCTTCGTACCCATCAAACCTATTGGCCAGGTGCTGCCGGACGAGTGCATCATCCCTGGGCCTGCATTCTTTATCCTGTGAAGGGGGCGGGCCATGGTCCCTAGTCGGCCTCCCCTCCCTGGGAGCGCGATGCCGAGTCTTCCCTGTTCGGATGTTTTCAGCTAACACGGACACTCATCTATCCAATGGCCGTACCCCTTACAATAAGCACACTGATCTGTTTGGAGGGCTCCTGTACGTTGAGGGCTGGAGGGGGTAGACTGGCGAGCCCTCGGAGGGGGTTGGGGTTCAGATCTGAAATTCCTGTGGGCATCGGGACCTCGGGGAGGGTAAGCCGGCTGCAGAAGTGCCTTAGTCTTAAGATCCCTGACCTTCTTACTTTTCTTGTCTCTATCTTCATTCTCCCTATTCTCGTGATATTGTGCCATAGCCAAGATACCAGTCATAGTTTGGGCAGACCAAGTACTTTCAACTTTCCTAAGCCTGGCGGAGATCTCAGGAAGCAAGTTGCTGACAAACATATCGACAAACACTGGGCCAGAAAATGGGGGCCGGGGATCCAAACCACTATGTCCCTTGCATTCTGTCTCAAAACAGGTAAAGAAGTCACCCACATTCTCATCTTTTCGCTGCCTGCAGGCGTTTATTTTATCCCACTTAATGACAGTTTCCAGCAAAAGTGTTTTCATAAACGTCATTATTTTACCGGGCAAAGTCAGGATGGCAGCTTCTGGTTTAGTCCCTCCTACCCTTGCTTCTTCCATAGCCTCTAGGTCAGCCCATTTACTTCCCAATGCCACTTCATGGTCAGTATGTCGAATCTTGTCCCAAATTTCAGTGGGGACAACGTACCAAAAAGTAAATCTATATCCTCAAGAACGAGAGTACCTGCAGATATAATCTGACCTAATTCTCTGTAAAAGGCAGCCGTATTCTTCCAGGGATCTGGTAGTTGTCCTTTTAACTGCATTACTTCTGACCTTTTCGAAGAAACATTAACCCAAAGCCTTCGCCAGTGTGCCTCAACAGCCCCTCGGTCATTATTTTGGGCATCGGTAAGTGCGTTATCAAAGACAGGGGCCACCTCTCTCCTTGGCATAGCTGTTATTAGAGGGGTGTTGGGAAAAGCGGTCATATCACGGTAAGCCATTAAAGTAGACATAGCGCCAAACATCCCCTCTCCCTGAACATCGCTTCTTTTTATTTACGACCTAAGGTCCATTAATCCGGTGGGTATCTGCATAAGAGCATTCTCAAATCTTTGCATGACCAGGATACACATGTATTCAGCCCAGGTGGTTTGTTCCATAATCATCCACTGAGAAAAGGTGGACCATATTTCTTTAAAGGCATAAATATTCCTGTTATTTATCCAACATTCACACTGTTGCCTCTGTAGGTCATTTTCTCGAAGGGACGAAAAGCTGACTGCAGAGCTCAAGGAGGCCAGTCGGGGGTAATTCAACAATTTATATAAATCCTGCTTAACTGTAGACCACGAGGAAGTTGGAAAAGGGCGGGTAGGGGTAAAGCCGCAGGGGTTGGGCGGATGGAGACTTGTTGTCATTCCCACAGTGAGTACAGGGTTAACAGGCATGGTTGGTGCCATAGGAAAAGTCAGAAGGGTCGGTGTGACAGGGAGAACAGTAAGAGGGGCAGTGGGGGCAGGAGTGGGCAGTGGCGGGGGGACATGCGGGGTGTGAGGCATCAGGGCAGGGTACATTGGGGCATATGCAGGAGGGCTTTCTAGAATGGTATCAAGCAAGGAATCACCTTCTTCTCCCCCTTCCATATGGCCCTTTCCCTTCTCTTCACGAGCTGGATAACACTTTTGTACCCGAGCCCCATGCTCCCTATCGGCTATTTCTACTGATATTGTCATTTGATTTTGTAAATGTTTTCTAGCGTGGTTGGCCATTGACATACGTTCCTGTTTTCTTTCTTGAGCCTTCTGCTTTCTAGCTCTCTGCTCTATCTCTTTTCTCCAAAATCGGACAGATTCAAACTTAGACGGGCGCATTTTTCTTTTCATTAATTGTTCCTCTAAGTTGGCGAGAACTTGGGAATTAAAGGAGCCATGAAGTGGCCACTGTAATTCCGCGTTACTTTGTTTTGTATATTTTACCCAGAATGAGGAAAACATTATGGCAGAAGGGCCATGTTTAACATACATCGTATGGCATGGGGTCCCTTCTGGAGGAAGCGGACAAGCCGCCTCCAGCTGGGAGTCCTGTGTACACATACAACAACATAATTTCTTGAACTTACTACTGACTGGCATGCTTGTAAACAGATAACAGACACCAGCGGGTTTTTAAAACTCACCTCGCTTGCTTGGCTTTGGCAAAAGTCAATAACAGCTTGGCTTTTGCAAAAGTCAATAACAGATTTATACAGACTTGGTGGGTGATCAGTCCACCCTTACCTTACAGGGGTAGTTCTCTTCTGCAGACGTAGGGCTGTGTCCTGCTCCAGAATTTATTTGCATGGGGACTCCAGCGAGAATGCAGTCATGTGGCCCAGACCGGGTGGGGAGGAACAGTGGGCGAGTCGTTCGGCTTACCGGATTGCAAGAATCCCTCGGGTAGGGTACCTCCATAGGAGTTTCTCAGTGCACCTCCTCACATCCACCGGGCCTGACCTTCGTGCTCGTGGAGTCCCTATTCGGGTGCCATTTGAAGAACCGGATTAACCCACTTACTGGGTCTCGGCGGCGGGGGAACCGCCCAAGTCTTCCATACCCTCCATACTTCGTAAAAGGAGACACAGGAGCCTTCATCTGCAGGAGGAACCCAGATTTATTCAAATAGCCCGGGCTATGTGTTATATCCTATGATTCCTAGTCCTGGATGCTCAGCCTGCATGAGTGTTATGGGGAAACATCCTTTTCAACGCAACTTTTACCACGCAGTGCCTTTGCGACGCAACTATTACAACGCATGTCATTACAACGCATTGCGCTGGGGGGCGCTCTAGGATAGGGAATGGATTTAATTTACTATCCAACACCTTCCCTACTATCCACGGGGACTGGAGTTGGAATAGTAAATTAAACTATTCACTATCCAGCACCCCTTAACGATATGCGTTGTAACAGCATGCGTTGTAAAAACTGCGATGTAAAGTCATGCGTGGTAAAAGCATGCGTTGTAATGTCATACATCCGTGTGATGTCATAGAATGTTGGGTGTGTGTGCATGCTTTGAATGAGTGACCAGTTGGCTTGAATTGGGCTGAGCAGCAGGATGCTGCTCCCGGTGGGGCACCCTGTACCAACTTACTTGAACCATTAAATCTACTTAACTACATCTCTGGGTTCTGGTCTACCTATGATGATAGTACTTCTTCAGATACAAAACTATGGAACAGAGTCCCAAGCTAGTCAGAGACAACAGAGACAAAAACCAGGAGGCTACTGCTTTTCTCCGCAGCTTACAAGCCTTTTATACATTTTCATCCCACTCTTTTGGCTGTTAGTCCATTGGTCAATCAGGGCAGTATTTGCAGTTGATAACCTGATCAAAGCAAATGTTTGTAGTTGGTGACCTGGTCAAGGCTTGGCACTCAGGTCATTGTTTAATCAGCCTGATCAAAGCTTCGGTGTTCAAACCATTGTCCAATCACCCTGATCAAGCCCCAGCAGTCAGACCATTGTCCAATCACCCTGATCAAGGCCCAGCAGTCAGACCATTTTCCAGATAACCTGATCACGGTGTCAAGGATGTTTACCAGGCAGGGAGCAGGAGATGGAAAACAAGCTTGTGATTCTGGGAAAATCACTTAATCTCCCCGTGCCTACAAAAATAAATGAGTCTTTGTGTAATGTAACTAGTGCGCATGTAAAGTGCTCCAATACCTTTAGGTTGAGTTTATGCTATATAAAACTGAAAAGAAAGAAGAATGATGCATAGCCTTAATTAGCGCAGTAAGAACTCTTTAAATCCTGACTGCTGCCCAATTCCCTGGATGTCCCTAAAACCCCACCGTAATCTAGAATATCTGGGGAGACATATTCCACCAAGTGGTGGCTGCCGCAAAACTAAGATGGGGGGTGGTGCCGGGCAGGGGGATAGGGATTGGGAATTTAGGGTAAAATAATATTTTTTTTAAAGTATCTGTCACTGATTCTGACAGCCACCTTGGTGCCTCTCTCCTGGCAGACACTGGGAATGCACAGGCTCCCTACCCAATCCAGACGCTGCTCTGCTCTCATGCTATGGCAGCAGTGCCAGAATTGGTCTGAGTGGCCTCGTCTGGCGCTCAGACTGGGAGCCAGCGGCTATTCTCCAACCCCGCTGTGCAACACAACTGGTTTGGAGAAATAGAAGTGCGCATGTATGTTTGGCTGGCCTAAGACGACTGGCCAAACTGACCTGCTGACTTCTAAGTGCCCACCACTCCTCCATGTCATGGCCCAGCCCCTCCCCGCCCAACACACGTACGCCTCAGCCAGAGCCAGTCGCAGAGAAAGAAAATTATATTATTGTGTTATTATCAATTTATTTTCTGTGACTGACTGACAAATGGGGTGATGCTCCTCTGCCATTACGAAGGAGCCGCCCCTGATTCCACTCACGCCCGTCCCTCATGATTCCTACACTCATGGGCGTAGTGGTAGAGTATTTATTCATATATTGTTAGTTTTATATATTGCTATGTGTTTCTCCATTACTTTGGCTCACACGAAGAAGTAACAATATGCAAGTAAGAAAAAGAAATCAGGGAAGTTAGATTCTTAGCTGATGTGCGTGACTCATCAATCAAATTTTCTTATCTGATGTGCGTGACTCATCACTCAAATTTTGTAGTATGACCCGCCAACAACGAGGAGTTACATTACAACAATATTACACAATTAAACACACAATTAAGGTCCTTATTTCATATTAAAAAGTTATTTTTTATGAATATAAATTAGAACAAGCACTGGCACAGCAAATAGTCTCGGCATTCCAAGAGTTATTGGCGTTATCAATGTCAATGTCTTTAAGCCATATTGAATAGCAGCACGGCTGCTGTTCAGCATGGCTGAAAGTCATCTAAAAAAGCATATGACCCAGCCTACGCTGTGTTCTGAACTCACATATGTGAAAGCACTTTTATGCGCGATAATGAAGATAAAAGTTTTAGTGAAAGAAAATATTTGGGCAAGAGCTCACTGCGCTGTATTCTGACTACGCAGATTTGAAAGCCCTTTCATGTGCGATAATGAAGGAAAAGTTTTGGTGAAATAAAATATTTGGGCAAGAGCACACAAGCAGCAACTATTAAAGAAACTTAAACAAAGTGCAGAGCAGCAACTGCTTGAGACCAGCTCCCATAGCTGCTCCTTGGCTGGGCCAATTACCGGGCGCATGCCCGGCCCCAACAGAAGACCCTTTTTTGTCTGCTTGACCTGTAGTGTGCTTATTTGCTATTCATCTGCCAGAAGCTGGCAATTATGCGTAATTGAAGTTAAAAAAAAGAGGACATGTGAGTGGCGCCTGACTTGATAAACAACATGTTGAAGCCTTTGGCCTCAGCAAAACATTTGCATTTGTTAAATTTGGGAATATCAGTTCCTATTTCAGCTTTATTAAAATAATGAAACACCATAAGCAAGTTACAAAATGGTACAGAAATGGCTTGCGGACGGGTGAGGAGGTGAATAAATAAAGCTAATCTGCATAGGAAAAGAAGCAACAGGGTTGGGAACGGGTTGGAGGAGACAGAGCAAGTGAAAACATGAGCAGTTGTGTGGAGTGCAAAAAGAAAAAGAAGCTCTTACAACGGGAGCAGTGGATGGACATAAGTACTTGGTCCATTCTCTGGGGGAGGACCAGACACAGGAAGAGGATTGACGCGTTCATGCTGTGGACAAATGGAAGCATAGGACATGAGAGCAACGATGGAGCCAACAAATGGTATACCTATGGGCGGGCTGAAGCCTACAGAATTGTAAACATGGCTCCTTGAGACTAACCCTGGTCGGAGCTGGCATAGCGGGGCTACGCGGAGTGCCACAGAGTTTGCATCAAACTCTGTGGAACTCCGCGTAGCTCAGCTACCCCACCCGCCTCCACCCCCCTATTAAGATATACCTTAAGAGTACATTAAAACAATTAAAATACCACTTACCTTAATTGTGGCATCCCCGGGCTGCCCTCCTCCTCTCTTCCGCCGCATTCGTATACAGCTTAAGAAAACTGCTCATGCGTGCACGGCTGCGCATGCACATTTCTCGCAAAGAAATGTGCTGTGTACGAATGTGGCGGGAGAGAGGAGGAGGGCAGCCCGAGGACAACGCAGTTAAGGTAAGTGTTTTTTAATTGTTTTAATGTACTCTTAAGGTATATCTTAATAGGGGGGTGGAGGCGGGCGGCGGGCCAACTCTGCCCCGCTGCGGGCGGAGCGGAGTTCTCCGCCCACGGTTACTTGAGACAGTGCATGCACTGTGTAGCTGAGACCTAAAAAGAAACAGAAACACTAATGGAGATGGAGAAGTCGTTTAAGCCTGTATAGCAAATATAATCAGTCTCAAACCATCCCAAATTCACATTTGTTTAAAAAGATATGAAGCAGCTCTAAGGCATCCCAATGTAACCTCTCCTCACAAATGCATAAGAGCCCCTTCGGACGGTAGCACCAGCAGCACTTTATTTACCGCACTGCGTCACTTTGTCTGGGCCTACTGAGACTACCGGGACCACCCTACCCATCATCCCACATTCCAGGAGACGCCAACGCGGTTCCTCTGCGCCAAGTCACACATAAAAGCGGCTAAGGGAGCCCCTTCGGATAGTATCACCAGCAGCACTTTATTTTCCGCACAACGTCACTTTGCCTGGGCCTACTGGGACTACAGGGAGCACACTACCCAGCATCCCAGATGCCAGGAGGCAGCAAAGTAGTTCCTCTGCACCAGGTGGCGCATAAAAGCAGCCTTGGGCTCTTGCGCTCGGGCAGTAGCACCAGCAGCACTTTATTAATCGCAGGACGTCACTTTGCCTGGGCCTACCAGGCCTACCAGGACCACACTATCCAGCATCCCACATGCCAGGAGGCGCAAACGCAGTTCCTCTGCACCAGGTGGCGCATAAAAGCAGCCTCGGGCTCCCGCAGCCCATCTGCGCCCGTCGGTGGCCGGACGAGGCTGGGCTGGGCTGGGCCAGGTTTCTTGGTTGTCCGCCGCAGTTTGCCGTTCAGGTGGACAACAATGTGCGACTAAAGGTGAGAGTATGGGGAAACGTATAACTACCATGCCTACCAATAAGGATCGCCCCTTAACTATAACTATCACTAGTTTTCTGACTACCGCTATGGGGGCTATCACTAGCAAGATTGACTCTGTGGAGGAGAGATTGGGGGCCATAAAACGGGCATTATATCATAGTACATTGCCGGAGCTGGAGTGCCCAACAGACAGTGATCAATTGAGGACCTCTGATTCAGTCATGGGTGCTACAGCATTGAATGGTTTGGAAACCCCCATAAACACAATTAATACAAGTGTTAACCAGCAAGGCTGTTTTTTAGACACCTCATGCCCACCCCGCCGAAAAAGTCAAAGGCATGCGGCAAGCCGAAGAAAGATGCACTGCTACTGGTAACTCGTAAGAAAACTTTGGTACCTCCTGTAAGGAAGATCGCTAGGGCCTTAGACTTGGAAATTGATGCAGGATCGAAAGAAAATGAAGTCAAAGGGGACTCACTATAGCACACACAACTTATTAGTTCTCTTGAGGTAGTAATGAAGTCACTCCTTGAACCATTTCTAAGCATTCTGAATAGCATTGATAGGTCGCTGAAAATTTTGATTGGCTCAAGTCTATGTAGTCTATCTAGCCTAACTCCTGGGACAAATACTGTACCTAATTCCAATTCCGACCCACCGCTTAAAGCACTTTCTTCCCTGGTCACGTCCCTAAGCCATGCCATTGACACTAACATTTCAACATGTTCCTCCCGGCTTCCGAAAAAAATGCCCCTGTTTTGGCTAGTGGTCTGCCAATTATTTCATCTGGGCCAAAAGAGACTGTAGTGGTTAATCTTCAAGACAACTGTCATGTTACATCAAGGAAAAATCATGAAGAAATACTCCACCTTCCATTTGAAGCCACTCCATTTATAATAGTTCTTAAGAATGTGCCATCTCTGTTACCTAGCAAGGAGGAAGACTTGAATCAGTTAAAGAATAAAACTGTTCATTGGTTGACGAAAGCAGCGGACTGGCCTTAAAGTGACGATTTAATTCACCACATAAATAACGTTGAACGGGTTTCATGGGTGGGCACACAACTGAAAATGGGGCCAGGTGACTGCATTGTTGTAAATTGTAAAAGGAGGTCACTAGTCCATTGTCTTATGGATAGGCTTTCTTGGTGTCATACTGCTAGTGGTTCCATTGAGGCAGTACCATTAGGGTACTTTTACAAGCCATACATACCCTCAGGACATAGGCTTCCACCTTTAACCGGTAACGTCATATATGACTTTGCTATCCCAACCTCTAATCGTTTTTCTCCCTTAGATTTTGTAGATTGACTACATCCTCTGGCGACTGACTGTGTCAGAAAAACTAAGCATGATTTAAAATATAGACCGTCTGAAGGCAGTTCTGGTGGCCTGGAAAAATTAATATTGACTGCTGTGCCACATGCAGTTAGCCCTCCCTCTCCTGAGTCATCATAGCCAGCTTTGTCTGTACCCAATGTTATTGCACTGGGCAAGGTGGCTCAGTCTTCAGTACCATTCAACATGGCTATGATACCCCATAATAATTGTGAGGCAACCGCCCACCCTATCGAGGAAGTGTCCTGTAACCATAATAGTACAACTGTTTATGGTAGCCTTTTTTGGAATCGCTGGCCTGTCCAACAAGTTCAAATCTGAACAGTGGGTTGCTTTCATAAAAAATTATAGTATTGTGTGTTTACAAGACACCTGGTTGAGAGAGCCTGCACACATCAATGGCTACGTTTCTATACATACCCCAGTTAATGCAGACTTAGGTGGTCATTCTAAGGGTGGATTATTAACTCTGGTGTCAACAACATTGTCAGGCAGAGTAGGTAAGACTCAGCTTCACTCACCTCATTTTCAAATTATTAACATTCTTTTTAGAAAAATTGTGACTTTGATACTTGTTAATTTTTATCATAATAATTTTAATATTAAGAACACCGCTATTGCCAAAGACCTAGAAAATTCGTTTACAGACATATACAGGAGATAAATATGGATTTTATCGTTCTTTGGGGGGGGCGATTTTAATTGTAAATTATGCCCCCTATCAAAACAATCTACATGTCATTTATTAGATGGGGCTAGGGACGGCAGTTGTCATTTTTATCACAACCCCTGTGGGAGCATGTTTAACTTATTACTTTCGAAATTTTCTCTTTTCCTTACAATTGATCTTACCCAACCGGATGGTATGGAATCGGTTTCATATGTAGGTAGAGGTCAAGGGACTCTAATTGATTTTTATTGCCCTTTCTGATTATTTCAAACATCATTCTGTGACGTACAGTATACATAAGGTTTGTTTTAGCGATTATTATCCGCTACCCCTTCATCTAGAGATTCAAGCTGTTGACCCCACAATGTCTATCAAATCATGCCCAATAACTTGTGTTAAAAATAAGGGGCTATTGTGGAAGTGGTCCTCTATAAATCCTTATTCTGTTCTACAACAGATCATGACAATCAATATGAATCAAGTTTTAGATTGTCTGAAGGATAGCATAAACGCCCCATCTATGCTAACATCCTTCGCAGCAATAGCTGAGACCTTCAATGCTGCCTTAATTAGTGATCATAAAATAAGACCACGGAGGCAAAGTAAGTGATTTAATAGTGACTGCTCACATTCCCACAACAAACTAGTTAAGGCACCAAATAAAAAATCTTGAGATAAATTGGAGGTAAAACAGTCTGATTTGAGTACAAACAGACGCTAGGGAGACGCAAATTAGACATAAGAAAAGAAGCCTGGGAACAACTCCATGTAGCTTGTCAGTGGAAAGATACCAGACTCTTCTGGAAAACCATTAATTCGGATTTCTTTAATAGCTCTCTCAATAGCAATATTGATGTTCCAATTATGCCTGAAGTCTGGGTAGAATACTTTACTGGTTTATATAGCATTAATGGTGAGCTGCATTCTAATTTAAATTATGGCGTATCAGAATTGGCTCACCCCACACTTCATGAGCGAGAAAGGGCTTTAAATCATACTATGAAGAATAGGCCTTGAGCCCCGACGGCATCCCAGCAGACTTGTTTTTAGCTAATCCCCCCTGTGGGTTCCACTGTTGAATAACATTTTAAGCTGTTATACAACCCAGGGACCTCCTGATTCTTGGAGATCTGTGATAATGGTCCCTATTTTTAAAAAAGGGGACAGGTCTGACCCAAAATGTTATCGGCCCATCTCCTTATTTGATTGTACTTGCAAATGAATGGGCAGGGTTATATTAGAGCGATTGGAGGCTTGGGTAACCGACAGCGGGAAATCTTCATCTCCGCGCTTACGACTCCAGCGATGGACACGGAGCCGCACGACGCCACCTACCGAAGGGCAGGGGTACTGCTGACGAAAAAATTTCCGGATCCAGTCTGACACCTGGGGATATTCTAAGGTAAGAGATCTATCAGTAACTAATGTCTCTTACAGATATATTGTTACACAAGTAGTAACTTGTGCTTTGGGAACGGTAGAACAATGCCTTAATCTGCACCTGGTCATAAGCAAGTACACACTAGCTAAGCCTGGATTCCTCTATCTTTGGTTAATGGATCTTGCGTCCGCTTTTGACTGGGTGCAGAGAGGGAGATTGTGGGAACCATCCATTGTCCACTTCTTAGCTACTATGCACCAAGATGTGAAAGGGAGAGTCAGATATGAAGCAGGTGGCGAACTCACGGCCCCAATAAAAATGAATCGTGAGGTTTGCCTGGGTTGCGTTCTTGCACTTTTTTTATTCTGTTTGTATATAAATGACTTAGAAAACTATATTAAATATGGGAATGTGGATGCCCCATGATAGGCTGTAGGTCGCTGCCGGCATTACTTTATGCAGATGATTGTGTTTTAATGTCTGGAACTGGGGTGGGATTGCAGAGGCTTTTGACTAGGTTTAATGATTTTATGAATGAACTTGTTTTAAAGACTAATGGAGGGGAAATCTTATAGTATGGTGGTGGGTAAATCCCCCACCGTTTTAAAATCTTGTTTTAATAAAAATGAAAGGTTGTCCTATGTCCGCACCTTTTTCTACTTGGAAATTCTTTTCGATCAAAAAAGTAACTGCCATCATTTAGTAGATTCAATGATCATTAGTTTTAATCAAAACCTCGAGGCAAAATTTACGAAAAAGCTAAGCTCTAAACCAATCAATGCAATTATTAATATTTATAAAGCACGCTCCTGTTCTGCTACTCTGTATGGTGTGGGAGTATGGGTTTTTTGCAACATAGGGGGCCTACAAAGAGCCAAGAACATTTTTATGAGACGCTTGTTGACAGTTCCCAAAAGTCTTGCTGCCACTGTCGTCACAGCAAACTAAGTTTGATCCCTTTGTTATATAAAAAAAAACAGTTAGAGATCATGGGGCTAGCTGACTTGTTTTATAATCCAGGTAGTATTGCTAAGATACCAAAAGTGAAATTGAAAAGGAATTTTTTAACTTGTCTATATTTAATCAGAAGAATTTTAGAGATGGCAAAAAAGAGTGTCTTAGAACACTCTTTGCTAGTTTGCACACCAGGCACTGAGCCCTATCTTTCCTTTTATTTCAGCGACGCCAAACTGTTTTATCTTATAAGATTCAGGTTTGGCATCTTGCATTTTTTCGTTTCTTATCCTCGTAAAGTCTATTGCGATGCCAAACTGGATTTGTGCCCATGTGACTCTAAGTCTTTCAAGTGTACATTACATTTTATGTTTTTTTGTAAACTTTATATCATACCAAGGCGGGATTTTATTATTTCCCTTTTAAAGTTTTTAAACATTAGGAAGTGCCGGGCAACACTACATCACCTCCAGCTTTTAAAAATGAATTTACTTGTTTAATGATTTACAGATATTTCTCTTCGGCTGTTCGATTACGGGACATTGTTGGAAAATGATTATATCCTACCTGTTTTAACAAGGATCAATTTCGGGATTTGTTGTTTTTTGGGTTAGGGGAATGTTTATGAATTAATTTATACCCCGCCCCTAATTTATGATGCTATCCGTGGAAACTATTAATTTTAACTTTGAAATGTAGCCACTGAAATTGCTACTGTCTTGGAAAATATCACTTTGTATGTATTTTTTTTTAATTTGTTTTAAATGTTTTATGATGCATTCTGTCATGGCTGATAGTCAGCCAAATAAAGATTTTGATTGATTGATGATTGTATAGTACAACTAAGTGGTACAAGAAACCCTCACTAGGTCAAAATTTGTATTTAGCTTCTCATTTAATGCCCAATAACAGAGACTTGAGTTAATCATGAAGTCCTAAGAAAGGCCTATTTAAGGACTTTACGATGCTGAAGGGTGCATTGTATTGTATAATTTCTATAGTGCTTGCTACCCAGGTGTGACTTGCACAGGTAAGCACGGTGGGGCGGTGGGACGTGGGCAGGGTGGGTGGAGGGGAAGTTGACAGCTGATGGAATAGGTAGAAAAAAAATGTTGTTGAAAATTTTTATTCGAGCAGAGTGAAAAGGATACTTATGCACACAGCAGATTTCAAAATTCTAGAATCAACGCCATAATTAAAAATATTCTTCTAGCAAACATTATTACATTATCCAGACTTTTCTTAAATATTATCTTAAAGTGCAAGTGCAACGTGCAAAATTTCTGAGATTTCCATACTTCCTCTCTACTGCATTATAAATACATCGATCTAATACATTGACTTATCTTCTACCTGGTACTGTTCCAAGTGCACATGTGCTTAAATAAGTTACTAAGAAACCAGTTAGGTGTGTTCACCCTTGGAGTTTTTTTTATGTCTTGTCCATATACTTCCATACTGAGATTTATCTTTTTCTGGCTCCAACCCTTTTCGCATAAGCCTCTTCAAACTTTCTTACTCAATTCATTTTTGTATACCATTCTAGAAGTGTTGGTACTTTGGTTGTCTTCCAGTTCTGAAGGATCTTAGAGCATGCCACCAAGGAAGTGATTGCTAAAAATATTTCCTCTCCTCTAGGTATTGGCTGGGTTTGTCTCTGTTTTAATAAATCAAAGAGTGCTAATTCAGCCTCAGGTTCCACCCTTCACCTGCAGGCCATGGCTAAGCTCAACACAAACTTTCTCCCAGAACTGTCTTACCATTGGACAATTTAAACAGACATGCAACCAGAACCCCTCTTCCACCTGCTGACACCGGAAACATTTATCCTCCACCTCAGAATACATCTTATGGAGTGCTTTGAGAGTGTAGCAAGCCATCCAACGAGAAAAGAAAATCCATTCTTTTGAAATGTGCCGCTCTTGATGCCTTACTACCATTTTGCGAAATAACTTGCCACTCCCCATCCGACAAATTACATTGTGTTTCTTGTTTAATCTTTTTGAGAAAATTGGTTACCAAAAGGGGCTCCCCTTGTTTCTGTAGTAATTGATACCAGTTCCCCACACCACTTAATTTAGTTCTAAACAAAGTGGCTAAAACAAGAGAGGTACCTGTATTACCTTGAAGTGCGTATTTATTCAAAAGTTGTATAATCTGAAAATAGCCGAAAAAGAAAAGCTTACTCAAATGTCTGCATCTAGCTTGAATCTCCTGCCAGTTAATACATCTCCCTCCAAATAAAACAAGCATTTGCAATGCAATAGGTCTCGCATTAGGAAAGTTTGAGCTATTGGTATTGTAAATGACAAATTTTGTATTTATGTGTTGGTTTTGAAAATAGCAAAATTAACAGCTTTGTCATTTACAATGCCAATAGTTTTAACTTTTGCAAATGTGACACCTGTAGCATTTGTAATGCAATATGTGTTGTATTTACGTGACTTAGATGTATTGATATTACAAATAACAATGGCTTTACATTTTTTTTAAATAATTAATACTTAAATAAAAGCTATTGTAATGTATAATGGCAATAGCTTAAACTTTTGTGAATAACTTTTGTGAAGATTATGTTCAGTGTATTGTATTGTGACAAAAATCCAAGAACAGAAGTGGAATATTAAAAAAAAATTGTGACATTTGTAGTAAAGCTTGAAACATTGAGAGACATATTTGAACCAGTTGTTGTTGAATGGTTGCACAGATTGATGTTGTGGTGGCGACGAGTGATGCTGTGGCGTTCAGTGATGTTGTGGTAGCGCACCGTGATGTTGTGGTGCCCCTGAGTGATGCTGTGGTGGTGCTGAGTAATGCTGTAGTGATGCGATAGACTGAGTGCGATAGATAGATAGATAGAGTGAGGGCTATAGATAGAGTCAGGGCGATAGATAGAGGGAGGGCGATAGATAGAGGGAGTGCGGTAGATAGATAGAGGGAGTGAGGGCATTAGATAGAGTGAGGGCGATAGATAGATAGAGTGAGGGCGATAGATAGATAGAGTGAGGGCGATAGATAGCTAGAGTGAGGGCGATAGATAGCTAGAGTGAAGGCGATAGATAGATAGATTGATAGAGTGAGGGCGATAGATAGATTGATAGAGTAAGGGCGATAGATAGATTGATAGAGTGAGGGCGATAGATAGATAGATAGAGTGAGGGCGATAGATAGATAGAGTGAGGGAGATAGAGTGAGGGCGATAGATAGATAGAGTGAGGGCGATAGATAGAGTGAGGACGATAGATAGAGTGAGGGCGATAGAGTGAGGGCGATAGATAGAGTGAGGGTGATAGATAGATAGATAGATAGATAGATAGATAGATAGATAGATAGATAGATAGATAGATAGATAGATAGATAGATAGATAGATAGATAGATAGATAGATAGATAGATAGATAGATAGATAGATAGATAGATAGATAGATAGATAGATAGAGTTAGGGCGATCGATAGCTAGAGTGAAGGTGATAGATAGATTGATAGAGTGAGGGCGATAGATAGATTGATAGAGTAAGGGCGATAGATAGATTGATAGAGTGAGGGCGATAGATAGATAGAGTGAGGGCGATAGATAGATAGAGTGAGGGAGATAGAGTGAGGGCGATAGATAGATAGAGTGAGGGCGATAGATAGAGTGAGGACGATAGATAGAGTGAGGGCGATAGAGTGAGGGCGATAGATAGAGTGAGGGTGATAGATAGATAGATAGATAGATAGATAGATAGATAGATAGATAGATAGATAGATAGATAGATAGATAGATAGATAGATAGAGTTAGGGCGATCGATAGCTAGATAGAACATGCATTGTAAGTCAGTCATTAAAGTTTCCACTTCCTTCATAAAATTAAGACTTTTCTTCAACGTAACTAGAAATGGTGGGTGAGAAAAATCACATAACAGGGCCAGTGGCTCGTTCCGTTTTTTTTAAACAATAAAAACATTACAGGCTTTTGCAAGGACTGTTGGCTTTGCTGTTGTATGCTGAATAAGTTTCAGTTTCTGAATTGCCTTTTGTGCAGTAATTCATACAATATTAAGAGGACTTGAAGGTGTACGGGCGGGATTTTCCCTTCTAACGTCTGCTTACCATTTTCTGGAAATCCCGTCACAGGTCCACTGGACCTTTTTACCTGTCATAGAATGAATTAGGCAATCTATCTACCAGTAATCAACAAATTTCAACAGTTCCCATTGTTTCCCCCAAAGAACCACCAACCAAAGACTAAGTTTAAAGATTTATTACAAAGCCAAAAACAACTGAAGGTATAAACACCTCAGCAAAAGGTTCAGAAGGTAAACAGGCACTAATACAAACATAATCCTACGGAAGAGTCTCAGACGGCTCAGGAATAATACAAGGATCAATTCAAGAATCATCAGGCTAACAAGAATTGCTATAACCTGAGTTTTAGTATGCATTGATAAAAGGTATAAATTCAGGTTAATCTGTCCCTACACTATACTAAGTGACATCCCTACTCAACAATAACCCAACCTAATCAAGGTGTCAGCAGTGGTGACTTCCAAAGAAGTTCACCCACTTTCTCTCTGTTAGTCTAGAGTCTCCTCAGTCATGGCTAAGCTCTCTGACAACCAACCGCTCCCTCTCGTCTCTCAGCTCATCTCTTCTGTCTCCTCCCTCGGGGTGCTGTCCCTAATACAAAACCCCACAATGCGGACGACACGCCTTCAGGTACGCCCCTCTCGAAGGTGTTGGTTTTCAGATTTTTCCATTATGGCACCTCTCCATCCTTGTCCGTTAAAACGTCCTTGGGTCCCAGGCTCTCCTTCGCTTTAAGTTGCTTTCTTAAATTCCTCGGCTACTCCTCCACGTCTGAGCCTAGCATCCTAACACTCATACACAATGGGCCCTTCTACTCCACTATCGGCTTAGCTCTGCACCTGCAAAGGAATACATGTGAATCGGCTCACAAATTCCTAATGTTGCAATTGACTTTAGCTAAAGGCAGCTTTCTCTAAAACATTTCTACGATTTAATGCTAAGCAAGACAATTTCGATCAAGCCTACAAGACTTCCATGAACTAGGCCTCTGCACGTTATAGGCCCAACATCCTAACATGAGCAATAGCTTTTCGTTCTTGTAGCCTCCGTCTTTAAAGCAAAATACATTTTCTATCTCAAGCAATTTTATCACGGTTAACAAGGTACAACTATGTATTTTAATAAAGCAGATCTAGAAGTACAATGGTCTACCAAACACATCTCTATGTTAAAACAGCATTATTAATTTCCAACTCTTAACATTAGCTCTCCATGTAATTCTAATACCAAGGACATTAGTTCTCAACCCTACATTGCATTTGAACACGATTAGTAAATCCTTTATATATGCGGGTGTTAACTACTTGTACATATGATACACCATTACAAATTTTACTTCTGTTTGGCGCTCTCTCAAAGGCGTTGAGGACTTTTTTTGTGACTTGAGCTGGTTATGGTGAGAGGTATAGACGTGTGTCGGAGGCAGCCCCACTCTGGTCTCCGAGCAGTTTGTTCTGCTGCGACCCAGAGGGCTGTTGAATGTGGTTGATTTATATGGAAATCGTAAATTATTTTCTGCAGGATTCATGTATGTGACCTAAAATACATATTTCCAGTGAAAAACCTTCCAAAAGTGCTGACCGGAGACATTACCATTTTTTTTGGGTAATTCCTCAGTAAGGGGGGGGGGGGTGCAGAATGCACCTACTACTAGGCCAGAAACACTGATTTAGGCTAAGTGTGTTCGGGCTGAGCCCTGCGATGCTCTGTATTATATTTTGTGCAAATTATATATAATTCTGTGTAAATGTCCCAAAATTATACTTTAATAGCAAAATATGATGTGCTGCTATCTGCCCCCCCACCTTGTGCACCCAGGGGTTTTTGAGCAGAAAATGTCTTCTTTTGACTCGAGTCATCTGCGCAATGCAAGTGTCTTTCAAGAGTTGTATGCAGGCGCGCACCTGGAAAAGACAGCTGTTAGATTGTGTGGTACCAACTGTTTGCTCATTTCCTTGAAAATAAAATGTCGCCCAGGCCCAGTCTGCGGGGCGGGAGGGTCTGCATGGCTCAAAGTAAAAGAAGGTGGTGGCCTGCGCATTTTTTTGGTCGGATTTGGCGCCAACAATTTTCTGAAAAACTAAGTGAACCGAAATTAGCACGATCACCCAGCGTAGGGAAGTAGCTGTGCACCCCTGAAAATGACGAAGCAGTGGAACCCCCTATCTAGAGCTTCATTCATCGAGGAAGTACAATACACAAGTAGAACGCCCCCCCCCCCCCCCCGCCCCCATGTCACCATTTGGAGTTAACATCAACTGTCCTCAAGCCTTTGAAGTGTCCAAAAGCGGTATGCCAGTGTGTCACAAAAGTCCTGGGTACATAAAAGTGGGCAAATGAGTGATGGGAGGGATGAGGCGCAGGCCAGGCCCCGTCTGCTGGGACAGCATATTGAAAGCACTGTCAGGAGGCGATGAGGGAAGACAGGAGAAGAAAGACGGATTAAGTGGGGAGGGGGGCGGACTGCGGAGAAGGGAGATGCAGTGGGAACAAGAGTGAGACTGCACAGCGCTAAAGGAAAATAGGGAGAAACTCAAAATTAAACGAGCAGACTCCTACTTGACACAGGTACTGCCACCTATATTGTTAGATATTTTTCATAGATAGTTAACGTTAGCAGACTGCATTCTTATGATCTGAAGCCGGGAGTTGAGTGTGTGCGCGCACGCAAAAAGAACAACCAGGCATATGATATGTGTGCATTTAAGCAGCGGATGTGGCTGCTTCAAGTTGACATGTGAATTTTTACAAGAAAACAAAAGAAGGAAGTCCCTTCATAGTGCAAGGGGCACTTTTGCATAGAAAATGAAGTGTGCCCTTGTCTACAACAACACCTCCTCGGTGTTACAGTCAGCCTTACAGCTCATATCACACGCCATAAGGACCTATGGTGCAGGCGGACCGGGGTGAAGTGAAGCTAGGCTACAACTGCACAATGACACGGGAGGGGCGGTGTGCTGGTCGGCTTTACATGGTATCCGTGTCCCAGGCCGGGGTGCGCACAAGGGGGGCTATATACAGAGGGAAAGCAGGGATAGGAATGATGTGCACACTCCGGAGCTGTGCACAAAGGACTGCTGCAATAGAGGAATCGGACTGTACTCACAGGGTCGATTAGGATGGCGGACGGAAATGTGTACTGTCCGCCATGGTGGGGGAAATTTTACTCCTGGCTGCGCCGCGGAGATTCCGCGGTTGGGATTAGGATAATCATGTCACGAAACTCTGACCGCGGCGGACGGATCATAACCAACACCGTCCGCGGTGGACGGAACACATCCAACTCCGTCCGCGGCGGACGGAGTCCAATGAACAACCACTGCCGCGGACGGAAATGACCGCGGAAAATAACACATGTACCGCCATACCTGTGAATACTCTGTGGCCGCAATTAGGATAAATCCGCCCGTACCACGGAACGCACAGCCATCCACGTCCGCGGCGGAAAGAATGCAACGATAAACACAGCATCACTGCGGAAGGCCAACACGCACAACATCCCTAGCGGCAAACAAATGTTAGAAAGTGTACCGCAAGTCCAAAGCAAACATACGAACATTGACAACGCCCCCCCCATACACTAACACCAAGCACAAGCCACCATGACACGTCCCAAGTATCCAATAATGCACACTAGTCAACACGCCCACCTACCACCTGACTGCCAACAACCATTGAGACACGACTATAAAATGACACCCACACACTACCACAATCCTTTGCATCACAGCATTGCTGCTAGCAAGAGGCCCTATTCGAGATACTGCTAACTCACATAGAAGACACACAACCACCACCCTACCACACCCACCACACAAACACCCACCACACAAATCCTACACATCACACACCACCCACCTGCACCCCCCAACTCACTCAACTCACACACTGAGCACCACACACCATGGCACCCAAAAAAAACCTAAATTCACGGAGACCGAGTTGAGGGTAATGGTAGATGAAATAATCCGTGTTGAGCCCCACATCTTCGGGGCCCAAGTCCAGCAGACGTCCGTGGCGCAAAAGAACCACATGTGGGACAGGATCGTCACTCGGGTGAATGCGTCGGGGACTGTGCCGAGGACGAAGCATGACATTCAGAGGCGGTGGCATGACCTGAAGACCAGGGTGAAGGGCATCCGAGCTAAAAACTTTGCTAGAGCCAATCATACTGGCGGTGGAACACCCCCGGAGCCCATACCCTACACCGATTGGGAGGAGAAGGTGCTGGTGATACTACACCCAGAGAGCCTAGACGGACTTGACGAAGGAGAAGAGGCTGGTGAGTACAAACCAAGCACCACGATCAGCACGACATGGTCAGGCTCACACAACTGAGAAGAAA
Organism: Lissotriton helveticus; assembly: GCF_964261635.1. Classification (NCBI taxonomy): domain Eukaryota; kingdom Metazoa; phylum Chordata; class Amphibia; order Caudata; family Salamandridae; genus Lissotriton; species Lissotriton helveticus. The sequence goes on from NC_136057.1 coordinate 1,380,912,579, forward strand.
CTTCTCCTACGCCCCAACCCATGCACGTTGGACACCAACTCACAAACATGTACATGGCTCCCAACAGGCCCCCATGTTCACGGGGAGGGTGGTGGTGGAGGGTGGGGTGTGTGAGAGGCCCAAACTACAACTCCCAACAGGCCCCCATGTTCACGGGGAGGGTGGTGGTGGTGGTGGAGGGTGGGGTGTGTGAGAGGCCCAAACTACAACTCCCAACAGGCCCCCATGTTCACGGGGAGGGTGGTGGTGGTGGTGGAGGGTGGGGTGTGTGAGAGGCCCAAACTACAACTCCCAACAGGCCCCCATGTTCACGGGGAGGGTGGTGGTGGAGGGTGGGGTGTGTGAGAGGCCCAAACTACAACTCCCAACAGGCCCCCATGTTCACGGGGAGGGTGGTGGTGGTGGTGGAGGGTGGGGTGTGTGAGAGGCCCAAACTACAACTCCCAACAGGCCCCCATGTTCACGGGGAGGGTGGTGGTGGTGGTGGAGGGTGGGGTGTGTGAGAGGCCCAAACTACAACTCCCAACAGGCCCCCATGTTCACGGGGAGGGTGGTGGAGGTGGTGGAGGGTGGGGTGTGTGAGAGGCCCAAACTACAACTCCCAACAGGCCCCCATGTTCACGGGGAGGGTGGTGGTGGTGGTGGAGGGTGGGGTGTGTGAGAGGCCCAAACTACAACTCCCAACAGGCCCCCATGTTTACGGGGAGGGTGGTGGTGGTGGTGGAGGGTGGGTTGTGTGAGAGGCCCAAACTACAACTCCCAACAGGCCCCCATGTTCACGGGGAGGGTGGTGGTGGTGGTGGAGGGTGGGGTGTGTGCGACAGGAAACAGAAATGTCTACAAATCTATATGAACATGTAATGTCCACATTACTGACCAGCTCTATCTTGTCCCTCAGGTGATCGTGCACTGACTGGGGAAACCAGTACCCGGCCGCCAGCCTCGCCTCCCACACATACAGGACTCTCTGGTGACGAGGACACAGGCAGCTCCGGTGCGGAGGATGGAGCGGGACCAAGCACACAGCCAGGGCCATCTGGCTCACAGGGACTCCCGGGACCGACCAACGTCGCATGTGTGACTCCAGCGACACCTGTCTCTGTGATCTGCACAGTCCCCACCACCACCAGTACCACCAGTACCACCAGTACCACCAGTACCACCAGTACCACGACTCCTGCCTGTGCCACCCAGCCTAACCCAGCGCACGACGCTGGTCCATCGGCCTCACACACAAGCAGGGTGAGTGTGCCACAAAGAGAGGCAACGGGACATCAGCCAATCAGGCGAGCCACACACCGCCGTGCAGAGGAAGGACAGCTACCCCATCCAGTGGCAGAGTCCCTACAAGCCCTTGCCAGGTGCCAGGCGTCATACGACCGGTCCCAGGCAAAAGCTGATCGTGCACACCAGGACTCAGTGGACAACACCAACATGTTGCGCGAAATCTCTGGGTACCTTTGCCAGATGGTGCACATCATGGGCCAGCAGGCAACGATGTGGAGGGAATGGGTTGGCCGGAACAACCCCCCCCCCCCTCCACCAATTGTCGTAGCGCCACTGCCACCGTCACCTCCGCCTCCACCGCCACCGTCACCTCCGCCTCCACCGCCGCCACCACCACCTGTGCCCCTGGCGACGGATGTGGCCCATCAACAACCTGCCCCCCCAGCTGCCTCTGTTCCACCTCAGAGACGGAGGGGCCGGCCGAGGCAGGAAGTGGCTGAGAGCAGTGTTGGAGCGCCATCCACACGCTCCAAGAGGGTACGCCAATGACAATGTCACTGCCTGTGCCAGACATTCACCCTGCTAAGTATCCTGTCCCACAGACAATCATTCCCACTGGTCTGCTGGACTACCCTGACACCCCCCAATGTGGTGTCAGCACGGACATTTTATCTGCCATTACCTTCAACTCCAACTCCCTCCACCCCACTTACTTGTAAATAATCACCAGCACAAAAGCACAACCTGTAAATAAATTGCACTTACACACACAATGATGTTTTGCCTCCATGTTTATTCACATGATTGCCTTCAGAAACAGACGTAAACAGGTTCAGGGATCATAGTCGTACATGATCATGGCGCTGCGGGAGTGACCTAGGGAAAATCAGAGACAGCAAACACACGTCAGGAAACAGATTGACACACATCACAACACAATGCACAGCAACATTACACAAACTACAATCATCACAAAAGCATGGGATGAGAGCACACACATCATGGAGACTTGTATGTCCAAAAAAATGAAGACACACATATGCAACCATCACAAACAACACCCAGCTGATGAACCCCACATCCACACAACACCAGCAAACATACATGAGGCATTGTCAACCGCCACTAGAGGTAGTTACTCACATTCAAGGGAAGTAGCGATCTATGAGCTGGCGCCTCTGGTCCACACCTTCCTCCTCACCACTATCCTCATCAGTCGACATGGGTGGGATGGGAGGCCGAGGAACTTCTTCGTCTTCAGGGTCCAACAGCAGTTCAATGTCATTTCGTACTGCCAGGTTGTGGAGCATGCAGCAGGCAATCACGATCCTGCATACTTTTCCAGGTGAGTAAGGCAGGGCCCCTCCGGTCTTATCGAGGCACCTAAACCTAGACTTTAGCAGTCCAAAGGTACGTTCGATGACTCTCCGTGTCCTTCCATGTGCATCATTGTACCGCATTTCACCCGCTGTTGTAGGATTACGTAGGGGACTGAGGAGCCAGGGCCGGTTTGGGTACGCCGAGTCGCCTATGTAGGGGGATGAGAGACACAAACATCACAACAAGATATGGTGGGTACCCCATGCCACACAGAGAACACAAGAGTCCCCACTGCACACTCACCAACAAGCCACGCTTGACCGGGTCGCAGATTTGCCATGAGTCGTGGGACAATGCTGCTCCGCATGATGTGGGCGTCATGTGCGGAGCCAGGAAATCTTGCACACTCATGGGAGATGATGTTGTTTGCCAGGCACACCACCTGCACGTTCAGCGAATGGAAGTGTTTGCGATTCCTAAAAACTTGCTCACGTGCCCGTGGTGGAATGATAGCGATGTGTGTGCCATCAATTGAACCCACAACATGAGGTATGTGGCCCAGTGCATAGAAGTCAGCTTTGACTGCTGCCAACTCTTCCGGCCGTGGGAAATGTATGTAGTCATTCTTGTACAGCATCATAGCTGTTAAGACATCCCGAAGAACCGTGCTGAACATGGCCTGTGACATCCCCCCGGCATGTCCAACTGTGTACTGAAATGTGCCAGTAGCAAAGAAATGTAGTACCGCCATGACCTTTGCAGTGGGTGTAATCGACCCAGGATACGTCCTACGTGGCTGCAGATGAGGAGACAATTGAGCCACAAGCTCCAGCAACCGACGTCGATCCAGCCGGAATTTCCTAATCACCTCCTCGTCAACCATATCCTCCAGCACAGTGTATGGCCGATGCACATTTGGAGCCCTCCTGTGTGGGAGAGAGATGTAACTTAGGTTAACTTACAAACGACGCATACGTGTACAACTCCATCACATGTGAACCTTACTGACAAAACGTCAGTCTTCACCCTAATGTTTAGTAGCCACATCACAGACACACATGCAACTGCATGCACACAAACGATAATTATACACACGCCATGTCATCAAGCACCAATGCCAACACCAATAATGTTGTGCATACGGTAATTACATGCATGGTGACACAACGTCCAAAACACATACACTGACTGCATGTGTACCACCACCACTGTAGTCACCTCGCCAGAACAAGACACTGACAACAGATGCATAATTTGGCCATACAGCCGTGATGTACTGTGTAGTTGTGAAGATGTAATAACGTCTGTAGGGTCACACCCGACGTCAACACGTCCAAATGCAAATCTGTTGCCCATTGTGTGCCGACCGATGGGCATAGTATGGACACACATGCTATATTGTATGACATATGACCTTTCCCTATCACGCTCACAACCCTCATGACGCAACTGCACAGAACACATCACGGTGCAGCGTCTGACAAGATAACATAATTGGCGCCGCCATGGCGGTGCACAACTTCCGCTACTTCCCAAAGGCCATACGCGGCCAGCGTCCCTCTTCCCATTGGCTGCATGTGCACGGACCGTCACGGGCACACATCGGCAACCGCACGTGCAAGCTTCAGGCACGGATGCTTCAGTTGCAACAATGTTCTATCACTGGCGCCACCATGGCGGTGCACGTACTCAGCGGGGGAGGTGCAGGCCTATACACCCTGTAGATGTACTCAATGGACATGCCAGTTCATGTCCCCTCTTACAGTCACATTGCATCATCCACCGTACACCGGCCGGAGCGGCCGGGCCAAGGACGGCCGTGCCGGCCATGTCCACAACCACCGTGCCCGGCCTGCACCTCCCCCGCTGAGTACGTGCACCGCCATGGTGGCGCCAGTGATAGAACATTGTTGCAACTGAAGCATCCGTGCCTGAAGCTTGCACGTGCGGTTGGCGATGTGTGCCCGTGACGGTCCGTGCACATGCAGCCAATGGGAAGAGGGACGCTGGCCACATATGGCCAATCGCAAGTAGCGGAAGCAGTGCACCGCAACAACAGGGCCAGTCATTGGCCCATTTCACGAACACGCTTCCAGGGCTGACCAATTGCTGGCGACGTATGCCACTGACACGTGCTGAGGGCCCTATATATGTGTGTTGGCCAAAATGACACTTCCTACCCTGGGGACCAGTGCTGCCTGTTCACCTCCACCTGCTGCTGCTGAGCTGACCACCGACTGCTGCCTGTGACCATCACCTCGACCTGCTGCTGCTGCTGAGCTGACCACCGACTTTTGCCTGTGACCATCACCTCGACCTGCTGCTGCTGCTGAGCTGACCACCGACTGCTGCCTGTGACCATCACCTCGACCTGCTGCTGCTGCTGAGCTGACCACCGACTGCTGCTCTAGTGCCATACTCCGTGATCCTGCCATGTCGAGAGGCAAAGAGATCCGGTCTCGACCCTTCACCGCCGCGGAGCTTGATGTCCTCGTGGACGGTGTGCTCCGCAACTATGGACGCCTCTACGGCGCACCAGGACGGGTGGTAAGTGCAGTGTGGGACATGTTGGTGTGCATGAGGGGGCCAAATAATCAGGCCTATTTCTATCTTAGCTGTGTAGTGTGGGCTAGACATATGTTCCTGATTGTGCATGGCTGCTGACAGTTACGTCTTGCCCCTATGTGTGTGACAGGCCAACTGTCCACTGACTTAAACCCTTTTGTCTCCCATCATGGTAGGTCAAGCTGCACCTTCGCAAGGACCTGTGGAGGAGCATAGCACGGGAAGTACGGGCATTGGGGGTGTGCAACAGACGACATACACACTGCCACAAACGCTGGGACGACATTTCCAGGCTGAGCAAGAATGTAGCGGAAGTTACACTGGGCATGATTCCAAGGACGCCCCGTCTGGCCCGACGCTCCATGACCCCTCTCGTGCACCGTATCATTGCAGTGACGCATCCTGAACTGGCCGAACGTCTGAGTGCCGATCAACAGCAAACTAGCGGTGAGCATACTGTCTGTGTAGGAAACCTGTGAGTGCTATGCATGTATTGGTGCACAGACACAGTATTGAGTTCCGTGTTGCGTATGTATCTCTGTGATGCCATTTTGGTCCCATTGGGTGGTTGTCATTTGACATCCAGGTCCGCCATGTTGACACGCCACTTGCTTAGTAGTTGAGTGTTGAAGCACATCCCCTAGTGGTCCATGGCCCCATGGCAGGAAATGTGAGGATGACTGGTAGAGGTGGGCCGTGTGCAGGATGGGGGCTACAAAATCTTTGTCAGCTATGTAATTTGGCACTCCTGGTCCTTCTGTACGTCAGTGTGCCCATGACTCACACATCTTTTATGTGCATTTCAGCTATGACAGAGGACACTCAGCCACAGACGGTGGAGATTAGTCGAGGAAATGAGTCCGGCTCAGACTTCGCACACACGCAGACTGACACAGAGGAGGCCAGCGCCGGAGAGGGGGACAGGACCGTCCCTGAGGACTCGCATGTGGAGACACCATCGTCCTCCTCGTCGGACACTCTTGGTGAGCCTGCACTGTTGTCACAGACTGGGAGTGGGCTATCATCACCTTCTGTCGGAAGACAGCACACAGGGCCCACACTTCCGCCAACTGCACCATGTACTGTTCGTGGCCGGAGGAGTAGGGGGAGCAGAGTGGCGTTCGGTGCAGGCACCGCTGCCCCTGCCACGGTGAGCCAAAATGCACTGTGTGCTGAGGCCGTTGATCTGCTGCGACAGCTGTGTGTGGGGCAGACCAATATGACAAATGCTTTCCAGGACCATGATAGGAAGTTGGGGCAGGTGGTGGCATTCATGGAAGGGAACTAACAAAACAAAGGTGTGTGGAGGGTCAAGGGGAATATTTAGAGACCTGTATGCTACCTCCCCTGCTACATGAACATAAGACATACAAAGCAGACCAGGTCTGGGGGGGTGTATAACCATACCAGTGACTACGGACCAGCTGGATACGCAAGTGTATCAGTGCCATTAGTAGTTATTGGAAACAAACAGGCTAGAAAAAATCCCATCAGACCACCCTTTATGGTGGAGTGTGCGTCACGTGGGACTTTCTGATCAAACCATAACACAACCAACCAATTAGTGTTAGTGTGAAAATGGATGTCAGTAATCTTAGCCATAGTGTTTGCCAAAGGAGTGGACTAGTAAAGTGCAGTGCTCAGGAAATGGTGAAAAATAAAATTAACTACGCAGGCTCTGACTAAGTGTGCATACAGAAGTCTGTGTGTCAGAAAGTTAAAAACACGCCTGGTGGAGGACTACTACTCCATGGCGCTGTGCAGTTTGGTCGACATGTTTCAGCCTACGGGGAATTACCCCGGCTTTCTTCAGGACCTTGAGATGTGAAATAGCTACTGCAACCAAACCCAAGTAATCCGTTGGGAAGGGATAACCATGACGTTACTGTTAGACAAATACATATCTACCAAGAATTTAGGCGTCCACTGGTGGGAGAAGATACTCTTCTTCCCAGCCTTGTGTGGGTGAAAACCTCACCTCACCCGGCAACCGCTCGGGAGAATGAGGCCCCGCTCTGTCCGTCGGTGCCCCTGGGTCTAAGCCAAGCGGAAGTGGAGGGGATGCATGGCGATCTTGCAGGTCTACACAGGACAGTGCAGTCATTGGCAAGCAGTGTGTCGTCTGCAATAATACAGTCGCATGAACAGGGTGCTACTTCTGTTTCCCCATCTACACCACTGGATGTCTCAGGGGGTAGTGATTATTCTGAGCAGGACTCAAATACAGGTTATTGCACTAGAAGCAGCATCAGACAGCACGTCAGGGCACGCAGGGCACAGACCCCATCCCCTAGATCAGCTAAATCTGTTCACGTAGACAACGTCAGATACACTGGAGTACACACACAGGATCCACAAGTGTTGTTGGGGAACATGCCTTCAGGAGCTACACAGGCATTCAACACAAAAGGTACTCCCAAGGCAAGGGATACTCACATGTCCATGGACTGTACCTTGGACAAGGCCAGTCAGAAGACAAAGGCACCTCCTAAGAGCAGGGAGACTCCCAAGGGCAGGTCCACAACAGAGGAAAGGGACACTCCCAAGGACAGTGAAAAGACAAAGGCACCTCCTAGGAGCAGGGAGACTCCCAAGGGCAGGCCCACAACAGAGGAAAGGGACACTCCCAAGGACAGTGAAAAGACAAAGGCACCTCCTAGGAGCAGGGAGACTCCCAAGGGCATGCCCACAACAGAGGAAAGGGACACTCCCAAGGACAGTGAAAAGACAAAGGCACCTCCTAGAAGCAGGGAGACTCCCAAGGGCAGGCCCACAGCAGAGGAAAGGGACACTCCCAAGGACAGTGAAAAGACAAAGGCACCTCCTAGGAGCAGGGAGACTCCCAAGGGCAGGCCCACAGCAGAGGAAAGGGACCATCCCAAGGACAGTGAAAAGACAAAGGCACCTCCTAGGAGCAGGGAGACTCCCGAGGGCAGGCCTACAGCAGAGGAAAGGGACACTCCCAAGGACAGTGAAAAGACAAAGGCACCTCCTAAGAGCAGGGAGACTCCCAAGGGCAGGCCCACAGCAGAGCAAGGTCCATCTCCCAAGGGCAGGGACACACACAGATAGCAGGTGTCTACTGGAGACAGGTGCACCACGGACGACAAGTCTGCTGGCAGGAACAGGGCGGCGACCAGGGCACAGGCTACATCCAGAGACAACACTCCACCTAAGGATAAGGCACATCCTACGGACAAGGCATCTAGCATGGACAATGGCGCAATCAAGGACAGGCATACTTCACCCCTGGCTGCACTGAGGCTGATGTTTTCTACTGAATGCCAAACAGATGTCTCCGCGGCGGAGTCCCCCCATACCTCCACTCCCATCCAGGCCAGTCAGAAGCAGAGGAGGGTGTCCCCTGTTGTTGCATCCCCCATTACACATGATTCCGAGTCCAGGCGGCAGGCACACAGCAAACGACAAGCAGGCTCCAGCACGTCCCCAGAAACCCGATCCCCGGCTGCAGATGCTCCACCTATGGTGGGTGGTGATTCTTTAGAGTCCCCACCACTTGGCAGTCCTGTCCTGTCCAGGGTGCACTCGCACATCCCTAAGAAATGCAGACACACACCATTGACACCTGCCAACCCCGATTTGGCTCAAGGTCAGCTATCCCCAGCTCCCAGGCCCACCCTGCCTCCTGGCCCATACAGCCCTGTGGCTCATCATTTCAGTTGTCCCAGTGGCGCTGGTGCAGTTGACTCTCATGTATCAGATGGTCGCACTGTGTCTGTTGTTGGCTGTCATGCATCATGTAGTGGCACAGTCTCAGTTGTGCCCTCTCCTGTTGCAGGTCCTGGCAGTGTATCTGGGTCTATGGCTCACGTGTCAGTTAGAAGATCTGTGGCTGTGTTGCACACTCCTGTTTCTGGTGCTGGCAGTCTGTCTGGGTCAGTGGGTCACGTGTCAGTGACTACATCTGTGGCTGTGTTGCACACTCCTGTTTCTGGTGCTGCCAGTGTGTCTGGGTCCGTGGCCCATGTGTGTGTCACTCGGGCTGTGGCTGTGTCTCACACTCCTGTTGCTGGTGCTGCCAGTGTGTCTGGGTCCGTGGCCCATGTGTGTGTCACTCGGGCTGTGGCTGTGTCTCACACTCCTGTTGCTGGTGCTAACAGTGTGTCTGGGTCCGTGGCCCATGTGTGTGTCACTCGGGCTGTGGCTGTGTCTCACACTCCTGTTGCTGGTGCTGACAGTGTGTCCGAGGCAGGTAGTTCATGCAGTCCCCCTGATTCTGTGATGTGAGGTGCTGAACACTTCAATCAAATGTTATTTCACATGGTGTGTCCATTGGGAACTGCGTGGCACTCTTGTGGTTCCTGTGACGGGTTGGTAGGGACACGTACTTGTGCTGCCTCTGATGTACCTGCTCTGTACTCCACAATGCCCTGTTGCTGTTCTGATACTGCATTCTGCACTCTAGTTTACTGCCTATGATGTACCTGCTCTGTACTCCACAATGCCCTGTTGCTGTTCTGATACTGCATTCTGCACTCTAGTTTACTGCCTATGATGTACCTGCTCTGTACTCCACAATGCCCTGTTGCTGTTCTGATACTGCATTCTGCACTCTCATGTGCTGCCTCTGATCAACCTGTTCAGTGCAATGGACTGTTGATGCACTTAGCCCCTCTCACGTGCTGCCTCTGATGGACCTGTTCTGTGCAATGGACTGTTGATGCACTTAGCCCCTCTCACGTGCTGCCTCTGATGGACCTGTTCTGTGCAATGGACTGTTGATGCACTTAGCCCCTCTCACGTGCTGCCTCTGATGGACCTGTTCTGTGCAATGGACTGTTGATGCACTTAGCCCCTCTCACATGCTGCCTCTGATGGACCTGTTCTGTGCAATGGACTGTTGATGCACTTAGCCCCTCTCGTTTACTGCCTATGATGTAGCTGCTCTGTTGGGCACAATGCCCTGTTGATGCTCTGATACTGCATTCTGCCCTCTCATGTGCTGCCAATGATGTACCTGCTCTGTTGTCCACAATGCCCTGTTGCTGTTCTGATACTGCATTCTGCCCTCTCGTTTACTGCCTCTGATGTACCTGCTCTGTACTCCACAATGCCCTGTTGATGCTCTGATACTGCATTCTGCCCTCTCATGTGCTGCCAATGATGTACCTGCTCTGTACTCCACAATGCCCTGTTGATGCTCTGATACTGCATTCTGCCCTCTCGTTTACTGCCTCTGATGTACCTGCTCTGTACTCCACAATGCCCTGTTGATGCTCTGATACTGCATTCTGCCCTCTCATGTGCTGCCAATGATGTACCTGCTCTGTACTCCACAATGCCCTGTTGATGCTCTGATACTGCATTCTGCCCTCTCGTTTACTGCCTCTGATGTACCTGCTCTGTACTCCACAATGCCCTGTTGATGCTCTGATACTGCATTCTGCCCTCTCATGTGCTGCCTCTGATGTACCTGCTCTGTACTCCACAATGCCCTGTTGATGCTCTGATACTGCATTCTGCCCTCTCATGTGCTGCCAATGATGTACCTGCTCTGTTGTCCACAATGCCCTGTTGCTGTTCTGATACTGCATTCTGCCCTCTCGTTTACTGCCTCTGATGTACCTGCTCTGTACTCCACAATGCCCTGTTGATGCTCTGATACTGCATTCTGCCCTCTCATGTGCTGCCAATGATGTACCTGCTCTGTACTCCACAATGCCCTGTTGATGCTCTGATACTGCATTCTGCCCTCTCGTTTACTGCCTCTGATGTACCTGCTCTGTACTCCACAATGCCCTGTTGATGCTCTGGTACTGCATTCTGCCCTCTCATGTGCTGCCAATGATGTACCTGCTCTGTACTCCACAATGCCCTGTTGATGCTCTGATACTGCATTCTGCCCTCTCGTTTACTGCCTCTGATGTACCTGCTCTGTACTCCACAATGCCCTGTTGATGCTCTGATACTGCATTCTGCCCTCTCATGTGCTGCCTCCGATGTACCTGCTCTGTACTCCACAATGCCCTGTTGATGCTCTGATACTGCATTCTGCCCTCTCATGTGCTGCCAATGATGTACCTGCTCTGTACTCCACAATGCCCTGTTGATGCTCTGATACTGCATTCTGCCCTCTCTTTTACTGCCTCTGATGTACCTGCTCTGTACTCCACAATGCCCTGTTGATGCTCTGATACTGCATTCTGCCCTCTCGTTTACTGCCTCTGATGTACCTGCTCTGTACTTCACAATGCCCTGTTGATGCTCTGATACTGCATTCTGCCCTCTCATGTGCTGCCAATGATGTACCTGCTCTGTACTCCACAATGCCCTGTTGATGCTCTGATACTGCATTCTGCCCTCTCATGTGCTGCCAATGATGTACCTGCTCTGTACTCCACAATGCCCTGTTGATGCTCTGATACTGCATTCTGCCCTCTCATGTGCTGCCAATGATGTAGCTGCTCTGGTGCCAACTTTGCCCATGCTCACGCACACACTGTGATTATACCCCTATAATGTACAATAAAGGTAGTCTATCAAGTCTCGTGGTCTGTCGTTGTCATTCCTGCTTGCGTACTACAAATGTGTATTCGTATTTGCTTCTCATCAGTGGTTTCGGTAACATGACACTCCCCCTCCCTACGTCACGACCCTTGCTGGTATTCCCCTCCAGACAGCCAATGGTTTGTGCCTTACCTGCGTCGTCGTCGATAGTGGGCCATGACTAGGACGTGGTGGATCGCGAAGAGCATCTGGAAAGCATGTAGCGCTGGGTCCATGGTGGTGGTCAGCTTGCGGTGGGTATCTCTGCTATGTCACCTATGTTCGCTGTGGGGATTCCGCCATGTTCAGACAGGTTGTTTTTCCGCTGCGGTTTTATGTGTATTTTCCGCCATCTTGATTTGGGGGACGGTCTTAGACGTCAGTACGTACGGCGGGGCCTCCGGATGTGTTCCGTCCGCCGCGTGGTCGTGTGTAGTTCAACGGCGGTGCGTGCTTTTCCGTCGCGGACGGAAATTTGACACGTTTTCCTATCCTGATATGGCGGACGGAGTGTCCGCGGCAGGCGGACACGGAAAAGGCTTTTTCCGCCTACTCCAGGGCCGCGGTGGCTCTTCCGTCCGCCATCCTAATGAGCCCCAAAGTCTTTTGGAAACAAAAGGTCTTGGTACTCCTAAGGTAGCCTGCTCTGGCTACTAAGTTCTCAGAGTACTGTGTTCACGGAAGGACCGGGTGAGCGGGTATAAGATAGCCCAAATGGATATTTTTTGCACAAAAGCGAAGTGCTTAAGGGGAGATTCTGGACAAGGGGCTACGTGCATAGGTGGAGTGTATGACTATCAGGAAGGTGTGTACAAGCCAGTGCATTGTGAACAACGAATCGTATATGTGAGGTGCAGAACTGATGTGTGCGCATGGACGATGAGTATACAGGAGAAATGCGTGCGCAGGATTATGTGTGAACAACAGTGCGACTCTAATGACAGACCCAACATAGGCTGAAGTGCGGCCGCGAAATGCAATAAACAAGCTCTTGGCATTGCTGTTGGGGGCGGTAGCGCATTGGCGGGGGAGCAGCAGCCTTTGATGTGCGAGCGAGTGGGAGGGAACACCATATGGGGTATGATTGAGAAGTGAGGCCAAGCGCGCGCTGGGGAAGCGTCGCGCTTGAGTACCTCACATGCATTGGGGACAATCCTTGCTGGTTTCAAGAGTTTGTTTCGCCTACTATACTCTCGCAGAACAATGCATGCACGTTGGTTCAGTGAGACCAAAAATGGCACAGTTCTTTAAATTCCTTAGTTTCCCAAAATCGTAAATGGCTATTCTGGATTTGACGGCCCAAACTTCTACATTCTATGAGCCGCAAGTATTCGTACCCTACAAAATTAGCCTTTAAAGAATAAAAAACCTGAAGTCTATTACTAAATGCCTTGAACGTCTTATATCTTGGTTTTTTTGGAAGTTTTGTTTTTTTGATAAAAAACGGAATCTGTGACCGGCTTCTATAACCATCTTGTCTAAAAAAAAAGCTATCCAAGGATCCCTTCCTATCGATTAAGCGAAAAATTATATTTAAGAATGATGCTTCATAGTAACTACGGATATGGGGAAGTCACAACAGTAGTCTCCCTCACGACCTAGATTATTGTACAGTGGAATTAATCAAAATACATACAGTGAGCACCCACACCAAATTATTAACCTACTAAGGAAAGTATTCCAACAATTATAAAAATATATTCTTTTATTTCATTTCTTTTGTCAAAGATATTTTACTTGATATGCACGTATTTATATATTTCTTTACATTTTCAACATAAATTATCAATTCATAAATAGTCACAAAATGAGAAGACAATAAATCAACTGAATCAAATGAACCCCGGTAGAGAGAAACAATACAAATTCACACCAACTCATTCAAACCCTACTTACACACAACCAGACAAACCTTCACATTCATAACATATCTGGGGAACCCAACTACAGGGTAACAGTGTAATTGGAATGAACAAAGACAAAAACTGCAGGAAGCAGGATGTTCACAGGGCAGTGGTCGATGCGTTTCGGTGGCTGCAAGATAATAGTATGCCACCTTCATCAGGACCTACCAGATATAATGCCCACACAAGGGCCACTCCTCCCGGGGAAAAGAATAACACCTAAAAGGTATAAGAAAATTAATACAGAATGCCCACAAGCTATGTAAGAACAATTTATACAACAGAAAGGACCATCTTCTACAAAGCCCACCCCAACTAATGTCAAGTTGAACAGCCGCGGTGCGTCCATTGGGGCGTAGGGGCGTAGCCCCACCAGCCACCATGGACCCGCATCGCGGCCGCCGGCCGCAATCCTAGTCTCTTCTAAATAAAATACAGCCGCCGGCGGTAATTGCGCAGGGGAGGTGGCCTGCTGCAGCTTGAGTGACAGTCCACACTCAGGCTGCAGCAGACCGTAGTGCGCAGTGACAGTCCCGCTGGGGAACTTACAGTGCGCATGCTTGGGATGGCAACTTTCTCAAGCATGGGGGGCGCTAGAGGGCGCACTGCGGAATGGCTGGCTAGTGTGTCAGCTCCGCCGGACGGGCGCGATCCTAGCGGCCTTTGACCCTTCAAAACCGCCGCTACGGCCCTGGCAAAGCTGACATCGGACATCGGAATGGATGACCGACATACCCATGGCACCCTTATGTCACTGTAGGAGCCACAGACGGACATAACGGCGAAAGTTGCAGCGGAGCCAGCGTAGATACAAAATGGCCGCGCCCGACGACTGGAGCAAGTGAGGAGGAATGCGGGTCTGAGAGCGATGCGGGCGTCTTCCATTCTGAGTACAGGCAGCCTGGACTGGAAGTGCTGTGAGCTGTGCTGGGTTGCGAGGTGGCCCGGGACCGCTGCTGAGAGGGGGAACGCCGCAGATCGGGATGCGTTCCAGCGGCCACAAGATGGCGGCGGCGCTGGAACGCAAGTGACTTGAAGCGGCGGCTGCCCGTGCACCGGACGAATGGAGCTGTGAGTGCGGCGATTTTACAGCGGCGCGGAAGACAGTGGGGGCTAGCGATCTAAAGAGCACTGCAGGCAACGCTAGTCTCAACGCCACAACAGAGAGTGTCGGCTTGCGACCCCCAGTGCAAAACGACTGTAGCGGTGGGAGGCGCGATGCAGCCGACGCGGGACGCGATGTGTGCCTGAACCGAAAGACACGCTGGTGGGCACTGATAGCCAGGTTGGTGCTCCTTTCTGTCTGTACGCCAAGCTGTTAGCTCCAAGGTGGGCATCAAACACCCTTTAAGGACTGCATAGGAGCACTATGTGTCATGTGTGCATCATGGGGGGCCCCAGGTAAAGCGACCGGTAAAACAGCCGGACTCCTTGCAGGCATCGCACAGGCCCGCCAGTACCAGCACGCACATAAACCAGCTGATGAGTAGAAGTGCCTCACAGTGGGGAGCCAAAACACCGGCGCGTCGCAACGCATCTACCACAGGCACTCCAACGGCCATAAGCCCGAAGGCATCCGGGCACAGTCCGCCTTTGCAACCCAGAGACATGGGGAAGCCAGAAAAACAGCAGACAAAGCTCCCTTTCGAAACCAGGAAACAGGTCAAAAATAACGCTACCATATCGGAAGTGGAGGGTGAGCGGGAGATGGCGGAGGGGTCAGGAATGGAGTCGGTGCTACGTGCAATCCAGCAGAGTCTGCAGGAGATGAATGGCAAATTGGACAACGTAATGCTGAGGGTAGACAACATGGCGGCGAAGATAGAAAAACATGACGAGCGGATTGTCGAAGCAGAGCAGCGGATTTCCAAGGTGGAGGATGACAGTCGATCCACGACGAAAGTCTGCGGAGACCTGGAAAAAACGGTGGAGAGCCTATGCGCCAAGGTGGAGACCAGGAAGCCAGGTCTCGGCGCAATAATATCCGCATTTCGGGCCTGCCGGAGACCACCAACACAGGAAAAATGGAAACCTACATCGAAACCTTGCTAAAGGAGATCTTTGGCACTGAAAAACTGTCATCGGTGTTCCTGGTGGAACGTGCGCACCGCTCCCTGGCGCCAGTACCAAAACCCGGGGCTGCCCCGCGCATGATCATTGCCCGCGTCCTCAACTATAGGGATAGAGACACGATCCTCCGGCTTGCCAGGGAAATGGGCAAAATCACATATCAGGGGAGCACCCTGGAATTCTATCCTGATCACACCATGGCGGTGCAACTAGCGCGAAAAGAATTTGCCCCAGTAAAAAAGAAACTACGCGATCTCGGATTGGAGTATGCCATGCTCTACCCAGCGAAACTCAAAATCACTAATGCGGGAAAGCCAGTTATCCTAACGACAGTGCAAGCTGCACAGGACTATCTCAAGAAACTGGGGAAACGGCGAAAGGCTCAAGATCGAGATGAACCGACGAGTGATGTAGACTGAACAGACATGTACATGTCAATTCCTGCTTACTCTACGGGCTAGCGGGAACGACACCGGCCTGCTGTCACAATGTACTGGTGAAGGAACTGCTGAAGGGTACAAGGACTGCGCTTGGAATGGACAATTACAGGGTGGTGAGATCGCGAACGTACTGGGCACACTGATGTTAATGCTGATCTCCCACTGGAGGGTATCTGACGCAGTGAGTAACCAGGAGACATATTGCAGGCAGGGGGTGCTGGGCGGCCCTCATGGCTGGGGGAGTGGGTTGATACCTCTTGACGGACACCTCTGTCGCACTTGTTGGGCCGGAATGTAGGGGACGCCTGATTCTGGGTTACCCGGACACGGTATAGGCCCCAAAAACTGTTGTCTACCTGGGCATTGCAAATGGGTTGGACGAGTACGCAAAGAGATAGTGCATTGCTGAGCTGTATGACTGAGCCGCTGTGGACTTAGATGGCTATGTTTGTGTGTCATAGCTCGACTGTTTAGGGTTGGCGGTTGAAGGAGGGGAGAAGGATTAATAACGCAATGTTTTGACGACAGCACATGCGTCTGTCCACGTCCACTATGTGGATGGAGATGTGTGAACTTGGCGACACCCCCAGGTGGGTGCGCCCCAAAACAAGTTCTCTACTGAAGTTGAATGTTGTAGGGGGATGGCTTTGGCAATGTTTGGGTGCTGAAGTGGGTGGTGGGCGGGCAGGGGAACTGTTTTTTTTTAAGTTACTACCTCTGTGTCTGAAATGCATGGCGACCTCCGTATTCATGCACTACCATGCACAAACTGATTTGTTTCAACGCAAGCTATTGCTATTTAATTGTTTCTTAAACTGTCCTGTAGACCTCTCATACCTGATGCTACAAACGCACCTAGCAAGAATTGACGAACTGAACACCGTTAGTCATGTCGCAGTCTGGCACTCTTAAACTCCTCACGTGGAATGTACGAGGCCTAGGCAACCCGAAGAAAATTCGACAGATGTTTGCATACTTGGACCGATTACACATTGACATAGTTTACCTGCAGGAAACACACCTGGTGAGCAATGGCACATCCACCTTGGGCACTAAGTGGGCGGAATCTGTTACCAGCTCGAACTACTCATCTTACTCTAGGGGGATTAGCATTTTAGTACGGAAGGGGGTACACTTTGAGATCACACACACACACACAGTGATTCAGAGGGTAGAAGCGTTATCATGACAGGTACGGTAAGACAGCGGCGGATAATGTTAGTGAATACATATGGCCCTAACATTGATGATCCTGGGTTCTTCCGGAGTGTGTGGCAACACATAGCCGACATTCAGGCTGAACACATAATATGGGGTGGCGATTTTAATGTAACGTTGCAGGACAATCTAGACAGGGCGAAACACACGTCGGAACAACATGGAAATGCGAGAGCAATGCTCAGGGATGCCATGGATGACCTGCAGATGGTGGATATGTGGAGGGTTCGTCACCCGGGGGAGGCAGTAGCGACACACATTAATGCTGCACATAATAGCTGGTCCAGACTGGACTACTGGCTGGGCACGCAGGAAGCACTGACTTGGGTTACACATATCAAACACCTGCCTCGAACGCTGTCTGACCACAATCCGGTGCTGCTGGAGGTTAGCATCCCAAACTACGAGCCACCACCTTTCACTTGGCGTTTCAATGCAGCTGCGTTGCGAGACCCATTATATGTGGACACCGTCCAAAAAGCAATAGTAGATTATTTTGATCTGAACGGCCCCACGACTGAAGACCCATGTCTACTTTGGGAGGCCTTTAAAGCCACGATACGGGGGGGTGTATCAGTACGACCACGGGTATCCTAAAGGATATCAGACATCAGCTGCACACACAGGAGAGGACCATAAAAGCACTGGAGCAGGTCTACACACAGACGGGTGACACTAAGGTATTGGGAGAAATTCAGACCCTGTTGGTGGAACATAGACAGTTTGCCTCTGACGAGCTTAACTATGTGTCCAAGCGCACAACCGCTCGGAGATACGGAGAGGAAGGCAGGCCGGGCAGGGAACTGGCCGAAAAAATTTGCTCGGGAAGAGTACCTCAACATGTAACATCCATATGTACTCAGGCAGGAGAAGTGGTTAGAGACATTAAAGGGATAACAAAAGAATTTATGGCAGCCTATAGCACACTTTATGAAGCACGTCCGTCTCCCTCACAGGAGGACTTACTGTCTTATATGGCAGACGTGGAAATAGCATGGCTGGCGGATGGCCACAGGGAATACCTGGCGCGTCCTATAACTGTGGAAGAGGTCAAGGATACAATTAAACGATTACCCAACGGCAAAGCACCGGGGCCTGATGGCTTTGTGACGGAATTCTATAAAATGTACGCAGATCTGCTTGCTCCGCACTTAGTGAGCCTGTATGGGGCAGCACACGAGGCCCAGACCTTGCCAGGGTCTATGAGGGAGGCCTTGCTCATTGCGCTATTAAAGCCGGGCAAGGAAGGGGATAAATGTGACTAATATCGCCCCCTTTCATTATTAAATGTAGACACAAAGATAATAGCAAGCTTGCTAGCGGATAGGCTGAAGCCGATTATGCCCCTGTTAATACGACCTGATCAATCTGGCTTCATCCCGGATAGGTCCACCACACACAACACGCGCACACTGTTTGCTTTGGCGCACTATCTGGTTCCTGAAACGAAAGCTGTGGCAGTGTTACTAGATGCTGCCAAGGCATTCGATACCATCGGCTGGTCTTTTATACAAGCGGTTTTGATACGAATGGGATTCCCCCCTATCTTCATGGGATGGATCTCAATGTTGTACACCAACTTAACAGTGCGAATTAGAATAAACAAGTATATCTCAGAGCCCATTCCGATATGCCGAGGCACGAGGCAGGGTTGTCCGCTCTCGCCGATGCTATTTGCCTTAATATTAGAACCGCTAGCTTGCAAAATCAGACAGCATCATCATTACTCAGCCATACAAATGCCCACACGTCCCATACACATCTCACTCTATGCGGACGACATGGTACTATATGTTAAGAACCCAGAACAACACTTAAATCTGCTCTTAAGGGAATACATAAAATTTGGTCAACAGTCCGGATTACAAATCAACTGGGCTAAATCCCTTATTCTGTCGCTAACAGATAGCACACGCCCGACACCCCTAGACTATCCACTGGAGTGGCAAGATGAACCGACGAAGTATTTAGGGATATGGTTTCATAGGGATCCTGAATTGGTTATCTGCACTAATTATGGAAGAGCCATAGCGTCCCTTGAAGATAAAATTAAGAGATGGAATAAACTACCCCTCTCCCTGGCGGACAGAGCGGCTATAGTAAAAATGGTACTTTTGCCCAAGTTCCTATATTTGTTCAACAATATCCCGATAAAACCCCCAGCTGAAGTATTCCGAAATATCAAAGCATTGGTGCTCAACTTGCTCTGGGCGGGAAAACAGGCGAGGATGGACCTACACACCATGACACTGCCATATGTTCAGGGGGGTTTCAAGGTCCCTGACTTCTATCTTTACTACTTATGCGCTCAGGCGCAGTTTGCACATTACTGGTACCACGAAGTACCCTTCTTGACACATGTGGCAGTGGAGGCGGGGGATACAGACCCGATTCCACTGGCTAGCATACTACCGCATAAACGCCCTAGATTACACGACCATGACATCAATCCAGTTAACACTACCACGGAGGCGTGGAGACTGATGGGGAAAGCGGCGGACACCCTACCACTTTACGCACCTGCACTCCCACTAGCTCACCACCCAGCAATTTCGGTCACACAAGAGCAGGTTGGCATGGATATGTTACGGTGGGCGGGAATAGACAGACTAGGAGACCTATACGTCAACGGTGTATTTCAGTCACTAGACAAGCTGCAGTACATTAGCAACCCATCCCTACTTTTCAGTTTTAATTACTACAGGCTGCAGAGGGCAATTAGAGAACACTATCCTACATACCCAGCAGAGCCAAAGGCACTTGCACCTCTACAATTGATCCTCACCACGCCAATGGCCTCTCACCTGGTATCGAAATTATACACAAGCATACAATGTGCCGTGGGTGGTAACGCTGACAAGGCTAAGGACAAATGGAGTGCTGTACTAGAAACACCTCTGACTGATGATGAATGGGCTACGACTTGTATGGTCACTAGCATGTTGACGCCGAACGGAAACTTAAGAATCATTCATTATAAGTACCTACATCAGGTGTATTATACACCTCAGAGGCTACACAAATATGGCCTGAGGGAAGATTCCATGTGCAGCAGGTGTAAACAAGAGAATGCAGACTTCATGCATTTAGCATGGCACTGTCGTAAGGTGGCGGGATACTGGGAGCAGGTAGTGCAAGTGCTAAATGAAATGCTTGGGCCTCCATGATGTGTGATGCAAAGATCTGTCTGTTGGGTATTGTCCCGCAACTGAGAGCTCAGAAGCGCAAATTCTGTGTTGTTGCACTGTTGTTGGCCAAACGGAGAGTGTCCCTGCATTGGAATAGTAGGAAGGGCCCGGAGGTCAAAAACTGGCTAGAAGACCTGACGTATTGTCGAGACACATTGAACACGTACGAGGAAGAGTTGCCGATTAGATCCCGGCCCTGAGACTACTGGTCGTTCTTGCGTACCTATTTGTTGGAACATGGCACAACAGAGCCAGAGGATGATTAATGGTGGGGTCTAAGGATGAATGCACGAAATAAAGCATTAAACTGTAGTGTGGTGATGAGGAGGGAGGATGCTGTGACACAGAGTACGTGACGCTAGAGGTTACTTTTTCTTTAAGTTATCAACTCTTATGTTGTGTTATCTTCTGGAAAAAAAAATGAAAAGAGTAAGATCACTAACATGCATGTAAGCGAGTATGGCACTGTTCTATATTTCTTGGATTACCATTCGCAACGCCGCCGGTCCAATGGATGTCGGCTGATGGGCTGTGTACAACTGAAATGTCCTTTGTATAATGCAAGATAATGTAGCCGGCCTGTTGAGGTTGTAGGCGAGGTAACATGTAATATTTTCTCTGGAAAGTGCAATAAACTTTTACACCAAAAAAAAAAAAACTTTCTCAAGCATTCGCACTGTAAGTTCCCCAGCGGGACCCAGGGGTGCTTGTTTGCTGCCACAGCCCGGGTTTCCAAAGGGCGACAGGGCGAGCAGCAAATGTGCCCCCTTAGCCAATCCTGGCGCTGCATGCAGCGCCAGGATTGGCTGGTCCACCGCGCAGCATCCATCATTGGATGCCGCGCGTGGTGGGGTGGGACATCCTGTCAAAGAGCTCTGCCTCTGTCGAGGTCGGCGTCTCTTTCTTGTGCTCCAGACGCGTGGTATAAACAGGTAAGTTGTTCAGAGATTATATTAGCTGGCTGCGCTATAATTTTACGCTGTTTTGTGTTTTGGATTAGAGCATTCGTGTAGGAGGGAGCTCGGGGGCAGGAAGGGAGCTGGTGCAGGCGGGCGGGCGGGCGGGCGTGGAGGGCTGAAAGCTGCTCACGGCTGGGGCTTGAGGGTCAAACTTGTTTTAGGACTGACGCCTCTGGTGACGACGTACCCCACAGTACAAGGAACCCCGGGAAGGGAGTATGTCTGTCCTCAGGGTGTCTCAGGGTGTCTCTTTGAGCCTCTCTCTCACACAGGCCTGTGTGTCCACCTGTCTCTCTCGTAGGGCGCTGGCCGCGTCTCCTTCACCATATGTCTGTCCTCTAACAGCTCAGCTCAAGGTGTCTCTTTCTAGAACAGTCCTTGGCGTCAATTCTTCTTCTAACTTAGCACTAGGCGTTTCTGTCTCTTTGCCCCGCGTGACCCAAGCAGAGGTGTGTGTCTTAATCCCTCCTGCAGACCCCCTATGTGTCTCTATCGGCTCTCTGTCTCTTTCTGTCTAATAGACCTCACCTTTTGTGAACCTCCGGGAATGAAGTATGTTTCTCTCGGATTGCCCTCCGTGCTGTCTCGCGACAGGGAGGGGAGTGGTGGGGGTGGAGGCCGGAATGGGGGGGGGGTTTGACAGTCCTCGCTCAGGCGGGCTGAGGAGTTCTCTCAATCTGTTTTGTTTGACTGACCTCAGGGGTGTCCCAATCCCTCTGCCAGACCTCTGGGGTGTCTCAATCGCTCTGCCAGAGCTGTGTTGTTCAGAGTCTGTGCCAGTTCTAGGTTAATTGTCTTTGTAGTGCGTATGCCAGATACTGGACGCTTCGAAGCGCTACAGGTGTTTATCGAAAATGATGTGTATTGTGATTGGTGTTCATGTAAAGCGCTGCAATACCTTCTGGTCGAGTTTGCGCTATAAAAAAACTGCAACAACAAAAAAAGCGGATGAAGGCTCAAAGATGGGGTTACAAGTACAAACCGAGTGGTTTGCGCATGGGGGAGTGTGACGCAGTGGTAGACGGTGCACAGGGCATGGGTGCCATAGAGTGCAGGAGGGCAGAGAGTCCATCATAGCTCAGTGAAAGTGGGAAACGTCGCAGAGTGGGCGTTTTGTTTTGTTCTGCTTTAGAATATGCTGTAGAACCTTGCATGGTCATTCTGTGGTTATACTGAATAAGCAGCTACCTATGTTATGCCATCTATTAATGTAATAACTGCACTTTCACAATTGCTTTATTAACCTTCCTGCTTTCTCAAATTTGCTTGAAAATGCACGATTTTTCTTCTTTTTTTTCAAAGTTCTCTTGGGGGGGGGGTAACCCCGCCAATCCCGCGTTTTGGGGTTCAGGCTCGGTCGCTGCGCTTGCTCGCTACGGTGCTGTATGCAAATCACTTTGTGCCCCACCACTTTGAAATGTCACCCACCGCCCCTGAAGTTGAAGTATAGATAATTTTACCCTTGGCGCTTTCTTGTTCCAAATAAACTGGTAAAATGTTTTTCCCAGCTCTTTAAAATATATCATGTTGATTTTAATCGGAATATTAGAAATAAGAAAAATTAGCAATGGTAAAGTGACATCTTTATAAGTGCTAGGCGAAGAATCCGTGTAAGGGGGAGAAGTATCCATTTGTCCAATAGATCTTTGATTGTTTTCAGCATAGCTTCATAATGTAATCTATATATATCCGCATAATAATTTGAAATGTAAATCCCCAGATATCGTATTGGATCGAGAGAAAGAGCTTGTTGTTTTAAATTGTCTGAAAGGAAATTGCTAAGAGCATTTAGGACCAAGACTTCAGTTTTTTTATGGTTAATTATGTACCTCCCGATTGACTCAAACTCTGCAAATTCCCTTAATACGTACCTGATATTTTGTCTTTCAGGTTTAAGATACAATATGTCATCTAAAAATAGTTTTAGTTTTGACATTCCCGCTACTGAAGTTTTTATCTCTGTATTATCACGAATGTTAACGACCATTCCCCGTGTTTTATCTGTTGTACCTACCAGATTAGAGTTTATTCTGACTCGCCCCTGAGCCCCTTGATATATATTCTGAAGCATGGAGATAGTCTGGGGGGGGGGGGGGGAATCCAAATCTTTCAAGACTGTGATTCCTAGGTGTACAGAATTATGACAAGACTGGGAATAGTGAATATAGTTTTATTTTTATTTAGTGATTTAGTGATTTTTGAAAATAGTTAAAGTCTGGTGAGGTTCTCGTAAGGAAGGAGCAAAAAAGTGGGATTAATATCAGGAGTCAGGGAGGGAAAGAAAATTGTCCTGGTTGTCTGTCCGTTCCTATAGTGAAGAATGATGTCTGGTGGGAACTCCGGTGATTATGTGTTCTTTTCCTCTTCCTCGGGGTGTCTGGGCTGCGAAGGTCTGTCTCAGGCTGTGACCCTCAAAGAAGGACAAGCAATATCAACAGTCAGTCACCGGGGTACATACTGGAAACAGTGTACTGTCACCAACACCTCAAGCATCAGTGTGTAATATGGGGATGGTGACTAGTGCTCGAGTAGGGGTGTGTGGGAGTGTCAGAAGCTATAGGTAAAGGGAAAAGGAGGGAGACGGGTGAGTACTCACACTCCCGACCTCCACCAACCCGTGAAAAACCCCAAAATCGGTCCTTGCCTAAGGCCACGACCCTGATGTAGAGGCCTAGCATGAACACGGTCTAGTGTTCAAGAGTGTTTGTATTACACTTTACACCCACCCACCACAGACGTCATGGTGTCACATGACGCTGCTAATAAAAGGGACCGAGCGCACGTGCTCGAGGCCATTCCCACTACCCCTAACTGGTGTCTGTGTCCACATCATTGCTGCTATCTACCATGCGGGCCTAGGGCCCTTCCCAACACTACACTGGCGACGAGGCCGGTAGTGCAGCCCATGCGTGCCACTACCCACAGCTATTCTACAAGAAAAAGGGGAAGAGAGCTGCCCGCCTAGAGGGCATCCCCTGCAGCAGGGCGCAGCGCGCCGAGAAGCCGGTGGGCACGTCGGAGCCCCGCAGCGACCGGGAGCCCCACAGCAAGCCGACCGGAGCCCACCCGTGTCGACCGCCACCACCGAGTGCCACCAAGCAAGAGCGGACCGCCCAGTGCCCACCTGCGACGGCCGCGTGGCTGAAAACCCCCACCGGAGAGGTGCACGGGCCGGGCGGAGCCCACCCGCCACGACCGCGACAAAGCATCTGGCCCGCCGGCCGAAGGTGAGCCCCAGGGGCGAAGTGCCCGCCATGAACTGTGCCAATAAATAAGCAGGACCAGCGGAGCCCACCCGCGGCCTGCCCGAGTCGTCCCCCGCCCCCGCCGCGTGTGTGCTTAGAAGCGGCGGGGCACAGAGACTGAAGACGGCGTGAACAAAAGTGCGGCCGGACCCGCAATCACCGAAAACCACGAGGGGGAGGGAGCGGAGTAGCTAACCGCCTCCCGACCCCCCTCGCAACGTGATCCGGGCCAGCGGAGCCCACCCACGGCCCGCCGGTGGCTCCCGAACAAAGACACTACAAGCCGTGCCAGCGGAGCCCACCCGCGGCCTGCCGGCGGCACCCCCGACAAAGGACACGCACTGCAGAACCAACGGAGCCCACCCGCGGCCTACAACAAGCATGACAGGTCCCCGCCGCGCAGCGTGTGCAAAGTGAAGCTGCTGCGGCGGGAGACCGGAAAGTGGAGCCTGCAGGGCCGGATCGTTACCGGCGGGTAAATAGGCAGAGCCGGCGGAGCCTACCCGCGGCCTGCCTCAAGCGCCCCCGCCCGAAGGCAAAGTGATAGGAGCGACGCGCTCCCCCCCCCTCACCTGAGGGAAGCATCTACACCCCAATGTCCCCACAAGCGGGTGCTCACCCCGCGCAGTGACACACCACACTGCCGCAAACATCAGCCCCTCTCCCAAGCCCCCGGAGAGCAGCAGGACAGCTTCAGAACAGAGCCAGTAAGCTCCGAGGGCAATGTCGACTTTTCCCCGCCCCGCGCAGCGTGTGCAATGAGGAGCTGCGGGGGTGGGCTGCGAGCGAAAAGTGGAGCTGAACGCCGCGGGCGCTGATACAAATATGCCCCCACCTGCCAGGATAATGTAACGCCTATAAGCGGCCAGCACTGCTGAAAGCAACCATAACTGTGCCCAGGGACAATGGCTGCCACGCACAGACACTCCTATGTGCCTCACCTCTAAATGGAAAGTGCCGGTGCACCCGGCAAGCTTCAGAACATTTTGCATTTCTGCCCCCATAAGTGAAAAGGGAGAGACTCACCAGGAGGACAGTTTGAAGGACAGTTGGAAACAAGTTCCCAGCAGCAGCCCCAGCCCCCTGTGCACTGGGAGAAACAGTAGAGTGCACATCAGGGAAGACAAGACCCACAAGACAGGCTGCTACCAAATCCCTCAACCACTGCCACCCAGTGGCCAAATGCAAAAGTGCACCTACATCCACAAGAACTAAGACAAACATTGCACAACGCAAGAGAACTCAGCAGCAGCAAGGGGCAACAGATTGAGTAGCGCCCCGGTAAAGCATCTAAACTCACGCAGCAAGTAAGTGCGCAACAGCGCGGAAGACACCCACACACTCCAGCAAGGAGTCGGCGGCTGCCACTTCCAGCGCGACGTGGGAAGAGGCGCGAACGCCTCACCAGCATCCAAACACTGACGTCTGGAGGAAACGACTGCCAAGCACTGGAAGAACGTCCAGGGAAAAGACTGCCGCGATCAAAGGACGGAGAGAGCAGCGACGCCTTGTGGCCACAGGCGCTCACCGCAGCATCAACTACTCCCGCCAACGGTCCAAAGCATCAAGTACCTGACGACAGCCAAAGCAGCAAGTACCCAACGTCACGCAACAGGCGTCCCAGAACCCTGAACAGTAAGTGCGCAATCAACGCGCCACGTGGCAACGCACAGCCGCCGCAAGCAGGAAGAAGAATGCAGGCAGCGCCATCGCGCAGAACAATCTTCGCGGACGACCCCACGACATGGCGCCTCCAAGGAGCCGATCCGCAGAACGATCGCCCATCAAGTGCCGACCCGCGACAGATCCATGGCGCCTCCTAGGAGCCGATCCGCAGAATGATCGCCCATCAAGTGCTGACCCACAACGGGTCCCTAGGAACTGTTGTAGCGCAAAGTCCGACAGGACGACCGAAAGCAACCTGCCAGGCATCGGCAGAAGTGGACCACCAACCGGTCCAGGACGTTCAACCATGAAAAGGTCTACGGACGTGGACCCCCGAACGTCACCAACAAGCATCAAGAAATGAAAGCATCAAGAAAAGAAGGTTCGCGACACCAACTCTAGCTGCTGAGGAAGAAGGAGAAAGTGTCCCCGACGGGGACAAGACCAGGGGTACACATGCAGAGTGCGCGCACTGCATGGAGGACCCAGGTCAGGAGAGAAGACACAAGATCGGACCAAGTGATGTCGCGAAAAGGAAGGAAGAAAAGAAGAGATCTGAGTGGCACGTCTGCCACTGTGAAAAGGAAGGAAGAAAAGGAGAGATCCGAGTGGCACGTCTGCCACTGCGAAAAGAAAGAAAGAAAAGAAGAGATCTGAGTGGCACGTCTGCCACTGTGAAAAGGAAGGAAGAAAAGGAGAGATCTGAGTGGCACGTTTGCCACCGTGAAAAGGAAGGAGGTATATCCATGTGGCCTGTTGCCACAGTTAAGAGTAGAAGGAGAAGTCAGTGCGAAGCAACGTCCCCACAGTGAACCAAATTAGGAAAGAGAGAGGAGTGCAGGAAGACCACTCACACTCCCGAAGAAAAGGAAGGCGACAAGTGCCAGGACAACGGTGCGAGGAACACGAGGCCGGAAGAACACCAGTGGCAAAGAAGACCAGCTGACAGACGATGTTTCTGCACACCCAGGATCTGCGGAGAGGAGCAAGCGAGACCGTTTGTGACATCCACCTTTGGGGTCACACGGACACTGGACACATGCCAGCCGTGGTGACTCAGGGGCAGAGGCCTCCGGGACGCAGTCCCCGCGACGAGAGACGGTCCTCCGACGCCCATCCGAAAGGTCCGGGGAGGGCGAAGACATCGCAAGCAAAGACAGAAGCCAACAGCTACCTTGGGTCGAGGCTGCGGAAACTGAGGTGAGGCACATGGTCTGCCCCATACCCCCGCTGACGGCGGCGCAGGAGCAACCTGATGTGGCACATCCAGCCCAGCGCAAATCCGAGAAAGAGGGCCTCAAGGATATCCCGTGGCAGGGGAACACCGACGAGAGGGGTCATCCTAGTGAGAGGGATGCCTTGCAACGGATCTGCTTTTTGCCAAGTAGGACACAGACTACACGTGAAGCTAAGGCCGAGACCGGAAATCGTGCATCATTCCCCGGCGAACCACAAGAACTCTCACTGCACCCGTCGCCATGGAAGTGAGTAAAAGAAGGACTGTGAGGACAATCTTGTCGCAGAGTCGTCAATAGACTGGTTCCATCGAGCACCCCCAAACCGGTGCCACTGTGAACTGATGTTCCCCGCAGCAGATTGTACATCGTCTGTGATTCCAAGCAGCGGCGGATAAAAGGACTCAGCGGAAGTTGAACACTTTACTGCACCCTGATACAGTTTGTTTTTCCCACAGGTTGATTTCTGTGTGTGGGTTTTTGCGATTAAAAAATGGGAGGGATGTAGAGGCCTAGCATGAACACGGTCTAGTGTTCAAGAGTGTTTGTATTACACTTTACACCCACCCACCACAGACGTCATGGTGTCACATGACGCTGCTAATAAAAGGGACCGAGCGCACGTGCTCGAGGCCATTCCCACTACCCCTAACTGGTGTCTGTGTCCACATCATTGCTGCTATCTACCATGCGGGCCTAGGGCCCTTCCCAACACTACACCTCCTGGGCCGTGGCTGTTGGAGCCTTGCCACCCTCCTCCTCTTCCTTGGGTAGGCCTGACTCTCGGGCGTTGCCACTAGGCGGTTCTCAGCAGGGGCTCTCAGTCGTCTCGGCG
This sequence comes from Lissotriton helveticus, assembly GCF_964261635.1. Lineage (NCBI taxonomy): Eukaryota > Metazoa > Chordata > Amphibia > Caudata > Salamandridae > Lissotriton > Lissotriton helveticus. Next base: position 1,380,940,957 of record NC_136057.1, read on the forward strand.
TCCTCTCGCTGGTCCGGTGTCCCGCTCACAGCATCCGGTCCGGGATCCTCTGGATTCAGCGCAGACGCCTTCCTGTGTTCCGCGTTCTCCTTTTGTTTCCGGGCTCTCGCGGGTGGCATCACTGCTTCCTGAAAGACTAGACCGCCTGCCTCCGGCGGTCTAGTCGCAGGCGCCATCTTAGGAGTCCCGCTCGTGAAGAACGCCGGACTACAAAGACCACAGAGTACCCCAATGTACCAGATCGAACACCTTCTCTGCGTCGACCATCATTATCAGAGCTGGTGTTAGATTGATATTGAAAAAGTCAAGCGCTTGAACTAAAAAACTGGTGTTAGAAGACATAGACCTGCCTGCTACGAACCCTGTGTGGTCTGAGTGAATCACATGCTGGGACATTGGAGTAAATCGATTTGCCCAAATTTTCATTAGGATTTTATAATCTGCATTTTGCAGACTAATTGGCCTGTATGAACTAACGTCCCTGGAGTTTTTCACCTTCTTTACAAAGCTGACTATGGAGGATTCTTTAAAAGCTGCTGAAACCTCGCCTCTCGTCTTGACATGATTAAAAAGCTCAAGCAAGAATGGTGCTAGCTCTTCCGAAAATGCCTTATAAAATTCAGTCGGAAGGCGATTGTTCCCACAGGCCTTTCCTCCTGACATTGAAGCTAAGGCCTGAAGAATTTCAGCTGCAGAAATATCTGCAATCAACGCTTCTTTCTGCCCACTAAGAATCTGAGGCAGTTTTATATCACGGAAGTACTGCTGAATTTCTTGCTTCGATACCTTATAATCAGTTGCATATAATTCATTATAATGATCTTAAAACATTCTAGCCATTGTGTCTTTTTCAAACACTAAGATCTGTGGTACCGCTAATTCATTGATTACTGCCGCTTCTTGTTTTACTTTAGTTGTCCAGGCAAAAAAAAATCTTATCATTTGGCTTTCCTCGTAGACTCTCTGCTGGTATGATTGTGAATTATTTATTTCTTTAACATTGAAAAACTCCCCTAACTCCTTTTTTGCTTTACTTAATTGTTCCTTAGCTAAATGTCCTCCCCCCAAAGAGCTGCTTTTTCTTAACAAGGCTATATCAACTGCCTGCTGGAGTTCAGCTAGGTAGAATAAAATAAAAAATAAAATAAAACCACTTACCTTGCACTCGCCGCATTGCCGAGTCACCATTCAGGAGAAGCGTTCCTAAATTGGCACCGCCTAGGGACCAGATCGCCCTGCAAAGTTAGGACAGCAGCATTGTCTTTTTTTTATATTACCACTCCAAATCGTGCCTAGAAGCTGCTGCACAGGGTTCCACTCCAGTGACTCTAATACATAACTGACAATGGCAAACTATTCCATCTCACTGACCTACATGCTGGGCTAGGGGGAAAGAGTAATAAACTCACCTGTAGGGAAGGAGGACAGAAAGCCAGCAAGCTGTGCAAAAATCCTTTGTTTATAATTTATTTATTAACAATTTCTATGGCGCAGGCTAGACCCAGTGGGTGACAGAATGTATAATACAAGATACAGATTGCATACCCCAATAAGGCACTTACATGGCTTGTAGATGATGCTGCACTTAGGGGAAAATTATAAAAGATCCCTTGCATAATTTCCATGGGGCGCTTATAAGTGTTATGAACCCAACAAAACTACAAGGTGTGCAGTAAATCCATGGATATTGTGTCTTTTACATGGACACTTCGGTTGCTGATAGTGGCTGAAATCTCTGCATGAAACTCCAGGGAAAAATGGGAAATTTCTAATTTCTTATGGGATCTTACGATAGAGAATAGAAGATGCCCCTGCATTTCCAGTGCAAGATCAGTTTGTGGTTCACGTCTCTGGGGAAAGTTTAGTCTTGGTGCTGACTCCAGAGTCCTTGCATCCAGTGGCAATTTTTCATCCTGATGCTAACTCACAGTGACTGGAAGTTGGTTTTGTCACTGACGTTGATGTTATAAAAAAGAATCTTCACAAAGACAAATGTACAACTAGTTCCAATTGATACACTGGTCTGTACAACAAGAATATTTGTTCCTGATGCCTTTGGAGAAGCGCACAGGGGTGTAGCTGTTAGTGAGATTCAGAGGTGTGAATCTCCAATTTCCCAACTAAAAAAGCAGCGGGCTGCAGGATGGACGGGTGAAATGACCACGGTTCATGAAGGACTATTTCCATAAAGAGCAAGGTCACATGACTGTTTTGCATTAGGTGGGCCTCTGTCTAGAGTGCCACGATGGGCGAAGAATGATGGATCGGAATGCTACTCCGAATGATTGAACTAGTTAGACTATTTACAGGTATTCATTCCATAACATTTTGGGTGTTTGATTTTTCATAGTATGCCTGGAAACCTCAGACATTGCAAAAAACAATAAGATGATGGACAGAGTGCTGACATTTTTCAACCACTCACCCCCAGTCAAGAGATTTGGGCTGAATCCATCGTTGTTTTGCTCACTATGCCACCCCAGTTAGGACCCAGCCATACGCAAATCAGTCTTGATTCTGCTCCTCATGGGAACATTCCGGCCCAAACTGCCAGGCTAGGTCCTTCTTGGACCCAAAACAAGCATCCAGGGACCAGTTTTGAGGTATCACCCCATATCAGCCAGGCTAGCTTTAATCCAGAGCCACAGCAAGCAAGGGACCCACATCTGGGCATACTCTTGGTCACTTAGGACGCACATAGCAAACACAACAAGATGATGGATAGAGTGCTTAACCTTTTAAACCACTCACCCCCAGCTAAGAATCAGGGCTGAATTCATCATTCTTTTACTCACTATGCCACCCCAGTTTGGACGCAGCCATATGCAAATCAGTCTTGACCCTGCACCTAATGGGAACAGTCCAGCCGGAACTGCCAGGCCAGGTCCTCCCTGTACCTGAAACAAGCATCCTAGAACCGGTTTCAGGGTATCACCCTTCACCAGTCAGGCTAGCTCAAATCCAGTGGCACAGCGAGCAAGGGATTCATGTCTGGGCATACCCTTGGCCACTTATGGCAAAAGTAGCAAACACAACAAGATGATGGATGGTGTGCTGAAACTTTTCAAACACCTACCCCCAGCCAAGAGATCTCTGTTGAAACCATCGTTCTTTTGCTCAAAATGCCTCACCAGTTCGGACTCAGGTATATGCAAATCAGTCTCAACCCTGCTCCTCATGGGAATAGTCCAGCCTGAAATGCCAGGCCAGTTTCTCCCTGGACTGGAAATAAGCTTCCTGGGACGGTTTCAGGAGATCACCCCTCATTAACAAGGCTAGCTGAATCCTGTTGCACAGCTAGCAAGGGACCCACATCTGGGCATACACTTAGCCACTTAAGGCGAACATAGCAAACACAACAAAATGATGGATGGAGTACTGAAACTTTTCAACCACTCAAGCCCAGTCAAGAGATCTGGGTTCCACCCCAGTTTGGACCCCGCCATATGCAAATCAGTCTTTACTCTGCTCCTCAGGGAAACACTCTAACCCAAACTGCCAGGTCAGGTTCTACCGGGACCAGAACCAAACATCCAGGGACCGGCTAGCTTCAATCTAGTGGCCCTGCTCCTCATGGGAAGTGTCAACCGAGAACTGCCAAGCAAGAAGGTGAATGTTTGATTTGTTCTGCATTCCGTCCATCATTTGTGTGTATTTTGCTTTCTCGCCCAAAGTGCTCCGGGTATGCCTAGACATGGGTCCCGGGCTCACAGTGCCACTGGATACAAGCTAGCTGGCTGATGATAAGGGGTAATAAACCGAAACCAGTCCCAGGATGCTTGTTTCTGATCCAGGGAGGACCTGGCTTTGCATTTAGGGCTGGACTGTTCTATGATGAGCAGAGTCAAGGCTGATTTGCATATGGCTGGTTTGAAACTTTGGTGGTATGGTGAACAGAAGAATTTAGGATTTAACGCAGATCTCTTGACTGGGGTTGAATGTTTGATTTGTTCAGTATTCCGTCCATCATTTGTGTGTCTTTTGGAAACCTCAGACTGGTACAGCTTTCCAAGCCTACCACTGCCAATATTTGTAAATTCCAAACAAATAGTATTAAATTTGCACCTACTGAAGGAGTACTTCTGTCGGTGCATATTTAATATTTTTGGGATAAACCAGCTACTATGGATATTTAACATTCTGCTCCAAAAATATGAACAATTTGTAAGCTCTGGGTGAAATGTGAACGAGAAAACTGACACAAACATAGCAGGATTGATTTGAGGTCACCAGACCCAAGTACCAAGTCAAGAATGCATTTGTGAGGATGTCACACCCCAAACACCACCCCCGCTCCGGAAGCAACATTCCAGCCCATCCCACCTGGACCTGGTAGTACTCTCTAAGGGTTCATGATCACGGCCACGTACAACACAAGAGCTTGGATCCTTGAGATCACTTATTTTAAATGTATTTTCACTGCTCATACTCTTCTTTGTCCCTGCTATGAGAAGCTTTTTTGGTAGAGTTGTCCAATCAGGCCTTGTTGGTAGGCTCCATTTTTCCAGGTCTTATTTTACAAATCATTTTATGAATTGAGCGATGGCCCCATGTACTAAACCTGAGTTGCAAATAGAGGTGGTTGCGCAGGCAAATTAATAAAGAGAACCTACGAGGAGCCGAGCCAAGGGTCAATTCACGAGCCAAACCATGAAAACGTTTGGCATGTATATCATTAAACCAACATAAGGTAAGAATATTGTGTTACAGTCTCTCCAAAATTGAAAAGTGTCTCTCTTTAAGGTGCAGAAACATTTCACCTTAGTACATCAGATTACATCACTGCATAGACAGACATTCATTAAAAGTGATCGTTTTTAAGCATAAAATGAAAAACATTAATGGCTCGTCCCCCAATGAGAATCTCATTAGCGAATGAGGAAGCAAGTCAGTAGTCCTGTAAACACTAAACGTGGCCTAGATTCTTATTTTAGATGAAGTAACATTATAGTCCATTAAATCAAGCTTAAAAGGTGCTTGTATAGTGCACATTCTGAACGTAAGTATTTAAAAGAGCTCTCATATGCGATAATAAAAAAATAAGCCTCTAAGAAAGAAAGTATTACTTAGGATCACACAATTTGAACAAGTAGGGAAGCTGGTATTATTTCAGGTTATCATATGTTGCAATTCAATCTCCGAATGTATATCTCTTTCCTGTCCTGTTTTACATGACAGGTCACTGATTTGCCTTGTATTCTTGGTGCACTAAGATAAAAAATGATTCAGACATAGCAGATTCTACTCAGGGCCCCCAGACCCAACTTCCAAGCCAAGAATGCAATTTATTTGGAGGGTGCCAGACCCCAAACACCTCCCTGAAGCTACACCCTAGGAAGCACACACAGGTCTTCAAGACTGAGAGGGACCAATGCACTTGCTCTTGCACTGATTTCAGTAATTTCGGTACTGTCCTTCTCTTGCTCCACATACTCGCATGGAAAATTCAACCATGGTCTGTCTTTCGAGGAGCCCACACAGACTTTGGCTCAGAGGGTGTCAGGCCACAGAAAAAATTCAAACTACTTCCCTCTGGCGATGCTCTGTCCGTGGTCTTGTCTTACACACGGGCAGGCTGTCCGTTCCCACGCCATATGCAGGAATGTAGCTACCATTGGTGCAGCAGGTGCAATTCCCATTGAACCCTGAAAATTGTTGTATTTTACTATCCCAACAACAGTAAAATAGGTTATTTCCTTGCTTGCACCACCACCAGTCGAGCCGTCATGACTCGTGGGAGGGTGCAGGGGAGGGGAGGTTTAATTTAAATTTAAAATATATATAACTTACCTTAGCTGTCTCAATCCAGTCCCGTGTCGTCTCTGCTTCTCTGCTCCTCACAAGAAGCAGGCAGCCTCCTGCCCCTCCCCTAAGCCAATCACAACGCTGCAATGGCAGCATTGTGATTGGTGGGAACTGCGCCCAGCCAGGCGCTTATGGGGAGCTTACATGGAGAAAATGTCAGGGTGCGCCAACCAAACAGTCATGGCCCACAACATTGGGCTAGCCACACCTCCCCTGCCCTGTTGCAGGACAGCCCACCTGCCCTCTCCCAACCGAACCCTTCTGCTTTCTCTCAGTGCGAGAAGCAGTAACATACAAAGGTATTTATACCATTTTATGTTACTGCTTCTCGCACTGCAAGAAAGAAGTGAGGCAGCGGTCCTACGCCCACATGGAAGAGCCGCGCCCGACCACGGCCCCTGTTTTTCTTGTTACAGTACTAATCATATTAAGCCTTCAGGCATTGGCAGAACTTCTAACGCTACGACCTCCCACACCATCAAATGTAGTAATCCTAGCAGAGAAGGCAAAAGGTCCTTACCCTTCATCTCCATGGCAAACCCTACTTTGTTTACAAGTTACTGTCTTATAGCTAGCACTATGCAAAGAGACAAGTCAGTTCAAAGCTATTCAAAATGCCAGCGCTCTCACGGGTAAAAGGTGGTGGTCCAAGAAAAGACCATTTACCTTTGTTGTTTCTCTTCATAAACCAAACTGATTTAGTGACCCACAGCCCCAAATGAAAATCATGCTGAACCATAGATCTCTTATCCTCTTCCCCTTCATTATTTGAAGTTTGCTGTAGCTCTGGGCTTCATCTGGCAGTTCAAATACCTGGAGGCAACTACTTTCGAGCCCTCTCGAGACATACCCATCCCCAGCTCTATGCTACAGGCTCCCAGTGAGGTCAATCATAGGGAAAAGGTGGCTCATCTGCTCAGCTACCACAGGCAGGTTCTGCACTTGCAGTGGACAAACGATCGCAATGCACTCACAGGCAATCTCCAGCGCCTCATAGGATGAGCTATCAAATCTTTCAGAGTGTTTTAAGGGAAACACAGGGAATGAGAAACCAGCTCTCTCAATATGCAGGGTACAAATATCACCAGTGCAGTCAAAAGGAAAATGAACCACGCTAAAAATGCCCCATTTCTTACGTGGAATAAGAATTCTGTTTGGCAGGAGTCTATTTTTAGATAGAAACATGTCATCCAATTGAATATCCTTTCAATGAAGGATTCTGAATTGTAATATTATCCGGATTTGATACTGTTAGGTGAAGCTGTTTCATCAGCTCAGCATACTGATGAATAAGGCTGCTTTCGCATTATAATATGCAAACCAGGGATTCCATATACATATTCGAGAGAACATGTGAGAGGATGGAGCCCATAGCGATGGTGTTTTTCACAGGGATTGTAACAAGAATTCTAACAAATGGATCTTGATTAGAGCAGTGGTTGAAAAAATGCCATACCGTATACTTCTGATATCTTCAAAGAGAGAATAATTTCAGTGGTATAGCCAATACGTCTCGCCTTTGGGACCTTATAAGTGTTTAGTTATCCAGCACAATAGCCGTGGTTCAACAACATCAATTGTTACATGGCTAAACACTTATAAGGTCCCAAAGGCGCGACCTATTGGCTATGCCAATGCTTGTTTGAATTGTGCCCGCAGGACATCTTGCCCCTATTAAAAGGTGAAGGCCCATTCCCAGCCACTTTACGTGGGTAACGGTCCCGCTATGGGCAGCAAAACCCACCCACCCGTACCAAGCAGGACAAAGATTTTCACAGCAACACAATGGTAAAGTAGTCTATGAAAGGAGCTTAATGAGCTTGAAAGGCCACCAGCGGGGCGGCGGACCTTTTACTTATCTTGGGATGCCTCCCGGAAGGGTAAGACAGTGGGAGAGGAGAGAGGTTACATAACACAGCGCTTGCAGGGTGTAGCATTCCAAATATGTGTGAGGGTGGTCGTTTGAGAAGTTTATGGGCCAGAGCCTGGTGGTCTGCTGTTTTAGGAAGAGGTGGTGTCATGAATGGGAGGAAGATGTGCTGGTAGTGGTGGGATGTTGGTGGTGCTGTCCTGAGAGGAATAAAGTGCTATAGCCCTGGTTGGTGAGGATGCTGCCCTCGGAAGTTGGAGGCTGGGGGTGGTGTCTTATGTGCTGTTATGAATGGGGTGGAGTACAAGAATGGAACTCCCTTCCACTATATCTCAGAAAAATTCCCTCCCTTCTTGAGTTCAAAAAACAACTGAAGACCTAGCTCTTTTAGTATTAGCAAAGAAGAGTTGGCTCCAATCAGTTAGGCTGAGCACCTATAACTATATAACAAAGACAAATGCCAGAACTGATACAACAAATTAAACATGAATTTCACTCAAAAAGGAAGAAATCTTATTTCAGCCCGAGATATTGCTAATCAATAGTGATTTATTCATTCAATTTTTGGTGATTATTTTTACGAAAATGTTTACATTTTATATACAAACACTACACCATTATTACATGTAACAAGAATCATTCACACTTATCAAACATATCACAGTCGTTCAAAATCAAACATCCATTCATACATAAATCTGACAAATCCTGACTTTACGGAAAAGCCAGAGGGGGGAAATTAGTGGAGGGAGGGGGAATGAACACAAAGGTTGCTCAAAAATGTCAGCATGTATGGTATGGTATAATATACATATGTACACTTGGAATTTAATCACAATCGATTAGATTTAGTCAAACGCAATACGTCCAAAAGAATAAGACACAGCATTTATCGGCATTCGACTTTAGTAAGAGCAACACTTTGTACAGAGGCCTACGCGTTTCGAGTCCCAGCCAGAAGTTAGAAAGGGAGGACTCTCATCAGGGCCAATGAAGTATCTGAAAAACAGAAATTATCTCTATGTAAAAACAGTCTCTATGTAGAAAAGTTCTTTTAGGTGCCGGAGTGGCACTGAGGGTGAACCACCATTCCCTCAAACAGCTTACCCAAATGGTCTACGAAGCCACTTGACGGGTGTAGAGGAGCGAACAGTCACTTTTAATGATGCACAGCGAGTGGGGACTTTATCTTTAGACGGGCGCTTTTGGGGGGTCACACTGAAAAGGAGAAGGTTTTACATTACCAACCGCTACTTGCGCTGGATGACCAAAGGTACCAGGAGGGTGTGGCTGATCTCTTACCTCACTGAGTTGGACTTCTGGAATTCTGGGGGAATCCACGGATCCAGGACAGTCAGGAAGTCTAATTCTAGGCGTTATGAAATCTAAATGAAAATGAAACGGACATTACTGACCTGTGTATAAAAGAGGGGGTGTTTTTTTTTATAGTAACACTATACGTATTAAGAGGCTTAGAAGGATATATCAAGATTTCCCCGTGGTCTACTCATATATATGTAGTAAACTACTCAAGGATTTAAAGATTTTAAAGGGAATAGCGGGATATATACGGCGATTCAAAGTACATCCTAGATTGAAAACCAGTTATAAAATAGAATAGAGTAAGGGAATCCGTGTCGGTACCTGCACGAAGGGGAAAGCTTCACTCAATTAAAGAGCGTGGCGAGTGGACTGGAAGCGGAGACATCATCTAAGTAGGTAACTCCTAAACAAGGGGGAGCATGGAGGTCATAGCTCTTTTAGTAGCAGTAGCCCTTAGCACAGTATGTAGCGCTGGAAGCGCCAAGACACCTGAGGGTATATGTGCCCTGTATAAATTTAATTAACATAACATAACAAGTAGCATACAGCATCTTACTCCAGCTAAATAATGAGGAATGTATTTTTCATGTCAGATTGTTTCTGAAAACTGCAGTGAAGGCCCAACAAACAATGACTGCTTTTTATCGCTCAGAGATCGTGCTGATTTTATTATCTCGGAATGGATATGATCCAGAGTATACATTTGTTTGAATTATTTCAATTATTTTATATATGTGTACTTTTATGGCTACTTGTATAACCGAATGAAGATCTGTGAACCCGAATGGGGTAGAGTATTCAGTGCCAAGCAGTCCGGGGTGTGCTATCCCTTATGATGCAGGTGGACCTTTACTGAGTGGCGGAAAGACATATTGTCCTGCGTGGGAGCCATGCTGTCTGCGAAGGTTTCTCACACATTCCTGTAAATATGGCCTAGATCCAGACATATGTAAAGATTACACTGCTGACCTATTAGGGGAGATGGGGCATGGGAACCCCAAGAATGCTCATCTTGATTGATGCAGGAGTGACATCATGGGGCCAGCATATGTGGTAGACATGGGCTCTGCCAAAACAGCACTGAGCTGTGATGTTCAAATCGAAGCTGAAAGCCCATCTCCTTCGAAGGCATTTTGACTAATGCCATTTTTGATACCTTCTCCAGTGGGTACGTGCGCTCTCACCTCCAGAGCTTAGTCTCTGGCCACTGCCTGGAGATTTACTCCGCCACTCCCACTTCATTGGGCTCTACCTTGAAAACGAACCAGTGGACAGCCTGGGCAGCCTATACTATAACGAGGGCCACTGGAATTATGTGGCAGGGGATCACCAAACTATGTGGCAGGGTATGCTCTATAATGCTGTAAGAAAAGGCAAATAGCAGAGCAAAATGTGGTACATTTTTTGATAGTATTACTTCTTTATTTTGTCATTTTGACGAATAGTAATACTGTCTGGGGAAAGATTGCACCTCAGTAGTGCTAGTTTAACATAAAATACAGAAATAAGCATTTGAAAGATGAACATTTAACCTTTGCGAACAGCATTCCACTGTGCGCGAACACACGTTGGGACATTTTTAAGTAACTTTTGATCTGTTTGTACAAGAAACAATGTTTTGATTAAAATCTGCAGATTATGCAGCAGATTAATCGTGTGGCAAATGCGGCAAATCCATAATTATGCACAAAAAAGCTGCCACCGCAGTGACCGCAGAATCGTATAATTGCAGTGACCAGGAATATAACTCCGTGCTCATGGATTTGTAATGTACAGACATTTTCGGACTAATGTAATTTGGTACCTTATGTAGTGACTTGCTCTCGTACTCGAAATGTTTCAACATCTTCGGATTTTGTCATTTTGGACCTTATGTAATGATTGATGCTTACTGTAGAGCGCTGCAGCGTCTTTGGGTAATGCCTGTGCTATATTAAAATGCATACACGAATGAATAAATAAATAAATAAGAAAGAAGGTGAAAGAACATGTTACCAGCTCAGGAAAAGCGATCTGTAACAGCGTGGGAGGGCAGGTCGTCAGCTCGCGGAGAGTTGTGTTTAATTCTGTCGGTCTTCCCTTGCTTGCAGTTTATGTTACGTGACTGTTGCGTAAACAGATCGTCGTTAGCAAATAACATCTGTGATTTTTGATAATATTTGTCCTGAATGTTGTGTTCGTTCTCTTTCAATATAGCTCCGTTTTAGCTCTGTTCGTGTTCTGTGATTGTGCGCCTGACAGTGAGAACATGCGGTGCTCTGGTTAAACTCCTGGATTTCTTTGAGCAGGAACTTCAAAGTGTGCTGTAAAGCAGTGTATCCATATTGGATAAAGGAAAACATCATTTTGTAAACCAATTCATATTTTGGAATTGCATTTGAAGATGCTTAATTGGGTTTATTTTAATCTTTGTTTTAAAATTAGTGAATGTTTAAATTTGCAGCTCAGACAGTTGTGTAAAGAAGACGTAGAACAGGATGGCTGCTCAGAGAAGGCTGTGTGTAAGAGGTTGGCTCAGGGTGGCAGCTGGGAGAACGGAGAAGGCTGTGTTTAAGGAGGTTGGGTCAGACAGGCAGCTCTTAGAAGGCTGTGTGTAAGAAGGTTGGGTCAGACAGGCAGCTCTTAGAAGGCTGTGTGTAAGAAGGTTGGGTGGGACTGGCAGCTCTAAGAAGGCTGTGTGTAAGGAGGCTGGGTCGGGCTGGCAGCTGAGAGAAGGCTGTGTGTAAGGAGGTTGGGTCGGACTGGCAGCTCTAAGAAGGCTGTGTGCAAGGAGGTTGGGTCGGACTGGCAGCTCTAAGAAGGCTGTGTGCAAGGAGGTTGGGTCGGACTGGCAGCTCTAAGAAGGCTGTGTGTAAGAAGGTTGGGTCGGACTGGCAGCTCTAAGAAGGCTGTGTGTAAGAAGGTTGGGTCGGACTGGCAGCTCTAAGAAGGCTGTGTTTAAGGAGGTTGGGTGGGACTGGCAGCTCTAAGAAGGCTGTGTGCAAGGAGGTTGGGTCGGACTGGCAGCTCTAAGAAGGCTGTGTTTAAGGAGGTTGGGTGGGACTGGCAGCTCTAAGAAGGCTGTGTGTAAGGAGGTTGGGTGGGACTGGCAGCTCTTAGAAGGCTGTGTGTAAGAGGTTGGCTCAGGGTGGTAGCTGGGAGAAGGGTGTGTGTAAGGAGGTTGGGTGGGACTGGCAGCTCTTAGAAGGCTGTGTGTAAGAAGGTTGGGTCAGACTGGCAGCTCTTAGAAGGCTGTGTGTAAGGAGGTTGGGTCGAACAGGCAGCTCTTAGAAGGCTGTGTGTAAGAGGTTGGCTCAGGGTGGTAGCTGGGAGAAGGCTGTGTGTAAGGAGGTTGGGTGGGACTGGCAGCTCTTAGAAGGCTGTGTGTAAGGAGGTCGGGTCAGACTGGCAGCTCTTAGAAGGCTGTGTGTAAGAAGGTTGGGTCGGACTGGCAGCTCTTGTAGTGTAGTTCCTATCATCCCAATAGGCTCTGCGCATTGGAATAATACCTACAGCAGTAAAGGCCTAGACCAGACGTTAACTAGGTCTACTACTGTCGATACTAGACTTAAAGTTTTGGGTTTGCCAGCTTAGCTCAGAGTTCACTAGAAACTTTCTTGAATGTTCAAGGAGGACTTAACTTCCCTGATTAGACAAGAAGGGATTTAGTTTCTGACAACCATAGAACATGACAACTTTGCTCTCCCCTAATCAAGAGTATATCTCGAGAGTCGTGTGAACAAAAGGCAATTTATTTTACTCAGTCAGTACGTGCATTCTTAGTCTCATCAGATTGTAGAGAAAAGGAAGAGACGGGCGTGTTCAATAAAAAGGTGTTATTTATTGATCAGTCTCTTTTCTCATACAAGAGAAATGGATCGATATTATTGCAATACTTATAGTTAAGTAAAGTGCATACATTAAAAGAAATAGTATAAAATAATACTGTAAAAACATTGATATGGTTTCTAAGCCATAAGATGTTTAAAATGAATAAAATATATTACATACACATATACATTTGACTAAACGTACTCAACTGGTGTTTCTAAATACGCCTACCCCGTGTACCTGACCTAAGCCTAATACGTGGGCGGGAATAGAAAGTTACAGTTTAAGTTAAGTTTGTTTTTGCCAAGTGAATAACTAAAGAATTCTCTGTGAGGGGTTATTCAGTTCTGTACCTGGAATCTAGGTTGAATGAGGGATGGTATCTCTCGTCTCTGGTCTCGATATTCCAGGCTGCCTGCGAGGGCTACCTAGAAACGCCGGTGCTGGATTTCTCGGCAGGAGAAAGCAGCTTCTCTCAGCGCGTCAGGAAGGCGGGGCTGCGCCAGCGGGGTCTGCTCTGCTCTTCGCTTCGGCAAGTATGGCTGCTCCGTCTCGTCACCACGCGTGTGTTTGCATAGGGCAATATCGGTAATATTTATACCTTTAAGGTGCCGAGATTGACGTAAGGATGGACATAGATACGTCAATAAGGATGTCATACGACTTGCTCGTTAGCACATTCTTTTACTGAAGTTCTCGGTGAAATCAAAACAATGGCCGCAGGGTTTTGCCCAGGTTGTCATAGGTTTGATTTGTTATGAGAACTCCGTATGCCTTATCAGGGGCTGGAGGAATATCGCTTGTCTAATTAGATCGCAAGCGTTATGACCTAATCAGATAACACGTTCCTGTGCCGTAGTGTGACTGCGTCAGATAACGGTATCAGCATCATGGGGGTTTTCTGCCTCATGGGCTGACTGCTAGTTAACTTGTTGGTTTGTTTAACCAGAATAGGGTCAGGAATAGGGGGATCGATTCAGAACCTATAGGAATACATCACACCCACTCCACGCTAACTATGGTCATAATTACTAATCTATGCATAGTATAACATAGTACAACATACTATAGAGTATAGTGTATACCTTACCACCCCAAAATACATAAATGCATTTTGAAATTTTCAAATATACGGAAAAATTGCAGTCATATGTATTGTATGCACTCAAGCTGTAGAAAAATGCCAAAGTAATCGCATTTGTATACATCATTGCTATTTTGTATATGAGAATTACACATGAAATGGCTCTTAATACAGAAGAAAAGTTCGAGACCATTTCATCACAGAATATAATAACAATGAACATACCAGCGGGCAGCTAATGTCTATAAGCTATCTAAAATTTAGAAACCTTAGTTCTCTAAGAATAGGTCTTACTTTAAGCAGAAGATAGTGTCCCGAAAAATATGCAAAAATATTCTGGGGCTGCTGAAAAATTGCTGTCCGTGAACTGGAGGGAAAAATGTTCATGTGACTTTATTTTTAAAGTTGAAGGCCGAATTCAGGGAACGCCGTGTGCGAGCTTGTTCAAAAGTCTCTATTTCTGTTCTGGTGAGAACATCATATCATTTAGGCTTTCGAAAAAACTGTCAACAGCTTCCTGGGAAAGTTCCACTAACTCGGATATAGGTGTAATCATGCATTCGTGCGCATGATTGTCTCCATTGACATTCTGATTCGCATTGCTGACATAAGGTCGTACCTGATCGATGCTGCTTTCATCTTGAACTTCACTACCCATCAATCGTAGTGGTGAAGCTTCCACGAATGCCGTCATCAGGATTGGTAGCCTTTGAGGGCAGCACAAAGCATGAACCTTGATCGGGCTCAACAATGTTTCTGCATCCATTGGCGCATCCGATTGTAGCGTCAGACAGGTGTCTAACACGCATTCTTCTCCGCATAGCAGACACCTTAATACAGGTAAAACACATCTTTGCCACATTGGTCGAAATGATAGAAACCAAGTTATGTTCAGGTCTTTAAGCCGGGAGAGTCCCAGGATTTTTTATATCCGGTCCCGGTATCCAATGGCTAGGATTGTTTCTTCCCTTGTCGCAAGAGTTTTGTCTGTGACATGGGTTGCCATAACGAAAAATAAGGACTAAGAATAGGATTCCTGCAATTAGTCCCAAGATCAGGGGAAGTCCGCCAAAAATCGAATGGACGAAATCTGGAAAAATACCCAGTATGGCTTTGAATGGTGTTAATGCCATCGAAAATACTGTCTTAAATACCTTTGAGACCCCATTGGTATCAGAAATATTTAAGATTTCGTTCAGAATTTCGGCGAAATGTATGGGGGAATTAGTTGATAACAATGAATGTATCTCTGCAGTCGTCCTTGCGACTTGTAGATCATACGTTTCTTTTGATGACGTGAGCCTTGTAGGCGTCTGAAGAAGCACTGTTTTCATTCTGCTTAAAGTATCTATTCGAATAGAAGTAATTTTCAAATTGGGCCATGCCCTTGCCTCCCTGTCTGGAAAGGAGCTGGGGAACAATGAGCGTCCACAGCACTTGACCTTCGCAGTCGTAGTTACTAGATAAGGAGTCCCGGGCATAAGACTACAACATCTGCGGTCTACAATTAGAATGTAACTCCCATTATAGAGTCTTTGAAAGAATGGTTCTATTTCTGTTGCAGGTGTGCCTTGCTGGTGACATGAAAGGTTGTATGAATTCCCTTCACAGGCTCCATGCAAACTAATTCCGTTACACAGAAGTGTGCCACTTAGTGACATCGCACAATTGTTGCCACTAAGAAACACTTTCTGTCCTTTATTACTGATACATGCATGTGAATAGGGCAGGTTCCATGTTGTTTTAAGGTACCCCTTTCCCAATTTCTCGTACATGCCAGCCTGTATATATTTTTGGCAGTATTGAAACCTGAAGGTTGAGATTGGAATATTTATTATCCCATGTATTATCCATTCACTGACAGGTCGTTCTGACATTGTCACTGGTAATCTTTCGAGTTTTTCAATGCTCAAGATTGTATAATCAGCACCCTTTTGTGCCATACTGATTTGTCTATCAGTAAGGTTAAAGATTTGGAATAGTGACGTTGTGTTGATTAAACGCCAAGGCACATAGCCTGAACGTAGATTTTGTAACGTCCAGCCAAGCTGTACAATAGAGCGCAATTGTGACTGACCGTGTTGTAATAACAGTAAGTCTTGCGACAATATGTCGATTGCTGAAGACACAATGCTGTCCAAAGAAAAAATTCTGGAGGACAGAGTCATTAACCCATTGTCCACTACAGAAAGTGATTTTTCCAAATTAATACGGTCAATTTCCCGTATTCTCTCTGCTGTTTCAATTTGAGTAACCTTCCAGGCCTCATTGTATGCTGCATATACAGAGGCTGCTATGAAACGTTTTTGACGCTGTTTGCGCGGTCCCATAATGAAATCACGCAAGTCAGCACCATCAGTAAGTAAAGTTAGGTGTTGTTTAATTTCTGCCAGTGTGGAAGTTTGTAGCCACTGAAGGCATAATTTGCCCACACTGTAGGTTGTTATTATCCCTGGGTGATGTCTTTGGGGATATCTAGGGTCTGGCCTGGTCATTTTGAACCCCTGTGTTTTGTTCAGGAATCTGTCTTGACAGTTATTAGTATCTGTGGGCCAGATCAACCATTGTTTCCAATCAGGATGTGTTCTGTTTTGGTTTAATACATAATTTACGTCTATCTCTTCATCTGTAGAGCTATTGCTGAACATTGTTGGCTTTGGAATAGACGGTTTATTTAAGTCTTTGATTTTGGCTAGGCCAAGACAGGTAGTTTGTTGAACAGTGTCATTTAAAAATATCATTTGTTCTGGGATCATGCAGGTTCTAAACAAAGATTCTATACCATGCACTTGCCATTCTTTTGTACCCCAAACGCTTTTCAATTCAACATTTTTGTCCCAATAATCAAAACCAAAAGTATTCATTTGTTCAAAAAATGAGTCTGAATATATCAATTTTGTGTTGGTTATCATGGTCTTTGTCCCTGTCTTGTTTGACAATTTAAAATAGAATGCTTCAGCATTACTTGTGTTAAAACCTGAAAAGTATGAATATTTGTCATAGAAGGTCCTTGAGCTTCCTTTTGGAGGGGTTGCACAATGTTCCCATTGATTATAATTTAAAACATTTCTAGGTTGTGCAGATCTATGTAAAAAATGGTTACCATAGTGGTTATAACAGTACATACTATCATAATTTGTAGAACCCTGCAAATAATCATGTTTGGTAAATTTAGCAGACATTACTAAGTCAGACATCATATTATTAATGCTTTCGAAGTCCCAATCATCAGCAAATGAGCTCGGTTTTACAAAGTCACTCAATGAGATCTTAATTTGGTGTGGATATTTCAGGATTTCGACCGGACCATAAATTTCATAGTCTGTGTTGTCCCATGCTACCCCACCAGGTATCGGATTGGCTGTGAAGTTGACTGAAGAAAGTTCTCTTTTCTCGACGTGTGAAGATGTGTGTGGTTTGAGGATCAAGTTGATTTTCTGACTTGCTGTGTCCATTTTAGCATATTTTCCCTCAATGAAGCGTCCCAAAGTAAGTACCATGATGAGCCAAAGTATGAGGATAAATGCACCAAAACCCACCCAAAATTCGATCCATGGAGAAATCAGATATGTTTCTTTTAGTTGTTTCAAAAGTTCTTTTGCTTTATCTTTAAAGGTTTTTGATGATGGCTGTGTCTTTGATTCACTGAAGCCTTCAGAGGAATCATCGAAGTTTATGAAGTAGCCGGATGCAGTTCTGTCAATTGTTCCAATTGCTTCAGGATTACTGTTTCTTGCATTTTCGCTTGGTACTTCATTATAGATTGGTGTGTCTCTGCTAAATGTTTTTATTTGGGTTTTCAGAGGTCTGAGTTCTATTGCATTGTTGCATAGTCCTTGTTGTTCTTCTGTAGGCGTTTCGAATGTGATGAGCCTCTTCGTTAGGACCTCTGTACTGGTAGCAAACCTTGGTGTTCGGCTACTTATTGGGAGTCCACTTGGCCTACTGTTTGTTATCGGCCACATGATTGTGGTTTTACCAGGTCGATGGATACAACTCGGTTCTCCTTTTTACCAGCAAGTGGCGGTAGTACAACTGATCTTGTCCCGTTGATAGACAAGACAGGAACTGCTTTTCTGTAAGAAGGCCCAAATTCCTTCTTTACCGCGATCTTTTCCCTGACTAGATCCCCGACTTTTGGAATCCAGACAGGTCTTGCTGGGACAGGTGGTGGTTCTTCAGTGGTTGTTGGCTGTTGTTTCAACTTTATGTTGCTCAGGTCTTTTCTTGTTTTGTTTAAGTCCTGCAAAATAGCCAAACGGTCTTTGATATCAAAGCTTTTTTCTTTCACCACTGAAGTCTGACTATCAATGTCAGAGATCAACATCCTAGTTCCAAATAATAATTCGTACGCACTGAATCCCTTCAGAGAATTTCTTGGCAAGTTATTTAGACTACGTTGGACACTTATTAGATGTTTGACCCACCCAGCTCCCGAACCTAATATCCTTTCCGCTATAGATTGCTTTATGCCTTGGTTTTTTCTTTACACCATCCCGTACCCTCAGGAAGGAAGTGAGAAGATTCCCGCTGGGCTATGCTCATTTGGTCATGTTTCCCCTCAGGCTGTTGGGCTAGAGTGAAGACAATGGTCAAACGTAGCATGCTCTTAGCGTATATGCCATTTAGACTCGCAAATCTTTGTATAACAGTCCAGACGTCAGCCGAGTGCTGGTGATCTACATTATAAGTGGAACTAGCCTGTATATGTTAATCGCAACCCTTCCTTTTTACTCCTGATTTTTCCTGGAGTAAACCGACGAGGTATTAAACTGTTTTTCTCCCCACTGCGATCTCTGTTGCAGTTTGGGCAATTTTTTACAAACATGGTGTGACGCAGGCTCATGCCTGGCCACCAGTACCGTGATTGTAATTCTTCCAGAGAATCTTTTAGTTTGAGGTGTCTGAGACCCTCGCCCATATGTGCGTCTGCGATTAACAAGTTTCTCCTGTCCATGTTTGGAATCACTCTATCCCCCACTCCAGGGATTCGAGCAAAAGGGACGGAGTTTGCATCGATTATGTATGTATAATTGAGTGGATAGTTGATCGGTAACGCTGAGCAGTCGCCTTTTGATGACGTTTTCACTGCCAGCACTGTTTCACCGTCAATGTATTTTAATGTACGCTTTTTTCGATCTACGGGAGCCGATTTAGTGGCTGCCGCTGTGGCTGTCTCAGCCAATGAATTCCCTGCAACGTGAACGCCATCACATTGATGACTCAGCGTATGTATCACGTGAGTCTTTGGTAGTTCTTTTTGTAAAAGAGCTATTTGTTCCCAGAGCAGTTTCTGCTTTATTGGTGCATCTGTGTCATCTTTGTAACCGTTTCGAATCCATGTCTGCAAATCCTTGTTATATGATTTGACGCAGTAATATGAATCTGACACTATAAGTGTCGGGAATTCGCGATCCGCATTATCTAGCGCCATTTTCAAAGCTAATATTTCAGTTTGTTGTTCTGAATTAGTTTCTACTGAGTGTGTTTTTGTTAATAGAGGTTTTAGTTTACCTCCGCGCCACACTTCTTTTGTAATCCCACATGTGGGGTTGTATGCCTGTTCGCCCCAAACGGGGGGTTGAGCATGCCCGTCTGTATAAATTACACAGCCGTAATGTCGTAAAGGCAGAATGTCGATTGGCAGAGGATATGTTTTTTCATATTCTAGATTTTTTAATTCTTCTAGTTCTGGATCAAAGTAATAGTATACTTTGTCCGTTGTGATTGAATTCACCCATTGTATCCATTCCGGATTCAATGTTGTTGTTGGTAAATTACACGGTGTTGTTAGTGCCTCAAAGGCTGATTCTGCTGTTCTGACTGTGATATGTCTACCGTCAGCTTGATCTTTTTCTCTAGCTATTGCGGTTTGAACTGCATGAACAATTTTTTCTTTGTTGCTGAATTTCTGTGCAGCTTCTGTGTACAAGTGTGATTTGAATGCAATTGGTACCTTTTCTCCCTCATTAGAGGTCAGGTATGTGAATCCGCATCTCCCTGGGATGACTCGAATCACAAGATTGCGTGTGTTATCACGTGTTTCTAATTTTGTTTTAATTAGCATGTCTGTTTGTAGGGATCTCAAAATTTCTGTGTGTATTTGAGTCCAATTGGATCTTTTAAAATCTGGTTTTATCAGATCATAAAGGGGTTTGACCCTTTCTGCTTAATTTGCAATGTATGTTCTTCCGAAGTTTAGGAAGCCTAGAATCGACTGTAGGTTTTTTAGTGTTCTAGGTGCTTGGATTACGGCACATTTCTCTAGGAAATTGTCGGCCAGGCTTTTGCCTTCACTTGATAATTCATATCCTAAGAACAGGACTGTCAGGTGGGCAATTCTGGATTTTTTAAAGTTGAATTTGTAACCCTCTGCAGCGAACCCAAGTATTATGGTGTTCACTCTTTTCAAGTGAGTCTCCAAGTCATCATCTGTTAAGTAAATGTCATCGACATAAGATAATGATTCATCATCATATAGTTGTAGTAATTCTGTTACTCTCGCTGAGAATACTCCCGGGCTGTTCTTGTACCCCTGGGCTAACCGACAGAATTGTTTTTGAGTGCCATTTATTGAGAATGCAGTTAAATATCTGCTCTCTGGTGCTATGTTTTGACAAAAGAATCCATTAGAGATGTCTAATGTTGTTTTGTATTTTTTGCGCACTATGTTATTCATTAGTGCAGCACTATGTGAGTTTTGCACTGCAAAAGTTTTGCAACATGTGTTAAGGTGTCGGTAATCCAAAACTAGACGATACGAATTGTCTGGTTTGGAGACCGGAAACAAAGGGTTGTTCATTTGTGAGGTGCAAGTTTCAATCACCCCCTGGTATTCTAGCTGATCTAGTATTTCATTTACCTGTTTTTTAGCTTCTTGCTTAATTGGGTACTGCCTTTGTGCAGTTGGTTGTGATTTTAACTGGATTTTGTGAGGAGGAGAGTCCTCATCCCATCCCACGTGATTTTTATATAAAGCAGGAGCTAGAGCTACTGCCCACTTTCTGGCAAGTGTGTATTTTTTATGAATTGGGATATGATTTGAGAAGGCAGGCATAATTACTTCTTCGCCATGAGGGCACTCCCTGACAAACTCTGGTGGCCAGTCTTTTTCAGCTAGAAGGATATCATAGCCCTTGGAGAGATTATCCCAAAATAGTCCCCTTATTTTCCTAGTCTTATCTCCCTCTATACGCAATGTTATTTCGTATATTTTGTGAGGTTTGCTAACTCTGGTGTCCGCAGTTTCCACTTGAAGATATTCATTCGTGTCCACTGTCTCCAGATGATTCATAAGGACTTTGCGAGCTATGCTCACTTCTGCTG
Source organism: Lissotriton helveticus (assembly GCF_964261635.1). Classification (NCBI taxonomy): domain Eukaryota; kingdom Metazoa; phylum Chordata; class Amphibia; order Caudata; family Salamandridae; genus Lissotriton; species Lissotriton helveticus. The sequence goes on from NC_136057.1 coordinate 1,380,962,175, forward strand.
CGCTGTCTAGCATTGTCTGAGCCCATTCTCCGTTTTTCAGTTGTGTCCTCAGTATTCTCGGCATTGTTAACTACCTTGATACTGGCTACCTTCTTTTTTGGAAATTGTAATTTCTTTTTTAGCTGAGCAGGTTCCTTGTCTTTGGACTTGGTGTGCTCTTCTCTTTGTTCTGATCGTCCTCTTCTTTCCGATTTCTGCGAGGAAGTCTGAAAAGATTGAGAGGGACGTGTATCAATGTCTTGATATCTATCAGGCTTTTTAATATTATCCCTATTTCTAAGGTTATATCTTTTCCCAGAGGGGTCACTCTGAGGTGACCTGTGTCTTTGGTTCGGAGATTTTTCTCTTCGCCTAGGAGACCTTCCTTGGGACTGGAATTTCTTTTCTTTAGGATTGGATTGTTTGTTTCCATCCCAGTTCTTTTTTGGTGATGTAGAATTATTATTAAAAAATATTTTTTCAGGACTTTCAATTAGTTGCGGTTTTACTGGTATTCCACCTAAACTATCTCTACCTAGTTCCTCATAGGATTTTTCTATGATTCTGGCAATTTCAGCTGGTTGGTCTGCTATATCTGTCTCTTTTAACCTCTGGCGGATCGCCACGTTTGCTGCTTCACCTTTTATGTTGGCTAATAGTATAGCCGAGACCTGCTTGAAGTCTTTTAGTAATTTCATACCAAGAGTTAAAGCGGGTTCAGGACCATATTCATCTTGAATTTGTTTTAGCACATCTGGTATTACTGAAATGGATGGAACACCGTGCGTTTTTGTGTAGATGGAAGCAAAGACTGTACCCCAAGTGTCACAGTCCTCAATGTGTGGTGCGATTCCCATTGGAAGACAGATAGTCAGAATCCTGTGCTTTTCTAGCGGGGTGGTGTCTGGAAACACCGCCTCTATTTGGGTGATTTTCTGCGCTAGCCAGAATGGTATTTGTTCCCGTTTAGCCGGTACTTTACCTAGGCAGGACTGGATGTTCTGTGGTGTAATTTTATTTGTGTTCCCCTGGTGAGGGGTCAGCTGTGGGAGTTTAATCGCTGGCTGAATTGTTGAAGTCCGCATCACATATTGGACTAATTGTCTGTGTATTTTTATTAGTTGTTTTAGCTGTGTTAAAAGGTTTGGTGCAGACATCCCATCGATGTCTGGATGTGGTGTGTATCCGGCTAGGACCGGCCACGTTGCTCCTGGTCTACCTAAAGGACCGAGCCTGGTGATGTGATTATTATGTTTTAGGGCGCCATCAAATAAGAGCAAATGCTCTTGAATTTTGAGTGGTACTTCCACCTCCTCGAAAGGAGTGTACTCATTAGGAGGTTCCTCTATTTTGTAATAGTGGAAGTACTTTGTTACAGGATTTGCTGCTGGAAAATTTATCCATGAATAGTATACCTCTGTCTGCCGATATTCGTGTGCCTCAATTACGAATATGACTGTACCACCTCTAGGTGTCAGTCCATTTTCTATAAGTTTTATGGTTATAGATTTCCTTTTAATGACCGGGATGAGTATTATATCCTCGTCTGCTGCCTGCATGGTAGCATCAGCTGCTGCGAGTTCAGTTGCTAATCTAACTGCCTCTCTTTCATCCTCATTGTCTGACATTTTACTGTCCAAAAGGTTTTTTCTTTTGTTTGCAGATCAGGTTTCTTATGGAAACAAAGATTAGATGCACAATATTTTGGAACCGTGTATCCTTCAACGTTGACTTGTACCAAGAACCATACATAGGAGTTCCCTCCTGCGAGGTCTGGCGGATATAACCTTTCACCCACTCCAGACGTCTTTGGAGTATTTGGGAAAAGGGGTCTGAATGAGAAAGCACGACTGAGTTACTCTAAATGTCTTACGTTAGTTTTATCGCCCTTTCCAAACGCGTTGGGCGCCATGTAGTGTAGTTCCTATCATCCCAATAGGCTCTGCGCATTGGAATAATACCTACAGCAGTAAAGGCCTAGACCAGACGTTAACTAGGTCTACTACTGTCGATACTAGACTTAAAGTTTTGGGTTTGCCAGCTTAGCTCAGAGTTCACTAGAAACTTTCTCGAATGTTCAAGGAGGACTTAAATTCCCTGATTAGACAAGAAGGGATTTAGTTTCTGACAACCATAGAACATGACAACTTTGCTCTCCCCTAATCAAGAGTATATCTCGAGAGTCGTGTGAACAAAAGGCAATTTATTTTACTCAGTCAGTACGTGCATTCTTAGTCTCATCAGATTGTAGAGAAAAGGAAGAGACGGGCGTGTTCAATAAAAAGGTGTTATTTATTGATCAGTCTCTTTTCTCATACAAGAGAAATGGATCGATATTATTGCAATACTTATAGTTAAGTAAAGTGCATACATTAAAAGCAATAGTATAAAATAATACTGTAAAAACATTGATATGGTTTCTAAGCCATAAGATGTTTAAAATGAATAAAATATATTACATACACATATACATTTGACTAAACGTACTCAACTGGTGTTTCTAAATACGCCTACCCCGTGTACCTGACCTAAGCCTAATACGTGGGTGGGAATAGAAAGTTACAGTTTAAGTTAAGTTTGTTTTTGCCAAGTGAATAACTAAAGAATTCTCTGTGAGGGGTTATTCAGTTCTGTACCTGGAATCTAGGTTGAATGAGGGATGGTATCTCTCGTCTCTGGTCTCGATATTCCAGGCTGCCTGCGAGGGCTACCTAGAAACGCCGGTGCTGGATTTCTCGGCAGGAGAAAGCAGCTTCTCTCAGCGCGTCAGGAAGGCGGGGCTGCGCCAGCGGGGTCTGCTCTGCTCTTCGCTTCGGCAAGTATGGCTGCTCCGTCTCGTCACCACGCGTGTGTTTGCATAGGGCAATATCGGTAATATTTATACCTTTAAGGTGCCGAGATTGACGTAAGGATGGACATAGATACGTCAATAAGGATGTCATACGACTTGCTCGTTAGCACATTCTTTTACTGAAGTTCTCGGTGAAATCAAAACAATGGCCGCAGGGTTTTGCCCAGGTTGTCATAGGTTTGATTTGTTATGAGAACTCCGTATGCCTTATCAGGGGCTGGAGGAATATCGCTTGTCTAATTAGATCGCAAGCGTTATGACCTAATCAGATAACACGTTCCTGTGCCGTAGTGTGACTGCGTCAGATAACGGTATCTGCATCATGGGGGTTTTCTGCCTCATGGGCTGACTGCTAGTTAACTTGTTGGTTTGTTTAACCAGAATAGGGTCAGGAATAGGGGGATCGATTCAGAACCTATAGGAATACATCACACTCTAAGAAGGCTGTGTGTAAGAAGGTTGGGTCAGACTGGCAGCTCTTAGAAGGCTGTGTGTAAGGAGGTTGGGTCGGACTGGCTGCTCTAAGAAGGCTGTGTGTAAGAAGGTTGGGTCGGACTGGCAGCTCTAAGAAGGCTGTGTGTAAGGAGGTTGGGTCGGACTGGCAGCTCTAAGAAGGCTGTGTGTAAGAAGGTTGGGTCGGACTGGCAGCTCTAAGAAGGCTGTGTGTAAGGAGGTTGGGTCGGACTGGCAGCTCTAAGAAGGCTGTGTGTAAGAAGGTTGGGTCGGACTGGCAGCTCTAAGAAGGCTGTGTGTAAGAAGGTTGGGTCGGACTGGCAGCTCTAAGAAGGCTGTGTGTAAGGAGGTTGGGTCGGACTGGCAGCTCTAAGAAGGCTGTGTGTAAGGAGGTTGGGTCGGACTGGCAGCTCTAAGAAGGCTGTGTGCAAGGAGGTTGGGTCGGACTGGCAGCTCTAAGAAGGCTGTGTGCAAGGAGGTTGGGTCGGACTGGCAGCTCTAAGAAGGCTGTGTGCAAGGAGGTTGGGTCGGACTGGCAGCTCTAAGAAGGCTGTGTGTAAGAAGGTTGGGTCGGACTGGCAGCTCTAAGAAGGCTGTGTGTAAGAAGGTTGGGTCGGACTGGCAGCTCTAAGAAGGCTGTGTGTAAGGAGGTTGGGTCGGACTGGCAGCTCAGAGAAGGCTGTGTGTAAGAGGTTGGCTCAGGGTGGCAGCTCAGAGAAGGCTGTGTGTAAGAGGTTGGGTCAGGGTACAGCTGAGAGAAGACTGTATGAGAAGGTTGGGTCGGACTGGCAGCTCTTAGAAGGCTGTGTATAAGAAGGTTGGGTCGGACTGGCAGCTCTTAAAAGGCTGTGTGCAAGAAGGTTGGGTGGGACTGGCAGCTCCTAGAAGGCTGTGTGTAAGGAGGTTGGGTCGGGCTGGCAGCTGAGAGAAGGCTGTGTGTAAGAGGTTGGCTCAGGGTGGCAGCTGAGATAAGTCTGTGTGTAAGAGGTTGGCTCAGGGTGGCAGCTCAGAGAAGGCTGTGTGTAAGAAGGTTGTGTCGGACAGGCAGCTCTTAGAAGGCTGTGTGTAAGGAGGTTGGGTGGGACTGGTAGCTCTTAGAAGGCTGTGTGTAAGAAGGTTGGGTCAGACTGGCAGCTCTTAGAAGGCTGTGTGTAAGAAGTTTGGGTCAGACTGGCAGCTCTTAGAAGGCTGTGTGTAAGAAGGTTGGGTCAGACTGGCAGCTCTTAGAAGGCTGTGTGTAAGGAGGTTGGGTGGGACTGGCAGCTCTTAGAAAGCTGTGTGTAAGAAGGTTGGGTCAGACTGGCAGCTCCTAGAAGGCTGTGTGTAAGGAGGTTGGGTGGGACTGGCAGCTCAGAGAAGGCTGTGTGTAAGAAGGTTGGGTCGGACAGGCAGCTCTTAGAAGGCTGTGCGTAAGAAGGTTGGGTGGGACTGGCAGCTCAGAGAAGGCTGTTTGTAAGAAGGTTGGGTCGAACAGGCAGCTCTTAGAAGGCTGTGTGTAAGAAGGTTGGGTCAGACTGGCAGCTCAGAGAAGGCTGTTTGTAAGGAGGTTGGGTGGGACTGGCAGCTCAGAGAAGGCTGTGTGTAAGAAGGTTGGGTCGGACAGGCAGCTCTTAGAAGGCTGTGCGTAAGAAGGTTGGGTCAGACTGGCAGCTCAGAGAAGGCTGTTTGTAAGAAGGTTGGGTCGAACAGGCAGCTCTTAGAAGGCTGTGTGTAAGAAGGTTGGGTCAGATTAACAGCTCTTAGAAGGCTGTGTGTAAGAAGGTTGGGTCAGACTGGCAGCTCTTAGAAGGCTGTGTGTAAGGAGGTTTGGTGGGACTGGCAGCTCAGTGAAGTCTGTGTGTAAGAGGTTGGCTCAGGTTGGCAGCTGAGAGAAAGCTGTGAATCAGAAGGTTTGGTCGGACTGGCAGCTCTTAGAAGGCTGTGTGTAAGAAGGTTGGGTCAGACTGGTAGCTCTTAGAAGGCTGTGTGTAAGGAGGTTGGGTGGGACTGGCAGCTCAGAGAAGGCTGTGTGTAAGAAGGTTGGGTCGGACAGGCAGCTCTTAGAAGGCTGTGTGTAAGAAGGTTGGGTCAGACTGGCAGCTCTTAGAGTGCTGTGTGTAAGAAGGTTGGGTCAGACTGGCAGCTCTTAGAAGGCTATGTGTAAGGAGGTTGGGTGGGACTGGCAGCTCAGGGAAGTCTGTGTGTAAGAGGTTGGCTCAGGGTGGAAGCTGAGAGAAGGCTGTGTATAAGAAGGTTGGGTTGGAATGGCAGCTCTTAGAAGGCTCAGTATAAGAAGGTTGGGTCAGACTGGCAGCTCTTAGAAGGCTGTGTATAAGAAGGTTGGGTTGGACTGGAAACTCTTAGAAGGCTGTGTGTAAGAAGGTTGGGTGGGACTGGCAGTTCTTAGAAGGTTGTGTGTAAGGAGGTAGGGTGGGGCTGCCAGCTCAGAGAAGGTTGTGTGTAAGATGCTCATGGCCTGTGGCTGACTTCTGCCCCTGAAAGGGTTGGGGGACCCGACAGAGGCTGCTACACCGCACGGAGGGGGGCTGCATTACACCTCTGGCTGTGTCGTACTGGCAGCTCAGACCGCTGTGGAGAACCGGCTGCCAGCAGAAAGTGTAATGAGTCGGGCGAGGGGGTGGTGACGAAGGCTGGCAGCGCCAAGAGAGGGCCGTGTCTTAGGATGGGGAGAGGGAGCTGGCAGCGCAGATAGAGTGCCATGTGTACGGAGGGGGAGAGGGTGCAGGTAGCTCAGACATCGCCGTAAGCTGACTTGGCCTTTTTTGCTTTCTGATGCCGAAGAGTGGGGGCATCCAGGCTCGTTATCGTGTTGCTTAGTGCTAACCTGTATCCCTTCCATCAGTAACTGGGAGTGACAAGGCGCAGCCTTGCAACGCTATTTAAATAGGGAATTTCTTCTGTATCTTCTCTCGCTCAGGCAAGAAGTAATGTAGTCCGACTACAAACCATCCATGGTTCACCGAGCCTGTTCACCCAGCCTTATCCTACTAGGAATTGCAGCCCTTGTTTCCCTACTGTTCTCTTTTGTCTGCTTCTCATAGACATAGTGCCACGACCCACGGCCAAAATGAGTTCAGCTCTACTCACCCCCTTTGTACTGGGTTTTCTATACGCCAACATGCCTCTCTAAAATCTCACCTCATCCTGTTGTTTTCCAGTGTGTTTGAAGTAATGGACAAAAATACTGAGATTCGTAGTTGTTAACACTTTCCCGTTATCAGAAGTCATAGCCTGCATTTGAGATTCAGCAGAGGACTGTGGGAGGGGGTCCATGTACAGCATTTACCTTGCGGGAGCCAGCAGCGGCAGGCGTGATAATAGCTAACAGCTCCCGTAAGGGAAATGCCACATATGCACGAGGGCTCATTGGGAACATTGCAGTATATGCACAAGTTTCCCAAAAAGCCCTGAGCGATTTTAAGAGGGCATCTCCTAAGCTGCTCTTGCACGCTGCATAGGTGAGACCTAAAAATGAGTGATGGTCTACAGTGTAGAACTCTGCTTAGAGTTCAAGACAAACACATCATCCAGGTTTTCCGGAGCATTGTCTAGAGCCAGAATTGCTGCAGTCTCTCAACTGTTTTTGGAGCAAAACCCAGCCTGATAAGAATTAAGATGACTGATAAATAGGAGTTTAAAAAAGGTCTAATATTCTACAGGCGGTTTACCTCGAGTTCGACAGGAGGAGTGAACTGAGCAGTTTTTAGAGAAGAGGTAAAGGTGCCTTCTTTAAGTGAAGTATTTTGAGCAGAACAGACAAGATATGTTCTGTTTAGCATTCTAGGTGATGCTGAAGTGGGGTCGTTGGAGTACAACGATGAGGGTGTTTGCTATATTGTAGTTTGGCACATTCTTGGAGTATTTGGTACATTCTATGTGGATTGTTTTGATTTTCTGCAGAAAGAAGTTAGCAGTACCATTGCCAAAATAAACAGTCAAACAAGTTTAGATTGAGGAGTTTGATTTGGAAGTTGCTTTAAAGTTTCAAGTAGTGTCCTGGGATGGTTGGTGGTGTCATTTCCCTTGTCCTTTATACATTTAATTGTGGGAGAGAAAATAAAATCTGTGTTTCTTTTCCTTTGTTTTTAAGGGATTGAAGTGACAGTAGTTTTCATTTGTCTCACTTTCTTTTCTAGTTTCCTATTGAAGCTGTTAGAATGAAAAATTTCCTAGCTAACATAACAGAAAGTTTCAATTCTATTAAGGACTCGGAGGCGAGGATTATGCCTTCTCTCTTCACTTTATTCAAAAAGCAACATATTAAAGATTAACAAGGCATACGTTTCCCATGAACCTTAGGGAAAGGTAGTAAAAAACTAAACATGTGGTAACAGCCAATCGCATTAGGGCAACAATGTCCAATCAGGGGCTTCCTAGCCCAACATGGTCCTCTGTTAGTGTCCCTTCGCCCTCTTTTGTCGCGCAAAGTCAGCCATTCCACTCGCTTCAGGCATCATGCTTGTTCGCATCAGAACCTGCAAACAACAGGGACACATTACCAACTGAACCGTAACTGCTGTAACCTGCAACTAGAGCATCCAACATTTATCACAGCAGAGCAAGATCAATCCATCCTAATATACATTTAAGTAAATTACTTACTGCAATACGGGGAGGGTTGTCTCCTATTGGATCCAAGGGCAGGGTAATCCTTGCCTCCGAGTCCGTAATAGAATTGAAACTTTCCGTTACGTTAGCTAGGACATTTTTCATTCTATCTCAGGACTGGAGGCGAGGATTATGCTATTTCAAAGCTTGCACACAACAAGATGAGCCATATTCAGCTCTGGCTTGAAGTAAAATCTCTTGAAAGTGGAGTCCGAAGACCGATCAGCCGCATTGAGGATATCCTCTAAGTGGGCACCCAAGCCGAATGCTTTAGAAGCCTTAGCTCCTCGAGCGGAAGGAGCTCCGAAGTGATGAAGGCTGATACCAGCCTCTTGACTCACCCAACTAACCCATCTGACGATGGTCCGAGAAGAAAGCGCTTTAAAGGGCTTCCGGAGAGCAATGAGGAGTTAGCATTCTCCAGGAGGTCAGAATTCTTCTGTCATTTCTTTGTTTGCTTTAAGGCATCTAACCACACAAAGTTTTGGGGAGTCTGGAAACTCCGGGTAGGAAATTACTCTGGTATGGCACGTCGTACGTCTGAGCAGAGTGAAAGTTACCCCCTCGGGAGTAAACATCCTGCTTGTGATGTCCAGAGCTCTAACCTCGGACATACACCTGCAAGATATCAGACACAGGAGCTTGGCCAGTTTGGCGGACAGCTTTTTCCTGGAGAGAAACGGAGGAGGTTGTCAGGCCAGGAAAAGGTTAAGAACCTGGTTGACATCCCAAAGAGCAGAGTAACAGGGTTCTGGGGGTAATGAGAGCCGAATACCACGCAACAACCTGCAGACCAATGGGTGCTCACCCATTGGTGTTTCCTTAACTGGGACATGCCCGGACGAGATGGCAGAGCGGAAGGTATTGATGGACCTGTATGCCAATCTGTCGTAAGCCACTTGCTCTAAAAATTTCACGACGAGTACCACATCTGCGACCATGGGATCAAAACCCCGTCGCAAGCACCAACGGGACCATCTGCGGCACGTGGATCCGTACCTCTTAATGGTACTGTCCGCCCAAACATTGGAGATGAGTGTCTCAGCCTCCTGCGAAAGGCCTGGGGTTTCCCATCGGCCCCTGAAATCTACCACGCCATGAGCAACAGTGAATTTGTCCGCAACAGAGGATGCAGAGTTCCGTTGGGACTCATGAGGAGAGTCAGAAAGTGGGGGAGAAGGACTGGAAAATCCCAAGAAAGTTCTAGAAGAACTGGAAACCAGATTTGCGACCTCCGGAGTGGAGTGACTATGACTAGGTCAGTTGACTGCATGCAGACTTGTGCTGTTGACCTCGTGATTATCAAGAAGGGGGAAACGTGTACCCCTTCTCCAAAGTCCAGTCCTGGAGAAATGCATCCGTGGCCACTACTTAGGAGTCCGGTCTTAAACTGAAAAACCGAGGGGTCTGATGATCCAATCTGGACGCGAACAGATCCACGGAGAAGGGTCCCCAGTGGTCGTTCAACATTGCAAAGATTCTCTAGTCGAGCTACCAGAGCTGGAATCTCTGAAGTGGCGGGATTGGAAATCCACCTCCTGGTTGTCTCGCCCCGGCAAATGCTGCGCTGTGACCGAAATCTGGCTGTCTAGGCAATACTGCCAGAAACTCGCAGCCAGGTCCAAGAGGGCCTTGAATCTGGTGCCCCTCCAGATGGTTCACATACCGGACTGCTGAAATGTTGTAATTTTGAGAAAGACACATGACTACACTGAGTCTCACATCCAGCAATGTACAGCAAAGGTCCCTGCCAGAAGCTCCAGGCAGTTTATATGCAATTTCTGTTCTTTGGGTGACCACAATCTTCCCGTAGAAAGGTCTCCGCACCTGGCATCCCAGCCGAGCCTGCTGGCGTTTGATTCTACAACGAGATCCGGTGCTGAACCAAAAATCAGGTGGCCGTTCCAGGCCTCCATATGATCCATCCACCACTGAATCTCGTCCCTGGCCTCTGTGGACAGGAAGACTTTGTGGGAATACGGGAATCCCTTGCGGAGGAAATACGCTTTGAGGCACTGAAGAGCTTTGTAGTGGACCTGGCCCGGGAAAATGGCCTGGATTGATGCAGACAGGAGGCCCACCACCCGGGTCAACTGTTGGAGGGACACCTGTTGCTTGGAAAGAACACATCGCAGTTCGTGACAGATCTTGGACACTTTTCTGGAGGGAAACCTGAGAGTAGATGCGGTGGAGTCTATTACGAACCCCAAAAAGGTAACTGCCTGAGCCGGTTGTAACAGATTTCCACTCGTGGACCACAAAGTTGAGACTTTGGAGTAGGTCCACTGTCATCTGAAGATGAGCGGTCAGTTGGTGAGGACAAGAACTCATGAGAAGGAGAACGTCCAGGTAGACAATCATCCAGATACCCCGGGCTCTCAGAAACTTCACCACTGGTTTGAGCACCTTGGTGAAGCACCAGGGAGCTGAGGAAAGTCCTAAAGAAAAAGCCATGAACTCGTATGTTATGTGGCGCCAGACAAACTGTAGGAAGCGTCTGTGTAGAGGAAAGATCGGGATCACCAGATAGGCATCCTTGAGGTCTAAACAAACCGTCCAATCTTGAGGTCGTAAGACATCCCGAAGGAGATGGATCCCCTCCATTTTGAAATGGTGGTAAACCAGCCATTCATTGAATTCGCTCAGATTTATGACTGCCTTTGTCCACCATCAGTCTTGTCGACCTAAAACAGATTGCTTAAGAACCCCCTGGGGTAAGGGGGAGATAGGGAGATGGTGCCCTTGTGGAGGATGGATGTGACTTCCTCGTCCACAAGTGCGGTCTCTTGGGTGGAAAACTGAGTGGTACGGGGTTTGGACCTGTGAACAGGGTTCCCCACGAATTCTATATGAAACACCTGTACTTTCTGCAGCACCCACGAGTTGTGCGTGATGAACAACCAAGCCTGGAAAAATTTGCCAGCCTCCCCCCTATTTTTAGTTGGGAAGAAGGGAGAACACTCACCTGGGCTTGAGGCGATAGCCCCTCCTCTGAAACCTTTCCCCTTGCCGCAGCGTCTCTGGTGGGATAAAAGTTCCCAAATCAGGACTGGTCTTGGTATTTTCTGGAGCCTCTCTGGTTGTTCTGATGGGGTTGACGACTGGCCGAGTGGCCCCTGCCTTGGCCGGCCCCATGAAAAACACAAGGGAAAACCTTTTTAATTGTGGACTGGGCCTTGTCCAACGACGTCAAAGTGTTGACAAACTTTCCGAGCTCTTTCACGAAAGGCTTGCCAAAAGGCCTCCCTGGGCACTAGCGCCCGCCTCCAAGTCTGCCAGATCCCCCAATTTTGGGTCAATCTTGATAAGGAGGGACCGGCGGCGTTTGGTTGAAAGGGCGCAATTCGCATTGCCAAAAATATTTATTTATTTTTATTTGCGGGTTTATAACACGCTTGGATCACCTCCCAAAGGAGTATCTCCGCGCCTTTGGCATCCTTCCTACACATAGACAGTGAGTACAAGTCCTATCTAATAATTTTGAAATAGAAAGGTTTTTAGTTGTTTCCTAAACGGAAGAAATTCCTTGCAGAGTCTTAAAGCAAGTGGGAGGCTGTTCCACAGCGTTGGACCCGCAATTGAAAGGGCTCTACCCCCCTGTCTGGTTTTTTTTGCTCTTGGGACCTGCAACAAAGCTTGTTCACTGGATCTTAAAAGTCGCAAAGGTTTATAGGGAAGAAATGTATTCATCAAATACCCAGGGCCTTTCTTCTGAAGACACTTATGTATTATGCAGCAAGTCTTGTACTTCACCCTTTGCTTGACAGGAAGCCAGTGCAGGGTATTCAAGAGGGGTTTAGAGGGGGTTCGAGGGGGCCGGTTTAGCACAAGGCGGGCCGCAGTATTTTGGACTACCTGCAATCTGGCAATTACTCCCTCATTAGTTGATAGGAGCAGCCCATTACAGTAGTCCAAACGACTCAACACCAAGGCCTGCACTAACGTCCTTCTGGTAGAGTCAGGGAGCAAGGGAAACACTTTCCTTAACATTCCGATGACATGGAAACAGGAGCTCACCACTTGGTTGCTGTGTTGCTTCAGGGACAGCTCCTGGTCCATACGCACACCGAGATTTTTTACCACCTGTTTAGGCTCCGGGACAGGTCCCAAATCCTGTGGCCACCAATCAGGGGACCACAGGAGTTTGGCCTCACCGAACAGCATCACTTCCGTTTTAGCAACATTACATTGCAGGAAGTTAGATGCCATCCAGTGGGCCACTGCCTTCATCCCCTGGGAGAAGGAGTTCCTGACCTCATCGGTAAAGTGTGTAAAAGGGAAGAGGAGTTGGGTGTCGTCCGCATAAGACACAGGGATAAACCCATGGGACCTCATGATGTTCGCTAGGGGGGCCACATAGATATTAAACAAAGTAGGGCTCAAGCAAGAACCCTGTGGCACCCCCTTCGAGATCTCCAACTCCTCTGACCGATAGGCACCCAAAGTGACAGTTTGGGTGCGGTCTGTCAGGAAACTCCTCAACCACGCTAGGGCCTCACCTTCCAGGCCGATGTTGATAAGCCTGGTGGTCAAGATGTCATGTGACACGGTGTCAAACGCCGCGGACAGATCCAACAGAACTAGGATAACAGAGTAACCTTTATCCTGGAACATGTGTAGATCGTCCGCGACTGACAACAAGGTGGTCTCGGTGCTGTGTCTCGGCCTGAAGCCTGACTGGGATGGATCCAGTCCATCTGTCTCCTCAACATAATTGGACAGGTGTCTATTAACAAATTTCTCAATCACTTTACCTATAAAGGGAAGGAGAATAATAGGTCTCAGATTCGTGAGTTCCGTCCAAGGAATGGTGGTATTTTTCCTCAGCGGTCTCACAAGTGCCCTTTTCCAGTCCCTCGGGACCTCTCCCGTACTTAATGACAGGTTGATTAACTGCTGGATTTCTGGGCCCAGAACTTCCGCCAACATGGGCATAATGCGTGCAGGGATGAGGTCCTCGGGACTACCACTCTTAATCTCAGTCATTAGAGCAGTGACTTCCTCTAAGGAGATAGGGGGAAAGTTCTTTAGGTACCTAGCATGTAACTTGTGTTGTGCCTTACTATGGAAAGGACTATTGGGATCGGCCGCCTCAGTGTTCTTTGAGGTCATTATTTTTGCATAGATAACATCTATCTTCCTCATAAAAAATTGAGAGATCCCATCGCATAGGTCTTGAGATGCAACATCTACGGTTTCACATGCCCCAAGCTTAGTAAAAGTTTGCAAGATCTTAAATAAAACTTTTGAATCTTTTCCTGCCTTGGTGAGTTGCATCGCAATGTGGTTTTTCCGAGCTGCCCTTATGGCCTTGTGATAAGACCTGAGAGCGGTTATATGGTGTTGTTTATCCTCCAGTCTCCGAGACTGTCTCCAAACTTTTTCTAACTTTCTAGTTTTTTGTTTCATCAGTCTCAGATCCTCGGAATACCAATTTCTTGTTTGACTGCCTGGCGGGGTTTATATATTTTCAGCGGAACAATGTAGTTGATTGCCTCGCTAACTGCCTTTTCAAACCGTTCGAGTTCATAATTCATGGTTCCTCTATGATCATTGATCAAGGGGGCTTGATAAGCTTCACGAAAGTTATCCGTTGTTAATTTGTGCCAGGGTCTTCTTTTTGTGGGCAAGGGCAGCTGTATGCGTGGGTTATCCATAGCATCAGTGTAGAATTTTAAAATGAAATGGTCAGTCCATTCGACCTGGGTGGGGGGCATACACGTGGTTCTAGGGGAGTTGGAAAATACTAAGTCCAGAGTATGGCCAGCCTCATGTGTAGGTCCCTGATTAATCTTTGTAAGACCTTAATGTTCCATATCCATTAAGAGGGTTTTAGCTTCCATGCATTTCTCTGAGTAGCTATGCATATTAAAGTCTCCTACTAATAGGAAGTTCTGCTTATCTTCTATAAAAGGCGCAAGAGCCTCCATGAGTAGAATGGAAAATTTCCACTAGTACCTGGGGGTCGATATAGTACTGCACCCCTTCTAATTTCCCTAGATGCGGAGGTAAGCTTAAAAATCAATAATTCCATCCGCGGGGTACTAATTTCCTCCAAAATGGTGATATTTAACTCCTCCTTATATACAATTGCAACACCCCCTCCTAACTTAATAGGGCGATCCATTCTGACTATCTTATATCCCATAGGGATCCCTAATGTGATGGCAGGAACTGAATGCGGCTTAAGCCATGTCTCTGTTAAGAAACATAAATCCGGTTTCTCTGTAGAGATCATGTCCCATACCTGTATAGCATGCTTCACCAGCGAGCGCACATTACAAAGCAGGTTTTTGCTCCCCAAAGGGGGATTGGTGCTCTTAGCTGGGATATTACTATGTAAATCACATCGTCTAGTGGCGGGGTCCCGCTGATGGCAATTGACCACTGCATCAAGGCAGAACTGTGTGCGACAAATATAGCATGAAAAGGGTCCCTCCGGATCGATTTGTAGGGCACCGTCGCATATATTAGAAGCTTGGTCCCTGAGCCCTAATAATACCTGTGAGGAGTAGGTTAGGCACCTGTAGCCAATATTCCTCTTGTTGGTTGGGGATATTAACATGGTCTCCTGCCCCTGGCCGTGTCCTGTCGCGGACAGGCGCAGACGGGCAGGTCTTTGGCTCGTCTGAGGCGCAGGAGTAGGCGCCACCCTGCGCGCCCACGCTGCGCGCTGGGGCCGACGAGGGGCTAAATAGCCTTTCAAAAACGGAGGTCTAGAGCGCTAACCGCTCGACTCTCCGTGTAGTCCGTCTCTGCCCCGCCCTCCACACACCGCGATTGGCTGCAGTGCTGCAGGGCCGGTTCAGGGGTCAGGAATTAGAAAGCAGTTCCTAAATGTGTGCAAGTAAGTGAATTCTGAACACAACGTGCCTCTAATTATCTGCCAAGGAGCAATATACTTTTTAAAAACAGTCTTAGGGGTTTGTGACAAGATATTACAAGTGCAAGGTAATTTTATAAAAACAAACTTAAAATGATTTCCAGCTCTCTTAGCAATATTGTAAATTAACCCAGCGTGGCTGTGTGAGGTCAGCGCCAAGCGGAGTTAGAGTAGCTGCCACCAACTCCTACCGCAAATGCGCTTGCCTCCTCGCTGCCTAAATAGCCTTTCAAAAACGTCCAAGGAATGGTGGTATTTTTCCTCAGCGGTCTCACAAGTGCCCTTTTCCAGTCCCTCGGGACCTCTCCCGTACTTAATGACAAGTTGATTAACTGCTGGATTTCTGGGCCCAGAACTTCCGCCAACATGGGCATAATGCGTGCAGGGATGAGGTCCTCGGGACTACCACTCTTAATCTCAGTCATTAGAGCAGTGACTTCCTCTAAGGAGATAGGGGGAAAGTTCTTTAGGTACCTAGCATGTAACTTGTGTTGTGCCTTACTATGGAAAGGACTATTGGGATCGGCCGCCTCAGTGTTCTTTGAGGTCATTATTTTTGCATAGATAACATCTATCTTCCTCATAAAAAATTGAGAGATCCCATCGCATAGGTCTTGAGATGCAACATCTACGGTTTCACATGCCCCAGGCTTAGTAAAAGTTTGCAAGATCTTAAATAAAACTTTTGAATCTTTTCCTGCCTTGGTGAGTTGCATCGCAATGTGGTTTTTCCGAGCTGCCCTTATGGCCTTGTGATAAGACCTGAGAGCGGTTATATGGTGTTGTTTATCCTCCAGTCTCCGAGACTGTCTCCAAACTTTTTCTAACTTTCTAGTTTTTTGTTTCATCAGTCTCAAATCCTCGGAATACCAATTTCTTGTTTGACTGCCTGGCGGGGTTTATATATTTTCAGCGGAACAATGTAGTTGATTGCCTCGCTAACTGACTTTTCAAACCGTTCGAGTTCATAATTCATGGTTCCTCTATGATCATTGATCAAGGGGGTTTGATAAGCTTCACGAAAGTTATCCGTTGTTAATTTGTGCCAGGGTCTTCTTTTTGTGGGCAAGGGCAGCTGTATGCGTGGGTTATCCATAGCATCAGTGTAGAATTTTAAAATGAAATGGTCAGTCCATTCGACCTGGGTGGGGGGCATACACGTGGTTCTAGGGGAGTTGGAAAATACTAAGTCCAGAGTATGGCCAGCCTCATGTGTAGGTCCCTGTTTAATCTTTGTAAGACCTAAATGTTCCATATCCATTAAGAGGGTTTTAGCTTCCATGCATTTCTCTGAGTCGCTATGCATATTAAAGTCTCCTACTAATAGGAAGTTCTGCTTATCTTCTATAAAAGGCGCAAGAGCCTCCATGAGTAGAATGGAAAAATTCCACTAGTACCTGGGGGTCGATATAGTACTGCACCCCTTCTAATTTCCCTAGATGCGGAGGTAAGCTTAAAAATCAATAATTCCATCCGCGGGGTACTAATTTCCTCCAAAATGGTGATATTTAACTCCTCCTTATGTACAATTGCAACACCCCCTCCTAACTTAATAGGGCGATCCATTCTGACTATCTTATATCCCATAGGGATCCCTAATGTGATGGCAGGAACTGAATGCGGCTTAAGCCATGTCTCTGTTAAGAAACATAAATCCGGTTTCTCTGTAGAGATCATGTCCCATACCTGTATAGCATGCTTCACCAGCGAGCGCACATTACAAAGCAGGTTTTTGCTCCCCAAAGGGGGATTAGTGCTCTTAGCTGGGATATTACTATGTAAATCACATCGTCTAGTGGCGGGGTCCCGCTGATGGCAATTGACCACTGCATCAAGGCAGAACTGTGTGCGACAAATATAGCATGAAAAGGGTCCCTCCGGATCGATTTGTAGGGCAACGTCGCATATATTAGAAGCTTGGTCCCTGAGCCCTAATAATACCTGTGAGGAGTAGGTTAGGCACCTGTAGCCAATATTCCTCTTGTTGGTTGGGGATATTAACATGGTCTCCTGCCCCTGGCCGTGTCCTGTCGCGGACGGGCGCAGACGGGCAGGTCTTTTGCTCGTCTGAGGCGCAGGAGTAGGCGCCACCCTGCGCGCCCACGCTGCGCGCTGGGGCCGACGAGGGGCTAAATAGCCTTTCAAAAACGGAGGTCTAGAGCGCTAACCGCTCGACTCTCTGTGTAGTCCGTCTCTGCCCCGCCCTCCACACACCGCGATTGGCTGCAGTGCTGCAGGGCCGGTTCAGGGGTCAGGAATTAGAAAGCAGTTCCTAAATGTGTGCAAGTAAGTGAATTCTGAACACAACGTGCCTCTAATTATCTGCCAAGGAGCAATATACTTTTTAAAAACAGTCTTAGGGGTTTGTGACAAGATATTACAAGTGCAAGGTAATTTTATTTAAACGAACTTAAAATGATTTCCAGCTCTCTTAGCAATATTGTAAATTAACCCAGCGTGGCTGTGTGAGGTCAGCGCCAAGCGGAGTTAGAGTAGCTGCCACCAACTCCTACCGCAAATGCGTCTGCCTCCTCGCTGCCTAAATAGCCTTTCAAAAACGGAGGTCTAGAGCGCTAACCGCTCGACTCTCCGTGTAGTCCGTCTCCGCCCCGCCCTCCACACACCGCGATTGGCTGCAGTGCTGCAGTGCCGGTTCAGGGGTCAGGAATTAGAAAGCAGTTCCTAAATGTGTGCAAGTAAGTGAATTCTGAACACAACGTGCCTCTAATTATCTGCCAAGGAGCAATATACTTTTTAAAAACAGTCTTAGGGGTTTGTGACAAGATATTACAAGTGCAAGGTAATTTTATAAAAACGAACTTAAAATGATTTCCAGCTCTCTTAGCAATATTGTAAATTAACCCAGCGTGGCTGTGTGAGGTCAGCGCCAAGCGGAGTTAGAGTAGCTGCCACCAACTCCTACCGCCATATCATGGCCCTCTGTGCCCAGCCCAACAGGATTTCTGGTGAAATGATGGAGCCTGACTCCTTGGCCTCCTCAGCCATGTTGAGATCTTGGTGATGGGCCAGAGGGCATCCAGGAGCTTGTCCTAGCATACCCTCCATGATCTGTCAATCCCTTTTTTCAGTGTCCCTAATACATTTCTGTAGCATGGTGGCCATGAGGGAATCAATTTCTGGGGTAAGGCCACCTTTTCTTCAAGAGATGGGTGGAGACACTCCGCCTGTAGGCAGTTGTGGGCCTCTTTTTCCAGAGGTCTACGAATGTGTCCAGCTACATACGTAGCGACCTTTTCGGCCAGGGCCCACTCTGAAGAACGTGGGTGGACGGTATTGTTGGGGTCGAGCGTATCAGGTGCTCTGGGGGTTTGGGAAGGGCGAGATGGAAGCCAGAGTCTAGAAGGGCCCGGATCACAATCCGCATCTCCTGTCGCAGCCGGGCCAGAAGACGATAGAGCCGGCGAAGAAGCAGGGGGGGAGGTTCCCTGCAGGTAGGACAGGCTGGCTATCCAAAAAATCTTGTTTCAGTCTTGCGAATGCATCTAAATCCACCTCGTAGTCTTGGGGCGCTTCAGTGGCGGGGAGCCAAGGTCCCCCAGGATCACAAGAACTGGGGTGGAGGTGCAGCCGGTTGGGGTGTAGGCCTCTCAAATGCTTGAGCTATCTGGCGGGAGAGCCTCTCCTCTAAAATAGTGATGGCCACATCAACCGCCCAGTAGATTGAGGTGTCGACAGCCTTATAAAATGCATCACCACAAGGCATATCGGCTAGAGGGTCTTCCTCCTCCTGATACTCATCATAGTACTCCATGGCGCTGGAACCAAAGGCGCTCAGAGAAACCAATTTTTTTACAGGGTGGTAATCCACCAGGCCGTGAATCAAGGCCTAAGACTGTGAGGGCTGGGTGGCAGCCTACGATAAGGGCAGATGCACCACAATTCAAGGGGTTCTAGCCCCAGGGGACCTGAGATCCTGGCTAGATAAATATAGGTATGGAGGTATTACCCTATGCAAGGAAAAAGCTGGTCTGGGGAATGACTCCTCAAAAAGGCCTTTAGGCCCAATACGGACCCCAAGAAAAGGGTGTTAACTTGATGAAATACAGACTCTGTTCCCGTTTAAAATCAGGCAGGGAAAAACAGTATGTTCAACCTTGCACCAACGTTCGGAGCGGGTAAAAAAGGGCCACTCACCGCCTCTGGACCCGTGAAGGGCGTCTCCCTCGGACCAGAGGCTCCGTCAGAGTGCGCGTGCGGTGTTCGAACACCTGAGAAGAGTTCGAACAGAGCGGAGCACTCAAAACTGCCTCCCACGCCTCCTAGCGGTGGGAGGTCCACGGAGCCCAGCACCAGCAGAACCCTGCGTAGAAATGGGAAAGCCCGTCCCCCCGGTGAGCCAAAAAAACAGGCGAATCTAATCACCGTTGCAGCGCAAAGCACACCGCTTACAAAAAACAAAGCTGACAAGAAACCACACTTAACAGCACGAAGTACATGCAAAGCAAATGTGACCACGCTTGAAAGCTACCGTTAATGAGCATAAAGAAATCACATCGTCATGAAATATCAGTCTAAAACACAAAACATTATTTAAGAAGCAGTACCAAACAGTTAGGAAATCTGAAGGGTACTTATCTGGCTGCGTAGCAGCGAAGAAAGAGGGCGAAGGTACACTAACAGAGGACTATGTTGGGCTAGGAAGCCCCCGATTGGACATTGAAGCCCTAATGCGATTGGCTGTTACCATGTGTTTTGTTTTTTACTACCTTTCCTCATGGTTCATGGGAAACGTAGTCCTTGTTCATCTTTAATATGCTGCTATTTGAATAAAGCAAAGAGAGAAGGCATAATCCTCGCCTTCAGTCCTGACTTAAAATTAAAGTCTCTGTTATACAAAAGGGGGGAGACAGTGCCAGCTCGGTGATTCCTCAGGAATGGTTCGATGCCATAAAGGAGTCCACCTCTCGACAGTCCCAATCTTAAATGCTATAATAGCACAGGCGAGTGGGATGATCAAGCGGGGGAAGGAAAGGAAGGGGACTGCAGGGAGGGAGATCTGTAAGGCAAAACAATATTGGTGAGTACAGAATTATCACAGGCTCTCTTAAACTCCCTAATGAATCTTGCCTACCTGTAAAGAAAATAACTTCCTTGCTTCCAGGTGAGGATATAGATAGGTCTTATCTACTTTTGTTCAAGGAAAGGAATACGCTGGAAAGGGGCTGAACAGAAGGAACCTTTAACACAGCGTTCTTAAGGGGACTAAAACTTTAGTGCCTGGCTTCCTACATCGCAAAATCTCAAAAGGAGACAACCCAGTAACAGAGTTGGGGGACATACGATAAGTGAACAAAGTAGCTTGTAAAGCTTTTTTTCCATTTCAAACCACTTCGCAAGGCTAACTGGCAAGACTCTTTAATTACTCTATTGAAGCGTTCCACCTGGCCGGTGGATTGTGGAGAATAATTCGAGACCCTTTTATGTTGGATACCGCACGTTTTCAAAAATGAAACAAAAACTTCACTCACAAACTGTGGTCCATTGTCAGAAACGACTTCTTCTGGCAAACCCTCTCTACAGAAGACTTCATTCAAGAATTCCACAATAATTTCGGAACTGACCTTTTCAACAATTTTCAATTCGGGACATTTTGAAAAATAATCTACAAGAACTACAGCAAACATATCTTTCCCCGACTGATAATTAAAAGGACCAATAATGTCGATGCCTAACTTTCTCCAAGGTCCAAGAGCAAATTCAACAGGAGAGATTCCAGCAGAAATTGGTTTCACTGACTTGTCACTTAAAGAACAGGGAGAGCAGTTTCTAACCCACCTGTCAATCATGGCGTCCATACTGGGCCACCAGTAAAATTCTCTGATCCTTCTCTTTGTTGTAGACATCCCCATATGGCCTTCATGGGCCAGACCACAAATGGAGTCTCTTACACCACATGGAGGAACAATTTTATCTTCTCGATATATCATACCATCAATTTCCATCAACTCATCCTTGACCTTAAAAAAGGAAGCTAAATCACCACTCATTCTCTTTTCCTCAGGCCAACCATTTTTCAAGAAAACTTTAACCTTCTCAAGTGCAACATCCTGAAGCATGGCTGTAGTCCAACTACTCTCGGTTATAAGATTTCCTTGATCTTTCCCAGCAATTAAATTAACATCACACAAGGTAAAAGCCACATCACACTCGTCAGAAAGATCCCTGCCAGAAAACTCACTGATAGGAAAACGTGACATGCAATCTGCATGTACATTAGAGCGTCCAGGAACATAAACCACCTCACAGCGATATTCCTGCAATTTAGCAGCAAGACGGGCAAGGCGAGCAGTGAGTGTTCTTC
Organism: Lissotriton helveticus; assembly: GCF_964261635.1. NCBI lineage: Eukaryota > Metazoa > Chordata > Amphibia > Caudata > Salamandridae > Lissotriton > Lissotriton helveticus. The sequence goes on from NC_136057.1 coordinate 1,380,983,271, forward strand.
CACCACCAGCTGACAACATATTTACAAGGGGTTTGTGATCTGTCCTCAGCGTAAACTTTGTTCCCCAAAGGAATTGACGAAAGTGTTGGTTCGCCCATGTACAAGTGAGAAGCTCCTTCTCTATTGTGGAATAATTAAATTCAGCATCCCGCAATGTTCTGGATGCATAAGATACTACACATTCACCTAAATGGTCTTTTTGCATCAACACGGCACCTAAGCCCACATTACTCGCGTCCACACAAACTATACACTCTTTGTGGACAGAAAAAGGTTTAAGAAAAGGAGCATTGATAATTTTACCCTTTAAAGTGTCAAAAGAAGTCTGTTGTTCTTTACCCCATACAAATTTAGCTTGCTTTTTTAACAAAGATCGTAAAGGGTGCACAATAGTAGAATAATCTTTAACGAATTTGCCATAAAACTCAGTGAGCCCTAAAAAAGACAGTAATTGCTCTTTAGATGAAGGAACAGGAGCATCAGTAATGCTTTTAACATGATTGAATTTCGGTTTGATGCCATCTTTAGAAATTTCGTGTCCAAGATACTCTACTTTCGGTTGTCTAAACTTGCACTTATTGAATTTTAAAGTAAGTCCTTTACTCTGTACATTAGACAACACACTATGTAGATTGTGATCATGATCATTAAGATCTTTCCCAAAAATTAGGATATCGTCTTGGAACGCGATAGCTCCTTTACAGTCAGAGAGAACTTCCTTCATTAAACGCTGAAAGACAGAGGCAGCACTGGCAAGTCCAAAAGGCATCCTTAAGTATTGAAACATGCCCTCTGGAGTTACGAAAGCTGTTAATTTCTTTGACTCTTCATGCAGCTCGACCTGGTGGTAAGCACTAGCCAAATCAATTGTGGAAAACACAGTGGCACCAGTGAGTGAGGAAATTAGTTCATGGATATTAGGGAGGGGGTGTTTATCAATCCAAATTTCTTTATTCAAGCTGCGGAGATCCACACATAGGCGGAGCTCACCAGAACCTTTGAGGGACAAAACCACAGGAGAAACCCAAGGGGAAGACTCAATTGGCTCTATGATATGTTTAGACACTAAATCCCCTAGAATTTCCTTAAGTTTCTCACGATATGCCAATGGAACATTTCTGACCCTGTGTCTAACTGAGATAGCATTATCTTTAAGAATCATCCTGTGTTTGAAATCTGTAAATTTCCCTAAAGTATCTTTAAAAACTTCGGGAAAATTTCTTCTAGTGTTCTCTACATAAAGAGTATTGTCTCCTAAATCGCTTATACTCAATATACATGGATCACCCAAATACACTGGAGGATCAGCATTGGGGTCGAGTTTGATCCCCAATAATCCTTGATGTGGCCATCCTAGGATAGCAACACCTTTGGTGGCCACGTACACTTTCCCTTTGGTGTATCTATCTTCCACTTGAATGTCAGCCCAAAAAAAACCTTCAATATTTATTTTCTGCCCAGAATATCCACCTGGAGAAATATCAGGATATGACAATTTTCTTTCACCCCAAAGGCTTTTAAAGAGATTCAGACCAATAATGGAATACCATGAGCATGAATCCATCATTAAAAGGATGGGTTGGTTATCAATTAAAATTATGTAGGAAGGAAATTCTTTTTGTTCCGATTCATCTACTGACAAAATGCAGTTGAAACTCTGTAAAACTTCTTCTTCCTCTTGAGAAATGTAGTTAACCCTTTGGGAAGAACGACAAACATTAGCAAAGTGACCTTTTCTCTTACATTTGACACACACTCTATCCCAAACTGGACACCCCCGGTAATTCCCTAAGTGGTTAGAACTGCCGCATCTATAACAAGACACATTTCTCCTGTAAGAAAACTTATTATCAACAACATTCTTATTGTCTGGGAATTTTTTGTCATTGTCTTTCTTGGGAGGAAATTTATTAGAACTAAATGAGGCGGTTTGACCCTTTACTAATGCGACTTCAGTTTCAGGAACTTGTGACTTCGGTGTTTGACCTCTAATCTCAGAGACAAATAATTCTGATTGTTCAATCCCTTTCGCAATGTTAATGACAGCACTTAAAGAGGATTCTGTGCCCAACCAAAGTCTCTCTTGAATTTTCTTACTCTTTGTACGCATCATTATTTGATCTCTCAGAACTTGTTCATAAGAAATAGTTTCAAATGCACACGAACAAGCTAATGAGCGTAAAGCAGAAACATAGTCTTCAATCGATTCATCTTGTTTCTGGGTGCGGGAATAAAACTTAAAACGTTCCATAACGGTATTTATTTTTCTGCCAAAACGGATTTTCATTTGTCTAGAAGCTTTTTCGAATACATCAATGTCTCCAGCACCTTCAATGGGCGGAAGATTATCGAATTCTTTAATTCCTGCTCCACCAAGGCAGTGTCTAAGAAGAGCCAACTTGCGTTTTGCTGAGCATCCATCCTTTTCCAAAACATCAACGTAGGCTAAAAACATTGGGTACCATAGATCCCACTCAATGCTTGGTTCACCAGCATTTTGTAGAAAGTGAGGTGGAGCAGCAATATTAGACATTGTATTTACCACTTTTCCCAAAGAGAAAAACATTTTTGATAATGAAATAAATATTATTACCTTGCTGACTGTTGGTAATAGTAGTAGATCGCTTCAATAAAAAATTTTAAAAAATTGAGTTGAAATAGCTATTTTGTTGTGGAAAGAAAACGCTTCGTGAAAGTATTTCCTGTAAAAATTACGAAGAAAACAAACAAAATGGCGGCACGTTGCTGACGTCGGACGTCATGCAGGTGAAAGGGTAATACCCAGAATGCACTCCGTTTGTTCGCCGGAGAATTCCTCACAGTCGCGTGACCACGGACTGCGAGATGGAGTCTCTCCTGCGTTGCTAGGGCACACAAGGACGCAATGGAGCAGCGGGTGCGCAGGATTCCGCCACCGTTCAAAAAATGCGCTGTTCAACGGTGAGGAAGACAACTTGCATGTAAGAAGGTTTTTCTTCTTAAATTTAGCACATTTCACTCACGGTTGTGGTCTCCGTCATTAGCGGCTTCTGTTGACTGCTGCTTCTTTCACGGTTGTGGTTTTCGTCGGTAGCGGTTTCTATTGGTTGCAGTTTCACAAGTTGTTGATGACGTGCTTTAGATAGGCAAGTGCTGCTGTACAATTACCTTGCTCCGCAAAGATACTTCAACGCAGGGAATTATATTCCATAAGGAGAGATCCTTGTTCAAAATTAATGTTGCTCGAGTAAAAGTTCAGAAATGTGAACGTTGTTTTAAATTCTTCTTCTTGCTCGTAGTACTTGGTCTCCCGATCGTCGCCAGTAATTATGTGGTAAAATGATATATGGAGTCCACGCATGGAGTAGTACCAAGTAGGTTTATTGTAGAAGTAAAACAACTTAGACATCCACAGGAGGCAGGTAACATCCAACTGACTCTTTCCTATTCCCACACATTCTACATGACATGCTGTACATTCTACATGACATGCCATCATTCTAGGAATGACCTGAATGACCTAATACAGGGATATAACAGACTAGTATTCATTACATTTGTATTCATATAGCTTCACATTCATCAGTTTGTTCTGTACACACCATTCAGTTTTGCAGCACCCGCATCACAGGGGAAGAGCAGGCGGCTGCCTCTTGAACCCCCTGCTAAGTATATATAAACAACAATCACCACGTAATCCTTTAAGGTATATAATCACCATAAATCATATGCCATGCACTTTTTATTTCTTTGATGATGTGCTGTATTCTAAATACCTAATGTCTCCCAATTAAGGTTGTAGTACGACAAGTATTTCAAGTAAGCGATATAGGGAGTTAACAGCACTCCTCTCTGATACTGGCAAACAGTATCAAGGACATTGTCTCGAATCACAATCACTAATATCTCTCTCCGGGCATATGAAGAGTTAGCAGCACTCAACTCTGATACCGGCTCTCTCAATAATGATAATGTCTAGGTTCACAAACTCACAAAAGTTAGCCTGTGGCGGATTTCCTCTTTCGACTAAACAGTCTCGGAAACGAATGGTGCATGTGCACCCTTACCGGGAAGGGCCATGATGGCGGGAGACGGCCGGATTCCCCTCTGATATGCCGGTAGGCGGAGCATGTGTGTGACGGACAAGAGGTTAATCTGATCCCTCACACATCCTCCCACACATGGAATCGTAAGACCAAATGTTTGACGTTCCAAGACATTCCTTCCACATTGAGATAGAGAATTCTTTTTGTGTTATTTTTTATCTTGTTCCAATAGTGCTAGGGGTATTGTATGTCAGGATGCATGCTCCATCATTGGGCTCTACTCCACGCTAGGTGGGAGGAATGGATTTGGCTTTGGCAATAGTGTTAAGCATTTCTGATGATCAAACAAACTTTGGCTTCTGTCTGATGATACACTGCGTGCGGCCTTTGAGGGAGGGGTATTGTTCTATGTTTTTTACCGCATTATCAAAGAAGGTTACAAATTTCTCAAATTTTTCTGTTGGATGGTTGGTTTCGCGTTGTAAAATGGGATGTGTGGAAATCTCTAATATATTTTAAAACTTTACAAAGGATTTTTTTGCTAGTTCAATTTCTCTTCTGATAAATGATGACTTAGCCCTACAAATGTCTATACCAGTCCTCAGTGCATCTAAAGTACTCTGCAGTTCTAAGAGTCTTCCTTTAATTTTTCAAGGCTTTTTAGTACCTTTCTGCTTATTATTATTTTTTGGGGCCCTGGCATGTCCATGATACCTGTCAGTGCACTCCGTTGAGCTCTGTCAGTGTCACTGATGGCTCTCATCTGTGAGTCGATTGGCATCTGTTCAGTGGGTCTGCTTCGAAAGGATGCCGTAACTCTTGCAGGTTCCAGTCCCTCAAAGCTGCCAACTCACAAAAGAGGTAAATGCAACCCGAAATTCCACCTTAAATTGGATATTTTGGGGACAACTGAGAGGCCCCCAAGTAACTATTCAAACTAGGCTCTCGGGCACTTTGTCTTTTTTGAGAGAAAGCCAAGTGGAAGAATGTTACTGTGACCGAGAGGTCAGTAGTGGGCATTGGCGCAATCAAGTCATGCTCTACTCCTTATCTATAACCAACTCATGTTCATTCAACAGGGGCACTGATTTAAGACTTGGTTCCCTCGCCCCCTAATTGTTATGGGTATTTGGAAAAACATTGCTATAGGACATGCAGTATTCTAACAGGGGAAGCGTCATTGTTTCTAATAATGGGCACCATGAAATGAAATACCAGCATTTGTAAAGCGCACAACTACCTCCGGAGAGGTGTCCGGGCGCTGGGGGCAGCCGGGAAGAATAAGTGAGCTATTGCCCAGAGTCACATGGTGCTGGGCTAACCTGCCGCCGGCACTGGGAATTGAACTAAGAACCCCGTGGTCCAGAGTCAGGCACCGTGGCTGCTGCACCACACCTCTTCCACAGGCACTATGAAGCCGATATCTGGTGGAGATTTGAAGACAAAACAGTCAGGTCAAATTGCATAGACATAGAAATTACTTTCTATCCTGAATCAATTTTCCTGTTGATCCAGCAGGCTACCAACCTGTGAAAATCTATCACTATATATTCATCTGGGCCCATAAACACACTCACTCATAAAGGCTAGTCAACACCGCCTGGGGTATATTTTTATAAGGGCTTAACATTTTAGACTCATTTGCTTATCAATTCTCTAATCTATTACTGATCTGAAGCCCTCTCTTTAATTAATGGATCTATTTTAGTTGAGTAGTGATTGATGATATGTCCTAAGTTCATTTACCCTACTATTTATTAAATAATAACAGACTCAGGAAAGTTTAAAATGCTCATCTATTTATATCATATGAGCAAAACAAAATACAGTGATAACGAAGTAAGATCGGTTTACCAAATTTTAAATAATATTTCACAACAACAAGTACCCAAGGAAAGGAGAGGATATAGAGAGAGAAAAGTACATTGACACAATATACAGTGATATATTTACCTAGGATGGTGTGATAATCAGACCCCTCTGGCCAAGAGATAACGGGCCCCTTTGAAAGTTCAGGTGACAAGGACTTCAGGACAGGTTCAGGACAGGATAGGTGACCTCTTCTGGATTTGACGCCTGCGTCTCACCCCTCTCTGATACTAACTTACTCCTCGATTCTTCCAAAATCTTCTTCTAGTTCTATTACCTCCTCAATTCTTCCACAATCTTCTTCTAATTCTATTTTGCTTTGAAATTCTAAGTCTGCTTCTTCGGGTATTCGCGCAGCATTCGGACAGCATCTCGGTCTCTCAGCATTCTGGCTGCGACTGCCGAAAAAAAAATCTAACTAACTACTAACTACTCCAATTATACTTTCTTAATGGCATTTACCACCCCTAAATGTTTCAACTTTATGAAACTCCTATTTCTGACTGGACGAGCTGAGGGGATGGCTCATCTTGTTGTGAGCAGTTTTAATAATTTTCTTTGGTTCCTTGATTTAAGTTCCCGCCCATTAATTTGTTCTCCCAAGCTTTATTTTCCACCCATATTTGCAAATGTTATCAACAACAATGTATACATTTTACAGTTGTCTATTGAATCTTCAGGATGTTCAGCTGGTTCCAGGAAATGTACGGAGAACATCCTTGGACGAGTTTCAAGACTTGATCTCACTGTTTCTGAGTTGTCATCTTTGTGCATGCTTGAGGAACCACATGGGTGTTAGACGTTAGCTTCGCTCAGAGGCCTAAATACGAACTAATAGAGAGGTCAAAAGAAAAATTATTAATTTCAAAATAAAATGATTTCACTGTATACGACCTATCTTTACTCTAATCCCATTTACTTATAAAGACTGTTCATGCATTAGCATTTAGTATATAACTCATTTTAGTTTCAGCAAAACAGATGCTTAGCATATGGGTTTCCAAGCGGCTATTTTAGATGCTATTGCGCAGAAGAAGAAAGTTCCATCCAAGCGTAAAGACGTCATTCTGCGTAGATGCAGTTGACACATGCGTAATACAGTTTCCTGCGTTAGCAGCCATCTTTAATCACACTCAGGTTACTGGTTTGTAAAACACATAGGCAAGCTTCCTCTATCTAGAAATATATGAAATGTGGTCATAATAGTATCAAAATACATTGTTAATACTTCGTTAGGAGTTTATATGAGAGGATTGCGTCAGAGCAAGTTTCTTTTATACGAGTCCTTGCTCCATCAATCCCCTCTCTGATGGCATTCAAGCCATCATAAGCTACTTATATCCAACCAAATGCCAATTTTAGCATACTTCAATTCCCTTCTCTGTCTTTTCAATTTCCACTTCATCATGGGAAGAGGTGTGACGCCGCGGCCAGGGCGACTGACTCTGGAATCTGGGGATCACGGTTCGATCCCCGGTGCCAGCAGCAGATTAGCCCAGCACCGTGTGACTCTGGGCAATAGCTTGCTTAATCTTCCCGAGGGCCACCCAGCGCCTAGAGACCCTTACTGGTGATTGTTCGCGCTTTACAAATGTGGATTATATATCTTTATCTTACATGTTTTTCATCTTCTTGTATAATTCTCTTTTCAATTCTTCAAGCTTAATTTCTTCGTATTTTCTCTTCTTTCCCTGTTTAATTACTTCATACCTTCCTCTCCTTTTACAACATTTGCACCATGTCATTATTTCTAAAACTATCATTGTTATTCCAAGTGTGGGTAGTATTATTTGAGCTACAACTCCTTTACCTAGGTTAGAAAACCATGGCCCTATTGATGTTAGGCTATTTGTTAATCTCTTCCATACATTATCAACTTCCAGTGGTTCCAAATCTTCTTCCAATTTAGTAATATTTTTAATGTACCCTCCAATTTCCACACTTTTATCAGGAATATAAGTGCAACAGTGTTGCGCTTTCAGCATTTTACAGACTCCACCCTCTTTTGCCAATAATATATCACAGGCAAGTCGATTTTGCAAAAGCATTGATCTGATCGCACCCTTTTCGGTATTGATCATCAGACAACCTCCAGCAGTATCAGTCGATAAGCGATCAACTACTGTGGATAGTTGACAAATTCTTCGTGAATTCGAAATTACTCCCACTGAAGGTATCAATGCACTTAATATGTCACCTACTATTTCTGTAAAATTAGCTCTCTTATTACGGATTAGTTCTTTATTGTTTTCATTGCTTCCAGTGATTCTTTTCACATGATAGACTTTAGGGAATACTATTCCAAAATAGCAACTCCCATACCATTTTGCAGGTAGCTTGAAATAAGCTTTATTTCCACATATATAATAAATTCCAGGAAATACTGGATCAGTTCCCCCTTTTAATCCCCATCCTCCAATAACCAAAAAGTTATGTTCACATTCACTGGTACCAATAAATGCATTATTATAGTCAGTCTTTAATCTATGGAGACAGATCTTCCCTTTCTTTTCAAAACCTAGAGACATCGCAGCATGAGTCTTGCCAGGCGTATACATTCTTTCCTTCTCAGCCCATGGTGGAATATGACTTTTCTGTTCACTGGCTTTCTTCTGAAAATCCTGTCTCCTTTCTTCTACTAAATTCAAAAATATATTTTCTTCTTCTTTTAGTGAGCATGTTAAATTATGCTTGTGAGTTTCCGCTATATCTATTGCCTTTTATGTTAAGACAAATTCACCCATAAATTGCGCTGCTAGGCTACTAAGTACTGGATTCATATTCTTCCGAACAGGAACTTCTGGAAATATCACATCCAAATTTGAATAATAATATTGCAATTTTCCTGTTATACAAAACAGACTTGTTAATACACTACATGAAATGCCATATATTAGCGGTTACTGGTGATATGTGACACCTTCTGCTACTGAAGCTGGTAATTTCATACATAGATACCAATCACTAATTTCCATAGTGTCTACATATTGAAACAATAACTTGGTGAAAACATTTAAATCTGTGTTATTATCGGTCACCGTGTGATACTTCTAATTCTACTTTATCTCCCTTTAAGTTAGCTAACTTTCTTTTCCATATTTTCGACGCGACTCGTACCATCCACAAGGACGACGTTTGTCGACAGGGGGCCCTAGTGACCCAACTGAGACTCATTGAGCTCTCGGCAACCAGACGGACGTATCATAACATCACGCTTGTTGAGTCTCAAGACCCTTCATCCTTTGAATACCTTTGTGCAGATCTCTGTATTCACGACTCCCCCACCACTCGGCTGCACACCATCTACCATCCCCCTGGAAATTGTATCTCTTTTACTGAAGAGATGTCTGACCTCATTATCCAATCCTCTCTATCACACTCTAAGAATATCTTCCTTGGTGACTACAACGTCCACTGGAATAAAATTGATGACCCTGCTATTATCACTTTTAAGAATACCATGGAAATCACCAACATGACCCAACTCTGCCATTCTCCCACTCATAATAAAGGTTCCACCCTAGATGCTACCATAACTAGCAATGATCTAGCCTCCCTCTCTAGTATACTTCCTATCGACTGGTCTGACCATTACCTCATCCTCTTCTACGTGAAGAGACCCACGAATCACCCCGCCCCCATCAGCACCCTACCGATGAAATCTACACGCAACCTTCACCTTATCCCTCTTGATGAACTGGAATCCACAATTAAAACCTGCTTACTTCGCCTCCCTCTCTCTGACAGTACTAATGACCTAACCAACCATTATAATAACTCTATTCTCCAAGCCCTTGACGAAATTGCCCCAATTAAACTCAAACAACAAAAAAACAACCCTCCCAAATCCTGGTTCAACTCTGAACTCAATAATGAAAGACGATCCCTAAGACAATCTGAACGTGTTTGGAGAAATCATCCCACCGATGACAATCTTACCCTCCTCAGAACTGCCAGAGTCCAATACAAAAAACACATCTACAATAAAAAAGCCTCCTTTCTCCGGTCACAACTTGACCAAGCTAAAAACCGACCTAAAGAACTCTTTAGCATTGTTAAAAAACAAACCTCCACTGGCCCTCCTAAAATATCTGCCTCTATTGACAAATGTGAAGAAATCGCCAGCTTTTTTAGCAACAAAGTCAATAAGATAGAACTATCCTTCTCCTCCCTCCCCCCCTCTTTCCAACCCTCCCACACTCTACACACCCTCCCCAACACCCCTTTATCTCTTTCGTCAACTCTTCCCACTCTCCTCGACCCATCTCTTACCCTTCCTGCTCGCGCGCATTCAGACCTCTCTACTAATAGACTCATAACTAAAAATAATGCTTCTTGGAGTGAATTTAGTCCAGTTTCAGTGTCATCGATCACTAACATCATGACTAAACTCAAACCTTCCTCCCATTCCAAAGATCCTCTTCCCGCCCATTTGGTCCAAGACCTCAAATCTACCATTGCCCCTATTTGGACCAATATCATCAACTCCTCCCTTGCCACTGGTTGCGTCCCAGCCTCCCTTCAGCTTGGTCAAATCTCTCCCATCCTGAAAAACACCTCTGCCGACCCAAATGACCTTAACAACTTACGCCCTATCTCTAACCTTCCTTTTCTCTCTAAAGCCCTAGAAAAATGTGTCCTATCACAACTTGAGAACCATATCCTCGACTTCAATCTCCTTGATGTTTTTCAATCCGGTTTCAGAAAAGGCTGTAGTACAGAAACTGCAATGTTAAATATCACAGATGACATTCATCGCTCCCTTGACAATGGTGAATCCTCTCTACTGATCCTCCTTGACCTCTCGGCGGCATTTGATACTGTCCATCATCCCACCCTTCTAAACACCCTCAAAGATCGATTTGGCTTGGAAGGCACTGTACACAAATGGTTCTGCTCATTCCTTCAAAACAGATCACAGCAAATCAAACTTAGCCACTTCCTCTCTAATCCTCAACCTGTCTCACTCGGGGTCCCTCAAGGATCCATCCTCTCCCCAACCCTTTCAACCTTTTCATGGAACCACTCACCCTCATTCTCAAAGAAGCTAAAATTAGTTACCACCTCTACGCCGACGATACACAATTATACTACAAGATCAAATCCCACAACGACATCCTTCACCTCAACGACACCCTAACTAAAGTACAAGCCTGGTTCCATCTAAACCATCTCAAACTGAACCCCAAAAAAACAGAATTCATTCTTTTCACCCCCAAAAACAATACCCTTCCCATCCAAATCTGGATCAATGATATCAAAGCTCTCAATTGCTCCCTCTCCACCTCTAACTCTGTTAAATCACTTGGCATCAGCATCGACCAGAATCTCAACCTCATTCCCCACATCAATAATGCCGCCAAAAGTGCTCTTTTCACCCTTCTCCACCTCAAGAAACTCAAACCTTTCATTCCAGCTGATGATTTCAAAATCGTTGTCCAATCGCTAGTCCTCTCCAGGATTGACTATGCTAACGCCACCCTTGCCGACACCCCTAAAACCCATCTTGCACCAATTAAATCTGTCCTCAATCTAGCTGCCCGACTCATCTCTGACTGTAAAAGATTTGACCACATATCGCCCGTCCTCAAAAATCTTAATTGGCTCCCAATTGAAGGAAGATCCTCTTACAAGATTGCCTGTATCACCCACAAAGCTCTTCATCAAAACACCCCCGCCTACCTTGCAACTAAACTAAAAAAAGCAGGCTGCACCAGGTCCCTGAGAAGCACCGACTCCCTTCTCCTGATCCCACCTAGACTTAATTGTCAAAAAACTCAATCCCGTGCATTCTCTGGTAATGCTCCTACCATTTGGAACTCACTCCCCAAAAACCTTCGCTGCAACCCCTCTTACTCTCTTTTCAAAAAAGAACTCAAACTACTTCTCCACAACTTATATTGGGGTACCTAACATGTCCACTCTCTCTACTCTTATACCCTCCCCCCACCTTGTCTGAATTCAACATCTTCTCCCCTGTTAACTGTTTCGCCTATTTTTAATTTGTACCTGTCTCTTACTCCCCCACCTTATCATATACTTTTTGCAAACTGTATCCCGTTGCTAATTCCGCATATATTTCTATTCTATCCTATTGTGTCTAACTCTGTTGTAAAGCGCTCTGATACTCCAGGGTCCAGCAGCGCTATATAAAACCCTTGAAATAAATAAAATAAATAAATATCTGAGTAATACGCCGCACAGTTTCCATCTCATCGGGATAACTGCATATATCACTGTTGCCTTGGCGATTCACGGGGTTCCTCTGTCATCCATCCGAACCTCGCCAAGCTCTTTACATCGAAACGGACCATTTTTAACACAACGCCGCACAAATTTGGCTTTATCGGACATATCTCATTGCTGTCATTTTGGCTTATGGTTTCTTTTATCGTATCGTTCTGGTCTTTGACAAGAACAAATTAGCCCTTCACAGTGCAGACATCTCATTAATGTTCCAGAGTACCCGAACCATTTTACAGACAAGAACATTATTTATTGGCCTCCCAATATCACCGTTCCATTGGGCATAAACAAAACAATTAGGGTTTTCTTGAACTTACATCATGGCTTCCTGATGAAGGCTGATAGCCGAAACGCGCGCAGCAACTACTAGAACTTACAGCCATGTTAATATTGATTTAACCTTTTTTTCTATATATGTTTTTTTGATCGGATGAATTTTGAAAGTTATTATTGAACTTTACTAACTGTGACGCTCAAACATATATTAGCACAGAAGTAATATCAGTATTTTTATATATATATATAATATAATATCAATATATAACATTTTTATTATATGTATAATTTTTGCTTAATAGGTTAAATGAAACAAAAAAAATAATATAATTATGAATTTGTTCTGTTGTTTATTATAGATAATTGCTTGTATGATCACATATTGTTTTTGATTGCCACATCGTGTTTGTTTAGGTCCATAAGTGTTATTCATGTTTCCTAAACACTTTCTTTCAACTGAACAACTCTATCTTTAGCCATTTTAAGATTTCTCTTTCTTTTTTTTTTTTTTTTTTTTTAAATTTCTTTTATTAGCTCAAGGAGGTCTCACTTGTCCTTTGTCTCTTTCAAATGTTCTTTTATTTTTATTAAGTTGTGGCACAATTTGATTTTCTTTGTCTTCTGAATCCCTCTCTAACTGTCCTTGTTCAGAACTTATTATTGTGACATCATTTGCCTGAACGTGTTCTGCTTCTTCTATCTGATCCTGTTCAGGTTTTACTTTAGCTTGTTCTTTTTCTTCCTGAACTTGTTCCTCTTTTCCTAACTGGTCCTGCTCAGGTCTTTTAGCCCTTGGCTTGTGTGCAGCCTGAACATGTTCTTCTAAACCTATCTGTCCCTCCTCAGATTTGTGAATGTTTTGGTTCACTTCTGTCTGAGTATATTTTTCTTTCCTTATCTGTTCCTGCTCAGGATCTCCAACAATTTCAATTTCTATTACCTGAGCTTGTTCTTCTACACCTGCCTGGTCCTCTCTAGTTTCTTGCTTTTCTAATTGTGTTCTATTTCTTGTTTTGATATTTACATGAGATATGTCAACCACTGGTATCCAATCCTCCTTACTAATGCTTGGTTGTTCTTGATCAGCTACTTCAGAGTCTGTTATTCTAGACTCTTCAGCTGCACAACCTTCAGCACACTCAACTGCTAGTATCAGTTGAGGATTTCCCTCTTCAGGAGCTGGTACTCTCTTGGTATGACTAGCGTGTATCTGGTTAGGCAAACCTGCACATTTCACTGCTGTTGTTGTAACCAGTATGACCTGTCTCTGTGTATCCCACCTGGGTGCTAGGCAAGTCTCTCAGGTGTGATTCTTCGCCACCACCCAGTCTCCAGGATTGAGATCATGTGCTTGATCCGGCTGCCTGGCAACTGTGTCTTCTCCAACCTGATGAGAGACAGAACGCACTAGGTCAGCCAATCTTTTACAATAGTCTAATACCTGATCTCCAGTTATACGTAACAGTTTGTGTCCTGGTATAAAGGCTTATTGTTCTTCCCATGAGTATTTCATGGGGACTCAACCCTGTGTTTCTGTCAGGATTTTTTTTTAGTCCCATCAGAACAAGAGGCAATGCATCTGGCCAACTCAGTGATGGAGATATGCACACCTTTGCCAATCTTGATTTTATTGTGACATTCAATTGTTCTACTACCCCAGAAGCCTCTGGTAAGCACAGTGCAATTGTTGTTAAATTTTAAATGCTTCACAGATCAACCAATTTATTTCATTATTAAAGTGAGATCTTCTATCTGATTCCACTGTTACTGGAACAACAAAGCCTGGTATCAGTTCCCTTAACAGTAACTTGGCAATTGTTATGCTTTAATTTCTTGTAGTAGAATATGTCTCCACCCATTGTGAGAACAAACGTACTATGACAAGAATATACTTCAATCCTTTACATGGTGGTAACTGAATAAAATCTATCTGCAACCTCACAAATAGTCCTTCTGCCTTTCCAATGTTTCCCCAATTGACCACTGTTTTCCTGCCTGGATAATTCTGTTGACAAATTAAACATCTCTGGCAAAGACTCTCTGTGACAGTTCTAAACTTCGTATTATACCAATTTTGTCTAAAGAGTCTGAACATGGCATCTCGTTCTATGTGTGTATCTCTATGGTACATCCTGGCCATTTGTGAGAGCATGCAGTCTGGCATGACCGGTCTACCATCTGGATAAATCCAGACACCAACTTCTGCTTTCCTTTGACATCCTATTTTAATCCAACTTTCCTTTTCACTTACTTCCACCTCATTCTGTAAATGTCTTACTTCATCCCATGCCTCTAGTGCTGAGATTGGCATAAATTGGCATCCTATTCCACTCGTTTCAATTTTCTTGTTTACTGCCATTTTCTTGGGAACAATAGTGGGCAATTTGGTCAGCATATCGATAACCAGCCGTCACATAGTCATCTCCAGACTGATGTGCAGCACACTTGACCACTGCCACTTCTTTTGGCAATTGTATTGCTTCTAAAAGCTCCTTCACAAATGTTCTATTTTTAATAGGGGTTCTTGAAGAAGTCATGAAATCCCTCTGCATCCAGAGTTAGCCAAAGTCATGTACAACCTCATACAATACTGACTATCAGTGTAAATGGTTTCTCTCCAATTTTTCCCAATTGTGCATGCTTTAATTAAAGCTATTAATTTGGCTATTTGTGTGGACTTGACTCCTGGTAAATAGGATACTTCGACTATTCCAGCCAATTTACAGACAGCATATGCAGCATTTAACCCTCCTTCTTCATGCCTCATGCACGAGCCATCTACAAAAAGCTTGTTTTCACATTCTTTCAAAGGCTCTTCCTGTATGTCTGGGCAAGGTTTGGTACAATATTAAGTAACGTCTAGACACTCATGCTCAACGTCATCCCTCACTTCTTCTCCATGCACATCAGGCAACAAAGTAGCTGGGTTTAGGATAGTACACCTGATGACTGTTACATTTTCTGCACCCAAAATGATTTTTTCATATTTAGTAATTCGACTTGGAGTAAGGTACTGAGTTCTTGTTCTAGTTAAAATAAATTCTACTGAATGAATGAGGGACATAAACCTTTATGGGGTGTCCCATCACAATGGACTCACTTTGCTCAAGACTCATGCAAGCAGCAGCCACTGCTTTTAAACAACCAGGTAATGCTGAGGCTACAGGGTCCAAAGTAGCAGAAAAATATGCTACCGGACGTCGCATCAAACCATGTTGCTGAGATACTGGCTGTGTGGGTGTAATGGGATAGAGAAAAATGCATGACATAAATCAATTACAGTAAACCATCCTGCATTCCATGGTATCTGATACAGGATTACTGCTGGGTTCGGCACTACAGGACAACAGGGCACCACAATTTTATTTATTTTTTGCAAATCCTGCACTATCCAATATTTCCTGTTAGGTTTCTTAATGGCAATTATAGGTGAATTAAAAGGACTACTCATTATTTCTTTTAAGATGCTTTGTTCAATCATTCGTTCTATTTTTGCTATGACACCTGCTTTAATTTCAGGACTCATTTTGTATTGTCTTGTGTTTGGATAGACGGCACATCCTTTCACAGTCACTTTCCCTGGATCTACATCTGCAATTAACCCTACTTCTTTTCCAGTGAAATTCCACACTTCCGGATTTATTGTTAATTTCAAATCATCAGGTAAGTTATCTTTTGTCATCATTGAATACATCTCATCTACTTCTGTACCTTGTTCTGCTAGCATTATTTTGTAAATACCATCTTTATCAGGGGTCTGAATTGCAACACCATCCGGTGTACAATAAATTGTGCAGTTCATTTTGCACAGTAAGTCTCTTCCTAATAAGTTTAGAGGACTAGAATCGCACACTACAAATTTGTGCATTTCCCTAAAATTGCCAATGCATATCTCCATGGGTTCTGTGATTGGAGTTCTGATCTGTCTATTTGAAACACCCACTAATTGGATGGCTTCTCCCGAGAGGAGTAGGTTTGGGATGTCTGCTGTTCTCACAGTAGAATGGGTAGCACCAGTATCCAACAAAAAGGTTATATCTTTTCCTTCTACCTTTCCATCAATATATAGACCTGATTGATCTACCGGTAAGGATGCGCCAAGTACGCACTCCTCTTCCTCCCCCCTCAGGCACTGTCATTGATCATCTTCAAAAGAACAACTGTTCTGCCCTAAGAAATAGTGAAGTTACAGAATTTATCTTACCACTTTCTCCTGGAAATCCGGCGTCCGCACAGTACTTTGATCTGTGCATAAAATTTGGCATAGGGGCAGGTGGTAACTGACTCTTTTGGTTAACAACTGGTTGTGGTTGACTCATTATCCCCTCACTCTGCGTCTGTGGATTTAAATTTTGATTTGGGCCAATATTATTTTGAATATTTTTACACTCGTTTTTCCAATGCCCCAATGTTCTGCACACATGACAAGGACATTTCTTATTTGCTTCTTCTCTATTCATTTTTTCTTTCGGTTTTCCCCCACTATTTTCATTTTGTCCATGTCCTCTCGTTTGATCATTATTCTGACTATTTAATTTAAGCTCTTGCTGTTCTGCCAATTTTACTTGTACCTACATTAATTTTTCTTCAAATTTTTTGTGTCTTTTTTCGATTTCATCTCTGCAGTATTTTGCATATTTGAGCACTTCATCTATTGGATTTCCTTGCCAACATAACATATGGTTTTGAATCATCTGACAAATCTCAGGTCTCAGTCCAGACACAAACCGATACACAAAATGTTCCATAACTTTATCTCCGATATTCTCAATCCACTATACTGCTTGAACTCCTGTAGCAGGCGTTCATAATAAGCATGCACAGTCTAATTTATTTCTTGAGTTGTTCTGTCTATTTTTAACCAATCTGTTTCTTTTGGAAAATATGTCCCTTTCAAGAAAGTGATTACCTGGTGATATTTCTTCATTACCTCCTCTGAGGGTGCTCCTGTTTTCTCTTCTGTTGGATACTCATCACTAGGCCAATCAACTGTAATTTTACATTCAGTCCATAAATCTGCAGGCACTACTATGTCAAATAGACCATCTAAATCCTTCAACAAAACTTTAGAAACTTTCACAAACCTTTCAACCTGTCTATACCATTCAACTGGCTTCTCTCCTAATTTCCAGAAATCATTAGTAAATGACAAAATATCTAGCCAGGTCCATGGAACATGAACATATCCTCCTCCTGGTAACTCTCTCATTGGGCATATTCTCTCTATCTTTTTAGATTTTCTTACTAAATATTCTGATGCGTCCTATTTGCCTGTGCTTCCTCTTTTTCTTTGTCCACCTTGTTTTCCACCTGTCGAAATCTCCCAATTTCTGTAATAGTGTTATTAATTCCTTAATCTGTCATTTTCTTCCAGATATATTCATATTTTCCAAATTGTTGTCAGTAAAGTCTGCTCTGTGTGGTTTCTGCAATACCTTCGATCTCCCTATTTAAATTCCCATCTCAGAAGCAAGGTCTGTCAATTTTTCATGAAATATGTTTACGTTTATAATTATGCTCCTGCATATGAACACAATTCTTATTCAATGTACGTATTTAGCCTGTCTATTCCTACATTCCCAGCTATCATTTCTTCCAAATCTACTTTCAATTTAAAAATTTCTAAAATCTTTGGTTGTTGATTCGGTTTGTCTATTCCCTGTGCCCACCTTTCTAATTCTTCTGGCAACACTAGTGTAGCACTTTTAGTTCCTGTAGATGTTTCTAATCGAATTTCTTTTGACCAACTGGGACCAACTCTTTTCGGAGTTTCATTTATTTGTTCTCTTATCGGCAAATCCATTAGAGAAATTACCGATTCACATTCACTGGCTTGATCTTCAATTATTATGTTCTTCTTTCTTGGTCCCATTATAGGAGTGGCCATAACAGGTGATTTTGGACAACTTTTCTTTTCCCTATACAATGGGACAACGGGACCTATAGTCACAGGTATAGTCAAAGCTTCAGGGTGTGCACTCAGTTGTGTTATTTTCTGTATTAATTCTTCTCTATTTTTGCTTATTGTTTCTCTTTCTTTTTCCTGGAGTATCCTTCCATTTAATGAGTCATGCATAACTTGAGGCACTAATGGTGTTTCTAAAGTAGGGGCACTTGGAGTGGTTCTACTAGGTCCCTCCTGATATGGCAGAGGATTCTTTGTTAGAATATCTTCCATAAACTCATCCTCTGATTCCCCACAACCTGTCATTGTTAAATGCTTAGTTTTTCCTGTACACTTTCCTCCTGACTGTTCCTCTAACATTAATACGGGATATAGCCCTTCTGTAACCATTGCTTGTCTCCATTGTTTCATCTGATCTCCATGTGACTCATGCATCCATTTAGGGTAATATCCTCTATAACTCATAGTACTTCTAGATCTGTCTCGTTCAAATGCCTCTGTTTCTAATTCTCCCATTGAACGTACCATTTTCTGGGAAAGCTAGTATTCCGTCACTTTTTGTATACTCAATCCAATTTTCTAACCACACACAGGTATGGTAACCTCTTTTCATCATCATAAATGAGGCAGGCATTTTAGGTGGTGGCATAAGAATTCCCTCTATAGTCTTAATGGGTTTATCTTTTTTGAAATAATTTTTAATTCTCTGCATAAGTGATATTTTTCTTTTCTCTCTGTACATCTTAGGAGAAGATCCTCTTATATATTCTTCTCTTGCAAAACCTAAATATCTTCTATCTGGGCGATTCCCTATTAATGTTGGATCATATTTCAACATACAACATCCACTGTCTAGTATTATTACTGCTTCTATTTTGCTAACCAATTAGTTCTTTTGTTTGCCCTCAGGTTTCTCCAATCATGTTGCGGCTTTTATTCTTTCATCCATTCAAGCTCAATTTTAAAAAATTTGGTTACCCAATACTAGCACAGCTCTATTGTGATGTCAGTATCACTCCTCTCTACTGACCCTTCCTTTACAAAACCTCCAAAATTCACACACCTGCTGTTTCGACCAATCCCAGCGCGACACTCTGTGATGTCAGTGCGACAACTGACCCCCTCCTTTACAATTCTCTGTCTTGTCACACACCCGCTATCTCAACCAATCCCAGTGCGGCACTCTGTGACATCAGTGCAACTCCGGCAGCTGACCCTCCCTTCACAAGGTAATATAAAAACTTTTTTTCTTTTAACCTTTCATTAAAATTTCCATTAATAACAGCATAAAAACATTTGCTACTCTGCCTGTTTCTTTAAACTAAAGAATGGTGGATTTATTTTGCTATGAGTAAAACCTTCAGCTTACTCTTCATACACTGCGAGTAAAACCTTCTGCTTACTCTTCACCCAAGCTCAGAAGAACCTGCTACTCCTTTAGTGTTACCCTTTCTAGGTGATATAACTCCAAAGTTTCACCAGCGAACTCTTTGCTAACAACCACTCTCACTTATTCACAAGACTTAATTACTATTTCAAACAGACGATTAACCTCACTGCAGTGTGGCTTCCATTCACCACCAACTATACAATTGCCAGGAATTTCCAGACAACATGAAACAAAATACAAATGGCTTTGTGAAAACATAAATCCATAACCAATAATCACCAAACTAATCAATAAAAACCATAACTCTATTACCAGCAATCTGATTCAGCGGGGATCACTGACAAAATATAGAATACAAGAATATCGACTTACCAGAATATCGAGGTAAAAATATAGAATGACAGAATATCGACTCCCTATCAACAAACAGGTAAGTGCAAAAATAATGAATAAAAAATATCGATGTTAAAAATATAGAATGCCAAAATATCAAATTTTTAAAATGTCTTAAAAGTAATATAACATTAATTAAATAATAGGTATAATAAAGTAAAACATACTCAAAATTACTTTAAAAAGGTCACAATAATAAATAAAACATGTAATCTAAAAAAATAAACACATTTTAATGTTTATAATATATATAAATATATATATTAATTTAATGATATTAAAAAGTCATTATTATTGATAATTTGAAAACGTTAAAAACCTATTTTAAAATAGAATTATATATATATAAATAAACGTATAATACAAATATAAAAATAAATTATATATAAGTTAAAATAATAAAAATATATTTTTTAATTAATATTTTACAGTACATTAAATATAACAATAGTGAAAACATTACATAACGGCAGGGATAAAACTACTATTCCCACTCCAGTGAGTGCAACAGTAGGGAAAGCGTTGGATAGCGGGAGGGTAAAAATTACTATTCCCACTCCAGTGAGTGCAACAGTAGGGAAAGCATTGGATAGCATAGGGGTAAAAATTACTATTCCCACTCCAGTGAGTGCAGCAGTAGGGAAAGCGTTGAATAGCGTAGGGGTAAAAATTACTATTCCCACTCCATAGAGTGCCACAGTAGGGAAAGCGTTGAATAGCGTAGACATAAAATTGACTATTCCCACTCCAATGAGTGCAACAGTAGGGAAAGCATTGAATAGCGGGAGGGTAAAAATTACTATTCCCACTCCTGAGAGTGCAACAGTAGGGAAAGCATTGGATAGTATAGAGGTAAAAATTACTATTCCCACTCCAGAGAGTGCAACAGTAAGGAAAGCGTTGGATAGCGGGAGGGTTAAAATTACTATTCCCACTCCAGTGA
This sequence comes from Lissotriton helveticus, assembly GCF_964261635.1. Classification (NCBI taxonomy): domain Eukaryota; kingdom Metazoa; phylum Chordata; class Amphibia; order Caudata; family Salamandridae; genus Lissotriton; species Lissotriton helveticus. The sequence goes on from NC_136057.1 coordinate 1,381,004,318, forward strand.
GTGCAATAGTAGGGAAAGCGTTGGATAGCGTAGGTGTAAAAATTACTATTCCCACTCCAGTGAGTGCTACAGTAGGGAAAGCGTTGGATAGCGTAGGGGTAAAAATTACTATTCCCACTCCAGAGAGTGCAACAGTAGGGAAAGCATTGGATAGCGTAGACATAAAATGTACTATTCCCACTCCAGGGAGTGCAACAGTAGGGAAAGCATTGGATAGCGGGAGAGTAGAAATTACTATTCCCACTCCAGAGAGTGCAACAGTAGGGAAAGCGTTGGATAATGTAGAGGTAAAAATTACTATTCCCACTCCAGTGAGTGCAACAGTGTGGCTCACTGGTTAGAAGCGGCAGGCCCTGAAGCAGAGGTCAGGCCCGGGACCAGGGTTCAATTCCAGACGCGGCAGGGTCTTGGGCTCAATGTCTGCGGACTCAATAATTCTCGCCTCGGTGCCTACTCTAATTGATATTGATATTGAAATGTATTTGTAGAGCGCTCGTACGCCCGGGGGCTTCATGGCGCTATAGACAGGAACGCAACGCGTCAGTCAGGGGAAGCAAAGAGGAACTCAGCAGAACGCTTGGGAAAAAAGCCATGTTTTGAGGGAGTGTCTGAAACTGAAAATGTTATCGCATGTTTTGAGGTGAAGGGGAAGAGAGTTCCAGAAGGTGGCTGCAAGGTGGTCAAAGCAGCAACCTCCGAGACGTTTCCTCTTGTAAGGGGGGACAATCAGAAGGAATTTATGCATGGAGCGGAGATTCCGGGGGGGATCGTATTTTTTAAACAGGTCTCTGATGAATAGAGGGCCAGAGTGATGTAAGGACTTAAATAGAATGCACCCGGTTTTAAAAGCTACCCGTTGCTCAACAGGCAGCCAGTGTAGCTGTTTGAGGCCTAATCTAACAGACTGCCTTTTAGGTAAGTTGAGAATAAGTCTGGCTGCCTGGTTCTGAATCAGCTGGAGACGTTTTAGCTCTCCGACCTGGAGCCCAAGAAAGAGACTATTGGAAAAATCCAGTCTGGACAGAACCAGGGAGATGACAATCTGTGTGAGGGCCTCCAGGGAGAAAAAACGAGCAATTTTCTTGATTTTCTTCAACTGAAATAAGCTGGAGGACACCACTGCGCCGACCTGCCTTTTCAGAGAGAGATCTTCACTAAGAAAAATTCCTAAGCTCTTGACTGAGGGCGACTTAGATGGTGGGGCTCCCATGCTGGCTGGCCAGAAACCAGGGTTCCAACTAAGTACACTCTGCCCAGGCAAGACCAGTTCAGTCTTGCCTGGGTTGAGTTTCAGGTGACTGCAGCTCATCCAACTCAGGATATGAGACATGGTGTTTTGAAACTCTACCACTGAGTCCTCGGTGTTTAAAGGAAAGATGAGCTGCAAGTCATCTGCATAGTTGAAGATGGTTACTCTGGCATTCCTGAGAGAGTACAGCAGGGGGCGTAGATATAAATTAAAAAGCAAAGGTGACAGGGATGAACCCTGAGGGACTCCGCAGGTGGTAGGAATGGTGGGGGCTGTAAAGGAACCCAGTCTCACAGATTGGGTGCGGCCAGTAATAAATGAGCGAATCCAGCTCAGCGCAGAGCCCCTGAGACCTGCCTGTTCGACACGGTTGACCAAGATGGTATAGTCAACCGTGTCGAACGCAGCCGATAGGTCCAGTAGCACCAGGGCCTGGTGGATCCCCTCATCGGCATTCCGCCTCAGAGTGTTCTGAACTGAGACGGTAACTGCTTCAGTAGAATGATAAGGGCGGAAGCCAGCCTGATTAGGCGCAAGATACTGTGATTCTTCCAAAAATTGGGAGATGCTGTCACAGACATGGGCTTCCAATAGTTTGGCACAGTATGGCAGCAAAGATATGGGCCTGTAGTTAAGTGGGTCCAGTGGGTTAGCCCCAGCTTTTTTTAACAAAGGAATAAGAAGAGCTTTTTTAATCATGGGTCCCACTCTGCAACTCTGGGCAATAGCTTGCTTAATCTCCACAACGGCCCCAACAGAGCTGGGATGCCTGGCTTCACCTTGGGGTGCCCTGGAGGGGGCATCTCACAGGGAAAGCCAGGATGGGTTCCACAGCGGTATACAGCACCAGGATGCCCAGAGATGGGGTGGCAGTGTGCTTTACAAGTATACACACACAACAGTAGGGAAATTGTTGGATAGCGGGAGGGTAAAAATTACTATTCCCACTCCAGTGAGTGCAACAGTAGGGAAAGCGTTGGACAGCGTAGGGGTAAGCATTACTATTCCCACTCCAGTAAGTGCAACAGTTGGGAAAGCGTTGGATAGCGTAGGGGTAAAAAATACTTTTCCCACTCCAGAGAGCGCAACAGTAGGGAAAGCGTTGGATAGCGTAGGGGTACAAATTCCTATTCCCACTCCAGTGAGTGCAACAGTAGGGAAAGCGTTGGATAGCGTAGGGGTAAAAAATCCTATTCCCACTCCAGAGAGTGCAACAGTAGGGAAAGTAAATACTTCATATATGAATAATTTTTTTTAAATATTAATACCAATTACAAATTAATTAACCAGTTTATATAATATAATAATTAATTAATAAAAAATACAAATAAAAATTAATTTTAAAAAGTATTACCTATTAATACAAATTATTTACCAATTAACAATTAATTAACAATTAAAAATTAATTAAAAATTACAACAAAAAACCAATAAATAAATTAAAATATTTAATTAATTACAATTAAATTACTACCCACCCTAATCCCTTATAAACACACAACCCGCAACAGAAAATAAATACATAAAATTAACATAATTATCAATTAATCAATTAATTAAAATTAATTACCAATTATAATTTAATTAATTACCAATTAAAAATGTAAATAACAATTAATTCAAAATAAATACCAATCAATGAATTAAAAAATAAAATTATTTATAATTAAATTACTTCCCACCCTATTCCCCTATAAACCCACAACCCGCTGCAGAAATAAATTAAGATAAGTAACATAATTATCAATTATTCAATTAATTAAAATGAATTACCAATTATATTTGAATTAATTACCAATTAAAAATGTAAATAACAATTAATTCAAAATAAATTCCAATCAATACATTAAAAAATTAAATTATTTATAATTAAATTACTTCCCACCCTATTCCCCTATAAACCCACAACCCGCTACAGAAAATAAATTAATAATAGTAACATAATTATCAATTAATCAACTACTTAAAATTAATTACCAATTATATTTTAATTAATTACCAATTAACAATTAATTAACAATTAATTCAAAATAATTACCAAAAAATAAATCAACATATTTAATTAATTATAATTACATTACTTCCCACCCTATTCCACTATAAACCCACAACCCGCTACAGAATTATATTACGCAAAAATGAAATACCATAAAATTAATTAATTAAAATGCATTATAAAATAAATATACACTTTTCACACATATACTAACATAAAAAATCACTTTAAAAAATTGGATATTATTAAAAAATTGATATTAACTTACATCAAATTCGATATTTTGGTTGTCTATATTCTGTCCATTCTATATTTTTGTTGTCTATATTCTGTCCATTCGATTTTTTGTCCATTCTATATTTTGAATTATATATTACTGCTATTCTATTCGATATTTTTGTAGTCTATATTCTGTCCATTCGATATTGTGTCAATTCTATATTTTTCATTCGATATTAATGCAAATCGATATTAAAAACTCGATATTTTGAGTGTATACCTCCAGCGGGCTACCAACCTGCAAATATCTATTACTATATATTTATCTGGGCCCATAAACACACTGCCTCATGTAGGCTAGTCAACACCGCTGGGGGTCAATTTTTTTAAGGGCTTGAGATTTTAGACTCATTTGCTTATCAGTTCTCTAATCTATTACTGATCCGAAGCCCTCTCTTTAATCAATGGATCTATTTTAGTTAAGTAGTGATTGATGATATGACCTAAGTTCATTTACCCTATTATTTATTAAATAATAACAGACTCTGGAAAGTTTAAAATGTTACAGTGATAACTCCATCATTCTGAGGAAGTATGATCGGTTTACCAAATTTTAAATAAGATTGCACAACAACAAGTACCCCAGGAAAGGAGAGGATAGAGAGAGAGAAAAGAACATTGACACAATACTACAGTTAGAGGTGGTGGCAGCACCTTGAATATTGTTGGTGCGGCGAGCAGATTGCGAGGGACTCTCCTCTGCTCTTTTATCTCAGCTGACTTCTTTTTAATAATTTTTAACACTGATTTACTAGTGTGTTGCGCATTTACCTTGTGTGCGGTACTTCTTCTGTTCGCTCTGCTTGGTGTGCACTGTCGCCTTCTGCCCCGTTCCACCGCGGCTTCCCAGTGCCGATTGCTGTGGAGGGCAGGCTCGGGCACCATCTTCCCTGAGTCCCGGTTCCCTGCGTGACCATAGGCTGCGGTCCTGCTGGGGGAGGGGCTTGGGATATAAATAGATTCCCAGCTTGAGTGCCGGGGCGATAGTTAGAGGTGGTGGCAGCGCCTCGAATATTGTTGGTGCGGCGAGCAGATTACGAGGGACTCTCCTCTGCTCTTTTATCTCAGCTGACTTCCTTTTAATAATTTTTAACACTGATTTACTAGTGTGTTGCGCATTTACCTTGTATGCGGTACTTCTTCTGTTCGCTCTGCTTGGTGTGCACTGTCGCCTTCTGCCCCGTTCCACTGCGGCTTCCCAGTGCCGATTGCTGTGGAGGGCAAGCTCGGGCGCCATCTTCCCTGAGTCCCGGTTCCCTGCGTGACCGTAGGCTGCGGTCCTGCTGGGGGAGGGGCTTGGGATATAAATAAAGAGGAAAGGCCCCTCGGACGCGCAGCGGGCGCGCCGAAGGAGCGCCAAAGGAGGGCCCGCCTGTGCCCGTCCGTGACCGGCTGGGACCCGGGGCCATAGACCCTGCTCCTTTTTTAACTTATACCTCTGCGCATAGTCCTCCTATGCTTGATTGTATCCTTGCCCTTGGCATTTCTGCCCCTCTCCCCCTTTCCTTTGTTGTTCCCTTGTCCAAACCCCTGCTGACCGCCCCTCCTGTGTGTTCCCCCCCTTCCCTTTCCTGCCCACCGATACTGGCCTCTGCCTACCTCCTTAATACCCGCTCGGCGAGTAAGCATAATCTGGAACTCTTTAATTTACTTGACACTGAATCTCCTGATCTCCTATTCCTGACGGAAACTTGGTTCTCGGCAGACTCTATAACCGATGTCTTATCTGCACTTCCCGACTCCTACTATGCCCTTCGGGCTGACCGTCCAGATGGGAAAGTTGGCAGGGGTGTGGGCATGATCATCCGGTCCAATTTGCAGTTCCAACTCCTGCCTCATCCTCCCATACCTAACGTGGACTTTCTAGTCATCCGCTCAGTGAATCTCTTAGCTCCCCTCACTGTAGTTCTTCTCTACCGCCCCCCCAAACCATGCCCCACTTTGTGCCTGCTCTCCAAGATTTGATGGCCACCCTGGTGGTCAATAATTCATCAGTCCTTCTACTGGGTGATTTCAACTATTGGCCTGGTGACCCCAGGGAAGATCAGACTTCCAAAGTTTTTTCTGCTTCGCTGCTTTAATTTTACCTCTCACATTCACGTCCCTACCCACGTCCATGGTCTCTTGACCAGATTTGGTCGGCCAGCCGGACCATCTCTTCTATCGCCATCCTTCCCTGTACCTGGTCTGATCACTCCCTCAATTCCTTTCTCATTGAACTTGCAGTCACTGATAAGCCCCCCTGCCCAAGAACGTCTCAGCACGGAATTGGAACCGGGTGGCCCTTAGCACTCTTCACTCTTCTTTGCTGACCTCTCTCCCTGACTTATCTGACCTCTCCCTTGATCTTCAAGTCGACGCCGTTAACACCTGGCTATCTACCTCTTGTGACTCGGTCGCTCCTCTCAGGAGGGACAAGGCTTGTCGCCTCCACGAAGCCAATAAATGGTTTTCCACTGACCTCAAAGCCCTTAAATTGCCTCTTAGACAGTCAGAGCGTCAGTGGAGGCGCAACTACTGTCCCCTCCTGAGGGATCGATATAGGTCTCTTTTATAGAACTATAAGAGAGCTATCTTCTCAGCTAAATTAGAATATTTTTCTGGAAAAATGTTACTTGCAGCCAACAAATCCAAGGAGATTTTCTCCTTTGTTCATAACCTGGCCGCATCTGACCGAGTTAATCCCAATCCTGTCCCCTCCCGAGCCCTCTGTTCTTCCCTGAATGATTTTTTCCTTGAGAAGATTGCTAATATCAAACGGAACATACCTTTGACATCTTCTCCTCTTCCCCCCTTCCCTTCCCCCTTTGTCCTCTTCTCTTAATCACTTTTCACTTATTTCGAAGGAATCCTTCCTTGCTCTGCTCAGGAAGGTCAAGTCAGGCTCCCCTACTGACTGTGGACCGGCTCGCTTCTTAAGGGAGCTATTCTCTGGTTGCCCCGAGCCCCCCCATCCCTCCTCAATGCATCCATTTCTCAAGGCATAGTACCATCCTTCTTCAAATCAGCCACTATTATCCCCATTTTGAAAAAACCCGGCTCTGACCCTACTCTCCCTGCTAACTTTAGGCCCATTTCCCTGCTCCCCTACTTAGGTAAAATTCTGGAGAGCCACATTACTTCCTGCTTGTCGGCTTATATTGAGGACAACCATTTATTGGCCTCCCATCAAGCAGGTTTTCGACCGATCCACTCGACCGAATCTGTGGTCCTCTCTGTTCTGGACGAGCTGAAGAGCAAGGCGGATTCCAACTCCCCTCAGGCCTTGGTGCTTCTCGATCTGTCCGCTGCTTTTGACACGGTCGACCATTCCATCCTCCTCGACCGTGTCAGGGCAGCGGGCATCCAGGGCACCGCTCTTTCCTGGCTCGCTTCTTTCCTCAAAGGCCTGCCGCAAGCTGTTCGTATCTCCGGCTTCTCCTCCCCTACCCTTCCGGTGTCCTCTGGGGTCCCCATGGCTCTTCCCTCTCCCCTCTTCTTTTTAACCTTTACATCTACCCCCTTATTATTTCACTGCTTAATATGGGGGTCTCCGTATACAATTACGCAGACGACCTTCAGCTTGTTTTCGATCTTTCTCCCTCTTCTGATTCCCTTCTTAAATTTCAAACTACTCTTATTTTTATTTCTGATTGGATGAACCAAAACCACCTCAAGCTTAACCCGGACAAAACGGAGGTGGTCCTGACTGGCGGTCCTACTAGCCCCTGGACCCCTGCCTTTTGGCCTTTCATCTTCGGCTCTCCCCCGGTTCCTTCTGCTTCAGTTAGAACCTTGGGAATCAAAATCAGCCAGGACCTCTCCATGCGCCCGCAGGTCAGCTCCGTTGTGTCATCCTGCTTTCTCTCCCTCAGGATTATTTGTAAGATTTCTTGCTTTTTCTAATCTGATGCCCTTAAGATAATTGTTGTGGCTATGATCCTCTCGAGATTGGACTACGGGAACTGCGGGTACGTTGGCATCCCTGCCTACGAGCAGCGCCGCCTCCAGACCATCCAAAATCAGGCCGCTCGTCTCATCCACCGGCTCCCTAGGTCTCATCATACCACCCCCTTACTTAAGTCCCTCCATTGGCTTCCCGTCCTGCAGAGAGCCCTCTTTAAGTTGGGATGTATAGTCTTCATGGCCCGCGCCCGCACGGCCCCTATTTTCATCAATTCTAGGATCACCTACTACCCCCCCTGCCACGATCTCCGTTCCTCCAGTCAGGCACTTCTCAGTGTCCCCCGCTTCCGTAAGTCCAGAACAGGCAGCACGAGGTTCTCTACCCTTGCCCCGCGCTTCTGGAACAGTCTCCCACTCTTCACCCAAGCTCAGAAGAACCTGCTACTCCTTTAGTGTTACCCTTTCTAGGTGATATAACTCCAAAGTTTCACCAGCGGACTCTTTGCTAACAACCACTCTCACTTATTCACAAGACTTAATTACTATTTCAAACAGACGATTAACCTCACTGCAGTGTGGCTTCCATTCACCACCAACTGTACACTTGCCAGGAATTTCCAGACAACATGAAACAAAATACAAATGGCTTTGTGAAAACATAAATCCATAACCAATAATCACCAAACTAATCAATAAAAACCATAACTCTATTACCAGCAATCTGATTCAGCGGGGATCACTGACAAAATATAGAATACAAGAATATCGACTTACCAGAATATCGAGGTAAAAATATAGAATGACAGAATATCGACTCCCTATCAACAAACAGGTAAGTGCAAAAATAATGAATAAAAAATATCGATGTTAAAAATATAGAATGCCAAAATATCAAATTTTTAAAATGTCTTAAAAGTAATATAACATTAATTAAATAATAGGTATAATAAAGTAAAACATACTCAAAATTACTTTAAAAAGGTCACAATAATAAATAAAACATGTAATCTAAAAAAATAAACACATTTTAATGTTTATAATATATATATATATATATTAATTTAATGATATTAAAAAGTCATTATTATTGATAATTTGAAAACGTTAAAAACCTATTTTAAAATAGAATTACATATATATAAATAAACCTATAATACAAATATAAAAATAAATTATATATAAGTTAAAATAATAAAAATATATTTTTTTATTAATATTTTACAGTACATTAAATATAACAATAGTGAAAACATTGCATAACGGCAGGGATAAAATTACTATTCCCACTCCAGTGAGTGCAACAGTAGGGAAAGCGTTGGATAGCGGGAGGGTAAAAATTACTATTCCCACTCCAGTGAGTGCAACAGTAGGGAAAGCATTGGATAGCGTAGGGGTAGAAATTACTATTCCCACTCCAGTGAGTGCAACAGTAGGGAAAGCGTTGAATAGCGTAGGGGTAAAAATTACTATTCCCACTCCATAGAGTGCAACAGTAGGGAAAGCGTTGAATAGCGTAGACATAAAATTGACTATTCCCACTCCAATGAGTGCAACAGTAGGGAAAGCATTGGATAGCGGGAGGGTAAAAATTACTATTCCAACTCCTGAGAGTGCAACAGTAGGGAAAGCGTTGGATAGTATAGAGGTAAAAATTACTATTCCCACTCCAGAGAGTGCAACAGTAAGGAAAGCGTTGGATAGCGGGAGGGTAAAATTACTATTCCCACTCCAGTGAGTGCAATAGTAGGGAAAGCGTTGGATAGCGTAGGTGTAAAAATTACTATTCCCACTCCAGTGAGTGCTACAGTAGGGAAAGCGTTGGATAGCGTAGGTGTAAAAATTACTATTCCCACTCCAGTGAGTGCTACAGTAGGGAAAGCGTTGGATAGCGTAGGGGTAAAAATTACTATTCCCACTCCAGAGAGTGCAACAGTAGGGAAAGCATTGGGTAGCGTAGACATAAAATGTACTATTCCCACTACAGGGAGTGCAACAGTAGGGAAAGCATTGGATAGCGGGAGAGTAAAAATTACTATTCCCACTCCAGAGAGTGCAATAGTAGGGAAAGCGTTGGATAATGTAGAGGTAAAAATTACTATTCCCACTCCAGTGAGTGCAACAGTGTGTCTCACTGGTTAGAAGCGGCAGGCCCTGAAGCAGAGGTCAGGCCCGGGACCAGGGTTCAATTCCAGACGTGGCAGGGTCTTGGGCTCAATGTCTGCGGACTCAATAATTCTCGCCTCGGTGCCTACTCTAATCATGGGTCCCACTCTGCAACTCTGGGCAATAGCTTGCTTAATCTCCACAACGGCCCCAACAGAGCTGGGATGCCTGGCTTCACCTTGGGGTGCCCTGGAGGGGGCATCTCACAGGGAAAGCCAGGATGGGTTCCACAGCGGTATACAGCACCAGGATGCCCAGAGATGGGGTGGCAGTGTGCTTTACAAGTATACACACACACACACAACAGTAGGGAAATTGTTGGATAGCGGGAGGGTAAAAATTACTATTCCCACTCAAGTGAGTGCAACAGTAGGGAAAGCGTTGGACAGCGTAGGGGTAAACATTACTATTCCCACTCCAGTAAGTGCAACAGTTGGGAAAGCGTTGGATAGCGTAGGGGTAAAAAATACTTTTCCCACTCCAGAGAGTGCAACAGTAGGGAAAGCGTTGGATAGCATAGGGCTACAAATTCCTATTCCCACTCCAGTGAGTGCAACAGTAGGGAAAGCGTTGGATAGCGTAGGGGTAAAAAATCCTATTCCCACTCCAGAGAGTGCAACAGTAGGGAAAGTAAATACTTCATATATGAATATTTTTTTTTAAATATTAATACCAATTACAAATTAATTAACCAGTTTATATAATATAATAATTAATTAATTAAAAATACAAATAAAAATTAATTTTAAAAAGTATTACCTATTAATACAAATTATTTACCAATTAACAATTAATTAACAATTAAAAATTAATTAAAAATTACAACAAAAAACCAATAAATAAATTAAAATATTTAATTAATTACAATTAAATTACTTCCCACCCTAATCCCTTATAAACACACAACCCGCAACAGAAAATAAATACATACAATTAACATAATTATCAATTAATCAATTAATTAAAATTAATTACCAATTATAATTTAATTAATTACCAATTAAAAATGTAAATAACAATTAATTCAAAATAAATACCAATCAATGAATTAAAAAATGAAATTATTTATAATTAAATTACTTCCCACCCTATTCCCCTATAAACCCACAACCCGCTGCAGAAAATAAATTAAGATAAGTAACATAATTATCAATTAATCAATTAATTAAAATGAATTACCAATTATATTTGAATTAATTACCAATTAAAAATGTAAATAACAATTAATTCAAAATAAATTCCAATCAATACATTAAAAAATTAAATTATTTATAGTTAAATTACTTCCCACCCTATTCCCCTATAAACCCACAACCCGCTACAGAAAATAAATTAATAATAGTAACATAATTATCAATTAATCAATTAATTAAAATTAATTACCAATTATATTTTAATTAATTACCAATTAACAATTAATTAACAATTAATTCAAAATAATTACCAAAAATAAATCAACATATTTAATTAATTATAATCACATTACTTCCCACCCTATTCCACTATAAACCCACAACCCGCTACAGAATTATATTACGCAAAAATGAAATACCATAAAATTCATTAATTAAAATAAATTATAAAATAAATATACACTTTTCACACATATACTAACATAAAAAATCACTTTAAAAAATTGGATATTATTAAAAAATTGATATTAACTTACATCAAATTCGATATTTTGGTTGTCTATATTCTGTCCATTCTATATTTTTGTTGTCTATATTCTGTCCATTCGATTTTTTGTCCATTCTATATTTTGAATTATATATTACTGCTATTCTATTCGATATTTTTGTAGTCTATATTCTGTCCATTCGATATTGTGTCAATTCTATATTTTTCATTTGATATTAATGCAAATCGATATTAAAAACTCGATATTTTGAGTGTATACCTCCAGCGGGCTACCAACCTGCAAAAATCTATTACTATATATTTATCTGGGCCCATAAACACACTGCCTCATGTAGGCTAGTCAACACCGCTGGGGGTCAATTTTTTTAAGGGCTTGAGATTTTAGACTCATTTGCTTATCAGTTCTCTAATCTATTACTGATCCGAAGCCCTCTCTTTAATCAATGGATCTATTTTAGTTAAGTAGTGATTGATGATATGACCTAAGTTCATTTACCCTATTATTTATTAAATAATAACAGACTCTGGAAAGTTTAAAATGTTACAGTGATAACTCCATCATTCTGAGGAAGTATGATCGGTTTACCAAATTTTAAATAAGATTTCACAACAAAAAGTACCCCAGGAAAGGAGAGGATAGAGAGAGAGAAAAGAACATTGACACAATACTACAGTTAGAGGTGGTGGCAGCACCTCGAATATTGTTGGTGCGGCGAGCAGATTGCGAGGGACTCTCCTCTGCTCTTTTATCTCAGCTGACTTCTTTTTAATAATTTTTAACACTGATTTACTAGTGTGTTGCGCATTTACCTTGTGTGCGGTACTTCTTCTGTTCGCTCTGCTTGGTGTGCACTGTCGCCTTCTGCCCCGTTCCACCGTGGCTTCCCAGTGCCGATTGCTGTGGAGGGCAGGCTCGGGCACCATCTTCCCTGAGTCCCGGTTCCCTGCGTGACCATAGGCTGCAGTCCTGCTGGGGGAGGGGCTTGGGATATAAATAGATTCCCAGTTTGAGTGCCGGGGCGATAGTCAGAGGTGGTGGCAGCGCCTCGAATATTGTTGGTGCGGCGAGCAGATTACGAGGGACTCTCCTCTGCTCTTTTATCTCAGCTGACTTCCTTTTAATAATTTTTAACACTGATTTACTAGTGTGTTGCGCATTTACCTTGTGTGCGGTACTTCTTCTGTTCGCTCTGCTTGGTGTGCACTGTCGCCTTCTGCCCCGTTCCACCGCGGCTTCCCAGTGCCGATTGCTGTGGAGGGCAAGCTCGGGCGCCATCTTCCCTGAGTCCCGGTTCCCTGCGTGACCGTAGGCTGCGGTCCTGCTGGGGGAGGGGCTTGGGATATAAATAGATTCCCAGTTTGAGTGCCAGGGCGATAGTCAGAGGTGGTGGCAGCGCCTCGAATATTGTTGGTGCGGCGAGCAGATTGCGAGGGACTCTCCTCTGCTCTTTCATCTCAGCTGACTTCCTTTTAATAATTTTTAACACTGATTTACTAGTGTGTTGCGCATTTACCTTGTGTGCGGTACTTCTTCTGTTCGCTCTGCTTGGTGTGCACTGTCGCCTTCTGCCCCGTTCCACTGCGGCTTCCCAGTGCCGATTGCTGTGAAGGGCAGGCTCTGGCGCCATCTTCCCTGAGTCCCGGTTCCCTGCGTGACCGTAGGCTGCGGTCCTGCTGGGGGAGGGGCTTGGGATATAAATAAAGAGGAAAGGCCCCTCGGACGCGCAGCGGCCGCGCGCAGCGGGCGCGCCAAAGGAGCGCCAAAGAAGGGCCCGCCTGTGCCCGTCCGTGACCGGCTGGGACCCGGGGCCATCGACCCTGATCCTTTTTTAACTTATACCTCTGACCAGCTCTTTGCCCATCAAGGTAACTGGCCCCTTAGTCCTCCTATGCTTGATTGTATCCTTGCCCTTGGCATTTCTGCCCCTCTCCCCCTTTCCTTTGTTGTTCCCTTGTCCAAACCCCTGCTGACCGCCCCTCCTGTGTGTTCCCCCCCTTCCCTTTTCTGCCCACCGACACTGGCCTCTGCCTACCTCCTTAATACCCGCTCGGCGAGTAAGCATAATCTGGAACTCTTTAATTTACTTGACACTGAATCTCCTGATCTCCTATTCCTGACGGAAACTTGGTTCTCGGCAGACTCTATACCCGATGTCTTATCTGCACTTCCCGACTCCTACTATGCCCTTCGGGATGACCGTCCAGATGGGAAAGTTGGCAGGGGTGTGGGCATGATCATCCGGTCCAATTTGCAGTTCCAACTCCTGCCTCATCCTCCCATACCTAACGTGGACTTTCTAGTCATCCGCTCAGTGAATCTCTTAGCTCCCCTCACTGTAGTTCTTCTCTACCGCCCCCCCAAACCATGCCCCACTTTGTGCCTGCTCTCCAAGATTTGATGGCCACCCTGGTGGTCAATAATTCGTCAGTCCTTCTACTGGGTGATTTCAACTATTGGCCTGGTGACCCCAGGGAAGATCAGACTTCCAAAGTTTTTTCTGCTTCGCTAATTTAATTTCACCTCTCACAATCACGTCCCTACCCTCGTCCATGGTCTCTTGACCAGATTTGGTCGGCCAGCCAGACCATCTCTTCTATCGCCATCCTTCCCTGTACCTGGTCTGATCACTCCCTCATTTCCTTTCTCATTGAACTTGCAGTCACTGATAAGCCCGCCTGCCCAAGAACGTCTCAGCACTGAATTGGAACCGGGTGGCCCTTAGCACTCTTCACTCTTCTTTGGTGACCTCTCTCCCTGACTTATCTGACCTCTCCCTTGATCTTCAAGTCGACGCCGTTAACACCTGGCTATCTACCTCTTGTGACTCGGTCGCTCCTCTCAGGAGGGACAAGGCTTGTCGCCTCCACGAAGCCAATAAATGGTTTTCCACTGACCTCAAAGCCCTTAAATTGGCTCTTAGACAGTCAGAGCGTCAGTGGAGGCGCAACTACTGACCCCTCCTGAGGGATCGATACAGGTCTCTTTTAAAGAACTATAAGAGAGCTATCTTCTCAGCTAAATAAGAATATTTTTCTGGAAAAATGTTACTTGCGGCCAACAAATCCAAGGAGATTTTCTCCTTTGTTCATAACCTGGCCGCATCTGACCGAGTTAATCCCAATCCTGTCCCCTCCCAAGCCCTCTGTTCCTCCCTGAATGATTTTTTCCTTGAGAAGATTGCTAATATCAAACGGAACATACCTTTGACATCTTCTCCTCTTCCCCCTTCCCTTCCCCCTTTGTCCTCTTCTCTTAATCACTTTTCACTTATTTCGAAGGAATCCTTCCTTGCTCTGCTCAGGAAGGTCAAGTCAGGCTCCCCTACTGACTGTGGACCGGCTCGCATCTTAAGGGAGCTATTCTCTGGTTGCCCCGACCCCCCCCATCCCTCCTCAATGCATCCATTTCTCAGGGCATAGTACCATCCTTCTTCAATTCAGCCACTATTATCCCCATTTTGAAAAAACCCGGCTCTGACCCTACTCTCCCTGCTAACTTTAGGCCCATTTCCCTGCTCCCCTACTTAGGTAAAATTCTGGAGAGCCACATTACTTCCTGCTTGTCGGCTTATATTGAGGACAACCATTTATTGGCCTCCCATCAAGCAGGTTTTCGACCGATCCACTCGACCGAATCTGTGGTCCTCTCTGTTCTGGACGAGCTGAAGAGCAAGGCGGATTCCAACTCCCCTCAGGCCTTGGTGCTTCTCGATCTGTCCGCTGCTTTTGACACGGTCGACCATTCCATCCTCCTCGACCGTGTCAGGGCAGCGGGCATCCAGGGCACCGCTCTTTCCTGGCTCGCTTCTTTCCTCAAAGGCCGGACGCAAGCTGTTCGTCTCTCCGGCTTCTCCGCCCCTACCCTTCCGGTGTCCTCTGGGGTCCCCCATGGCTCTTCCCTCTCCCCTCTTCTTTTTAACCTTTACATCTACCCCCTTATTATTTCACTGCTTAATATGGGGGTCTCCGTATACAATTACGCAGACGACCTTCAGCTTGTTTTCGATCTTTCTCCCTCTTCTGATTCCCTTCTTAAATTTCAAACTACTCTTATTTTTATTTCTGATTGGATGAACCAAAACCACCTCAAGCTTAACCCGGACAAAACGGAGGTGGTCCTGACTGGCGGTCCTACTAGCCCCTGGACCCCTGCCTTTTGGCCTTCCATCTTCAGCCCTCCCCCGGTTCCTTCTGCTTCAGTTAGAACCTTGGGAATCAAAATCAGCCAGGACCTCTCCATGCGCCCACAGGTCAGCTCCGTTGTGTCATCCTGCTTTCTCTCCCTCAGGATTATTTGTAAGATTTCTTGTTTTTTCTCATCTGATGCCCTTAAGATAATTGTTGTGGCTATGATCCTCTCGAGATTGGACTACGGGAACTGCGGGTACGTTGGCATCCCTGCCTACGAGCAGCGCCGCCTCCAGACCATCCAAAATCAGGCCGCTCGTCTCATCCACCGACTCCCTAGGTCTCATCATACCACCCCCTTACTTAAGTCCCTCCATTGGCTTCCCGTCCTGCAGAGAGCCCTCTTTAAGTTGGGATGTATAGTCTTCATGGCCCGCGCCCGCACGGCCCCTATTTTCATCAATTCTAGGATCACCCACTACCCCCCCTGCCACGATCTCCGTTCCTCCAGTCAGGCACTTCTCAGTGTCCCCCGCTTCCTTAAGTCCAGAACAGGCAGCACGAGGTTCTCTACCCTTGCCCCGCGCTTCTGGAACAGTCTCCCATTCTCCATTAGGTCTATTACTAATTATCTGCTTTTCCGCAAGGCGCTTAAAACTCACCTGTTTGCTCAAGCTTTTTCTCCTCAGTAATCTCCTGGTGCCCTCTCCTTCTGCTACCGCCAAATCCTTCCAGCGCCAGGAAGCAGCTTGGCCGCAGTGCGCTTTACAAATACTTTCAACTTTCAACTTTCTACTAACTTACTCCTCGATTCTTCCGCGATCTTCTTCTAATTCTATTACCTCCTAGATTCTTCCGCAATCTTCTTCTAATTCTATTTTGCTTTGAAATTCTAAGTCTGCTTCTTCAGGTATTCGATCAGCATTCGGCCAGCATCTCGGTCTCTCAGCATTCTGGCTGCGACTGCTGGAAAAAAAATCTAACTAACTACTCCAATTATACTGTCTTAATGGCATGTAACACCCCAAAATGTTTCAACTTTATGAAACTCCAATTTCTGATTGGACGAGCTGAGGGGATGATCATCACACCATGCCAAGTTTTAATCAGTTCAGTTCAGTTCATAAGCTTTTATTCGATTTGTCAAACAAATCATACAAGCAGCAAATTTAAATATAACAAACATTTCCTAAAAATACAATAAGATCAAGATGCTCAATAAAAGCTAGATTCATTTAAAACATACTACTATATAAACAAATATACAAATATACAAATATACAAATATACAGACAGGAGTCCAAAATTGAGACATGGCTCAATCAGATATATCATATGACTATGGACGTCCTGGCAGCTGTACATTTTAATGATAATACAAAACTATTTGTCGCTCAATGAAAACTGAATTCATTTGGGAATCATACAGCTGTATGGACAAATATACAAATATACAAATATACAGACAGGGATCCGAAGTTAGATCATGGCTCAATTAGATGTATCAGATAATTATGGCCTTCCTGGCAGCTGTACATTTTAGTATATATGATGCTACAAAAAAGCAAATGTCCAGATCCTTCAAAGAGTATAGTAGCTGTAGAGCAGTCTTCGTGGAGCGAACATTATTTTTTTAAAAGATGGGCTTTAAATATGTTACCCTAAGGAAATGGTAAAATTTACAAAACAGTAAAAAGTGACAACTGCTCTGACGTGAGATGTTATCACAGGGGCATACGGTAACAGATCTGACTTTCATGACGGGAAATGCAACAAGATGGTGTACGATTCCCAACCTTAAGCGTGTTAAGACAAACCGGTGAGAATTACGGGTTCATTGTTTTAAGTTCCCATCCATTAATTTGTTCTCCTAAGCTTTATTTTCCACCCATTTTAGCAAACTTTATCAACAACAAAGTATACATTTTACAGTTGTCTATTGAATGTTCTGGATGTTCAGCTGGTTCCCAGGAATTGTACTGAGAATGTCCTTGGACGAGTTTCAAGACTTGACCTCACTGTTTCTGAGTTGTCATCTTTGCGCATGCTTGAGGAACCACGTGGGTGTTAGACGTTAGCATCGCTCAGAAGCCCAAATTTGAACTAAGAGAGGTTAAAAGAAAGAGTATTAATTTCAAAATAAAATGATTTTACTGTATCCCACCTATCTCTACTCTAATCCCATTTACTTATAAATACTCTTCATGCATTAGCATTTAGTATATGACTCATTTAAGTTTCAGCAAAGCAGATGCTTAGCACGTGGGTTTCCAAGCGGCCATTTTAGATGCTATTGCGCAGAAGCAGAAATTTCCCTCCAAACGTAAAGACGTCATTCTGCGTAGATGCCGTTGACGCTTGCGTAATACAGTTTCCTGCGTTAGCAGCCATCTTTAATCACACTCAGGTTACTGGTTAGTAAAATACATAGGCAAGCTCCCTCTATCTAGAAAGATATGAAATGTGGTGCATATTAGTAACAAAATACATTGTTAATACTTCGTTACGAGTTTATATGAGAGGATTGCATCCAAGCAAGTCTCATTTATATGAGTTCTTGCTCCATCACTTTTTCATTGCAGTTTCACTCAAGCAAAGAAATGCAGATCGCTAAAGCAGTAGCCCATTTATTTGTTTTTTTGCATTTGTATGTGCTTGTTGTTGAGTCTTTCTTACATATGTGCTGTACATAACCTATAAGACAATACATAATATGAGACAGGAGTCAAGGGCTCCCCTTTGTATTGTATTGTATTGTACTGTAAGGGGAATTTATAAAGCGCGCTGACACCATGGGTTTCCTGGCGCTGGCAGACTACTGGGGGACAGGGAGGGTTTAGCCAGATTGAGGGAAGAGCCAAGTTTTTAGGGATTTACGGAAGAGGGTAAGGGAATTGGAGGTTTTGAGAGAGAGGGGGAAGGAATTCCAAAGTTTGGGGGCCAGAAATGCAAATCTCCGGCCTCCGGATCTGCAGAGTTTGACAGGGGGAGTGAGTAAGAGGTGCAGTTGAGAGGATCTCAGGTTCCGAGAGGGGCTGTAAGTCCTGATGAGAGATTTCAAAAAGACAGGACAGGAGCCAGATAAGGATTTAAAGGTGAGGCAGCCGATCTTAAAGGCTGCCCTCGAGATGACGGGGAGCCAGTGCAGTTTTAGAAGGAGGGGTTTGGCGGATTGCCATTTCGGAATCCCAAAGGCCAATCTCGCCGCTTGATTCTGAACGAATTGTAGTCTGCAGAGAGATGTTTTGGGAAGACCATGATAGATAGCATTCGAAAAATCTAAGCGGGAGAGGACAAGGGCCATGATTACATGCAGGAGAGCTTCAGGAGTGAGGAGATAAGCCACCTTCCTGATCCTGCGCAGCTGGAACATGCAGGAGGAGACAACTGTCCCCACCTGGGGCCCGAGGGAGAGACCGGAGTCAATAGTGATCCCTAGGCTTTTTACCGAGGCCACAGGGGTGGGGGGAAGGCCAAGTTCTGCCGGCCAAAAATGCGGACCCCAGTGGGTAGAGCTCTTACCAGGGAGAAGAAGCTCCGTCTTTCCGGGATTCAGCTTAAGCTGATTTTGGCACATCCACGATAGCATGTGGGACATAACTGCCTGAAAGTTGGGAATAGCAGAGGGGGAATCAAGAGGGAAGAAGAGTTGCAGGTCGTCCGCGTAATTGAAGACGGTGACGTCCCACTGCCTCAAGGAAAAGAGAAGGGGTCGAAGATAAAGATTGAAAAGAAGGGGGGACAGAGAGGAGCCCTGAGGGACCCCGCAGGGCAAGTGCTCCCGAGGGGCTCTAAAAGTGCCCAGGCTAAGGGTCTGAGACCTCCCGGTCAGGAAGGATTTGACCCATGCCAACGCCAGGCCCTGGATGCCAGCTTGCTCGACACGGTGGAGAAGGATGTTGTGGTCCACCGTGTCGAAGGCAGCCGACAGATCTAATAGAACCAGGGCCTGGGGGGTACCCTTGTCGGCACCGTCTCTCAGGGCATCCAGCACAGCCAAGATGACAGTCTCCGTAGAGTGGCCGGGTCTGAAGCCGGCCTGGTTAGTCTCAAGAAAGGTGGAGTTCTCAATAAACTGTGAGAGGCAGGTGGTGACATGGGCTTCCAAAATTTTGGAGAAAAAAAGCAAGAGAGAGATGGGGCGGTAATTCGCCGGGACGGCGGGATCAGCCCCAGGCTTCTTCAGTAGAGGCACCAACACGGCCTCCTTGAAGGAGCGGGGTACCGTACCGGACGACATAGAAGAATTCAGCAGGGGAAGGATACAATCAGGTAAAGAGTGGCAGATATTTCGTAATATGGTGGGGGGACAACAGTCGTCTGGGGATCCAGATTTAACGCGGGTGGCCAGTGTGGCCAAAGCGGTAGGGTCTAAGGGAGGGAAAAGTGTAAAAGTAAGAACATTGTGGGGGGGGAAGCGGAGCCAGCGCCAGGGGGGATAGTTGGAATGGTATCTTTGATCAAGGTAATTTTTTGGACAAAGAAAGTGCTCAGCGCGTTACATGATTCTTGTGTGGGGGCCTGAGTCGGAAGTGTCCTAGGATCAGAGGTAAATTCGTTGAGGATTTTAAAAATCTCCTTAGACTTGCAGGGGGCAGATAAATTTTTATCTGAGGCATAAGCTTTTTTGGCGGCGGAAATGGCTGTTTTATACTCGTTCCGCGCAGCCACATATACACTTCTGCTAGGTAAGCAGTAGTCTCTCCTCCACCTGCGCTCGAGTCGGCGGAGTTCTAACTGCAAAGTCTTAAGGTGAGGGGTAAACCATTTATGGGAATGACAGTGTCGGGATCGGGGAAACTTGGTTAAAGGTGCGAAAGTATCGCTGGCTATAGTAAGCCAGTCAGAAACTTGTCCCTGAAGCTCGTCAGTGCTTGAGTCTGTGGGGAACAAGGGACGGGTGAGAGAGAGATGAGATAAGAGTTTGGAGGAGTCGGCGGCTCTCCACTTGCGTGCGGTGCCGCCCTCCTGCAGTGGGGTCCTGATCTGGCCAACGGCCGAAAAGGTGGTGTCAATTAAGAAATGATCGGACCACACACAAGGTGTTATGAATGGGCAGGAGGACTTGACCCCGTGAACCCAAATGTGGTCAAGGATATGGCCACCGCTATGAGTGGCAGACCTGACTAGTTGTGTAAAATCCAAGCTCGAGAGGGCCTCGAACAGTTCGGTGGCATGGGGGCCGGCATCCTCATTCTGGAACCAGTAATTGAAATCCCCGACAATGATAGTACGGGGGGAAGAGGTGGCAAGGTTGGTTAACTGTTCAGTAAAGGAGGAGGGGAAGGAAGGCATGGGGTGGGGGGGACGGTAAAGTACCATAAGGGTAACTGCGCCTACCTCAGTCCCAAGACGGAGGACCAGGTTGTCCACATCGGGGAGGGTCATATTGGCAGAGGCAATGATCTTAAGATTCTTCCGTATTACCGCTGCCACCCCTCCACCGGGGCGGCCTCCAGGGCGGTTGGTATTCAGCAGAAAGTAGTCAGGAGGTAGTGCAGCAAGGATGTCGGGGAGGGAGTCGTCAGTGAGCCAGGTCTCAGATAGTAAAAGGACATCTGGCTTCTCTGTCATAAGAAGATGGAAAATATCGGCTTGATGCCTGACCATGGAGCGAGTGTTGAGGTATAATACCCGGAGCTGCGACTCGGCAGGGACAGGAAGGGTGGAAAATGACGACGGCCCCAGCAAAGGGGAAGAGTGACCTGGAATCCCCAATAAGGAGATCCTGGTCCAGGTCTCGGGAGGTAGAGGGCAAGCAAAGGTTTGTAGACTCATTAGAGTGGAGCGGGAATAAGAGATGGCAGAGGCAGCGTCCCTGGCCCCTGGATGGGCGCAGACGGGCTTAACTCTGGCGCAACTCCGGCGCGCCTCCGTCGCGCCCGCTGCGCTCGTCCGCTGCGCTGACGCATGGAGAACGTTTAAATAGGCTGATGACGAGGGTGGGCGGAGTCAGCAGGGCGGGTTGGGAAGGGTTTTTAAAAAAAAGATAGGCGTCCACCGCTCGTAGTCAGCGGGACTGAGAAGGAGCAGGGCTGCTTGCAGTCAGCAGAGGAAGCAGGTAAGTTTTAAAATAGATGTCAAGTGCCCCCCACGAGCAAGCCCTCTGCCACAGGGCTGCTCGAGTACACGCGGCAAAAAAGGGGCGGAGCCTAAATAGGCTGATGACGAGGGTGGGCGGAGTCAGCAGGGCGGGTTGGGAAGGGTTTTTTAAAAAAAGATAGGCGTCCACCGCTCGTAGTCAGCGGGACTGAGAAGGAGCAGGGCTGCTTGCAGTCAGCAGAGGAAGCAGGTATGTTTTAAAATAGATGTCAAGTGCCCCCCACGAGCAAGCCCTCTGCCACAGGGCTGCTCGAGTACACTCGGCAAAAAAGGGGCGGAGCCTAAATAGGCTGATGACGAGGGTGGGCGGAGTCAGCAGGGCGGGTTGGGAAGGGTTTTTAAAAAAAAGATAGGCGTCCACCGCTCGTAGTCAGCGGGACTGAGAAGGAGCAGGGCTGCTTGCAGTCAGCAGAGGAAGCAGGTAAGTTTTAAAATAGATGTCAAGTGCCCCCCACGAGCAAGCCCTCTGCCACAGGGCTGCTCGAGTACACTCGGCAAAAAAGGGGCGGAGCCTAAATAGGCTGATGACGAGGGTGGGCGGAGTCAGCAGGGCGGGTTGGGAAGGGTTTTTAAAAAAAAGATAGGCGTCCACCGCTCGTAGTCAGCGGGACTGAGAAGGAGCAGGGCTGCTTGCAGTCAGCAGAGGAAGCAGGTAAGTTTTAAAATAGATGTCAAGTGCCCCCCACGAGCAAGCCCTCTGCCACAGGGCTGCTCGAGTCATATTTAAAGTACCTTTGGCCTTTAAATATGACAGTAAACACTACCTCCATAGGCCACATATGGAAATCACACCCTTCCAACTGATTTAAAAAAATCATGTAAGAAAGCTCAACATCCTAACCTGTGCTTAATTAAGAAAATAGCAAGCAGCTTGGTGAAGTAATTAAATGACAATTGTCATTTCAAATGAGTAGAGCTCCCGCTCAAAATGTGGTTAGTTTGAGCATAAAAATAGAGCAATAACATTTCAACAGTTTATAAATATGTGTACTCAATACAAGTCTCTGGAACATAAGGAAGTGATCGGAACTTGTTCTTTTTAATAAAACATATCTAATGAGGCAGGTGGTGGGACGTTCAAACGAAGAAGATGCGAGACATCCTTAAAAAGATAGTATTCATGGAGACGCTGCTGACTTCGTTACTTTTCTGAAATCAATCACACTTCTGCTTGCCAACTTTCAAAATGAGGCTATGCTTCTGTCATATTAAGTACGAAATGTGCAAATGACTAGCCTGTGTGCTTCTATGACTGGATTGCCAGTCGAATAAAGTTGATTGACTGACTGACTAGCCTATTTTAGCCATTGTCTTGAGACTGTATCAATCATGTGTTGGCTCAGCCCAGCAGAGTATTCTCTCACCTAATGTTATTAGCTGTTTGGATATAATATTCTGTTTCCACTCGAGTGCTTGCATTGAGCTGCATGAGGGATTGCTTGAAAACTGTAGCCCTCTGTCCGCTCCTGCACACGCCCTCACGTGTATGCCTTTCTAATGTATTAATGCTGCAAGCATTAGCACATTAAAGCCCCTCCAAACATGCCAAATTACCCTGAGTGTCATGTTGCAGAATTTTGTTGTTGCTGAGCATTACATTTATTATCTCTCTGACACGGGTGTCTTGCTAATTTTTACGCCCATGTAGGCCTTTATAAGTGGTGTGTAAGAGGTTTTCTGAGTATTTAATTCTGCTTTTCAACGTGTGTAGATCTTTATCTAATTTAGTATGAGTTGCCCTTTTTCCTTTTTTTTTTTTAACAATTTTATATAGCGTGAACTTGACCCGGTAACGATTATCAGAGCGCTTTATATAGCACCGGTTGCGTTACATGAGGAGACATTAATTTATGTTAGGCACAGGGAGATTAAGGGCCAGATGTAGGTAGCCAAATACCGGTCGGTAACGGCCGAAATCGGCCGTTACCGACCGGTATTTGGCTTTTGACATGTAGGTGGCTCGTAATTTACAGAATCGGTATATTTACCGATTCGGTAAATTTACCACTTCGGCATTTTTCCGAATCGGTAAATATACCGATTCTGTAAATCCATATGTAGGTGAAACAGTTTGCAGTGCCACAGGCCCTTAGGAATTCTTATTTTACCACCCAATCCTATTGGGTGGTAAAATACCGAATTCCAGTGTACATGCACATCTGTGCATGTACACCAATGCCATGTGACACACAGACATGCCCTTAGGGCATGTATGTGTGCCACATGGCACACAAGCCTGCAATTGGGGTGCTACAGGGTGTCAAAGTGACACCCCGTTCCCCCTGCCAGGATTCGGTATTTACCGATTCTGTAAATACCGAATCGGTATTTCCCATTGATTCCTATGGGCTTCAAGGCCCATAGGAATCAATGGGAAATACCGGTTCGGTATTTACCGATTCGGTAAATACCGAATCCGACAGAATCGGTAATTGTGAAATCGGAATTACCTACATCTGCCTCCTTCCTATTTACCTACTCTTAAATACCGAATCGTTATGATTCGGTATTTAAGAGTAGGTAAATCGGAATTACCTACATCTGGCCCTTAGTGATTTACCCAGAATCACAGGATGTTCAGCGTCATTGCCGAGACTCGAACCCAGTTCCC
Organism: Lissotriton helveticus; assembly: GCF_964261635.1. Classification (NCBI taxonomy): domain Eukaryota; kingdom Metazoa; phylum Chordata; class Amphibia; order Caudata; family Salamandridae; genus Lissotriton; species Lissotriton helveticus. The sequence continues at coordinate 1,381,028,372 of NC_136057.1, forward strand.
CAGATTCAAGGTTGACCGCCCTAGCCATTAGGCCAACTCCTCTCCCCAAGCATTTCAGAATTGCTTCCATGCATACGCATTTCTATTGAAGATACCTTGATGTTTTCCTGTTCACTTATGTGTTTAATGTAAAAGATGTTTGACAAGAGGAGTTCCTCAACTTCATGGAGTAGCTTTGCACCATTCGGATCTTTTTTGATCGCAGGCTTATGGTTTGCTAAAGACATCTTGGGTATATTCGGAAAGCTTCCCTAGGAATGCATTCCGCCCATTGCTTACCATTGACTTTGTGGTTTTTATCATTTTCTGGCTACTTGCTGGCTTTATTTGGTTTAGTCAATTTCTGAACTATGAACCTGGAAGAAGCATAAGAGCCCCACAATATTTTTTATACTAAAGCTTGTTTGCCATGCAACTCTACTGAAACCCAGTAAAGATATCGGTTGATAATGCTCTGTCCCAGGAGAGACAAGACAGGTACATAGGGTACTTTAAAAAAAAACAAAAAAAAGGTTTTTATCTGGCACAATTGCCCCGGTCTATATTTATATAATCAAAGTGCTGTAAAATAATAGTTTTTTCATTTAATGAATGTATGTTAGTGTAATAGTTTTAAATGACTAAACACTTGAATAAAGAACTTGAGACTTGATTTCTCATCCAATATTTGGTTTAGTGTATCCAGCTTGAGTTAAACTCACTTTCTGTAAACAAGGGAAGCAACCAGTACAACGCAGTCATTACAACGCTCTACATTTGCACCACAGTCATTACAACACAACTGCCTTTACATCACATGCCATTACAACGCATGTCACTACAACGCATGCCATTACAATGCGTCACTACAACACATGCATTTACAACACATTATAAGGTAAGTAATGGGGAATAGTAATTATTATACCTACATTATCCAACACTTACCCTACTGTTGAACTCACTTGAGTTGGAATTGCAATTTTTACCCCTACACTATCCAACACTTACCCAACTGTTGCCCTAAAAGTATTATGCGTTGTAATGGTATGTGTTGTAAATGTAGTTTCTAAAAATGCATTGTGATAGCATGCGTTGTAAAATCATGCGTGGTAATGGATGTTGCGATGTAAAAACCGCGTTGTAAAGGCATGGGTTGTAAATGTTTGTGTTGTAATGTGTCCTATTTGTAAGCAACCCTTTAAGTCTTGTTCTTATCTTGTCACTTGTGAAGGGCATTCAAAGACAGAGGTCAAATGTCAAGTTTTGTCTTCAGAGAGAGTTTGGTGTTTTCTTTGCATTCACTGTCTTCAAACTGACAGTGTTTACAGGAAAAAGTAAAGTAGATTTACTCTCTTCATGGAGCCCTGGCACCCCTGCTGTGCTCCAGTTTAGGAGGCTGTAACATAACTCTTAAATAGCACATCACGTAACATGCAGATGGCAGTTTTTTAGGTCTCGCTGAGTCAGCAAGCATGCGCTGCTCGGAGAGACTTTAGTAGGTGAGTTTTCAAAGTGCTGCTGGCTGGCAACAAGATTGCGTTCACGCGAGCGTGCATGCGCGAACCGCCAGCCTTCAGCACCATCTGTCTTTCCTCTTGCTTGCTCCCTGCCTCTGCCCCTCCCCCCGCCTTCGCGCTTACAAGCGTTCGGGTTTCTCCCAGTGGGTGCATCTCCATCAGGCAATATCACGCCCACCTTACATTTCTCTTCCATCGCTGCCTCAAAGTGCTTTCTCTTTCCACAAGCTCGATGTTTGTGTTCCTTTATTTTGAGATGCTTTTAGTATTACTGTTTTGTGATTTAAGGAACATTAATGAAATGTTACCGTGAAACTGGACAACGTTCACAGTGTTTATTTCTGATCGCAGCAGCTGCTTCATGTCCGTTGCACCATTCAGGGAGTCCTTTCGTTGGCTCTTTCGTGAGGACATGATGAGGAAGCTGGAAACGTTTGACACATTCTCTTTAAAAGCAAAGCATGTTGGTGACTGGTTAGTCGAATAGACCTATGTTGCGCTTTAGATCTCAAAGCGCTATGGTGCGTGCAGCAGTTATAACTCATGAAGTATGGGGTGCAACTCACAAGGAGGGGGCAGGTTTGAGTGCATATTGGTTGCAATAGAACTCTTAAGATGATGGGCTGTGTGTATCCATTATCAGCACTCAGTCTTCGCTAAGTGATCTTGTTTTGTTGTTGTGTTGTGTCAGATTGCTTTACGTCCGTGTACTTTAAACACTGTCAGTGGTGGCTGGTGAGGTTGAGGTACGTCCGAGCGGCCCGGGATAAGTCGCCGGCCGGACAGATTTTGCCTCCGAGCTCCCGGGCTGTGTTCCCGCTTGACGGGGTGAATGCGCACAGCCTGCCCCCCTCCCACCCTGGTCTGCCGCTTGTAGAGGGGCTGCAGAGGTGGCGCGTGGGTCTGTTTTGCTGGCCACTGAAGCGTGCACCCGGAAGCTCCACTGCTGCAGCAGAGAGGTGAGTCTCCAGCTTTTCAGACTCAGCCTCGAGCTCCCTGGATTGCTAGGGTCGAGTCGCAGTGTATAGCGAGCAGCTCCGTCCTCCCAGCCGCAGTGATCCTGGATGCTGGGCTGGTTTGAAGGCTGCCTCGCTGCGAGTTGGGGCCGCTTTTGCAACGCTGAAGTTTGCAGCGTGCAGCTTGATGATACGTCACTGGTCCGGTGTGGCATACTTTCATTCGAGTGTCCCGAAGGATCTCGCTCAACTGTGGGGCCCATCTCGAGGAGGTGCGGTGGGTCTCAGTAACACCCCCCCTCTCTGCTGTTCCATGATTGCCGGTACTACGTGGAGTCTGGGCCGTGGGGGCCGCCGACTCTCTGGCTCATCTGGATTCTGCTAAGGGTGATTTGTGGCTGCCACACGAGCCTGGCCTGTTTGAGAACTTGTTTGGTCTGTTGTTCACAGGCATGGGCGCCCATTTTGTTTTTGGCCTATATGTGTTGGTGTATTAACTGACTTGCTGTCCCCCTCTATCCCTCTCGGATCTGAAGATGGCACCCCCTTCCCTGGGCTGGATGCTCAGCAGGGCAAGGATACAGAAAAGGGCCTACCCCTCTACCAACCTCTGGAGGCCATCTTGGAATGGGCACTCACTACCTATACTCCCACACTTATCGTGGTCATCTTTGGGTGAGTCACTCAATCACCATATATGACCACTCTGGGCCTGGTTTCCCCATCCATTTGTTGGCTCTCACACTGCCTGCCATGCCTGCTTCCCAAGTGGTAATTCCACTCTAGAGACTGCCTCTTTTCATCATGGTCCAACCCTTTCCATTGACAGCTGAGACCTAGCCATTTTGAATGATGCCCGGTGGAGCTACCTTGCGAGCTAAAGGGGAGATGGGCTATGGATTCCCTCCTTGACCATCACCTACCCAGCCGATCTTTGGGCAAACCCTCCTGTGTCTCTCCTGGCCTTATCCCCCTTCTCCCCCTTCCCCTTACCCCTCTTTCCGCTCTACTCCTCTCCTCTTTCCAGCTACTGACCTTTATCCTCACCTGTCCTTGCCCATAGCCCCCACCCTGTTTGTCTGAGAACTTTCCCTCGTCAATTGAGACCTAGCTATTTTGACTGATGCCCAATGGAGCTACCTTGTTTAGCTAAAAGGGAGACGGACCATGGATTCCTCCTTGGACGTCACCTACCCAGTCGGTCTTTTAAACAGACTTTCTGTCGTCTCTCCTGTTGTCTATGCCCTCATCCTCCCTCTTCACACTTCCCCTTTCTCCTCTCCACTACTTATGGCTCTCCTTCTCTCCTCTCTCAATGTATTGCTTATTTTTTTACATAATGTGTAATTGTTATCTTTTTCTGTTACATTGTGGAACCTAATGTAAAGCGCTCTGATACCTTCGGGTCTAGCCAGCGCTATATAAAACTTAAATAAATAAATGCTTTGCTGCACCCGTTTGACTCACAACGTGCTTTCTCTTTCTCCAAACGTGATGTTTGTGTTCCTTTATTTTGAGATGCTTTTAGTATTACTATCACACACACAACCACAACCACACAGACAACGACACACATACAACCACACACATACACAACCACACACACACAACCACACACACAACCACAACCACACACAAAACCGCACATACAACCACACACACAAACACACACAACCACAACCAAACCCAACCCCACACACACACAACCACACACACACACACAACCACAACCACACACACAACTACAACCACACCCAACTACACACAACCACACACAGAACCCAACACACAACCCCACACACAACCACATACACAGCCACACACACAACCACATACACAACCACACAACCACAAACACACAACCACAACCACATGCACAACCACACACACAACCACACACACAACCACACACACACAACCACACACACAACCACACACACATACAACCACACACAAACAACCATGCACACAACCACCCAACCACACACACAACCACACCCACAACCACACACACAACCACACACACAACCACACACACAACTACACACAACCACAACCACATGCAGAACCACACCCACAACCACACACACACACACACAACCACACACACAACCACACACAACCACACACACAACCACAACCACACATACAACCACACACAAACAACCACACCCAACCACACAACCACACACACAGCCACCCAACCACACACACAACCACACCCACAACTACACACACAACCACACATACAACCACACACACACACAAGCACACACACAACCACACACAACCACACACCCCGCCCCAGCCACTCACTGCCTATCATCCTCCTCTCTGCCAGGTAGCGTGATCGCAATCAGTTTCACTTTCACACGATCGCGATCAGTTTCACTTTCACAGCCCTGTTTGCTGTGAAAGTGTTTGCGTTTCTAGCTTTATTCAGCATTCACTCTTATTTCCTAGTGCTTGACAATCCAATCTCTACAATATTTAAGCAGCCTGCATGTCTCCTGTCAACAAACCACTCCATGCAATTTCTCCGAACCACATAGATATCAGTGGTACAGACAAAGGTAAACAGGTTTCTTATCCTTCCTTCAAGCAATAACCAGATTACTAAACTGCATTTGTGCCCCACTTAGTTTTAAACAGCAAACAGTTATTCTAATCGGTTTGTTTCACAGAGGTTGTGTCTTAGGAGAAGGGCAGTTGCACTCGCATGGCACTATACACTAGTGTGTTCAAAAGAGTTGTTTAAAAAAAAAAGTTTTATGAAAAATTGACTCTTTTAAAAATTCTGATTCCACCAGAATCCGAGTCCTCCACAACACCCTGTTTTTTTTGGCTGTCAGCTGTGAAAAGGAGACCAATATTGCCCCCATTTTTATTATTCTGTATCTCCGGTTCAAATCTGGGGTGCTTTTTCAACTTGTTGCTAGTTCATTGCAAATCTTACCTTTATTCCTTCAAATTGTATTACCTTTGGCTTATTTGCAATGCAAACTTTATCTCAATAAGTTGCTGTAACAAGCTGCAAGTCCGCTACGTAAGCCCATGCATTTGCTAATTCTTTTCCACATAAGGTTGCAAGACCATAAAGTGGAGTTTTCAGGATTTTGAAGTTTCTTGTTTGAAGATGTTACTCTCTCCTGCGCACCCCACTCCTGTACTAAGATTACGAGTGACAAGCATCCGCCTTTCAGAGGTTCTTGCATCCACCCAAGTCTGGCCTGGCACTGGTGCGTCCCAGGGTGGCACACACCGGGTGATGATTTCAGCACCACCTTCTAGACCCCAGCTCACTACTGTTTGCAGTCTGTCACTCACCCCTCAACTCCCTGGCACTCAGTCTTCACCCCTCAGGCCTGGCAGTCACTCCTCGCACCTGGCACTCACCCGTCTCCCTCTCTGGTACTCAGCATTGACTCTCCATGACACGCAACTGCCACCTCCCTGACAATCACCCTTGACCCTCCTGGTACTAATACATTCCCTCCCTCGCACATATCTTTCACCTCCCTGACACTCACCCATGTCCCTCCTGGCATTCACTACTCACCCCATTGGCACTCGCCCTGCACCTCCATGGCACTAGCCCTTTGTCCCCCTGGCCTGGCAGCTACCCTTCACCCCTTGCACTCACCCTTCCCCTCCCTGGCACTCACCTTTGACCCTCCTGACTCTTACATCTCACCTCCATGGCACTCAGCCTTCATCTCCCTGGCACTCATCCTTCATCCCCCTGACCTTGCACTCAACCTTCACCCCCGTAGCACTAGCCCTTCACCCCCCTGGCCTGGCAGCTACCCCTCACCCCAGGCACTCATACTTCCCCTTCTCGGCACTTACCCTTACCCTCCCTGGAACTCACCCTTGACCCTCCTGACTCTTACGACTCATCTCCCTGGCCCTCACTCCTCACCTCTCTGGCATTCACCCTTCACCCCATGGCCTGACAGTCACCCTTGTCCCTCCTGGCATTAACTCCTCACCTTGCTGCCACTCACCCTTGACCCTCCTGGCACTAGCCCTGTTTCCCCCAAGAACAAAAAATAACAAGCATTGGCATAGCCAAAAGGTCTCGCCTTTGGGACCTTATAAGTGTTTAGCCACGCAACAGTTGATGATGTTGCACCAAGGATATTGTGCTGCATAACTAAATACTTATAAGGTTCCAAATGCAAGACCTATTGGCCATGCCAATGCTTGTTTATTTTAGCTAGATAGGTAAGTGGATTCCTGCTTTTAATACAGAGATCGTTTTGTTACTTGCAGTTAATAAATTGTAATCCTACTACTTTAGCAGAATGAGCTAAGAAGGACATGTCTCCTACACCTTGAAACCTTCACTGTTTAATGCAACAAACATATTTTATATTGATTTACATTCTTACATGATTTATTATCAATGTATAATATGAATTTTATGTAAAGCCCTTTGACATCCTGCACTTTGATGAGTAGCGCTATAAAAGAAATAAAATAGTGGTATTTGCATTATTTGTGCAAATACTGGGACAGAACAACACATCTGACCTTCTTATAGTGCATGCACATCTCGTATATACAGGGGCTGAACCAAGTCAAAAGCATTCCCCTCTTACGCACCTGTGAATTGATAACAAGCTGTGAGCCTTTCTTTCCCCTCCTTTCCATTTGCATCAAAGTGTGAGACTCCAGACCACATCCAACCAGGAACAGATTGGAACAAAAGAAGGCCCGCTGGCTCCCTGATCTTCGGTCTTAATCTTTGGTCCAGTTAGAGGTGAAAATAAATTAAAAAGACCCCTCCCCACCTGCATGTTGCTTGTTAGAATGAAAGCAGACAGCAGTGCAAGCACTGCTAAACGTTTTCCCGGTGTTTGAAAATTACACGTGGACAAGTTCAGCATTGGCAATCAGGCAAAATCGTTCTTCAAAATCAAGACATCACTGCTCCGCTAACAACCTCAAGCCACCTCTTTGTTCCTTATCCATTGAACATACACTCCCAGGAGCTTAATTTATTCAAACTCCAAGTCGAGTGACACCAGGCCAATAAGAACCTAGGCTAATGCTTCAGTTTACTGTTTCAACTGCCAAAGAGAACACAATTCCTGTACTTGCACTAGTGCATGCCACACACTCCCTACTCCAGAATATGCATGTTGACCCTATCTCTGTGTTAAAATACTAAGTATGCTCTTTCACAGCTATTGTTTACTAAGACTGCAACTTATCACCCTTCTTCAGGACACACACACACCTCTCTTTATCAGTCATTCTGAACTACACTTACCAGACCTGACATTCCCTTTGTGCAGCAGGCATAGTGGCACCATGCCCAACACAAACGCAATGAACATAAATCGCAACTTCATTTCACCCATCTACATATACCTCTTCTGCCCCTAGACAAAGCTCCCCACTCCCTCATGCTTTTACAAAGTCCTTAAAAGACTCCACTGTACTCTAATCCACTTCACTGTACTCTATTCCACTCCACTGTACTGTATGCCACGCCACTCTGCTCCGTCACTCTAATCTACATCACTTTACGTACTCTACAACACTCTACTCTACTCCACTCTACCCCACTCAATTCTACTCTATGACACTCCAATGCACACAATGCCACTCTCTGCCACTCCACTCTATGTCACTCCACTACATGCCACACTATGCCATGCCACTCCACTCCACGCCACTTTACTCTACTCCTTGGCACTCTATGCCACGCCACGCCACTCAACTCCTCTCTACTCTTCTGCTCTCCATTCTACTCTACACCACTCCATTCTATTGTACACCACTCCAGTCCACACTATGCCACTCCAACATACTCTACATCACTCTACTCTATGCTACTTACGGCACTCCATTCTATGCCACTCCACACCACTGTATTCCACTCTACTCTGCACCACTTCATGTCATTACACCAATCCCCACAATGCCAATCTACTCCTCCTTTTTCCACTCTGTGTCACTCCAGTCTACACAATTATACTCCACGCATCTCTATGCCATACCACCCTACTCTATGTCATTCCACTCTGTGTCACTGCACGCCATTCTACTCCACTCTGCTCCACTCTTCTGTACACCACTCCATGCCATTCCACACAGTGCCACTTTATGCCACTCTACTCTATTTTACTCTATGCCACTCCGCACAATGCCACTCTGTGCCACTCTACTTTACGCAATGCCACTTTATGGCACTCTACTCTGCACTACTCCACTCTGTTCCACTCTACTCAATGCCACTCTACTCTACCCCAGTTCATCCCACTCTACTCCTCCCCATTCTACTCTACTCCATGCCATTCTACGCTGTTTTGCCCCACTCCACTCTATGCCACTCTACACCATACAGTGCCACTCTACCCTGCTCCATTCTGTTCTGCCCTCCTCCATTCGGCTCTGCCCCTTTCACTCCGCCCTGCTCCACTTCACTCCACTCTATGCTACTCCACTCAATACAATGCCAGTCCACGGCATTCTGTGTCAATCCACTGTACGCCCCTCCACTCTTTGCCAATCCACTCTAAGTCAATCCACTCTAGGCCACTCTATTCAACATCACATCAATCTACCCCACAGCACTCTACTCTATGCCACTCCACTCTACACCACGTCACTCTACTCCACTCCATACAGTGCCACTCTATTGCACTCTACTCCACTCCACTCTATGCCACTCAAATCTATGTCATTCTACTGTACTCTACGCCACTCCACACTACACCACTATACCTTAGGCCACTCTACTCTACACCACTCCACTCTATTCTACGTTACTCCACTCCAGACCACTATGCACCACTTTCTTCTCTGCCACTGCACTAACGTGTTGCCTAGCTGAACAGCAACCACATTGCTGTACAACTTAGCTAAAAGATATTGACATAGCCAATAGCTGTCACATAGGTAAAACTTATTGGCATTGCCAATGCTAATGCTTGTTTCTTAGCAGCATCTTGAATCTTTTAGAGTACCCTGGAATTTGACTGTTAAAAGTGGAGTTGTTTGGGTCGCTGTGTCCTGCATTGCAGTTTTCTTTGATATATGTGGAGGGCTGTCATTGCTTAATAGGTGTCGGTGTTAGCTGGTGCTCGGCACAACACTTATTTCATAACATCAGCACTTATTTATGACTGTCCAACATGCGGTGACACTGTGCCATTTTTTAGAGAGCACATGAGCCGAGCATTTAAAAATGTAATATACAATCACAATTGAAAAATAATACTATTGTGCCCAAGCCATTCTTAGAGCTTTCGGTTACTTGTTATTGCTCAAATTCTTACATTTTTAGAAATGAAAGTGTGACCGTTTTGTTTATGATGGGTGTGATGTCTAGAGAGGCTTGTAGTATTTCCATTGTGCTTTGTTCTTATTTCTTCTTTAGGAAGGTTCACGAGGCCTTTCAATAAGTTTATTGTTGAGAGCGTGTTCCCATTGTTGTCAGCTTTGTTTTTGTTATGTGTACTTTAGTAGCTAGTTATATTGGGCCTTTTCTGTTTTGGTGCACTTCTCTTCTTCAACTGGTTTGTCCACGCATACGGTGGTTCTGTTCAGTTTGTTGGGTCAATTGGCACATCGGTAAATGGCTTAATAGGACTTGTAGTGATGTCAGTGATGGAATAGGCTGTCACACTGAAGGCTGTTTGTACTGCCTGATTGTTTGTCCTTTAGTTCCTCTTTCAGAATGAGGAGTCTGGGATTTTGCATATATATATATATATATATATATATATATATATATATATATATATATATATATATATATATATATATATGCACCAGCGATTCCAACCACTTCCGTTTGTACGGCGAAGCAGGAACTCAGACCGACCGCAGCATATTCAGGCAAGGTAATTTTATTTTCGTTCCTTCACAGCCAGCAAGATGCGTTTCGGGCTTCAAGAGCCCTTGATCATATATATATATATATCTCAAAATAAACCTTTTCCTTTTGATGCTTTGATAAGGAAAACAGAACGGACTCCACTTAAATATGTGCTTCAGTTCTTTTTTATTTGGTGCTAGTTGCCACCACGACGCGTTTCAGGCTACACGGAGCCCTTGATCACATGTGTATATATATATCCACCTCGAGTTGGCTGTATTTACTGGAAAGTCTGGTGCTCTGTGGCGGTGTGATTTTGGATACGGCAAAGCCAAGCCGTTTACAATTCAACAAGTTTCCCACAGCAGGAAGGATTCCAGACGCACTCACGGATATAGTTGGTATCCAGTCTTTTATTGTGCTGGCAACAACATCATTAGGGCAATACAGCACAGCCCAGCACGTTTCACTCTATCTAAGACTTTGATCACGGGTACACAAAGCGCTGCATTTTCGCAGTGATAAAATACAATCTGAACATTATTACATCACTTCCTTGTTGTCCGTCGCTTTGCATTGTGGATAATGTAGTGTTAATGTGAAAAAAACTCCTTTTGTTTATTCTGCCACCCATTGTGTTTGATAAAGTGCAATAAAAACAATGTGTTCTAGGAATAACAACGTTTTAAATTATTTTGAATTAAATGATCCCCTTTCGTATATTATATTGATATATGTGCTTTACACAATATAATATGAGTAATTATCCTTAAACAAAGGGAGAAGTACAATACATATTGATCAAGGATAATTCTGACTGTCGCGGAATTTACTCCTTATTTGTGTACCTCCTTTTTTCTTAGTAATAGGAAATGCCTATGATTTTCTGTATATAATCTGTTCCTTCTTTATATTGTCTGTGTTCCCAATTTTAATCTTAATTATGTCTCAATTTTACTGTTTTTAATATGAATAAACTGTGCAGGCTGAATGTATTAGTATTTTTAGTTTTTTGTAATATTTTTTGCATTGCTTCAATTGATAGGCCGTTTTGTTATATTAGTATCTGTCTATGTGTTTGAAATTATTGGTGTCTCTAAAATAAGGTACCCAAAGGGAATCTTTTATGACGGAAGTCAGTTTTGGTACCCTATCCCTTTGGTCTTGGGGTCCCTCTCTCTTTTATTAGAGTAATTATCCTTAAAGCCAGTTCCATTTCCCATGAGTTTTTTCTATGGTATTTAATAAATTGTGCATTGGTACTTTGTTCATGTGGTTAATGTTTACAAATATTCATTATTGCTACATAATGTGTTCATTATGCAACCTTTTGTCACCTGAGATTACAACTGATTGCATTTCTTGCATGAGCACCCATTTTTGCCCTAAATCGGGACTTTTTTTGGAATAGATCCATGTTACGAACACGTGTATCCAAGGTTTGGGACTTTTTTGGAATAGTTCCATATTTAGCCAAGTCCGGCCCTCTGGTGGGCCTGCTCTCAATGCATGCATTTCAGATCAATAACACTCAGTACATTCCTTAGTATAAGAAATTCAGTACCTATGCAATCATCATTCATCATGGTAAAATGGTACATCATTAATTTTTGATCACTTGTCGTTAGTCTTTGGGATCCACAGGGGCCCCAAACTCTCCTTATGTAACACTCTTAAGTCTTAGTGAATTAAGTGACAACCAGGTGAATATGTGAAAATTGTGAAATTTAAAACATTGGATTAAAAAGGGGTACAAGTGTGATAAACATCTTTTTGAGGAAGGGCAGCCTTCCTAAATGCGAGTACAGTTCCTCATCTTGATTTAGCCTGTTTGGAGTTAAAGTTTGAAAAGGGAGGATGTGGCATCCTTTTGCCTTAAGATACGTTCTATGTCGCCACCTCTCACGTGACCTACCACTGTTTCCACTGCATAGAATTTTAATTGCTTCCAGTTTCCTTCTCTGGCTTTTTCCATATGTTGTGCTACAACATTGCTTCGGTCTATGTTAATTATTGACCTTATGTGTTCCAAAATGCGCTTTTTTAGTTCACAGATTGTACTGCTCACGTACTTCAGGGAGCAACAGCACTCAATTAGGTAGATGACAAACTGGCTCTTGCAAGTGATCAATTAGTTAATCCTCCAGTGTTTTTTGCAATCTGACAAACCTTACAGTTGCTGCACTTATAAAAACCCTTTGCTTTTAGCCGTGTATTTTGTTTCTTTTTCTGTGAGAAATGGCTATGGACCAATTGATCTTTGAGGTTCCTTGCTCTTCGGTAAGTAATGCTCGGTTTGTTACCTATGATGTTGGAAACTGTAAGACCTAAGTGTAAGATGTTCCAATTTTTGCATAAAATTCTCATGATTTGTTTGGATTCAGTGGAATATGTAGTTATCAAGCTAATTTTATCCTCAGATTTTGCTTTGTCTTGTTCTTTTCCTTTTTCCTTGATCAATTCCAATCGTGGGTGTTTGGAGGTTTTCTGTAAACAAGATGCAATCACTTTGCTATTGTAGTTTCTCTTTTTAAATCTGTTAGTAGTTTGTTTACTGTGTTTTTGCCATTCCTCTTCTTGGGAGCGTATCCTTCTTATCCCCAAGAATTCTCCATATGGAATGTTATTGATTAATGTTGGTTGGTGAAAACTTCCATAAACAAAAACTCCTTCTCCTGATTTTGACAACAAGACTTAGAATGCTATCCTGCCATAGGCAGAGATTGCACAAGTCGGGAAATCAGTCTAGGCGTGGGTTACCAAATTTACAACTTAATCAATTGCAGATCAGTATTGACATGAACAAATATTGCAAACACAAACTTAAAAATTTCATTCATTTATTTAAAAAAATTATGTTAAAAACACTAATACAATATATCATATGTATTCTGCAGACAATTCTATGCACATTACTCTAAAATGTTTTTCAACTCTATTTAAAAAACGCTACTAGGCGTTGTTGCATAAATCTCAATATAGTAGCTGAACTGCACAGCGTCTTCCTGCATCACTCTCAGAAGACACGTGAAGCAGGAAGACGCCGTGCAGTTCAGCTACTTTAAACAATTGGCAGGTAATCCATAAACACTGCAATATAGTGGCCCTTGTTTCCATATTTAAAAGAAATAAGAAGGTGGAATTCAAGTTTAAAAGCAGGTTCTTGCACTAACCAAAGATTTAACTGTGTGTGAAGAGCAGTGAACAGTAAGCTCCCAGAGGCGTCTTCCTATCATCACAAGATATCAAGAGATAGGACCGGATTGAAGTTGGTCCCTCTTTTTTAATCAACCTGGATGTGTATTAAACATAGCTACTTTAAAGAATAAACAAGATGACACATCATCAATACTGTTTGATAGCATAATAGCTGAAGACAACCCACTCCAAAAAGTGACAAGGGAGTGCCAGGAAGGAAATATATACCTGGATACCATGTTAATGAACAAGTCCTGAAGAAGGTGCAAGATTGTGTGAGGCACCGAAACGCCGCGTCAACAGTTTGTTCTTTATGTGTAATAAACAAGTTGTACAGTGATGGAATGAGATAGTTAGCTCTGTATGTTTGAGAAATATGATGTATATTGAGATTCATGCAACAACGCCTAGTAGCGGTTTTTAAATAGAGTTGAAAAACATTTTAGAGTAATGTGCATAGAATTGTCTGCAGAATACATATGATATAATGTATTAGTGTTTTTAACATAATTTTTTTTAAATAAATGAATGAAATTTATAACTTTGTGTTTGCAATATTTGTTCATGTCAATACTGATCTGCAATTGATTAAGTTGTAAATTTGGTAACCCACGCCTAGACTGATTTCCCGACTTGTGCAATCTCTGCCTATGGCAGGATAGCATTATAAGTCTTGTTGTCAAAATCAGGAGAAGGAGTTTTTGTTTATGATTGTTGACCCAATCCTTTTCCTGACAAAAGGGTAGCTCCCTTCTCATTTATTGGTGAAAACTTCCTGCATGGAGAGTTGAGTTTGTGGCTGTTGCTTTCTGATGCAACATTGTATGTACTCTTTTTTCATGCATAGATATTCTCATGTCCAGGAAAATTAACCTGGGTATTACTGATGGTATATGTAAAGGTGAGGTTAGCTTTTGTGCTGTTTAGGATTTTGAAGTATTCCTCAAATTCTTCATCCGACCCATCCCATATAATGAAAAGATTGTCGATGTATCTTAAGCACATTATGGTTTTGTTCACATATTTGTCATTGTTGGAATGCCAGGCCACCTTTTGCTCCCACCACCCCATGGTATGACATGCATAACTTGGGCAGATGAAAACCCCATGGCAGTTCCATTTACTTGACGATAAAGTTCTTCACCAAATAAAAATTTTGGGTCAAGCATAATCGGATCATTTCCAGGACCATGAGATTGTGGTGTGCGTAATGAATGTTACGTTCACGTAGAAAGCATTCACATGCTTGTATTCTGATGTCATTCTCGATGTTGGTGTACAACGATATTACATTAATTGTGACTAGTTTGTATGTTTCTACCCAATGGATTTCTTGTAGGTATTTCAAAAGTTCACTTGTGTCTCGCAAATATATATTGTTGGGTTTTTGACATATGGTAGCAGATACCCATCCATATAGCTGGCGATTGGTTCTAATAGAGCTCCTTTAGCGGAGATAGTTTGTCTCCCTGGTGGTCTAGTCGAATGTTTATGGATCTTTGGTAGAAAGTATTATGTGGTCGTTATTGGATGTTCCGTCGTTAGGTATTTTGTTTCATCATCATCGAGTAGGTTATCATTCTTCCATCCCAGTTGTTTACTGTCTAGTTCTTTCTTATAATTTGGTGTGGAATTGTCTTTTAACTTTTCATAATACTCTGTGTTTCTTTATCCATGATTATGATGTTTCCACCTTTGTCTGCCATTTTGATTTCAATATGGTCATCTTTTGTTAATTCAAATAAGATTATGCGTTCTTTCGGCGTTAAGTTATCTGTATATTTTGTCTTCTGCAACTGGTATAGGTCTTTGATTACCGCCTAATGGAAGGTATCTATTTTATTTCCGGGTGGAAGTTAGTGGTAGAACCGAGATTTTGCTTTTTTACCACTTGTGCCAGCCCCCAACTGTGGGCAGTATGTATCCAAATCCTTGCTTTGTGTGTTTGTAACTTTTTCTAACTCAACCAATGTCATGAAATGAAGTGAGTCTTTTACTACTAAGTCCATTGCTGGTTTTTCAACTGGTTTTGTATATTCCGCTATCTTTTGGTTCTCCGAAAATATTTTTGCAAATTTCAGCTTGCAGATATATTTATATAGGTTGATTCTAGTTTGTGGTAGATTTATAGAGCTGGTGGGACAGAAGTTTTGACCACGTTGTAGTAATTGTATATCCGTGTTTGTTAAGGATTTTTGTGATAAGTTAATCACTTCTAGTTCTTGTGAGAGATCCTCTAACTCCGCTTCTGTTTCTTGTTTCTCGTTGTTGTTCTGCATTTTTTGGTATCTTTTGCTGCGTTTTCCTGTTCTTGTTGGTTTGTTCTTGAGCGGGTGCATCCCCTGCCTCTTCCTCTGTTTGTTGACGACTGTGCCCCAATGTTTTTCTCCCAATTTGGTTGTTGGATGCCAGTCTCATCTCTCATAAAAAAAGTCCACTTTGTTCATCCTTCAACTTGTTCCACTTCGCTCTCACTTGCATCCGTAGACGTTAGTGACGATATGCTGCCTGATACACTGTTGACTATGTGTAATTTGTCTTGTTGTTTAAGCACATCGAATTTTCTTGCGTACGTGAATATGCGTCCTTCCATGTAATCTTCCTTGTCGCATTGGAATTTAGCTGAAAGACATTGACAAAGTCAATAGCTGTCACATAGTTAAGACCTATTGGCTTTGCCAATGCTAATGCTTGTTTCTTAGTGTTAGGAACCGGGCTGGTACTGGTTAAGCACACGTACACACATGTGGGTAGCAACTTTCACTGTCACGTTCCTGCATGTTTTCAAAACACCCGTAACGGAGGCTATAAATAGCCACAATAACGTAATCAAACAGTAGGGAGGAGGAATAGAGATCCATTCAGTTCCCCATTTCAGTAGTCAATTAATCAGAAAGGAGAATGGACACTTGTAGCTTCATAACCATTGGTTATAGTGGATCACCCTCATAAACGCTGTGATGTTAATTGCGGTGTATATCTATTCTCCGCCCTGCGTTCAGCGTTATGGCATAGTCATCGGGTGTCCAATTACGTGCTATATGCCAGCCTCATCCAAGGCAACCTCTGGTCTGGGTAGCAGTGTCTAGAGAATAAAGGACACCCCCGGGTCTATAGAGCATTTGCCAGGACAAACAGGATAACGTTCAATCAAGTGTTGACAAACTCACACACTCTATTGAAAACTACACAAATGGTGTAAGTACTTACCTGTTATCCTATTTGTCCTGACGAATGCTCTATAGACCCGGCTGGGCCAGAGAGAGCAGAAACATGTCGACCGTTTTCTAAGAGATATAGGGTGATGCAGTAACTTGATTAACCACCATATCCAATTGATTTTAACAACATTACCTCTCCTTTACATTAAAGCTTCCTTTTGAAGAGGCTCTGTTTTTTAGTTTAAACAATGTTTTTTTTTCTTTCTCACCTTCCCTCTGGGGGTGTCCTTTATTCTCTAGACACTGCTACCCAGACCAGAGGTTGCCTTGGATGAGGCTGGCATATAGCACGTAATCGGACACCCGATGACTATGCCATAACGCTGAACGCGGGGCAGAGAATAGATATACACCGCAATTAACATCACAGCGTTTATGAGGGTGATCCACTATAACCAATGGTTATGAAGCTACAAGTGTCCATTCTCCTTTCTGATTAATTGACTATAAATAGCCGCACCCACCATAATGCGGTGCTTGGCTTTTTGTCTTCACCACTCGAAGTGCTCCTGAGGATCAGATCGCTCTTTTGCTTCTCCAGCAACGAAGATCGTTACGACGTGTCTCTACAAACAGCTGATCGTCTTCACGCTTCAGCAACGGGAGATAAGCACGTCAGCTTCCTTTCACTGCTGGAAGCCGGCTTCAGCAGAACTCCGTCTTGGAAACGATACTGAGATAAGTCTTGAACCTTCGAACATTGTAACTTTGTTTCTCTTGGAGTCCGTTTATCTTGGCATAAGTCAATTAGGGAACTTGATTCTCTGGCCATATTTTGACTTTTTGAACTCATTGTTTTAGCATAAGTTGACTACGGTCATTGTTTCATTGCACAGTACAGAAGTCTAAGCTGATATTAGCCTTCTATTTACCACATCTGAGAATCAACAGAAATTGTCAGTGTTATACTATTGCAGTAAGCTTGTCGGTCATATTCTTGTTATTGCTATATTCGCACCACGATCAAGGTGAGTGTCATTCTAAAACATAATATTGATGTCAAGGAACAAAAGGAACACAAGAGTAATATATTGTTTTTATCTTTTAAAGTGTGTATATTCAGATTCCCTGAGAGAAAACAACAGTACTAAATAATATTGAACACGTACCTTCACAGAACAATAAAGTTAATCCCTGATTCACAAGTTATTAGATAAAGTGCATTATGATATACGCGTAGGAATAGAGTTGGTGGTTAATCATATCTTTTGACATCTAGGTGCCGCTCCTGCTCATAAGAACTCGGATCCTGGCTGGCCCAGGTGGCAGACGGTGGCAGTCTCTTCTCTTCTTTTTTTCTCTCTCTTCCCATTCCCCTTCCCTTTTGGGACAATTGCCAGGGCTCCTGTGTATCAGTTGCCCTGAGAGTTGTTCCAGGAGGGTTGGGGACCAAGCATCACCCCCACAGACTCTCCTGGAATTCAGGTGAGTGGCTTGTCTCACAACTTGACATAAAGCCAAGCCACAAGAACCAAAGTCTGTCTGGGTGATGGATCCCTCGTTCGATCAAGCCATCTCCTTACAAGAGCTGACCAAGGCCTTTGAAGGGCTACACCCGGAGGTAGCGGTCTTGAAACAGACTAATCATGCTTTGCAGTGTGAATTACACAAATACAAACCACAGGAATCACCTTGGGACACTTCTACTGTTAAACCTAAACCAGTATTACAACCACAGCGTTTTCAGTTCTCTTCGGTTAACACAGATACACCAGGCTCCCTACCTATAACCGTTTCAATCACCACTCCTACTCCTGTCCCTTTAGCCCCCGAACGATTTTTTTGGGATCACACAAAATACATGATCTTTATGAGCCAATGTCAGCTGCATTTTTTATGTTGACCAGCCGCATTTCCTGATGATGCATCTAAGCTGGCATTCATTCTTTCCTATCTGGGTGGAACCGCGGCTACGTGGTCGATTCCCTTTGTAGTACGAAATAATCCTGTTTTACACGATTTTCATCAGTTTAAGGAAAACATGTGTAAGCTCTTCACCAGACACCAGTTTGTCCAAGCAAGTGACAATGAACTCTTGAACTTACTGCAAGGTAAACAAGACTTGTTATCTTATATCCCCTCCTTCAACCAACTTCTCGCGGAAACAGAATAACCAGAAGAAAAAAGTACATCCCTTTTCTATCGTGGTTTCCGTGATGGACTGAAGGATATAATTGCACAAATTGTGGATCCTCCCACAGCCTGTGCAGAATTTATTGACCTGGTGGTCCGGCTGAACCATCGTCTTGGAGAGTGCAGAGGCGAAAAAACTTGTGGGGATTTCGCACGAGTGGTTATTGTAAAGAGTGATAAAAAAGAACATCCTAGTGTCACTTCTTCTCCTGAGTCCTCAGAACCAATGCAAATTGGGGGTGCCAGAGGACGTCTTTCAAAAGACGAAAAGGACCGAGGAAGACGTTACAATCTATGTCCTTACTGTGATCGTGCAGGACATTTTGCTCGGGGTTATCTGGCCAAAACTCCTTCTCGTAAAGCAATAGGTCTTACGGCTTCTCCAATACCTACCATAGATAACGATACTGCATAATCGGAAAACTCCCTAGCCTGATAAGGATTGAGGCCCCCTAATCATCTACTCTGGGCGACACAGCTTCGTATCATTACTTGGCAAACACTACAGCGGCTATGCCACATCACCTTACTCTCATTGTTACCCTGATTATTTCTAACCAAATGAGGAAGGATAAGACATCACCTTGGAGCACCAGGATCCCTAAGAGACAAAAAGAAACGGCACCTTGGTTCAATGACGAACTGACGATGGCCAAGAAAAAATGTAAAAGGCTTGAATGAGTATGGAGAAAGGATTATTGTTGTAGCGGCAAAGAAAACTATAAAAAGGAATTAAAACAATATCACGCATTAATTAAGAAATGCAGGTGTACTTTTTATACGGAAAGAATTGAAAGGGTGAGCAAGTCCTCCAAAGAAATGTTCACCATACTAAAATCCCTCAGAACAAACGAAATGAGAGATAATACAACTGCCTCTGTTGAGAACTGTAACAAGGTGGCAGAATTCTCCGTGAACAAAGTGACTAAGATATATGACACCTTCCCGGTAGAAACGCGACAAGGAATCGGCCTGTCCTGCGCAAGTCAGACAAAATTTGTAGGGGTGACGCTGGATGAATTCAAGATCCAGGAACTAGAGGAACTTACAGCCATAGCAAAAGGGATAAAAATCCGGTTCCACGTTAGACCCAGTCCGACCTAAAATAGTAATGAAGGGAGCAAACACGATTATGCCATATAACTCAGAGCTCATTCTACCCTCCTTTCAAAAGGGTGTGGTCCCCACTAAATGGAAATGGGCCATTGTCACGCCACTTAAAAAGAAACCATCATTAGAACAAACTATATTAGAAAATCTGCACCCTATCTCACTCTTACCGTTTGTGACTAAGATTGCAGAAAAAGTAACAAATAAACAACTAGTAGACCATATAAACAAGAACGATTTATTGCATCCCTCCCAGTCAGGTTTTAGAATGTCTCACTCCACAGAGTAAGCGCTACTCATGGCCACAGAAACACTAAGAAAATATGCAGACGAAGGACAAACAGACGCACTTATCCTGCTTGTTCTCAGTGCGGCGTAGGATACCGTCTCCCACAAACTCCTCCTCTATAGGTTTGAGATGTGTGGCATTAGACGTAGCGCCCTGAGCTGGATGACATTGTTCCTTTCAGAACGGAGCTTCCAAGTCGCACAACAAACCTAACTACCTGAGAGTATTCCCTCACCACAGGGGGTTCGACAGGGCTCAATTTTAAGTCCCACTCTATTCAACATTTATGTGGGACCACTGGCAGAGCGAGTGGAGAATCGTAAGGTGTTGATTGTTTCCTATGCAGACGACACACAGCTAATTGTGATGCTATCACAAAACAAGGACCAGGCAGCTATCCGCTCTTCTGAATGTTTGGAAGAGGTACAGACTGGATCTCGAATCATTGCCTCAAGCTAAATGGGAATAAAACGGAGGTACTGGTTGTAGGTCCTTAGGGTCATCCGCATGGTGGCCTGAATCAGTAGGCCAATTACCCTCCCCAAAAGCAGAAGTAAAAAACCTCGGAGTCTGGTTTGACTCCAAGTTGACATTTGAGAGCCAAATTCGGAAGGTAGCGGGTAAATGCTATGGGGCCAAGAAAATTCTGCTGAAAGTCTTGGATCTCTTACCATGTAATGACAGGAAAACCATAGTACATGCAGTAGTAACTTCCCAATTGGACTACGGGAACGTGCTATATCTTGGAACTACAAAAAAGGGTCTGTCCAAATTACAGAGGGTACAGAATGCTGCGGCTTGTCTGGTACTGAGCCTTCTGTGAAGATCAAACACAAAGAAAGCCCTGACAGCTCTTCACTGGCTGCCAGTGGAAAAGAGAGTTGCGTTCAAGGCAATGTGCTACTGCCACCGCACCTTATTAAAGAAAGGCCCAAGATGTCTCCAACCGCTAATTGCCAAATACACCCCAGGGCATAGTTTAAGATCATTGGAGAAAGCTCCGGTGACTGTACCGAGAATATTTAGGGCAAGAATGGGGGGACGCTCTTTCAGGTACAGTGCATCAAAAATGTGGAACAGCCTACCAATGGATCTAAGATTAGAGCCATGTGAAAAAAGATTTCATAGGCTGCTCAAAACTTGGCTGTTTGTGAAATCTGAACAAGGATAATTGTCAGAATGGCTGCATGACCCAGTGGGTCATGCATCTGGCAGCCGCATCTTCTCAGAGTTCTGGAGTTCTGTCTCTGCGCGGGGACACACCAGTGGTGTAACCATGCACTCTACAAATGAATAAATAAATAAATAAATAAAGAAGGTTATACCTATCCTGTTGGATTCTGGGGCTACGGGTAACTTTGTGGATATTGGTTTAGCCATGCTCTTAATATTCCCACCATCAAAAAAGAAACTCCTGAACCTGCAAGAGCAGTAGATGGGTCAAAACTATATTCTGGTTTGATTCTCCAACAAACTGCGACTTTGACTATGCTGTGTGCAGATGGGCACTATGAGATAATTCAGCTTGATCTGATGGATACCTCTGATTTTGGAGCCTTATTATGCATACCACAGCTCCAGTTGTATAACCCAAAAATAGATTGGGTGAAACACACGGTTACGCTAGACTTCTCGTCCTGCTGGCATTCTTGTTATGCAATTAGACAACATCAGGTTACTCCTTTACATCGTGCTTCCACGCATGCATCATCTAAACCTACACCCCCATTGATAAGACTATCACCTTATCACCAATCTATGAGGATTTTCAGGATGTATTTTCTGAAAAGCAGGCAACTCAATTACTCCCCATAGGTCATATGATTGCCGCATCGATTTGATTTCAGGGGCCTCGTAACCTTGTAGCAGAGTATATGCCCTGTCTGAACCTGAGACTTACTATCTAAAGGAATACCTTGACGACCTTTTGCTCAAAGGATTCATCAGACATTCTACTTCACCCGTGAGTTCTCCTCTTTGTTTTGTCCCAAAAAAGAATAAAGAGTTTCGCGCTTGCATTGATTATTGTGCCATCAATAAGGTCACCATTAAAAATAGGTATCCCCTCCCATTAATACCAGTTCTTCTTGATCAAGTGCGTCAATCCACCATTTTTACTAAATTGGAACCGCGAGGTGCATTTAATAAGAGTAAAAGCCGGAGAGGAATGGAAAACCGCCTTCCGGATAAAATTCGGCTTATTTGAGAGTATACTGTGATGCCCTTTAGGTTGTGCAATGCACCCGCAGCCTTCCAATTTTTTATTAATGAAGTGTTACATGACTTCCGAGATGTGTTTGTTATCTGTTACATCAATGACATTCTCATTTACTCATTCTCCACAGAAGAACACATTGGTCATGTCAGGGCAGTGTTGCAACAAATGCGAGAACACAATCTTTTTGCCCAAATTGATAAGTGTGTTTTCCACTCCACAAACATCGAGTTTTTGGGCTATGTGATTACTCCTGAAGGCATTGCTATGGATCATTCAAAGGTCCAGGCCATTTTACAATGGGAAACCCCAGGGTCCCTAAAGGATATTCAACGGTACCTGGGCTTCGCCAATTTTTATCGGCGCTTTATCCCGAACTTCTCCTCCATTGTCTCTCTCATTACCCATCTTTTAAACAAAGGAGTCAAATTTCATTGGTCTCCAGAAACAGAACAAGCATTTCAGCTATTAATACAAACCTTCACCCAAGCACCCATATTGCGTCATCCGGATCCCACACAGCCCTTCTATGTGAAAGCAGATGCTTCGCAAGTAGCTGTCGCTGGGGTCCTTTCCCAAAGAGATCTAGATACTGGTAATCTCCATCCAGTGGCCTATTTTTCTAAAAAACTCCTACCTGCTGAGCAACACTATGCGGTGGCTGAGCGTGAATTGCTAGCTATTAAACTAGCCTTTCAAGAATGGCACCACTACTTATTAGGGGCTCGTCACACCGTCACCATTTACTCTGATCACTGCAATCTCCAATTCTATCAGAATGTAGAGGCGTTAACACCACGCCAATTTTGTTGGCTCTTGTTTTTCAATGAGTTTGATTTCATAATCATATACAGACCAGGGAAAGACCAACAAAAGGCAGACACATTATCACGTTTAAATTATCCCAATTCAGACATGACAACAATTCCATCTGATTCCATAATTCCTGAACATAAAATCATTGCTTTATGTTCTTCCCAAGATTTTTTTACTCAATTAAAATGAGCAGTACTAACTGAACCTTTACCTTCATATGTCATCAGGAAAGAGAACCTAGCATATTTTGATAAATGTCTGTACATCCCCACGCAATCTTTACAAGAAACTATCTTGCATTGGAATCACGACACCGTCCTAGCTGGTCACCCGGGTTAAAAAAAAAACTTGGAATTGTGTCAACGTGAATTCTGGTGGCCCTCCATGGTAACTGATGTAAAAGAATATGTTCAATCCTGTTCAACCTGTACACAAGCAAAAGCTTCCCGTGTTGCTCCTGCCGGTCTCTTGCAACCCATGCCAATACCACCCATGCCCTGGCATACGTTAAGTATGGATTTCATCACGGATCTCCCTGTGTCCAATGGGTTTTCTATCATATGGGTTGTAGTGGATTATTTTACAAAAATGGCACATTTTCACCCATTAAAACATATGCCCTCAGCTAACTAACTGGCTGCGTTATTCATCCAACACATAGTCAAGGCACACGGACTTCCGACCTCCATTATTTCCCTTAGAGGACTCC